>NC_077234.1:11744930-12344930 GCF_027887165.1 Monodelphis domestica | reverse complement strand
AGTTTCTCTTCCTCTTCTCTCTTTCTTTTAAATCCTCTGCCAATTGACTTCACCTTTCATCATTCCAATAAAATGGCCCTTTCCACATTTAACAGTGATCTCTAACCTGCCATATGTTCCTGCCCTTTTCTTGGTCCTCATCATTCTTGACATCTCTTCAATATATGATGTTATTGATCACCTGCTCCTGATTGCTATCACCTTGCTAAGTTTTCCCCTTTTTGTCTCTCTGAGTCCAACTATCCTCAGTCTCCTTGGATGGTTCTTCATCTGTGTCAAGCCTGGTAATTATTGGTTTCTTTCAAGATTCTTCTCTCTTTTCTCTTTTCATTTTTCTGACTACTACTTCATGTGATGATCTCATCAGTTCCCAATGGGTTTAATGATCATGTCTTGGCAGATGATTCCCAGGTTTCTATACCCAGTCCTAATTTCACACCTGAGCCGCAGTCACTTGTCAATAATTGCCTTTTATGACAAAAACCCTGACAAAGGTCTACTTATTCAAATTTATAAAGAGCTAAATCAATTGTACAAAAAATCAAGCTATTACCCAATTGATAAATGGGCAAGGGGCATGAATAGGCAGTTTGCAGATAAAGAAATCAAAACTATTCATAAGCACATGAAAGTGTTCTAAATCTCTTATAATCAGAGATTAAATCTCTTATAATCAAAACAACTCTAAGTTATCACCTCACACCTAGCAGATTGGCCAACATGATAGCAAAGGAAAGTAATGAATGCTGGAGGGGATGTGGCAAAATAGGGACATTAATTCATTGCTGGTGGAGTTGTGAATTGATCCAACCATTCTGGAGGGCAATTTGGAACTATGCCCAAAAGGCGATAAAAGACTGTCTGCCCTTTGATCCAGCCATAGCATTGCTGGGTTTGTACCCCAAAGAGATAATAAGGGAAAAGACTTGTACAAAAATATTTATAGCCACGCTCTTTGTGGTGACAAAAAAATTGGAAAATGAGGGGATGCCCTTCAATTGGGGACTGGCTGAACACATTGTGGTATCTGTTGGTGATGGAATACTATTGTGCTGAAAGGAATAATAAAGTGGAGGGACTCCATGTGAACTGGGATGACCTCCAGGAATTGATGCAGAGTGAAAGGAGCAGAACCAGGAGGACATTGTACACAGAGACGGATATGTTGTGGCACAATCGAATGTAATAGACTTCTCTACTAGCAGCAATGCAATGGTCCAGGACAATTCTGAGGAGCTTATGAGAAAAAATACTATCCACATCTAGAGAAAAGAACTGTGGGAGTAGAAACACAGAAGAAAAACAACTGCTTGCTCATATGGTTCGATGGCGATAAGATTGGGGATGTAGATGCTAAATGATCACCTAGTGCAAATATTAATAATATGGAAATAGGTCTTGATCAATGACACATGTAAAACCCAGTGGAACTATGTGTTGGCTATGGGAAGAAGGGTAGAAGGGGAGAGGGAAAGAACATGATTTATGTAACCATGGAAAAATATTCTAAATTAATTAATTAAATAAATAAACTTGGGGGCAGGTGGGTAGCTTAGTGGATTGAGAGCCAGGCCTAGAGATGGGAGGTCCTAGGTTCAAATCTGACCTCAGATACTTCCCAGCTGTGTGACCCTGGGCAAGTCACTTAACCCCCATTGCCTAGCCCTTACCACTCTTCTGCCTTGGAGCCAATACACATTGGCTCCAAGACAGAAGGTAAGGGTTTTTAAAAAATTTATTTAATTAAATAAATAAATAAACTTTTTTAAAATTGTCTTTGGAGTATCCCAAACTATGTACCCACAGGCATCTCAAACAACTTATCCAAAACAGAACTCATTATTCCCCCCTCCCAAAATAAGAACAAAACTTCTGAATTTCTGTATTACTGAACCATCATCCTCCAGTTACTCTGGCTTATAATTTCCAAGGTATCCTCAATTTCTCATTCTCACTCACCCTACTTATACAGCACATTCCCAAATCCAGTTGTTTCTACCCTCAATGGCTCTCTAAATATATCTCCTTCTCTTTCCTGCCTCCAGTCTCTCCTGTATCAAATCTGTTCTCCAATATTTCATAAATTAAGGAAACCCCCCAACTATGTAATTTCCTGACTATGTTAGCTCCTCTACTCAAAGGACTTCAATGGTGCCCTATTGCCCACAGGACAAAATATATAGCCCATTGACATGTAAATGTCATGGCCACCTGATCTCTCCCTTCTTTTCAGACTTCCTGACACTTTACTATGCTCTACACAATCTGCTGATCTCACTATTCTCGCACAACACCACATGAACCTTTATCAGGAGGACACAATGTATGCACAGAGAAATGTACACATGATAGTTTGAGTAGGGAAAGGTTGTTAGCAATTAAAGATACTGTGAATGTCCCCTGGTAGATGAGTGATTGATAGATAGATAGATAGATAGATAGATAGATAGATAGATAGATAGATAGATAGATGGATGATAGGAAGACATGAAAGAAAGAAAATACACAGAGAAACCGGCAGACTGACAGAAAGAAAGACAGATGGATGGATAGACAGACAAGGCATTTATTAATTGCTTTCTCTGTGCCAGATCCTGTGCTCATCACCAGGAACACAAATACAAGCAATCAAAGTAATTCCTCCCCTCAAGGAGCTTGCCATTCTATGGAGGAAAGAAAATAGAAATGGATATCTGGAAAAATCAAGGCTGGAAAGAAGAGGGAAGGTAGTGTAAGATTAAAATTAATATCGAAGTATTATATTTTATAAGATTTATCAATAATCACTTGAAGTAGGAAAAATACAAGAACAAAGTAAAGACACGAGTAGACACATGAGGAAAATTCTCCTGCCTGGGACTCACCCCACCTCCACAAACCTCAATCAGGAATAAAAAAAAGCAAGAGGTGGGACTACACAAAACTTATATCCTCCCTACGTTAGCACGTAATGTGAGAAGAAAAATGGGAAGCTGGGATTTAGAGTCCAGGGGAACACATCCTAATTACACCATAGGTAATTACACAGCAGCTTGGGAGGAGGCAGTATCCAGGAAAAGAGGTAGAGGCTTTATTTTGAAAAAGATAGGAAAACCATTTTTAATTATTTAGCTCCTCTTCCCCTGTACCTACCAGCATACCTAAACTGTCTTGTTTGGATAGGAATCTCTACTGATATCATTCAAAAATCTTTTACTTTTAAATGACAGAAAATGCTTCCACATTGTCCAACATAAGAGCCCCAGGTCCCTGCAAAGGGTCCCCATCTTACTTCCTGGCAGCATCTCACTTTAACACTCACAACCAACCAACTTCTCCACTTACTAGTTGCATTTCGATCCTAAAGACAGCGCAGGTCAGCATCAGTCTCCATGATTGTTCGATATTATCTGGGAGAGGAGTATACAGATAGTAGGCCAGGACACAGGAAATCAGGAGACACAGAGATTTCTTTCCCATGTTGCTGCTGCTGCTTGCTGGGAGTTCTGCCACATAGCACCACTGGCTACCAGTTTATCCCCACCCAGAAAGGGGCTTATCTAAGTTCCCCAAGGCAGAGTCCAAGGCTCATTGTGAGATTAACAAACAACAGGAATCAAGTATCATTCTAGACTCCCAGTAGAAAATTCCCATTTGAAGCACAACTACCCAGCATTCAAGTGGACATTGAGAATACTGACCCTTTGACTAGTTCTGGACCACTCTGTACCCCACCTCACCCCCAGTTCTTTCAGGGACAACTTGGACTGGAGTAAAACTGGAGCCGGTCCACCACCAGGTGGTCACTGAGAATCAATATTAGGCAAAAGTCTGCATGGAGGCCAACAGAGAAGATCAGTAGAGGCCTGGTCTGGGCCCCCAAAAAGTTTCAGATGAAATGAGAAGGAGGGGAGCAGAAAGTTCCAGAATCTCTGAGTTGGAATGGGTCCTGGAACTGGTTGAAGCAATCTGGGTCTGACCAGAAATCCCCTCTGAAATGTCCCTGAGAGAATTCATCCAGGCCCTGTCTGAAGACCTCCACTCAAGAGCATGAAGACCACTAGAGGCGGCCCATTACACAGAGGAGAACAAAATTATTAGGAAGTTGGGTTTTTTTTTCAGAAACAAGTTACAATCTGCTTATCTTTTATGCCTACCATAAAAACAGTAAAGATACCATTAGCCAACATTTAAAGAGGATCTTAAGATTTGCAAAGTGTTTGATATATATTGTTTCATTTGCTCCTCAGAACAACCTTGGGAGGTAGGTGCTATTAGGATCCCTGTTTTACAAATGAAGAAATGAAGGCAGACAGAGATAAATTGACTCATCCAAAGCCATCTCCCTAGAAAGGGTTTGAGACCAGGATTGGTCTTCTGGAACTTCTGGTCCAGGTCTTCTGGAATCCAGATATGTTTTCTGCAAAAATGATAATAGGGTAGCTAGGCAGTACAATAGATAGAGCATCAGACCTGTACTCAGAAAGACTCATTTTCCTGAGTTCAAATCTGGCCTCAGACAATAAGTAGCTGTGTAATCCTAAATAAGGCACTGTTTACCTCTGATTTTCATTTGTTAAATGGATTGGAGAAAGAAATGGCAAACAACTACAGTCTCTTTTCCAAAAAAATACGCCAAATGGGATTAAGAACTGTTAGATGTGACTGAACAACAAAAATTATAATAATGGCTGACATTTATAGTGTTTTATGACTTGTAAAATCCAGTTCCAACACTTAACTCTTTTTATTCTCATGAAAAGTCATAAAGATGCGTGGTCTAAATAATATGATTTCAATTTTTCAGTTGAGACGAGAATCAGAGAAATGAAATATTTTAGCTGGATTCATTTATAAAATACATGTCAGTGGTGGGATTCAAACACAGAGTTTTCCTGACTCCAAAAATTTTGCAATTTCCCCTATAAAAGGTAACTTGTGCTATGCCTTTCTTAATCCAGGCTAAAGTCTTCTGGATCCAAATTTCAGTGGGTCTGCTATCTCATCAGTGTAAGTATTTGCCCCATTGTTTATGCTGCAATCTCTTCTAGAGTTATTGTTCCTTGTGACCCTGACATCCAAGCTATGTCTGTGATTGGGTGACTGACAGACTCTTAGGTAATGAGCCTGGGAGGTCAAACCAGGGTATGCAAGAGAACTGGCAATGGAGAAGAACACTGTGATCCAGTCATTGAATGCCCTGAGAAGGGTGGCCACTATATAATAGCAACAAGGAGGGAGCCAGGGTTAAACAGATTGTAGCAATGATCCACAGAAGATAGAAGACTTCAGATTGTGGGAAGAAGTGAGAGGATCTGTATTATAAATAAAAATTAATCTGGAAGCTCATTACCAGAAATTTAAGCATCTATTAGCAAAGAGAGGGAAAGAGAGAGAGGGGGGAAAGGGGGGTAGAGAGAGAGAGAGAGGGAGAGAGAAGGAGAGAGAGAGAGGGAAGGAGAGAGAGAGGGAGAGAGAGGAAGAGAGAGGGAGGGAGAGAGAGGGAGAGAGAGAGGGAGAGAGAGAGAGGGAGGGAGAGAGAGAGGGAGAGAGAGGGAGAGAGAGGGAGGGAGAGAGAGGGAGAGAGAGGGAGAGAGAGAGGGAGAGAGAGAGAGAGAGAGAAAAGTCTCAATTCATCATGGCAACTGGCTTGCTGCTTGCCATAGATCAAGAGATAAAGTAAAGCTCAGAGAAAATTGCCAGCCCAGAAACAGGTGCAGAAGCCAAGAGAGTGACTCTAATTCGCAACCTGCCTTTTCTTCCTCTCTTTTCTTGGCCAATGGCTTTCAGGCATCATGCCATCTGCCCTTCCCTGGAGACGTTCCACCTCATATCAGGCCATCAGACATGACATGTAATTCTGAGACTTCTTTGTCCCACCACTGGGGAGCCACGGGATGGAGGTATTTTACTTTACACATCTGCAAATATCAGTGGGGAACAAAGGGCAGGCCAACTCCCCATTTTGGATCAATGTGTTGAGAGAGATAAAGCATAGCTCTGTCTTCTGGAGAGAACAAGGATTCTGAGGCTGTGTGAGCCCCAAGGAAGAATCCTTGCCTATGTGAGTCACAGAGGTGACATTGACCTGGTTCTTTCTGAATAGGGTCTTTCATGAAGTCCAACAAGAAGAGATGGGAGAAATGGAAGCTTCCAAGAATAAGAAGCAGTGGGAGAGGCCAAGTTAAATTTGGGGGAAAGTAAGTAGTTCAAATTGTCTGGAATCTGTGAAAGGGATTCAGAGGAGACTGAAAAAGTAGGTAAGTTGTAGCAAAAAAAAAAAATAGTAGAAGGCCTAGAATGTCATGCTCAGGCCCTGAGGCTTCATATATTAAGCAACAGGAAACTATGCAAAGGTTTCTGAGGAAGAGAGTGAACTGACTATAACATTAGAAGTCTTATTCTACCAGCTGTGAGAAATGGAGAAAAATAGAGATAAGAAAGAGACACTGAGTTAGATGGGCATTGTAATAATCCAGGGAAGAAAAATAATCATTTAGAGCACCTAAGCAGTACAGGGGATAGAGTATGAGATCTGGAGTTAGAAGGACCTAGGTTCAAATCTGGTCTCAGAGAATTCCTAGGTATGTGACCCAGGGAAAGTTACTTAAAATAATCTCAAGAGACTGATTTGAGGGTCAGAATATGTTTACTGATATCAGGTTTATTAATTAGGCCAGCATCATAACTGATAAAGAATTATAAGCCTCCATGGCTTTCTAAAGGATCATGGATGAGCCAAGGTGGGTCAAGTAGCCCAATAAGTAGATTTTAAGGAGCTCACTATTAAGTCTCTCCCATGATCATTCCAAGACATCTTTGATTGGGGATAGCTAATTAAGAGATGGTCCATCAGGTACTCAGTCCTTTTCCCATGGAAGACAGCCTGTTCTTGTACGTATCCCTCCTAAAGGCTTGGCCTCTTCCAAGAATAACCTTTGCAACAGAATACCAAGGGCCTGATGACTTTCAGGCATGTTTGTTTTGCTTGAACCCCAAGAGAGAATCCATCCAAGTTAATATCACTGTATTATATTCCTAGGCATTGTGGTAAGGAAATACAAAGAAAGAAGGCAAAAGTCAGACTGGGCACTTAAGTAGCCTCCATTCTAATGGGGAAACATTGCATTAGCAACTGGGTACAAACAAGATATAGACAGGATAAGTGGAGCTAACCTTAGGAGTGCACTAGCATCAAAAGGGTTTGGAAAAACTTTTTACAGAAGGTGGGATGTTAGTTGGCACCCAAAGAAAGCCAAGAAAGCCAGAGAAGCCAGGAAAGAAAGTCCAGGATGGAGAATATTCCAGGAATCAGGGAGAGTTTAATCCAATTATAATTGGCACAGGGACTGTTCTACTTCTTCCCCCTATTTCTGGGAAGGTACAACATCCTTTAAATACTTTGGGTTGGGGTGATCGTATGTAATTGACTTTGCTACTAAAAGCAATGCAGTGACCCAGGACAATCCAGAGGGATTTATGAGAAAGAATGCTGTCCACATCAAGAGAAAGAAGTGAGGGAGCGGAAACACAGAAGAAAAACATTTGATTTATCACTTGTTTATATGGGTATAGGATGTGGGGTTTTGCTTTTTAAAAGACTTCCTCTACACCAAAAATGAATAATATGGAAATAGGTATTGAATGATAATACATGTATAACCTAGTGGAATTGTTTGTCAGTTCTGGGAGGGGGGAGAGAAAAGGGGAGGGAAAGAAAATGAATCATGTAACTATGGAGAAATACTTAATTTTTTTTAAATTTTAGTTAAGTAAAATAAAATAAATATGTTGGATTGATATCCCACCTCTTAATGACCTCATTGCTCCCATAGGTTCAATTATCATCTTGGCAGATAGTTTCCAAATCCATTTAGCCAGTCCTTGATTCTTCTCTGAGTCAGATACCTGAATCACTCATGGTCTATTTGATATGACCCTTAAGAAGACTCCTAAATATCTTAAACTCAAGATGTACAAAACAGAGCTCACTCTCTTTTCTTCAGGCCACCCCTACCTTCTCTTTTTGAGGGCAGGATTACAACCATAGAGTCATCCTTCACTACTCTTCGCCCTCCGCATCAAGTTACCAAGTGTTGTGATTCTAGCATCTCTCATCCTCTTCTCTCCATTCATGAGGCCACATCCTAACTCATGCCCCCATCACCTAACACATTGAATATTTCAATAGTTTCCTCAGTGGTGTCTCTGCTTCCAGTTCTACTCTGAAAGCTACACTGCCCACAATTGCCAAAGTGATATAGGTTCCTTAAGCATACATGTGACCACAGCACCCCCCTACTCACACAACTTTAGAAGGGATTTGGTACTTTTGCATAAAATACAAACTGTAGTTCATAGTTGGCCCTTCACAACTGGTTCCAGCCAATCTATCCAGGATTGATTGCTACACATGATACTCCTTAATTCACTCTTTGGTCCAGTCCTAATGGCCTCTTTGTTGCCTTCCACATACAATATTCCATCTTCTCTCTCTGTGCCTTAGTACTGATGATCCTTCCAGATCCCTAGAATTCATATCCTCCTCAGTCAATGAACATGTCAAAAGCACAACAATGTGTCTGACAGCTAAAAAAAATAGATCAATATTTTAAAATGTAAATTGTCCTGATTAAATGAAGAAATTAAATGCTTTTTTTAAAAAAAGAGAGAGATATAAAGGGAAGAGCCCCAGAGTGGATAGTGGTAGTTTACACTTAGGGATGCTGCTAAAAACCCAGCCATGATCTCCAGGTATTCTAACCTCTCATTAGTGAGAGTGAAGCAGAATCACTTTCTCTCACCGGGCCAGTTGGGCAAACACCTTGGAGACAATTTATATATAAACAGTATCTGTCTTATTATTTGAGGGGATACAAATTGAGGATCAGAACAAGGGGTCCCTAATTCTAAGGGATCCAGCTAGTAAACCCACAATCCTCTATGTCCCTCACAAGGGGAAGCCTTCGGTTCTTCCAGCTAAATTACCAGCTCCCTATTTCTATCTAGGTGTTCCCAAAAAGCTGACTAAGCTACCTACCAATGACCCTCAGTAGTTGGTTAGATTTAGTTCACAAGCTGTCTCTGAGAATCGTTTATGACTGATCTCAAATGGCTAAGGTCTCCTGACCCCTGAGGTAAAACCTCACAGCCAATCTGACAGGATTTTTAGATAAAAACTTTCTGGAAATCACAGCAGTTATGGTCAGATCCCTTTCCCAGTCAAAGAGAGTGACTCCAAAGATGATTTAGGGGTTTAATCCTTCTCTACAATCAGGTTGAGGCAGATGAGCTGCAACAAGCCTGCCTTTCCTCCTCCCTTCAGAACAGGAAGACACCACCCTCCTACAGGAAGTCACTTACTTTAGCAGTTGTCACTTTCAAACTGTTCCTCTTCTGCCTTCTGCGGCTAAAATCCTTTCCCTTGAGTTCCTAGTATGTGCCTTAAATAAAGCATTCCACTTCTCTTAAATCTTATCCTTATTTCTATCCTTTTCCCATTACATTATACAATTCAGAAAAAGAAATTAAACAAGTGTAAACCTTAAAATTTCTTAGACTTATGAATGTTGGAAATTTCCCCATTGGGAAATTTCATACTTGAAAAATTTCCTACTGATAGTAAGAACTCTATTGGAATATGAAACTCCTTGGCATGGGAGAATCCTTCTCCTCCCTACTTAAGACTACTTTAGGACAGAAACCTTTTGCTAAACAATGGAAAGGGCTTTGACCTATGCTTAAGCATAGAACAGGAAGTTCTTTGAGTCATGATTGATTTTAGAATTGATACAAATCATCGACATCGACAGTGATTGGTAGATGTGAGAACTGAGGGGAGGGGACTTAGATGCTTTGCTTAAAGATAGCGGGTTCTGAGGACGCGGAGGGGGGGGGGAGTTTTTGCTCTGAGAGATTTTGCTCTGAAGGAGTCTGAGAGGAGAGAGGTCCTGGAGGGAGAGCTCCTGGAGAGATCTGAGAGGAGGGCTTGCTCTGAAGGAGGCTGGAGGTGGAGGCCCCTGAGACTGTTTCTCCATTTTGGTCACGTGAGTGATAGGGACTGATCTCTTTTCTTTGCCTCAGCTATCTAAGGGCTTGGGCCTTTGGCCCAGCCTAAACAGAGGGGGTATTTAAGCCATATTCCCTTCTCTCCCCTTTCAATCTCTCTCTCTCTCTCTCTCTCTCTCTCTCTCTCTCTCTCTCTCTCTCTCTAATACCTTCCTTCCTCCTGTTTGTAATTAAAAACTCCATAAAAGGTTGACGGCTGACTTGAGTTTTCATTTAGGAATTACATAGCTGAATTCCTTGGCGACTTTAAATTAATATATATCAGTCTTTTAAAGTGATTTCCATATCACATGAGCCATCAGTGAATTCTATCAGAAAAATTTCCCAATGGATAGATTCACAAGTGAATTCAACCCCACAATTAATTCCAACACAATATAAGCTATTTGAGGAAATAGCTAAAGAAGAATTCTACCAAATTCCCATTATGACACAAATGCTAATATGCTGATACTCAAACCAAAGAAAAAACAATATCCCTAATGAATATTGATATAAAAAATTTAAGTCAAATACTGGCAAAGAGATTATAGCACCATATCCCAAAGATCATACATTATGACCGGATGGGTTTTTTGCCAGGAATGTGGGGTTGGCTCAATATTAGGAAAACTATCAGCATAATTTACCATATCAATGACAAAACCCACAAAAACATATGAATATCTCAATAGATACAGAAAAAGCTTTTGACATACAACAATACAAAAATATAACACTCCAATGGGAGCTTTCCTTAAAATAATAAGTAGTATCTTTCTAAAACTAAAAGCAAGAATTATATTTAATGGAAATAAGGTAGTAGTCCTCTCAATAAGGCCAGCAATGAAACAAGGAGTCCATTATCACCCCTATTATTCAATATTGCAATCAAAATGCTAGCTATAGCAATAAGATAAGAAGGAATTGAAGGAATTTGAATAGGCAATTAGGAAATAAAGCTGTCACTCTTTACATATGATAAGATGGTCTACTTAAAGAATCCTAGAATATCAACAAAAAAGCTAACCAAAACAATCAACATCTTTAGCAAAGTTGCAGGACACAAAATAAAACCTCATAAATCATCAGGATTTCTATATACTACCAAAAAAGTTCAACATCAAGAGACAGAAAGGGAAATCCTATTTAAAATAACTATAGACAATATAAAATAGCTACTAAAGCTAAGTCAGGAACTATATGAACACAATTATAAAACACATTTTAAACAATGAAAGTCATATCTAAACAATTGGAAAAAATGAATGTCTCATGGGAAGGTCAACTAATATAATAAAAATGACAATTATATCTCAACTAACTTACCTTTTCAGGTTCGGGCCAATCAAACTACCAAAAATATTTCATAGTTCTAGAAAAAAAAATAACAAAATTAATCTGGAAGGAAAAAAGGGTCAAAAATATCAAAAGAATTAGGGGGAAGGAGGAATATGAAGGAAAGTAGCCTAACTAGATCAGTTCTCAAACTGTATTACAAAGCAGTAATTAGTAAAAACAATCTGATATTGGCTAAGAAATAGAAATGGATCAATGGAATATCTAGATTGGGTATTAAACACACAGTAGTGAATGACCATAGTAACCTAGTGTTCACTAAACTCAAAGATCCAAGCTTCCCAAGGAAGAATTCACTCTGACAAGAACTCCTGAGAGAACTGGAAAATAGTATGGCAGAAACTAGGCATTGGTCAACATCTTGTATCATATACAAAGATAAAGTCAAAATAGATGCACAATTTATAAATAAAAGGGTAATACTATGAACAAATTAGGGACTCATGCAATAGTTTTCCTGTGAGACCTATGGATAAGGGAAGCAGTTATGACCAAATGAAACATAGAGAATATTAGGAGATATAAGATGAATAACTTTGATTACATTAAATTAAAAAAAAGGTTTTGAACAAACAAAACCAATGCAAGCAAGATTAGAAGGAAAACAATAAATTGGGAACATATTTAATATCATGTATTGTTGACAATGGCCTCACTTCTCAAATATACAGAGAACTTCATTTAAGTCAAAAGTTTAAATACAAGTCCTTTTCTAGTCGATAAATGGTCAAAGGATATAGCCAGGCACTTATGAAGAAATTAAAACTAGTCATGATTACAGGGGGAAAAAAATGCTCTAAGTCATTATTGATTAGAGAAATGCAAATTAAAACAAGCCTGAGGTCATAATTTATACCTATAAAATTGGTTCCTATGACAAAAAGGGAAATGATAAATGTTGGAGAGAATGTGGGGAAATGGGTCACTAAAATTATTTGTGGGGGTGTGAACTGACACAACCATTTTGAAAAACAATGTGGAAACATGCCCAATGGGTTATAGAATTGTGTATACTCTTTGACCCAATAATACTACTACTAGCTCTGTATTCCAAAGAGATAAAGTAAATGGGGAAGGGACCTATTTGTACAAAAATATTTAAACCCACTCTTTGTAATGGCAAAAAAATTGGAAACTGAAAGAATGTCCATCAATTGGGGAATGATTGAATGAGCTGTGATATGTAATTATAACATAATACTATTGTGCCATAAGGAATGATGAACAGGACAATGTCAGAAAAATCTAGACTTATATGAACTGATGCAAAGTGAAGTGAGTGGAAGAGAACACTGTACACAGTAACAGAAATATCATACAATGATCAACCATGACTGACTAAACAATCATCAGCAATACAAGGATTCAAGAAACTCCAAAGGACTCATGATAAAAACTATCCACTGCCACAGAAGGAACTGATGGAATGTGAATGGAGATTGAAGCATGCCATTTGTCACTATATTTCCTTCATGTGTTTTTCTTGTATAAGTGATATATGCCTTCCTTTATAACATGATGATTATAGAAATATGTGGTATATGATAGCACATGTATATCCTATATCAAATAATTTTGGTGTCTTGGGGAGGAGAGAAGGAAATGACAGAGAAATTGGATTGCAAAATATCAGGAAAAAATGTCAAAAAATTTATTTCTACATGTAATTGGGGGAAAATACAACAAAAATATTTATTAAACACCTGCTATGTGCTAGGCATTGTGCCGAGTGCTGAGAAAACAAAAAGAGACAAAAAGTGTATATCCTGAAAGTTTATGATGAGATGGGAGAGATAATATAAAAATATTGACAAAACAAGGTATATATAAAATTAGGAGGAAAATTTTTAAAAGAGAAAGCATTGGAATTAAGCCAGGGTGGGAAAATCATTCTATTGAATATGGGATTTTAGAAGGAAATAAATAGAGTAGAGAAGTCAGATGGTGGAGAAGATGAGAGAAAATATTCCATGCATGGAGGAGAGAGAAAATATCGAGCTGAGAGATGGAATGACTTCATCATAAAACAATGTAACAGCCAGTGTTGCTGTATCAAAGAGTATCTCTAGAGGAACCAGGTGGAAGAAGGCTGGAAAGATGGGAGGAACTGGGTTATGAAGGACATTAAATGACAGGGCATTTGGGCATTTGATCATGGAAACAATAGGAAGCCACTGAAATGTATCAAGTAGGATAGTGACACAATTCAATCAGTTTTAGGAAAATCACTTTAGTGACTGATGGGAGGATGGAATGGATGGAAGAGAGCCTAGGGGAAGGCAGACCTACCAGCAGGCTACTGCAGTAGACCATATGAGAGGAGTTGAGGGTCTGCACCAGAATTGGTGGAGGGTTTGAGTGTCAGAGGAGAGAAGGGGATACAGCTAAGAGATGATGAAGAGGTGAAATTAATAGTCCTTAGCAACAGTTTGGATATGAAGTATGAAAGATAAGGAGGAATCTAAGATGATTCATAGTTTGTGAACCTAGAGACTGCAAGGAAAGCATTGTCCTCTATGATAACAGGGAAGGTAAGAGGTGGGATATTCAGTTTAAGATGTCTACTAGACATCCATGTGGAGGTGTTTGAAAGAGAGTTGGAGATGTGAGAATAGAGGTCAGCAGATTCTGGGGTCACCATAGGTAGATTTGAGCATCATCACCATAGACATGGTCATTAAATCCTTAGAAGCCAATTTCTTCAACAAATGAAATAGAATAGAATAAGCAGATAACAGAACCATAAAGGATACTAGTAGTTATAGGACACATCTTTGATGAGGATCCAGCAAAGGAGAGAGACATTTTAACGAGATGAAACTATATAATTAGAGCAGTGCAATAAAATAGAAATAGAAGGAATTCTTGGAATTAGGTTCATGGTATGATCCTAGATGGGTTGATGTTTATCCTTTAATTAATAAAGACTGGTGGCTGGCATTCAAAAATGTCAGTCAAACTGGTCTTTCCATCATGCTAGTTAGCATGCATGACAAATTGGATTTAAGCATGCATTAGGTGTTACACATCAACCCCCACCTTTGAATATTTTTGAGGAGATTTGGTCCATAATCCCAAAATAGACTGTTTCCAATGGGTGGTCTAGATAGCATGACTCTCTTTGGTACACACTACACCTCACTCTAAACCTATGGAGTATCACTGGATTGCCTGCCACTTTATGCTATCCTCTGCTCTAATAACCCTGGGCTAAAGAGTTCATCACTCAGTTTGTCTCCTTCTGCTCATTAGGAACTTATACAGTTATTAGAGAGGAAAATGGGTGTTGTATTTTTTCAAAGGCATTTTTTGCATCTAATTAGATTCAGAATGATTTAAAATAAAGTTATTTAACACAGAATAGTATACATGTCAGACCTTTGGGAAGAGAAAGATTTTAAAACCAAGCAAGACTTAGAAAGAGTCACAAAATGTAAAATAAATAATTTTGACTACATCAAATTAAAGAGGTTTTGTACAAACAAAACCAATGTAACTAAAATCAGAAGGGAAACAACAAATTGGGAAACAATCTTCATAACAAAAATCTCTAACAAAGGTTTAATTACTCAAATTTATAAAGAGCTAAATCAATTGTACAAAAAATCAAGCCATTCCCCAATTGATAAATGGGCAAGGGACATGAACAGGCAGGTCTCAGCCAAAGAAATCAAAACTATTAATAAGCACATGAAAAAGTGCTCTACATCTCTGATAATCAGAGAGATGCAAATCAAAACAACTCTGAGGTATCACCTCACACCTAGCAGATTGGCTAACATGACAGCTATGGAAATTAATGAATGCTGGAGGGGATGTGGCAAAGTAGGGACACTAATTCATTCCTGGTGGAGTTGTGAATTGATCCAACCATTCTGGAGGGCAATTTCAAACTATGACCAAAGGACGCTAGAAGACTATTTGACCTTTGAACCAGCCATAGCACTGCTGGGTTTGTACCCCAAAGAGATCATGAGGGAAAATACTTGTACAAGAATATTCATAGCTGTGCTCTTTGTGGTGACAAAAAAAAATTGGAAGATGAGGGGATGCCCTTCAATTGGGGAATGGCTGAACAAATTGTGACATATGTTGGTGATGGAATACTATTGTGCTCAAAGGAACAATAAAGTGGAGGAATTTCATGGGGACTAGAACAACCTCCAGGAACTGATGCAGAGTGAGAGGAGCAGAACCAGGAGAACATTATACATGGGGACTGATACACTGTGGTACAATCGAATGTAATGGACTACCCCATTAGTGTCAATGCAATGTCCCTGAACAATACACAGGGATCAAGGAGAAAAAAACACTACCCTCAAGCAGAGGACAAATAATGAGAGTAAAAACGCCAAGGAAAGGCAACTTCTTGACTACAGGGGTCATATGAGGGGATATGATTGGGGATATGGACTTTGAATGAACATCTTTGTGCAAATACCAACAACATGGAAATGGGTTCGGATCAAGGACACATGTAACATCCAGTGGAATTGCACATCGGCTGGGGGGGGGGGCTGAAGGGGAGGGAGGAAAAGAAAATGATTTTTGTATGCAATAAATAATGTTTGAAATTGACCAAAAATAATAAAGTTATTTAATATCCAGAGAGCCACTGTGTCACAATGGATAAGAGACTTGAAGTCAGAAAGACCGAGGTTCGAAGCCTGCCTTCAGGTATTTACTAGATGCGTGACCATGAAAGTCATTTAACAATTTTTTGCCTCATTTTCTTCTCTAAAAAATGAAGGAGACTAGATTTGGTACTATCTGAGGTTTCTTTCTAATTTAAATCTATGCCTTTCAGATTCTATGATAAATACAAATATGAAGATAATTACATTAGCATGCCCTACACTACTATGAGAGAAGTCAAACTGGTTAATTTCCTCACCCTCCTGTTAAATTTTAATTCCCATTATTGTGCTGAAAGGAATAATGAACTGGAGGGATTCCACGTGAACTGGAAAGACCTCCAGAAATTGATGCAGAGTGAAAGGAGCAGAATCAAGAGAACATTGTACACAGAGACTGATACATTGTGGTAAAAGCAAATGTAATGGACTTCTCTACTAGCAGCAATGCCATGATCCAGAACAATCTAGAGGAACTTAGGATAAAGTTATTAGAAAAGTGGCTCAGTTGGCTCAGATCCAGTCAGTTAAAGGAAAGAAAATACCCTCTTTCCTAGCTGCCCCAATAGGGAAACAAAAGATTCATCCCACAGATATCTTTTTTTGCCCAGATGAAAAAGAATGTTGTCCACATCCAGAGAAAGAACTGTGGGAGCAGAAATGCATTAGAAAAATATGTGATTGATCACATAGTGTGATAGGGATATGATTGGGGTTTGGATGTTAAATGATCACTCTACTGAGGATATGAATAACATGGAAATAGATTTTGAACAACAATACATGGATAACCTAGTAGAATTCCTTGTCGGATTTAGGAAGGGAGAGGAAAGAGTAGGGGAGTGGAGGGAATAATGTAACATGTAACCATAGAAAAATATCCCAAATTTTAAAAGGAAAAATAAATAAATAGTAATTCCCAAGATGTGTTCAGCATATTTAATACCAAAAGAAAAAAAAGAAGGACTCTGGATCTATGATTTCTAGATCATTCCTTAATTAAATTTCTGATATTTCTAGTTCTTGAAAGCTATGCTACATATTAAAAAGTAACAATCAACACTTTATTGAACACATGAAAGGAGAAGACAAGAAAACGTAGGTTAGTCAAGACAGCCTCAGTGGGAATAATTCACAATGGTAATTCATCTAAAGATAGGGAGCTTGACAAATAGAATAGAGAGTTAACCTTGAAGTCACAGGAAGATTCAGCTCTAAGTCTCTTCTGTCACATATTAGACAAATCATTTAATCCCTCATCAGCCCAGGTAAACCTACACTAATAGAAGTTACAAACAGGTTGATGATCTGTACGGATGCATTGGTGGAGGGAGTTCCCACACCAGCTGTTGCCTATGTGGATGGAATCACATTTTTAGACCCCTATTCCTGCCCCAAATATAAGGAAGGAAACATTTCATAAGTTTTAAAGGATCCCTAAATTCAAGTTTAGTACAATTAAAATTAGTAGAGGGACTGTTCTCCTTTCTCTCTTTTTTTCTGGAAAAGTTAGATGTCCTTTAATACCTTGGGTTGATATCTCACCTCTTAATTACCTCATTAACTCCTCTAAGTTCAAATATCTAGGCCTATAGCTCCCAGATCTACATAACCAGTCCTTGATTCTTCTCTGAACAGTAGATCTTAATTGCTCATGGTCTATTGGTTATTTCCCATGAGATGACTCAGAACCATCTCAAATTCAACATACAAAATAGATATTGTTCTTTTCCCTTCAATCTGCCACTACTTTCTATTTCTAAAGACACTACTACTAACCCACAAGCAATTAATGTTTTTCCAGATGGTTTATATCTAACTTCATTGTGTGAAAAGTGTGTTGCAATTATATTCATACAATTTCTGCATTTGTCTCACAAATAGATCCCCAAGTATTTTAATATTGGCTTGTGATTTCAAATGGAGTTTCTCTTTCTAACTATTGCTGCTGAGCTTTGTTTGAAATATAGAGAAATGCTGATGGCTTATGTGGGTTTATTTTGTATCCTGCCACTTTGCTAAAGTTGTTGATTATTTCCAATAGCTTTTTGATTGATTCTCTAGGATTCTTTAAGTAGACCATCATGTCATCCGCAAAGAGTGAGAGCTTGGTCTCTTCATTGCCAATTTTAATGCCTTCAATTTATTCTTATTCTGTAATTGCTACAGCTAGTGTTTCTAGTACAATGTCAAATAATAGAGGTGATAATGGGCATCCTTGTTTCACTCCTGATCTTATTGGGAAGGCTTCGAGTTTATCCCCATTGCAGATGATACTTGCTGCTGGTTTTAAATAAATACTGCTTATTATTTTTAGGAACGACCCTTCTATTCCTATACTTTCTAGTGTTTTCAGTAAGAATGAGTGTTGTATTTTGCATACAATGGGGTGGGGATGGCAAAAATTACCTTCTCCTCTTAACAGGAAAATGTTATCCTCTGGAAAAAAAAAAGGATGACATCATTTGTTAAATAAAAAATAAGCTTGGTGGAAGCTAAAAAGAATAGATTACAGAGAGGAGCCACTGCAGGCAGAGAAAATAGAAGGAGCAGTATAGCAATAGTCCAGATGGAAGTCAGTGAAGGACTGACTCAAATGGTGGTAGTGAATTAAAGGAAGAGGAGCTAGTGGCAATAGATGAAGAGGCAGAAACAGAAGAACTGGGCAACTGTGTGAATGGTGGTGAGAAATCGAAGAAGGAAGAGCCAATTCTGACTTGATATTTTGGACCTTGGTGGGCATCCATAGAAAGAGGGAATATGGAAATTCAAGCAGGCCTATAGAGGAAAGGACAAGGATTGTATTTTAGGACCAAGTGTATTAGAGGGGCTGGTAACAGTAAAATAACAAAAACTCACAACTACAACGTCCATTGACATTTATAGTGTTTTAGGGTTGACAAGATTGTTTTACATTTTCTTCTTTGGACATCAAGTTGACATGTGCTGTAAGCATTGGGAGTGTATGTTGGATGCTCAGGGCAGAGAGAGGAGCTCTACTGAGCATCCTTTGGATCCTCTTGATCTCATTTTACCTTCTTACCATTTTACTTTTTCCAAAACACTTAGGACTTTTGATTTGGTAATGTGTCAATGTATATGGTTTCTCTCCTTTCATATCACAACTCTTTGTGCACAAATCTGATCTCTGTAGGATAAAGAACCATGTCTTAGTCCTGTATAAACCCCTTCCAAGCCACCCACCTCCTGCCAGGAGGCATACTGTGATTTGTACAGTGAAGGGACTGGCCCTTGGTTGAATGGATCATCTGAATCATTGCTAGAGATTTTCCTTTAGCCACTTCAGATACTTGTTCACTACCCTAAGACCTGCTTTAAGATTAATTACTGGGCTGCCAAATGACAGGATTCCATGGAACCCATCTTCCACGTGCTCATGGACTACCTGGACACCTGCAGCCCTGAGGCGGGAGAGGTACATGAGTCCATCATCTCTTAAGACATCATACTGACAGGTGAGGATATGAGTCAAGGGTGAACGCCGTAATGTAGAATCATCAGCTAATAGGGGGGATGCTCGGACATCCAGGAATCCTGGGTACTTTTTTGCAAGGTCAGAGGGTCCATGAATTGGGCTGGTATACACATGTCCTTTTTTGAACCTCTCAGGCAGCAGGGTACTCCAGTTAACAAACTTGAAGAGATGGCTGGAATCCACAGGTGTATGTTTGTTGGCAGCCATGGCTTCTTCTAATGCCTCATCTGAGGTGAAATATCTGCTCCAAAACACAACCATTTGGTGCTTTGTCAGGAATGGCAGATGGCCATTTTCTCTATAAGATGGTAAGTCCATATCAAGGCCCTGAAGAGCAGGATAAATTAAAGACTGAATCTTGACTTTGATCTTGATTTCTGGGTCATCCAGGAGCTGAAAAAGATCCATAATATAGTGCTCAATTAGAATTCATAACTTGTTAGACCCGTATTTGGGAATCCTACTAGCTCTGACTGATCATCTGCCCACCTTTGACTTGTGTGCTCAAAGAGGTAAGAAACATTTGTTATTTTTAAAAAGTCTTTCTTTTTTATAACAAATGTCTCTGACAAAGGTCTAATTTCTCAAATTTATAAAAAACTGAGTCAAATTTATAAGAGTACAAGCCATTCCCCAATTGACAAATAGTCAAAGGATATGAACAAGCAATATTCAGATGAAGAAATCAAAGCCATCAATAATCATATAAAAAAATTCTAAATCAGTCTTGATTAGAGAAATGTAAATTAAAACAAAGCTGACATACCATCTCACAACTATCAGGTAGACCAATATAGCAATAAAGGAAAGTGATAAATTTTAGAGGGGATGTGGCAAAATTTGGACACTGATGCATTATTGATGGAGTTCTGGATGGATCCAACCATTCTGGAGAGCAAAAGGTCTAATTTCTCAAATTTATAAAGAACTGAGTCAAATTTATAATCAATGGATTGAGAGTCTGACCTACAGACAGGAGGTCCTAGGTTCAAATCCATCCTCAGATGCTTCCCAGCTGTGTGACCCTGGGCAAGTCACTTGACCCCCATTGCCTAGCCCTTACCATTCTTCTGTCTTGGAGCCAATACACAGTATTGATTCCAAGACAGAAGGTAAGGGCTTAAAATAAAAGAAATGTCCAAGAGCTTCAAGGATTTGGAATAAAACTCAGTAAATTTCTTTAGAGACCTATGTCACAACTAATGGTGTATGGTGTAACTTGGCTACAGGGAACAGGTTTGTTGGCAACTAAAGCTAAATGGACCTTTTTTAACCCTGGGAATTTATGTCCTTTCCAGAATTTGCCTTTGTTGTTGTATTAAAGCTTATGCCAAACTTTCACCAGGAGAAAGAATTATGTAAACTCATACTAAGGATCATGACCATAATAAGGAGACATAAGATTTCACTTTCAAGTAATCACTGAATTTTTTCATGCACATTTTGACTGTTACATCATTTAATGGGATTTGAGATACAATTTTCTTTTTTCTTTTTTCCCTTTCTCATTTAAATGCAAATTTTAAAAAAGCTTGATTTTATAGAATTATGATTGATATTTGATAGTGAATGATCAGTTTACAATATCTAATAGTTCTGACAATATTGTATATCCCAATGCTGAGACTATTGAAATGTACCATTGGTTATTAAATATTATGGAACTTTAGCTGATGTTTGAGTCTGATCGCAGGAAAAGTGGCCACTAAAAAGCCACTGATCAGTGCTGCTGGGCACATGATGACTGATGTCAATATCCCCTGTGGGGCTGGTGAATGTCAGAGCCCAAGGAGGGGAGCTAACTCAGGGGATTCGGGGAAGCTTCTGTTCCGCAAGTTCTGAAGTTGGTCTTCTCTGTTTCAGCCTATAAGATATGAGACCAAACTATATTCCTATCTGGCTCTAACTCTGGCTTGCTATTCCTATGATTAGAGTATAAATCAGACTAGGGGACCACATTCCCCCTTTTTGTCAGACTTCTGTCCCCTTTTTTCTTTGGTTGTGCAACTTTCTTTATTCATAGCAGATTGTGGGTTATGGCAATATTGCTGCATTTGACCTACATGCTTATAGGATATAAACTACCTCCACGAGACTTTGATTATGTACCAGGACCTTTTTTACTATTTTAATTTATACTTCGATTTATATATTTTTAATTTTCTCTCTCCTCTTGTTTTTGAGAGCAGTGATCTATGTATTCCTTAACACCTTCCTAGATCAATAACCTAGTAGCCTAACCATACACCCTTTTCCAAGTCAACTGTTGATGGATTTCATTCAGTTTATGTTAGGATTAGATCCTGGGACGTATCTTATCCTCCTGAGGGAGGACTGTAAAGTTATTCTAAAAGTACCAAGACTAAGATCTTTTAAAGCAATTTTAGGAAAAGGTGTCTCCAATAAGCTGGTCCAGGAAAGATGCTATAAGGACCATCATGATTCCAAATGGACTAAAAAATATGACAGCAATCGAGAAGGTCCCCAGAAATCAAACGCTCTGAGTCAACCTTTGGACATGACAGACTGAACTACGGGGCGCTGGACCCTTCGTCCACTTTTATTCTGCTCACATGCTGTTATTTTATCCTGACTGTAAAACCCTTGTGTCAAAAGGAGAACAATCCCTAAGCGCTATTTGTCAATGCCCCCATCAATCTTTTTTAATATATTAAGAAACACCCAAATTGTAGTTATGCTCTCCATGAAATGTATGGTATCTTTTGTGCCCTCATGCAGCCTGGTGAGGCAATCCTGAAATGCATAGATCATATATGGAATGACTCACTGGGGACACTAGCACGGTAATCTGGAGACTCAAGAGTGGGGAGATTGCCATGCTAATCTCCCATAGAATCAGAGGGGATATTGTGAGATTTAATTGTCATTTCAAATGTCCTCACTCAGTTTGAAAATGAGATTCTTGATACCAGGCTCTCCTTCGCCTGGCCATGCACATGTGTCTACATGGCCTTCTGGCAGAGCCTGGTAAAAGTCCAAGAGCTACATATTTGGAAGTCCCCATGAATGACCTGTCTAACTGGGGGCCCACCCAGAGATGGCCAATCAGAGATGGAGAACAAATGTCATGGTCCTTATAAGAAAGGGAACTGGGGGGTGTGGGGCTCTGGGGCTTGGGACTGGAAGTCAGTCTTCACCATTTGGCAGGCATGATCCTTATCTTTTATGTCATGGAAATCTAGTTGCTTGCACTGAGGAGGGCCATGAGGCTTGAGTTCAATAGTATCTGGGAGACATTTTTTTAAAGTTAGGATGACCAAGTTATCTCTCTGTCTCCTCCTCCTCCTCTTCCTTCTCCAACTTTTACTAATAAATAATTATAATTCAATATCCAGATACCTGACAGGAGCCAGAGAGACCATTTAGTCTAATCCCATCAGGTTCAAAGATGGGTAAAGGCTTGTTCAATGTTACAATTCTTCATCTCCTACCTCCAAGTCTTGGCATAGGTAGTCCTCTCTGTCTGGCAGGAACTTCTTCCTTATTTGAAGCACTTGGACAGCTGAATTTCCTTTAAACTACAGTTAAAGGGTCCCCTCCTTCAGACCTTGCATCATCTGTAAAGCATCCCCTGCACCACCTTTCAGTATTTTCTTTCCCTTGAAATTATCTTGTATATTTTTTGTATACAAGTTTCTTGTTTCCCCAGCTCCTATTCAGATTACTTTCTACTTCCTCTATGTAAGTCTGTTGCTCTCTCTGTCTCTCTCTGTCTCTCTGTCTCTCTGTCTCTGTGTGTGTGTGTATGTGTGTGTGTGTGTGTGTGTGTGTGTGTGTGTGTGTGTGTGTATCTCCTTCTCCCAGTATTCATCTGGCTGAGTTTAAGGAGGTCCCTCAAGGAAAATGTGCTGGGCCAGCACGCAACAAGAGTAGCATAGGATTTACATCCACAGCAAAGTAGGGCTGTCATGGAAAAACATAATGTGAGATGAGTTCCCATAAAAATTCAGGGAGCATTATTCCAGAGATAGGCAAAGAACTCTGGTATAGGAAAATGTATGGATTAGATAAGTGGAATCCAATGACAAGGGGGGAGGAGCATGGCTCCATCTCTCAACATTCAGAGAACCAGTTCCCTGCAGTCATTCAAGCTCCTGAAATACTTATTTACATTCATTTAATAAAAAAGTAAACAGGACCATCATGTGAAACTGGCTCATCAAGATTACACAGGTAGTAAACATCAGAGGAAGAGTTTGAACCAAGGTCCTATGACTCCATAGAGTAGAATAACTCATCTTCATGATCTCTCTTATGCCAGGGGCCAACAATGGGTTTCCCCTTATCTTGTTGCAGTTTCTGGCTCCTCCTTAATTTTTCCATGTAGTAAAAATATTGCTTCTTCCCTAGAATGTCCATTACTCAAGTTACCATTTTGTTTCCATTATTCTCTATTTATCAACCACCTCTCCTTAAAAATGGCTCCCTTCCACCTTCTTAGAACATCTTTCTTTCAACTTCTTTCTTGGATAATCTTCCTCCTCATCTTATGTAGGAACTTCACATCATTTTTAGTAAGGTATGCAACAACATTTCTATGATTTTTTCAACATAATAGAGTGGGAAATTAGCTTTCATTTTAATACATTTATATGGGAACCTCTTGGGAAAGACAATATTACACAACCCCTGGAGGTCAATGAACTGGTTCCATTAGGTTTCGTACGTTATCAAATGAAAGGAATAGGGTTTGAAATTTCAAGTAGATCAATAGTCCCCCTCCTGCCATTTTGAATTCTTTTTATCACGAGGTTAATTGTGTCATTGAACTATTATGCTGTGTGGATAGAGTATTCTAGAACCAATGCATTACAAGGCATTCCCATAATATTTTATTTTTTTATAAAAAGATGCACATCTAGCAGGAAGAAGCAAGAAACGCATTTTAGAAGATAATAAGTTCATTCTATCTGCTCTTTCCTTTAACATTCTCAAAGGAAATAATCACTACTTACAGTTTCAGTTCTTAAAATTGGTGGCATGAACATGACATTGAAAAGGACATTCAATAAAAAGAAACATAAATCTCTCCTGGTACCTTCTGGTTCACAGCTGCGGCTAAATTCCCCCCAGCACTGTCTCCTGCAATACAGATGCGGGTGGGATCCACACCATACTCAGCAAGGACTTTCTTCCTCAAGAACCACCTCAAAGCATCATATACATCTTCAAACTGGGTTGGGAAGTGATACTGGGGTGACAGTCTGTAGCTTTGGAGGAGAAAAACCAAAGTCACTGAATAATGATGAGTTCAAGATAAATACTAAAGTCCTAGGCTCTGACTCGTGTTGTTGGCTGTTTTTGCAGTTTTTGTTGATGTCCCCATGAAGGAGTGCTGCTGGCTTCTCCTTCTGCCTTTCTGCCTCTTGTGTCAGTGCCACACTGAGTCCATGTCCAGCACTTAATGAAATAATGCTTGATGGTTCATCAACTGAGGAATTGTTTATTCGAATACTTCTCCCTGGCATGTCCTTATCAAAACTTCTGAAAGTCAGCAGAGTCCAGTGAATAGTCAGAAGACCTGAGTTCACATCCCACCTTTAACACATACTGGCTGACACCCTGAGCTATTCTGGTAAAGAAAATTCCCTGCCTATATTATAAGCCCTGGGGAAAAAATTGAATTGTGCTTTTTAAAATTTGCAAAGAAGTTCTGTGAATCGTCTTTACACCAAATAATGTTGCTCACATAAAAAAATGGGGTTTTTTGTAACCATTGAACTTATATTACAGAAAACAAGTAAATTTGACTATGCATCTCCACACATGAAGCAATTGGAGTATTTGGCCAGGATTTATCCAATAAAAAAGAAGAATAGTTGATTTAAAATTAAAAGTTTGCCTTTCTTATTTTTTGAGTAATTTCATTTGCTTGTATCATCAAAGGGATTCCTCAAAACTTCTTCATTTTATAATCATTTTAGACATTGGCATCAGAGTCATTCCAAATCTCAGCAGATTTCAGAATGCCACTTCCTAATACAGCAATCACCACCTGGATGGTGGAGAAAAAAGAGTTCCCATCGAGCCTGACTTTCTCATTTTACCCTTGAGGAAACTGAGTCTCAGAAAATAGAAATGTCTCATCTCTACCTTGAGAATTCATGGAATTCAAAACTAATGAGAACTCATATGTATATCAGGTCAAGTTTGGTTAAAAGGTTTTGTTTAATTCAGAGAATTAACCCCCTCTTCCTTGAAGGACAGCAGAAGCTCTAAGAATATCCAGTAGGGCCCATACTTATTCGTCCTATACTCTCAATCACCAGATATTGAGATAATTGAATTGATTTTGTTCATTTGTTTCACTCCTGTCCAACTCTTGGTGTCATCCCTATTTAGGATTCTGTTGGCAGAGACACCAGATTGGTTTGTCATTTTCTTCTCCAGCTAATTTTACAGATGGGGAAACTGAGGAAACACAGTTAAGTGACTTGCCTGGGATGACAGAGTTAATAAGTTTCTGGGGTTACATTTGAACTTGGGTCTTCCTGACACCAGGCCAGGCCCTCTCTCCACTACACCATCTAGATGCTCCCAAATTGAAATAGCTTAACAAGAAACAATAGTCACTTGGTGGTTCTGGACCCTTTAGTCTGATCTTTCTCAGGCTGGTTGATCTCTTCCCCACTGGAACATTAGAGAATCTATTTGACCCTGCCTGGCATCCCTCTCTGTGGCCATTATGTGACTTGCCAAGATGACTCATTGAGGTCTTCCTGATTCCACAGCTGGCCTTCCTTCCACACACCATGATGCCTTAGAAGCATCTGAGCGGTTTTAAAAACAAAAACCCAACAACCATGGAAGGTGATGAACTTCTTCTCCTAACACATCAAGGCTAAAACCAAAATCATTCTTACTTAGTTGATACGACCACAGCATCCAGATTCTCCACCATCTGTCTTCCCAGCTCATCATAAGGGGCCCAGGCTAAAATACAAGAGATTAGATTAGCCTGATTAGGACAGACAAGTAAAAAGATATCTCCCACTCTCACAGAAATGCAATGGTCATTTCCCAATAGACAGAGGTCATTTCAGAGTGAATTTCAAGGCCTAACAGCACTGATCTACCCAGAAAAAAATGTCTCCCTTCTATATTGCGATATAGAAAGTCATCATGGTCTTTTGATAGAGTACGGGACAGTAAAAGAAATTATATGGGAATTATTTGGGGGGAATTTTGTTGAAACCACAGACAACATGAGAAGGCCTGCAGATGATACAGAAAAAAGGTGAGAAAGTCAGAAATGCATACATAGTCCAAAATTTATAATAAGGCAAAAATCAAAGAAAAAGAAAAAAACCAGACATTTTCTCTGGTATAAGCCAAGGCCAAAAATTAATTTGGATTTTCCAGATTGTGGAGTTGCCACACTCCTTAACCCCCACAATGTAGAAGAGATAATTGTACATAACTTCAATGGACCAGGCTCTCCCTAAATGTGTCCACCAAGACACAGAAAGCAGCTGGCTGCCAGAAATGTTCAAGAAGAGGAGTTGATGAAGGAGGATTTTTGAACTTTGAACAGGTTTCCAAAGAGCCAAAGGAGGGGACAATGTGCAAGATGAAAATAGTCAGCATCCAGTCATGCTGGAGAAGACAAGATTGGAATACACTATTTTCTCTTCACAGGAAAATAATATTCACTTGTTCCCCAGGACAGCTATTGGTGTGGTACCACAATGGAACTGAACCAAAGGGATTCTGATTCAGGAAGAGGCAACATTAATGTTGATCCCTTTTCCCAAAAAATAACTGTATGTTTCAAATAGACAGTAAAACCATATTAGTGGGAGACTTGAACCAACCATTATCAAATTTAGATCAAATTTAGACTGTTTAGACAGTCTATGATAAACCCAAAGATCCCAGTTTTGGGGACCAAAACCCACTTTTTGATAAAAACTGCTAGGAAAATTGGAAGACAGTATGGGAGAGATTAGGCTTGGATCAACATCTCACACCCTACACCAAGATAAACTCAGAATGGGTGAATGACCTGAATATAAAGAAGGAAACTATAAGTAAATTAGGTGAACACAGAATAGTATACCTGTCAGATTTTTGGGAGGGGAAAGACTTTAAAACCAAGCAAGATCTAGAAAAAAAACACAAAATGTAAAAGCAATAATTTTGATTACATTAAATTAAAAAGGTTTTGTACAAACAAAACTAATGCATCCAAAATTAGAAGGGAAGCAACAAATTGGGAAACAATCTTCATTACAAAAACATATGACAAAGGTCTAATTACTCAGATTTATAAAGAGCTAAACCAGTTGTACAAAAAATCAAGCCATTCGCCAATTGAAAAATGGGCAAGGGACAGGAATAGGCAATTTTCAGATGAAGAAATCAAAACTATTAATAAGCACATGAAAAAGTGTTCTAAATCTCTTATAATCAGAGAGATGCAAATCAAAACAACTCTGAGGTATCACCTCACACCTAGCAGATTGGCTAACATGACAGCAAAGGAAAGTAATGAATGCTGGAGGGCATGTGGCAAAGTTGGGACATTAATTCATTGCTGGTGGAGTTGTCAACTGATCCAACCATTCTGGAGGGCAATTTGGAACTATACCCAAAGGGAGCCAAAAGACTATCTGCCCTTTGATCCAGCCATAACACTGCTGGGTTTGTACCCCAAAGAGATAATAAGGAAAAAGACTTGTACAAGAATATTCATAGCTACACTCTTTGTGATGGCCAAAAATTGGAAAATGAGGGGATGCCCTTCAATTGGGGAATGACTGAACAGGTTGGGGTATATGTTGGTGATGGAATACTACTGTGCTCAAAGGAATAATAAAATGGAGGAATTCCATGGGGACTGAAACAACCTCCAGGAAGTGATGCAGAGTGAGAGGAGCAGAACCAGGAGAACATTGTACAGAGACTGACACACTGTGGTACAATCAAATGTAATGGACTTCTCCATTAGTGGCAATGCAGTGATCCTGAACAACTTGGAGAGATCTATGAGAAAGAACGCTATCCACATTCAGAGGAAAAACTGTGGGAGTAGAAACACTGAAGAAAAACAACTGCTTGAATACATGGATCAAAGGGATATGGTTGGGGATGTAGACCTTAAATGAACATCCTAGTGTAAACAACAACATGGAAATGGGTTCTGATCAAGGACACAAGTACTACCCAATGAAATTGCACATTGAAGAGTGGGTGGAGGGGAGGGAGGGAAATAATGTGATTATTGTAACCAAAGAATAATGTTCTAAATTGACTAAATAAACTCATTCAAATGGAAAAAAAACAAACAAACAAAAAATAAAGCCTTATCTTCTTCTTAGAATCCATACTGAGTATCAGTTCTAAGGCAGAAAAGCAGTCAGGGCAAGCAGTTGGGGCTCAGTAACTTGCCCAAAGGACACATAGGAAGTATCTGAGGAGTGACTCTTTAGCCACTGAGCTATCCAGTTGTCCCATAAGTCATATTTTTATAGTGCTTTAGAGTTTATTGTTGTTCTATAGTTATTTCAACCATGTCTAACTCTTTGTGACCCCATTTTGGGGGTTTTCTCGGCAAGGATACTGGAATGGTTTGCCATTTCCATCTCTAGCTCATTAACAGATGAGGAACTGAGGCAGCCAGGGTTAAGTGACTTGCCCAGAGTCATGCAGCCAGTAAGAGTCTGAGACAGAATTTGAATTCATGAAGATGAGTCTTCTCAATCCCAATGCTCTATCATCTGCCCAACCTAGATGCCCTTCCTTTACAGTTTACATTTTGCTTTACTCCTACAAGGTATGTGAGGTATATAATGCAGTTATTATTATCCCTCTTTTACAGAGAGAAAATTTGGAATTGGAATTGGAAAGGTTAAATATCTTGCTTGTAATGATACAGCTCCTTTGAACCGAGGTCTCCTGAATACAAGTATAGGACTATCCCTTAGGATCTTAGACTTGGGCTTTGGAGGAGTGTCACAGGTCCTGGAGTCCAATCCTCCCATTGTGCATATAAGAAAAGCAAGGTCTAAAGAAGCAGTGATTTAGGGTGGAACATTGTGCCTTCATTCAAATCCATAAATTGCTATCTTGGGATTGAGGGCTATATTGCCTCCCAGAACACAGAGCCAAAAGCAATAAATGGAATTCTCCAAGAGGCTAATGTAGGGTCAATGGGGGACATCAAAATAATGATCGCTGTCCCCTTTGGAATGGGCTGCTGAGGGATAATGGATGCATCCTCCTTAGAGGTCTTTGGAAAGAGCCTAGACAGCAGAGGTGAGAAATTTTAAAGAGCATGTTCATTTCATGGAGAGTTTGGGTTAGATGACTCCATAGGTCCCTTCCAATGTGCAGATTCTGTGACTCCATGAGGAAAACCAAAGAAAGGGGCCAGATCTGAAAGGATTCCTCAGGCTGAGGCCAAAGCCCTTGGCACGATTCACTGCGAGACCACATGAGGCTTTGCAGAATTTAAAAGTAGTTCGGAAAACACCAGAGGCCTGAACTGAATGCTGATCATTGGCATCCAGGTGGAGAAGGGCAGCAGGGAAGGCAGGAGGAATTCAGGAGCTGGAGCAGGGTGAGAAATACAAATTTGGGGGTCATCTTCGGTCCTGACCGTCCTCTCTCCATAGTCAGACATTGGTTGACTGCCCAGTTTGTTGATCTTTGGTGTCTTCCTAACTGCTGTAACTACTCTTTGAAGTGTTACAAGTTATACACAGTTTGTTGCTCTCCCTTTTCTTGTTGGCAAAATTCCTTCTGAGACATTGTCGTCACAGCCAGGTTGGGACATGGGCCAGAATTTTGAACTAAGGCTTCGGTCAAGGGCTCTAAGATGCATCAGAAACATACTTGTCTGCTTAGTGACGTCAGGATTACAGGATCCTTCAGGCCCAGTCAGGCCTCTGACTTCAAAATTGTTCATTGGCATAAGGTCTAGAAAAAAGGGGAGCACCATGTGCAAGTACTGTTTATGTGCTCTTAGCACTGGAGAGCAAAAAGACTTAGAATCACAAGATCCTAAGTCTGCAGCTGGAAGGGTCCTCAAAGACAAATAAAGTTCAAACCCTCTTTTTACAGATAAGGAAACTGAGGAAAAACTGACTTCTCAAGGACACACAGGAGGTGAAGGGCAGAGTAGAATTTGAACTCGGGTCTTCTGACTCCAAATCTCCCCATCACCACCCCAGCCCCATAGATGCCAAGGACCTAATGGGCAATGTGACGTTTTGGAAATGGATGTCTTAATTAGGTCTTCCTACCTAGTTCTAGCTAATCTCTCAAGAGCCCCCAGGCCACTTCTCCTGGTGACTGATGTTTACATTTCCATTTCAGGAATTTTCTTCTGTGTGTGATGAATTCACAGGTCCAGTCAAACCAATTATCTCAGACAGATTCCTTCCGCAGGAGGATTGTTCTAACACCTATAAAGTGCCAGACACTATGCTACTCCCTTTACAAAAATGATCCTGACAACAATCCTGGAGATAGTTGTTTATCATCCCCATTTTACCACTGGGGAAACTGAGGCAAAGAGAGATTACATGACATGCCCAGGATCACACATCTAGGAAGTATCTGAGTCTTTCTGACTCCAGGCCCAGGGCTCTATCCACAGAACCACTAGCTACCTCAAAACCTCCAAAGACCATCCAACTATACTCTCATTGTGTATTCACCAAAGTGACTTGGTATCCTCAGTGTAGAGGCTCCTGTCACCTGTAAATGACCAACGCTCATGATCTTAACCTTGGTAAATTAATAAAATGCCATTTTGACTCAACTCCACTGAAGCCCAGAAAGCCTGGAATGGCTTCCCTTCATCCTCTCTTGTCCCCTCCTCTCCCCGTTCCCCCTTTCCTTAGCTCCCCTCCAGTGCTCTCATCTCCTCCCCAGGTTTTTCTTTCTCTCTTGTCTCATTGTCTCCTCTGGGCTTTTACTACCTCCTAACTACAAAACACTCTGACTGACATCAAAGGCTACTGAAATGCACTGGCCACCCCAAGACTCATCCCTAAGGAAGGTACCTACCAGCACTTCCTGTGGCCCAGCCACCACCATGAATATAAAACACAGCCCTCCTCAGCGTGGATGACTTCTGCTTTGGCACAAAGACGCGGACTGGAACGTTGTTGAACAGGGTCTCTGCCACGGTGACGTTTTCATCCGAGGTTGGTGGCACTGCAAGGGCTTCCAACAACAGCAAAGGTCTAAATCCCAGCATCTCCAAAAGTGGTGCCTGAGGTCCAAGAACACAATGAAAAGTCCCGCTGTGAATTCCAGGAGTGTGCAGGAGTCGGCACACTTTGTGTCCACTGAGGCACCAACGTTCCCCAAAGGGTTGCCAACCATAGGTCACATTGCAAAAGCTGTGTGTCTTCATAGTGCTTTGGAAGCATTATCTCATCTGGCCTCACAATGATGCTGGCGGATCACCATTTAATAGACAAGGAAACTGAGACTCGTTGAATTTCTGTCACTTACCTGGAGGTGTGAGATTTAAATGAATATCCAACACTCCAAGTATTAATTAGATAAAGTTATTAATAATCACTTGAAGGAGAAGGAATAAAAGAGGAATAGAAGCATAAAAACCTAATTATCTAACAAAAGTAAACCCGCAGGAGCAAGTTCTCCTGACCCTCAAAAAGCCTGCCCACAGCTGCCTGCGATCACAAGAGGAGAGAGCGAGAGGTGGGGCTACACAAAATGTATATCCTGCCTATGTCAGCGCATAATGTGAGAAAGAGAGTGGGGTGCTGGGAATTGTAGTTCTGGGGGTGAGATTCCAATTACACACAGGGCACACAGCCATTTATTCTCAGAGGTGGGACTGGAGCCCGGGTCTTCCTCATGCCGGTGCTGTTTCCATAACAATCTAAACCAATAAGATTCTAGCTTGGACCACCAAATCTGCCTTACAGCCCCAAGGAGGTTACAGCTAATTCAGCCAAAATACTTCTGAAAATAGAAGCAAAAACAAGCATGATGATGCCAAGGCTGCTTAAGATCCAGGCTGCCAGAATCAACTAAGTGCATCAACTTCTTGACCAGAACAAAAATGGAAGGAAACCCAGCTGGGTCCTTGTGATTAGCTCCCATCTATCTCCTAGGGGAGCATCTCTTCTCTATCTAGTGGCTTGCCTCCAGTCCCCAACACTGGAATGGAGGAGTCCATGAGGACAGGGACCATTTTGACCTATCCTTGCATCCCCAGCACTTAACACAAAGTCTGGCACATAGTAGGTACATCATTGATGGAAGTTTGATTATCCAATGTTAGCCTTCTGGAAGTGTCATAGCTGAAGTTATATTTATCTTGTAGTTTCTAGGACTACCATGATCACTAGGGTTGTTAGCCTCAGTTCTGCACCTCAGCTTAATGTTGGCCCCCAAACCTAAACTGACTCTAGCATTTATACTTCACACACATACACACATACATGAACATGTACATGAACACATATAAGCACAACATACATGTGTCACATTGTATGACAGAATTCACACTGAGTACTCCTTATGGCCTCAGTGGAGTTTCCAATACAAGAATTCATCTCCCGTACACCCATCTCCCCTTTTTTCCAGCCATTTCACCCTAAAAGTCAGGTCTAACCATGCTTGAGGACCATTTCCTCATTTAACAGAAAGTAACTAGAGAATAATGACATCCAAAATCCATTGCTTTTGGCGTGCATTTGTGTTCTGTATACTAGTCCTCTTACTGAGTCCAACCTGATGACAAAGCTTCCAATTCAATTCAAGCAAAATTATTAAGTCTATGCAAGACCCTATTCTGGCCACAGAAGATGCAAAGAATAAAATGAGATCATCTGTGATCTCAAGAGACCTACATTCTACCAGGGGACACAGTAGGTATTGTTGGTGTTGCCATTATTGTTCTTGTTCACTCATTTTGGTAGTTCATGAAATCATTTGGGGTCTTCTTGGCAAAGATACTGGAGGGTTGTCATTTCCTTTTCCAGTTCCAGTTCATGTTTCCAGATAAGAAAACTGAGGCAAAAAGAGTCAAATAAGAGTGGATATAAGGATAGGTAAATGCAAAAGAATTTTAATCAGGAGAGCAATAGGATTGGAGGGATTGTGAAAAGAAATCTGAGAAAGCTTTAAGGAAGATGTGACTTATGAGCTGAACTTTACCATGGTAAGAATTTCAAAGGGAAATTAGAGACAATTTCCTTCAAGCATAAGGGATGGCATGTGCAAATGAAATATTCTAGATGGAATGTCAGGTTTGAGGAATATCTAATAGCAATCCAGTTTGACTGGAATCAAAAGTGCCAAAAGTACAGTCTTGGGAAACAAGGCTGAAAGAGCCAATGAAAGTCAGAATGTGGAGGAACTTGAAAAACTCATTTGTATTTTATCTTACATAAACAAGGAAACCATAGAAAGTTCTTGAGCAGAGGAATGACATGATTAGACCTGTTCTTAGGAAGATTATTTCAAAAGACTATTTCAGGATCTAGGATGAAGGAAGAAAGGAAGGAAGCAATCGAACTAGGACTCCCTTTCAACCACCTGGAGGTGAAGAAGACCTGAGATTGTAAGTGGAGAAAGGAGGGACTAATGCTTAATTGTTATTCAGATGTAATCAGCAAGGTGTGGCCATTGATTAGACCCAGACAGGAGAGAGAAGGAAGAGCCTAATAGTGATGGCAAACCTTTTAGAGATGGCATGCCATGCCCCATCTCCCACCCCCTCACCCCTTTCACTCCCCCTACCTCACCCCCGCTTACCCCAGGCAGGGTAGAGAAGAAGAATTTCTTTTGGCCTGCTGGGGGGGGGGGGGAGATTGGTGGTGATGAGAGGTATGTGTGGAGAGGAGGAGGAGAGTGACCTGAGCTCTCTGCTCCTCTCCAGCTATGTGCCATGCTGTGAGCTATGGTTCCCTCAAACCTAGCTCCTCTCCAACCCCACCATAGGAATTACCTTCACCACAGACTCAACAGGATGCCATCTGCCCCACACCCTCATGCAACATGTGAAACCCCACCCCAGCACTTTACCCCAGAAAGGGGAGGGAGGAAGCACTCCCATTAGGCTGCTAGGCAGAGGGGCAGGGTAAAGTGAGGAATGGCCTCAGGCACATGGAGAGGGGGAGGGGAACAGCTCTCCTCCAGTCCCTCTGGCTTTCTAGTAAAAACTGGCAGGTGACCAAAAGTGTGCCCACAGAGAGGGCCTTTTTGGCACATGTGTCATAGGTTCGCCATCACTGGTCTAGGATGTCTCTAAAATTACCCATCTAAATGCCTAGAATGGTAGTAGAAATATGCCCACTGTCCTGGACAGAAAGAAAGAAGTTTGAGGGATAAAGGGGATTTATTAGAAGGAAAAATAGAAAGAAAGCATTGTGAAATATAGACTTGATAATTTGGGATACATTCAATTTAAAAAGTTTTGTTTCAAGATAAAACTAGTGTAGCAAAGATTAGAAGGAAAGCCAATAAGATAGGGAGGACATTTTATAGATAATTTCTTAGAAAAAGGTCTCATATCTAGAATATAGAGAGAACTTTGTCAAATATATAAGAATATGTGCCATTCCCCAATTGATAAAGAGATAAAATATAGGAATAGACAGTTTTAGATGAAAAAATTAAAGCCATATAAGTATATGAAAAAATGCTCTAAATCACTATTGATTGTAGAAATATAAATCAAAACGTCTCTGAGATAACTTCTCATACCTATCAGGTTGGCTAAAATGATAAAGAGGCAAAATGACAAATGTTGGAAGGGATATGGAAAAATAGAGATGCTAGTACCTTGTTGGTGGAACTATGACCAGATCCAACCATTTTGGTGAGCAACCTGGAATTATACTAAAAAAATTATAAAACTATGTATACCCTCTGATCCAGTAATAATAGTATTAGGTTTATTTCCTAAGCTCATCAAGAAAGAAGGCAAAAAAATTACTTGTTCTAAAACATATATAGAGGCTCTTTTTATGGAGGCAAAAACTGGAAACTGAGGGGATAGCCACCAATTGAGGAATGGCTAAACAAGTTGTGGTCTATGATAGTAATGAAATACTATTTTTCCATAAGAAATGAAAAACCAGATGATCACACACAAAAAAAACAAACCCAGGGAAACATATGGATTGATGAAAAGTGAAGTAAGCAGAGCCAGAAGAACATTTTACATAGCAACAACAATAATGTATTATGTTTATTTGTGAATGACTTAACTATTGTAACCTCCTGCAGTTACATATTAATATTTTCATGGGTGGACACCTGAGAAGGAGATTGGAAACTGAGGAGAAATGGTTAGATGAGAGAGACAGAGAGACAGAGAGACAGAGAGAGACAGAGACAGAGAGAGGGAGAGAGACAGAGAGAGAGAGACAGAGAGAGACAGAGAGAGGGAGAGAGACAGAGAGAGAGATACAGAGAGAGAGAGAGGGAGAGAGACAGAGAGAGCGAGAGAGCGAGAGAGAGAGAGAGAGAGAGAGAGAGAGAGAGAGAGAAGGGAGAAAGAGACAGATACAGAAACAAGGAGAGAGAGAGAAAGAGACAGAGAGACAGAGCCAGAGAGATGGAGAGAGGGAGAGAGAGAGAGGGAGAGAGACAGAGAGAGAGAGAGAGGGGGGGGGGGGAGAGAGAGGAATAAAGACTCAGAAACAAAGAGTTAAAAACTATAGGCTCCATCATGCTTGCCCCTCTGATGGAATTGAGAGAGAGCTCTACACGTGTCCTCAAACTTTTATTGGAGAATTTAGGAATGTGGAGTAGGAGGTAGCTAATGAACATATGATATGGCATAGGTTTTAACACTGGCTCAATTGACAATCATGTAATCAAAGAGAAGGAGCTTAATCAAACATGTGACTTGGAAAGGAATGTGGTCCAACAAGGTGGAAGCTAGGACCCTGTGGCAATTTTGTCCTTTGGACTGAAGATTTGGAAATACAATAATCAGTAAGTAACATGACCTTGAGTCTGGTATATGAACACATAAGATACAATATCAATATGCCAATAATACTTTCAAGATGCTAATATATCTGGTATGCAACAACTATTATCAACAAGGCAAGGATTCAAGACAAACTCCAATGCACTCATGATAAAAAAGCATATTCACTGCCATAGAAGGGACAGATAGGGTTCCAATTCACATTGAAAAGTACCATTTTTCACTTTACTTTCTCCATGGATTTTTTCTAGTCTAAGCTATATGTGTCTTATTTTCTAATGTAACAAACAGGGAAATATGTATTATATGAAAATATATATTCAACCCATATTATATTACCTGTCTTCTTAGTGAAGGTGGGAGTAAGATGGAGGAAGAAAAAAAAAGAACGACATTGATTTTTGGACATAGCTAATGTAAGAATGTGTTCCTCTTGGATATGTATATTATAATTTATTGCATATTTATTTTTAAAATGTATGGGGGAAGCTGAGTAGTTCAGTGGATTGAGAGCCAGGCCTAAAGATGGGAGGTCCTACGTTCAAATCCAGCCTCAGACACTTCCCAGCTGTGTTACCCTGGGAAAGTCACTTAACCCCTACTGCCTAGCCCTTATCACTCTTCTGCCTTGGAACCAATACACAGTATTGATTCCAAGACATAAGATTTTCAATTTAAATTTTAATTTTTAAATGTAATTTAATTTTAATTTTAAAAAATGTATGTATTATGTTAATAGTGTGTTATATAATAGGTGATATATTTATTACATATGACATGTAATGCCATATATAATAATATAACATGCTATATATAAAATAAGTGGTAACAAAAAAGAAAAGCAAGAAGTACATGATAAATAATTTTAATTTCATGAATGTCCATTTCTATTCTATTACAGCATATGGAAATTCTCCATTTATTTGATGTAGTTTAGTATTTTATTTTAAAAGAAAAAGGCCATCCAGACTCAGTTTCTCTCTTTCCTCTCCTCTCTCTCTTCTAACCATTCTGCAAATTGACTTCTACCTTCTTGATTCGAATGGAATGGCCCTTTCCATGGTTACCAGTGCTATCCAACCTGCCACATCTTCCTGGCCTTTTCTCAGTCCTCATCTTTCTTAATGTCTCTTCAGTATTTGTCACTGCTGATCACCGCCCCCTTTATCACCTTTATAGGTTTTCATGAACTCTCCTGTCTCTCTACATGCCCAACCATACTCAGAAAGAGGAAGGGAGGGAGAGAGGGAGGGAGAGAGGGAGGGAGAGAGGGAGGGAGGGAGGGAGGAAGGAAGGAAGGAAGGAAGGAAGGAAGGAAGGAAGGAAGGAAGGAAGGAAGGAAGGAAGGAAGGAAGGAAGGAAGGAAGGAAGGAAGGAAGGAAGGAAGGAAGGAAGGAAGGAAGGAAGGAAGGAAGGAAGAAAGGAAGGAAGGAAAATGTACAAACCAAAAGGCAGGCAGACAGGCAGATAGATAAATAGATGAACAGACAGAGAGATGGACAGAGAGAGCATTTATCCAGGGCTTACCGTGTATCAGACCCTGTGCTCATCACCAGGAATACAACTACAAGCAATCAAGACTATTCCTGCCCACAAGGAGCTTACCATTCTAATGAGGAACAAACAGACAAACATAGTTATGTTAGCTGGGGGAAGAAAAAAGAAAGAAAGAAAGAAAAAACTAGGCTAGAAAGGGGAGGGAAGCTATGCTTGGCAGCATGGCAGGATCTGGCAGCCAAGAAGAGGGGCGGAGGCTTCATTCTGGGCAAGATAAGAAACCTGTGCCTAAGCCATTAACTCCTGCCCGGCCTCCCCTCACTGTCTCCAATCGGAGTCTTCACCGAGATCCCTCTAAAGCATTTTCCTTTAGACAACAAACAACACTTCCCCATTGGAGGCCCCGAGCAGGCAGGCCTGGGGAGACCCCCATCTTCCTCCCTGGCAGCATGTCCCTTCCCGCCTCCCTCCCAGCCAGCCAAGCTCCCCCTCACCAGATGCGTTTGGATCCTGAGGAAGGCGCAGGTCAGCATCAGTCTCCATGACTGCTCGATGTTCTCTGGGAGCGGAGTGTACAGGGAGTGGGCCAGGAGGGCACAAGCAATGAGGAGCCCCAGAGACTTCCTTCCCATGGTGCTGCCGGTGCTGCCGGTGCTGCCGGTGCTGTTGGTGCTGGTGCTGGTGCTGCTGCTGCTGCTGCTGCTGCTGCTGCTGCTGCTCGCAGGGAGCTCTGCCACGAGGCAGCCCCAACTCTTGACTTGTCCCCGCCCAGGAGGAGGGTGAGCAGAGCTCCTCTGAGGCTGAGGCCAAGCAAGGCTCACAAACAAGCATCAAATGTCAGGAGAGGATTTCCTCTGAAAGCGCTCAAGCCGGGACTTGGGGGACGAGCGAGTAGCCCGGCTTGTGGAGAAGCCTGGAGAAGGGGCACGTTGTAACAGCAGGAGGCTGGAGCGCCAGGCTCGGGATCCGGCCCCAAAGCTTGATATATTGAGCCCAGGAGGCCATGAAAAGGTTCTTGAGCAGGAAAGTGACCTGAGTGTTACGCTGCTAGCTGTGGAGAGTAAAGAGAAATAGAGACCAGGAAGGGGCTCCGAGTTCAAGGGCGCTGTGATAATCCAGGCGAGAAAAATAAGCATTTAGGGCAGCTAGATAACACCGTGGATAGAGTCCTGCAGTCCTGCTGATAGAATGCAGGTCCTGGGTTCAAATCCAGTCTCAGGCACTTCCTAATAATGTGACTAATTGTCTCTCCCTTACCAGTCTTCTGTCTGAAGACAGACAGTAAGGGTTTAAAAAAAACATTTCTATTGCACCTACTATGGGTCAAGAATTGTAGTAAGAACTTCTTACAAGAGTCTTATCTCATTTGATCCTCACAAAAACATTGGGAGGCAGGTGCTATGATTGCCCCCATTTTATAGTTGAGGAAACTAAAATAGATAGAGATTAAGTGACTTGTCCAGGGTCACACAACTTATAGTGATCTAAATCTGGATTAGAACACAAATCTTTCTTAGACAAAACTCAGTGCTCTATGCCCTCAGCCTCCTGCTACTTCAATAAGGGTTTGAATTAGAGACCCACCTGCCCACTCCATCCTAAGCTTCCATGCATCAGATGCCCATGGACTTGTTCTGGATAAGTAAGTTGATCACTGCCTCCCATTATAACTGATTTCCTTTGTAATCCCATGATTTTATTTTAAGCATTTAAAACAAGATTCTGACAAGCTTTCCCCAGATGACCTGATAAAGGAGTCCACCAAAAGGGAGAAAAATTCCTGAACCGGAGGCAAGTGATGCAGTGGACAGAGTATTAGGCTGGGGCTTAGAAAACCTGGGTTTGAGTTCTGGCTTTACCACTTACGTGGGAGACAAACTCATGTGAGACCCTCAACTCCTTTAACTTTCGCTGCCCAGAAGCAGCTGGTGGTTTGGGTCATAGGGCTCTAACTTGGGGTCAGGACATCTTGAGATCCAATCTGGCCTCAGAGAATTACTAGGTGTGAGACTGTGGGCAAGTAACTTAGCCTCTGTTTGCCTCAGTTTCCTCAACTGTCAAAGGGGGTTAACAATAGCACCTACCTCCCCGGGTTGTTGTGAAGATCAACTGAGATCATATTTGTAAAATATATAGTAAGTGCTTGCTCCGTGCTTTTTCCTTTTTTCCTATAAGATCTCTAAGTTCCCTGAGCTCCAAATTGCTCAATCATTAGGGTAAATGAGCTCCATGGAGACCTGGCAGGGTGGAGACCTGAATCTTAAATGTAAACATCTTCCCTAAAGCTTTGGAAAGCAGGGCAGGAACTACTCTCCTTAGAACTCTTAGAACAGAGACTAAGAAAGAGTTGCTTACTGGGAGAGAAGATGGTAGAGTATAGCCATACTCTGCTCCCTGATCCTTCCATGCACACACACACACACACACACACACACACACACACACCCCAAATTACCTCAAAGCAAAGGGAAGCTGGAGGAGTAGGTCTCACACGGGTAAGAGGAGAGCAGAGAGCAGCCCATGACCCTGCCAGTTGCAATGAAGCTGCAGAATGGGAACAAATCTAGTGGTGGGACTCCACACAGGTAGAGAAGGCAGAAAATCTATAAACTCTCAGGTGGCATCAGAGCCCTGGGGCTACAAGGGAGCAAAGGGGTGAAGCAGAAGTAGTGAAGTAAACTGCTCATTCCCATGTGGCAGCAGAGTGCCTGAGGAAGCAGATCCTAAGGCAGGTCCCTGCCCAGTCCAGGCTACTTGGCAGGTACAAGAAGCAACAGAGTGGAGACCAGACTAGACCACAAAATAATGGGAGAATTCATAGCATGGGGTATTGAATGTAGCTGGGTAAAACAGCTAAAAATCTCCCCAGAGCAGGCCAACAGGGCTACCTTCTCAACAGATACACTGTGAGGAACAAGGTTAGTCAGTCCTACCCCAAGGACCAGAGAACAGTAATCTTCAAGCTTGCTCTTTCTTCCTTTCTTTCCTTCTTCCTTCCTTCCTTCCTTCCTTCCTTCCTTCCTTTCTTTCTTTTTCTTCCTTTCTCTTTCTTTCTTTCTTCCTTTCTTTCTTTCTGTCTTTTTTTAAATCCTTACCTTCCATCTTGGAATCAATACTGTGTATTGGTTCCAAAGCAGAAGAGTGGTAAGGACTAGGCAATGGGGGTCAAGTGACTTTCCCAGGGTCATACAACTAGGAGGTGTCTGAGGCCACATTTGAACCTAGGACCTCCCATTTCTAGGCTTGGCTCTCAATCCACTGAGCTACCTAGGTGCCCCCTATTTTCTTTTTTTTGTTTGATTTATATCATGGAAGTTTTCTTTGATTATTTCTTATAATATGATATCTAAGCTTTTTTTTTAGCATGACTTTCAGATAGTTTAGTAACTGTCAGATTGTCTCTCCTAGATCTATTTTCAAAGTAAGCTTCTTTAACAAGAGATATTTCTTATTTTCTTCTGTTTTTTCATTCTTTTTATTTCATTTCATTCTTTCTTGATGTTTAATGAAGTCATTAGCTTCTATTTGCCCAGTTTTAATTTTTACAGGATTATTTTCTTCCATGACCTTTTGATCCTCTTTTTCCATTCAGCCAATTCTACTTTTCATGGAAGTCTTTTCTTCATTGGATTTATTTTTTACCTCTTTCTCCAGTAGGTCAATTCTGATTGGGTTTTTTTTATTTTCTTCATTGGATTTTTGTGCCTCTTTTCCACTTAACCTATTTTGCTTTTAAAGCTATTTTCTTTTTGTATTACTTTCATTTCTTTTCCCCGTTTTTCTCACTATTATTTGATTTTTAAAATTCCTTTTTGAGCTCTTCCAGTACCTGAAATCAATTCCCATTTTTCCTTGAAGTTTTGCATGTGGTTGCTTTGTTCTCACTGTCCCATACTGAGTCTGTGCCTTGCTTTTTGTCTCCATAGAAATTTTCTATGGTTAGGTGTTTCTTTTGTCATTTTCTCATTTTCCCAGCTTTTTTTTTTTTGCATGTAGGTTGGGAATTCTTGATTCAGTCTCCTCTGCTGATAGCTTCTAGGACTTATCTCTGTGACCTATTTTGCCCTGGGGCTAGGAATCAGTCTTAAAAGAGCCAAATGCTATGAACCTCAGGGTCTCTCTGTAGGTTTGTGCCATGGCTTGTGACTTCAAGAGGTTGATGTGGGGTACTCAACTGTTGGCTTAGGTAGGATCCCAGGGTTTCATAATTGTCCTGTGCCAAGATTTGGAACTTGAATGCCCTGAACTCTTCTATGCAATGTTTTACTTCCAGTTTCCTTGTATCCTATGAAAATAGGCTCTCTCTGCCTGCCTTTTATAAGAGGGAAAGTTATAAGACTGGTTGTAGATTAAATGATTTTTATTTAATCTGAAGGAAATAGGGGGAAAGGGTGAAGAGAGAAGACTAGAGAGAGATTACTTTCCTTGCTGCTTCATTTAGCTTGCTATTCTATGACCAACATTAAGGTGTTATGCTCACAGAAAGTCCAGCCAGCACCAAACATGGAAGAGAATGGGTTGCCTGCTTCCTGGTTCATCACTGATATACCCTCCTGGATCTGCCCTCCCCTGACCTGGCATTCACATTCATGTTCAGGCTAATACCAGATGTAGTCAACAGGAGATGATGTCATCTATGTGACCCCAGAAAGTGGGAGGGTAAATTTCCTTCACACACTTTCTCAAACCCCATCATTTTTAATTAGCCAAAGATTAGAAAGCTCCTCAGTGATGCTTTTTATTTATTATTTATTATTTATTTTTATATATTTTTATTTTATTTATTTTATTATTATTTATATATATTATATATAATATAATAATTTATTATTTTATTTATTATATATTTTTATTTTATTTTATATAAATATATTTATATAATTTATTATTATATAAATAAAATAAATTTTATTTAGTTGATGAGGAAGTCACATCAACAACCTTAGTTTTTATTCCCCTTAAGTTGCAATGATGGTCTCTACACTTTTTAAGGAAAAACCAGTATAACTGGCATAGGCATGGTGTGATGGTGAGGATTGAGATATTAATCTTATCACTTTCTATCCCTTGGTGGTAAGGGCCTTAAGGTTGTAAAGGACCTTTTAGCACTTAAATGATTTTAATTATGTAACTGGTCAGCCTTGATTCTGATGTTTAAGAAGCCTGAGAGAGAAAAAATAACAGTAACGTAACTGAAACTCAGAGAGCTCAGATGACTAGTGTGACTGGCACAGACATGGTGTTGGGAAATTACTCTTAACACATTTTATCCCTTGGCAGAAGAACCTTAAGGACATTTCAGCACTTAAATGACTTTAGATATATAACAAGTCAGAAAATAGTGTTGAAGATTATTACCCATAATCAAAAGAAAATAAAACATTACATTTTAAAAAGCAGAGACAGAATGATGTTGATTTTTGGTAAGAATTTCATTCAGAAATCTCCCTCCTTTTTAAGCTAAAAGCCTCCTAGAAGGACAGATTGATTTGAAGACTTGCAAACACAAAAGCGACTATGGGGGAGAGGAGATCAACATCAGTCCTAACTCTTCCTAAATCAGAATACCACAAGTTCTGCTCCATTGAGATTCCACTCTATGGGGCAGCATTGGCAAACCTTTTAGAGATTGCATGCCCAAATAGCTTGGAATCCTGTGATGAATTGGGAAAACAGATGGTGAAGAAGCTTGATGCTATGGTCATATCAACCAAGTAAGAATGATTTGGGTTTTAGGCAAAGATCTGTTAGGACAAAAAGTCCATTACTTTCCTTGGTTGATTTTTGTTTTTAGTGCCTCTCAGATGCTTCTAAGACATCATATTGTATAGATAGGGGGACCATCATTGGAATCAGAAAGATCTAGGTGTGAGTCACAAGCCACTTAATGGACAGAGAGAGGGGTTAGAGTGCCAGAAATAGAAAATTCAATTCTCCAATGTTCCAGCAAAGAAGAGATTAACCAAGAGTCATCAAGTGTCTGTTTCTCTTTAATCTAATATAATTCAATTTGAGAGCAGGTAGGTGGTATAGTAGATAAAGTGCTCCATCTGGTATCAGGAAGATATGAATTCAAATCTGACCTCAGACACTTACTAGCTAAATCACTTTGGACAAGTTATTTAACCCTATCTGCCTCAGTTTTCTCATCTATAAAATAAGCTGAAAAAGGAAATGGTAAACCACTTCTGTATCTTTGCCAAGAAAACTCCAAATAGGGGGTCACAAAGAGTTGGAAATTACTAAAAACTACTGAATAACAACTATTCAATTATCTCAATAGCTAGTAGTTCAGAGTATAGGAGGAATAGGAATGGGCCCTATTGGATACCCTTCAAGCTTTTGCTGTCATTCAAATAAGAGGGGGCAGGTAAATTCTCTAATTAATCAGAAATCTTTTATATACCTTGAGTTGACAGACTTATGAGTTGAAAGGAGACTTCTCAATATTTATTAGATGGCTTCAATGAAGCTTCAATGGCTTCAAGGTAGAGACTAAGGAAATTACTTCTATTCTCTGGGACTCAGTTTCCTCAACTGTAAAATGAGGAAATTGGCTGAATGGAAACTGTTCTTTCCACAGTCCAGCAGCTGATTGCTGAATGAGGAAGTGACAATCTGAACCTTGCTAAGATTTAGAATCTGAGGCCAATGTCTAAAATGATTATAAAATTTAAGTTTTAAGTAAGTCTCGTGTGATTAAAGCTAATGAAATTAGTAAAGAATGAGGAAGTCAAAAAAGGATTCTTTTTAAAACCCTTACCTTCTGTCTTAGAATCAATACTGTGTATTGGTTCCAAGGCAGAAGAGTGGTAAGGGCTAGGCAATGGGGGTCAAGTGACTTGCCCAGGGTCACACAGCTAGGAAGTGTATGAGGCCAGACTTGAACCTAGGACCTCCCATCTCTGGGTCTGGCTCTCAATCCACTGAACTACTCAGCTGCCCCCAGTCACAATTTTTAATATTAAATCAACTGTTCATTTTTTATTGGATACGTACTAATCAAGTATCCCAACTGCATCATGTGTGTAGATACATAATCAAATTTACTTACTTTCTATAATATGTTAAGTGTTTTTTTAAATAGCTATTATTTACATGAGAAACTTTTTTATGGTAAAAAGGTGGTTTATTTAGAGTTGTTTTTTTAATGTAAAGAACCATTCATTTTCCCCCAGGGCTTGTAATTTTAGGCAGAAAACTCTCTTTACCAAAGCAGTTCAAGGTATCATACAGTCAGGATGTATTAAAGGTGGGATTTGAACTCAGGTCTGATTATCCACTGGACTCTGGGATCTTTCAGCTAATTTTTATAATGACTGGCCAGGGGAATTAACCATGCAAATGAACATTGTTCCTCAATCAATGAACCATTCAGCATGAATTAACTACTGGCCACAGACTGTGTGTGGCACTAGTATAACATTCAGAAAGGCAGAAGCAGAAGACAGGAACACTCCCTCGTGGGGACATCAAAATAAATCACCCAAATAAGAGCCAAGAACACCAGTCCATAGCATTTATTGAATTGTATTCAATTCAATGATGAGTATTGAACTCATCATTATTCAGTTAAAATTTTTTTTCTCCAAAAGAGCTACAGATGATCTCTGCAGTGCAACTTCCCAGCTTGGTTTGAAGATGTATATGATGCTTTAAGATGGTTCTTGGGGAAGAAAATCCTTGTGGAATAGGATATGGATCCCACCCATATATGTATTGCAGGAAATAGTGCTGAAAAGAAATTAGGTGCAGCTGTGAAGTAGAAGGAATTAGGACAAATAGTTGCATGTTTCTTTTTGTTGAATGTCCCATATTTATGTCATAAATTCAAAACAATGAAAATATAAGTAGTGATTCCCCTTGAGAATGTAATAGGAATGATCAGGTAGAAAGAATCTATAATTTTTCCAGCTATATCTACAATTCTCCCTCCATCTTGCTAGGTAGACTCAGCTAATATAATAAAAACAACAATCCTACCTAAATTAACTTATTTCTTCAATACCATGTTAATCAAACTACCAAAAAAACTATTTTGTAAAAATTTAAAAAGATAATGAAATTCATCTGGAAGAACAAAGGGTCAAGAACATCAGGGATACTAATGAAAAGAAATATGAAGGATGGTGGCTTAGCAGTACCAGATCTTAAACTGTACTAAAAAGCAGTTACCATCAAAACAATCTGGTACTGGCTAAGAATAGAATGGTGGATCAATGGAATAGTATAGGGGAAAATAACCTCATCAATCTAGTGTTTGATAAACCCAAAGATCTCAGTTTTCAGGACAAGAATTCACTATTTGACAAGAACTGCTGGGAAAATTGGGAAACAGATTGCCAAAAAATAGGTTTAGAACAATATCTCACACCTTATAACCAAGATCAGGTCAAAATAGGTATATGATTTCAACATAAAGAGTGAAATTATAAGCAAATTAGGGGAACATAGAATAGTTTACCTGTCAGCTTTTGGAGAAGGGAAGAATTTATGACCAAACAGGAGATGGAGAACATTACAAGATGTAAAATAAATCATTTTGATTATATTAAATTAAAAAGGGTTTGCACAAACAAAACCAATGTAACAAAGATTAGAAAGGGGAAAAAACTGGGGAAAATTATATAACAAATTCATCTTATAAAAATTTCATTTCTCAAATATTTAAAGCACTAAATCACATTTTTAAGAATCCAAGTCTTTTCTTGTGCAAAAATATTTATAGCTGCACTCTTTGTGGTGGCAAAAAATTGGAAAATGAGGGGATGCCCTTCGATTGGGGATTGGCTAAATAAATTGTGTCAGTTGGTAATGGAATACTATTGTGCTCGAAGAAACAATGAACTGGAGGAATTCCATGTGAACTGGAACGATGTCCAGGAAGTGATGCAGAGCAAAGGAAGCAGAACCAGGAGAACCTTATACACAGAGATGGATACACTGTAATACAATCAAATGTAATGGATGTCTCCACTAGCAGCAATGCAATGATCCAGGACAATTCTGAGGGACTTATGAGAAAGAACACTATCCATATCCAGAGAAAGAACTATGGGAGTAGAAACACAGAAGAAAAACATATGATTGATCACATGGGTTGATGGAGAGATGATTGGGGATGTAGACTTTAAGTGATCACCCCAGTGCAAATATCAATAATATGGAAATAGGTCTTGATCAATGACACACTTAAAACCCAGTGAAATTGTGCATTGGCTATGGGGGATGGGAGAGGAGGGGAGGGAAAGAACATGAATCATGTAACTATGGAAAAATTTTCTTAATCAATAAAATTAAATTTAAAAAGAAAAGAAACCAAGTCTTTCCCCAATTGAAAAATGATAAAAAAAAAATAGGAATAGGCAGTATTCAGATGAAGAAATCAAAGCTATCAATAATCATGTCAAAATGTTTTAAATCCCTCTTGATTAGAGAAATGAAAAATAAAGCAACCCAGAGGTACCATCTCACACCTATCAGATTGGCCAATAAGACAGTAAAGGAAAATGATAAATATTGGAAGGTTATGTGGCAAATTGGGACACTGATGCATTGCTGATGGAGTTGTGAACTCATCCAACCATTCTGGAAGGCAATTTGGAATTACACCCAGAGTCATAGAAGAATGCATTCCTTTTGATTCAGTAATACCACTACTAAGTCTGTACCCCAAAGAGATAAAAAGAAATGGGAAAGGATCTGTTTGTACAAATATATAGCTTCTCTTTTTGTGGTGGAAAAATCAGAAACTAAAGGGATGTCCTTCAATTGGAGAATGGCTGAACAAATGGTGGCATATGATAGTTATGGAATACTATTGTTCTATAAAGAATGATGAACAGGATGATTTCAGAAAGAGCTGCAAAGACTGACATGAACTGATGCAGAGTGAAATAAGCAGAACAAGGAGAACAATGTGCACCGGTACAGCAATGCTGTGGAATGATCAGATGTTTGCTAGTAAGAGCAATTCAGCGATCCAGGACAATTCTGAGGGACTTATGACAAAGAATGCTCTCCACCTCCAGAGAAAGAATTGTGGGAGTAGGAATGCAGGTGAAGGAGTGATTCATCACTTGTTTATGTTTTGGAGTTTTGATTTTATAGGATTATTCATTTATCAAAATGAATGATGTGGAAATATGTTTTGAGTGAAAATACATGTACACCCAAAGAGATAATGGACAAAAAGACTTGTACAAAAATATTCATAGCTGCGCTCTTTGTGGTGGCCAAAAATTGGAAAACGAGGGGATGCCCATCAATTGGGGAATGGCTGAACAAACTGTGGTATATGTTGGTGATGGAGTACTATTGTGCAAAAAGGAATAATGAAGTGGAGGAGTTCCATGGAGACTGGAACAACCTCCAGGAAGTGATGCAGAGTGAGAGGAGCAGAACCAGGAGAACATTGTGCACAGAGACTGATACACTGTGGTATAGTCGAACGTAATGGACTTCTCCATTAGTGGCGGTGTAAATGTCCCTGAACAATCTGCAGGGATCTAGGAGAAAAACACTATTCATAAGCAAAGGATAAACTATGGGAGTGGAAACACCGAGGAAAAGCAACTGCCTGACTACAGCGGTTGAGGGGACATGACAGAGGAGAGACTCTAAACGAACACCCTAATGCAAATATTATCAACATAGCAATGGGTTCAAATCAAGAAAACATGTAATGCCCAGTGGACTTACGCGTCGGCTATCGGGGGTTGGGGGGAGGAAAAGAAAATGATCTATGTCTTTAAATGAATAATGATTGGAAATGATCAAATAAAATATATTTTAAAAAAAAGAAAGAAAATACATGTACAACCCAGACTGAATTGCTTGTCAGCTCTGGGAGAGGGGAGGGAAGAAAGGAGGGAGACAAAATGGATCTTTTATCTTTGGAAAACTTATGTGGAAATGTGTTCTTAAAATTAAAAAGAAATTAAAACTAAGTGTAAATGAAGACAGAAAGTCAATTTATCTTACCTGGAGGATTCCTTATCAGTGAAATTTCAGGTCCAGGTCTTATCCAGGTCCTGATTTGTTCCAGGCACTGTGCCAGGTATTAAAAATAGAAAAAACAAAAGTCTCTGCCCTCAAGAATATTATGGTCTGGTAGGAGAGGCAACATAGGCAAGATTGCATAATTGTAATTTTTTAACCCTTTACATTCCATCTTAGAATCAATACTGTGTACTGGTTCCAAGGCAGAAGAGTGGTAAGAATGAGGCAGTGGGGGTGAACTGACTTGCTCAAGGTCACACAACTAGGAAGTATCTCAGTCCAAATTTGAACCCAGGACCTCTTGTTTTCAAGCCTGAATATCAAACAACTGCGCCACCCAGCTGCTCCCTATACAAAGCAGATTTGAGGGAACCTTGGAGTATCAAACACTAGAAGCTGGCAGGAACCAGAAAAAAATCAATAGGAATGTCTCATGAACACCATTATGCTGCAGCATTTTGCCAAGGAACACTTGAATGTCAAAAGTGATATCCCAGATAGCAGCGAAGAAAAGGGTATCTGGGGCAGGAGGTGCAGTGGTCATGGCCAAGGGAGAGCCAGAGCTCCCTGACTTACATCTCCAAGTATAACCCAGTTCTGAGGGAATGGTCAAAAGAGCTCAAGGAACATTGGTGGTGGTTATGTGATTGCTCCATGGAAGGATGCCAACAAGACACTCCTTGGAGAAGAGAGAGAACTGTTTCATCTGTGCCATTGGTGGGATATGATAGCAGAACCCCCACATCTATAGAAGCACGTGCAGATATCTATAGGACACACAGGTATAGGTACACACACATAATAACAATAACTAGCATTTAAGGTTTGCAAAGCACGTGACATATGTTATTTCTTTTGGTCCTCACAGCACCCCTGAGATGTAAGTGCTATCATTACCCCCACTTGGGACACATGGGCAAAGGGGGGCTGAAAGAGTCTAAGTGACTTGCCCAGGGTCACACAGCTGCCAAGAACTGATGGCAAAATTTGAATGCTAGTCTTTCTGACTCCAAGTCTAGTCTTCTAGACACTGTGGCACCCAGCTGCCTCTTAAAGATCTTTGAGAATGTCTCCATGTCACAGAGCACGTCCTTTTCAGATCTTAAAAGAAAAACCATTTCATGGGTGTTGGTGATCAGCTACATATCCTACGGTATCCCTGGTGCCTAGCTCAGTGCTTGGATCCTGGTAGGCATCTCATAAAATGTGTCTTAGGGAGACAGCTAGGAGGCTCAGTGGATCAAGATCCAGACCTAGAGACAGGAGGTCCTGGATTCAAATATGACCTCAGATACGTCTTAGCTTTGTGACTCTAAAGAAGCCACTTAACTCTCATTGCCCAGCCCTTACCAGTCTTCTGCCTTGGAGCCAATATAGTGTGTTGATTCTGAGATGGAAGGTAAGGGTTTAAAAAATAAAAATAAAACGTCTGTAATGGTTGCTTCAGTACAGGAGATAAAGGTCACACCTGACATTCATGGAGCCAAGTGGTTTTTTGAGACTCCTGGCTGGGTGTGGGTGTGGCGATGCCTTCTCTGGACACGTTTCAGGAAAGAGTTGAGGGAGACGCAATCATCTGAGAAGGTTCGAGTAAATGTCCTGCATAGAAACTGTATGAACTTGTAAAGGGTCTAGGTGGAACGCAATGGTCTCTATTGGTGGCCATTTTGGCTTTGGGATTCCAGGGCTCTGGGAAAGGATCTCTGGTCCTGTGAATCGATGACACACTGTTGGCTGAGGCAAAGACCTAACAGTCAGTTGTGAAAGTTTCCTTCTAAAAGGCTGGCTTACACTGGCCTGATTGCCCAATAGTTCAGAGAGGCTTCTTCAGAGATCTCTATCAATGCGGTCTTTATGCTACAGAATCAAAGAAGATAAGAGCTGGAAGGGACCTTGGCGACCACCAAGTCCATCCCATCTCCAAAAAGGATCCCCGTTATGTATCCTACAAGTGATCTTTGAGTCTCTGTTTCTGTTGATTCATTGGCTAATTCATTAATTCATCTCTTTTTAACTGGATCCAGCCTCACTTTAAAAGAAATCTTCCTATTTCCATAATGCCTCTGGGTTAGGGAAGGTACCTCGCCCATAGGAGGAGCTTATAAATACATGTTGACTGACTGACTTTCCTAAAGATGACCTAAAGCAGGTGGCAAAAGAGCTATTATCCTTATAATCCCTTTGGGTATGCTGGATCCCTTGGGCGGTCAAGAGGCTGAAGTCTCTGGATCCCTTCCCGGAGGAATGTTTGTAAAGGCAGAAAGTCAAGTGTGTGTGTGTGTGTGTGTGTGTGTGTGTGTGTGTGTGTGTGTGTGTGTGTGTGTGTGTGTGGTTATCAAAGTAACCAATTACATGGAAAAAATGGAAAAATGCTTTTATAAACACATTTACAAAATCTAGGATTAGATTAGCAACCCCTACCACAATGTAAGGAAGGAAATAGATGCCCAGAGGCCAAGTAACTGACCATGGTAACCCAGGCCATGCAGCCTCTTAGGGAGATAGCTAGGAGGCTCAGTGGATTGAGAGCCAAGTCTAGAGATGGATTCAAATCTGGCCTCAGATACTTCTTAGCTTTATGACTCTGAACCAGACACCCTCATTGCCCAGCCATTGTTCTTCTGTTCTAGAGTTGTCAATAAATTATTGATCCACAAATTGGGTCCTTCTTGTTGAATTACAGTATGTGTACCACCCTCATACAATCCTAGCTTTTTAACTGCAAGGGGTTTAGGGCTCAGCCAATGATGAGTCATCTAAGGGAATATAACTACCACTTATAATATTGTCTGAGCCCTACACCCTTTGCAGCTCAAAATTCTATTCTCTGGTCAAGCCACCCTTTAAGTCCTTTTTTAAAAATAGAGGTTTCTTCAGCCACTTCCCAGCTGTGTGACCCTGGGCAAGTCACTTGACCCCCATTGCCTAGCCCTTACCACTCTTCTGCCTTGGAGCCAATACACAGTATTGACTCCAAGACGGAAGGTAAGGGTTTAAAAAAAAATAAAAATAAAAATAGAGGTTTACAGTGGATTTGTGCATTGGCTATGGGAGGAGGGTGGGAGGAGGGAGAGAGAACACGAATCATGGAACCATGGAAACATTTTCTTAATTAATCAATTAAATAAATTTTTAAAAATAATAACAAAATAAAATAAAATAGAGGTTTAGTTCTCTTAGGTTGCTATATCCATTGAGGATTAAATAGGATGTTGTGGACTAATCTCTCAGAACTAAATCATGATATATTCTATTGGACCATCAACTTCAAGCTTCAAGAGACTTGAGAGAGTCAATGAGCCTTGATTGAATGTTAGATGTTGTATCATATTCTAGGGATAAAAAAAGACATGTACTCAAGAAGCATGTACTGTAATGGGGGAGAAAACACACATACAAGGAAGTACAGTCAAGCCATACATGGAGGAGATAGAGGGTAATATGAAAGGGGAAGGCACCAGGAGCTAGAGGAGCAAAGGACTTGTATGCAAGAAAGATATAAGATAATCTCAAGGGGGAGAAATCATTGGCAGCTGGAGTGAAGAGGACCTTTTCAGATGAAACAATGTCAATTGAAGGAGGAGAGGGAACTTTGAAAGTGACTTAAAAGAAGTTGAATTATCGAAGAGGTAGAAATAAGAAAAATGTATGCCAGAGAAGGGAATCATCTATGCCAAGACTTGGAGGTAGGAAATGGGATACTGTAACAATGATCAAACCTTTTCCTATCTTTGAGCCTTAGTATCTCCATATCAATCTGGGGGTTGGACAAGATGTTCTCTCTAGTTCCTGCCAGAACTAATAAGCTATGAATTCCAACTGAGCACCACATTATGGGTCTTTTCTGGCTCCTAGATGACCCAGAAATCAAGATTAATGTCAATGCAATCTTTACTTTATCTTACTCTTCAGGCCCTTGATATGGATGTATCATCATATTGAGAAAACACCTATATGACCATCCGGTCAAAATATGTAGCTGTTTGGAGTAGATATTTCACCTAACATGGGGCATTAGAGGAGGCCATGCTCACCAACCAACATATGCCTGTGAAATCTAGCAATTTCTTCAAGTTTATTAACTGGAGAATCCTGCTGCCTGAGAGATTGAAAAAACAGGCATTAGTATACGAACCTAATTCATGGACATTGATCTCACCAAAAAGTACTTGGGATTTCTAGATGTCAGAGTACCAATGCCCACTCCCCCATTAGCTGAAGATCCAAGTTACAGGGTTTACCCTTGATCCATATCCTCACCTATCACTTTGAAGTCTTAAGAGACAATGGGCTTGTGTGCCTTTCTCACCTTAGGGCTGTAGGGGTCCAGGTAGTCCATAAACATGTGGAAAATGGGTTCCATATGATCCTACCACATGGCAGCTCAGTAATGAATCTCAAAGCAGGTCATAGGGTAATAAACAAATATCTGAAGTGGTTAAAGGAGAATCTCTAGTGATGATTCAGATGATCCATTCAACCAAGAGCCAGTCTCTCTTCTGTGCAAATCACAGTCCTGGATGCTGGCAGGGGTAGGGTGAATTGTGAGGGGAGGTGTAAGCAGAACTGAGACATGGTTCTGACTGTCCTGGAAATAAGATTTGTGCACAAATATAAAATATAAAATGAAATAAAGAAGAGACATGGCATATCACTAAGTCAATTGTCCTGAATGCTTAGAAGAAGGTCAAATTAGTTGACATAAGGGTCCAGAAGATGATTAATTGAACTCCTTTCTCTTCACTGAGCACCCACCCTATACCCCTAATTGTTTATTGCATGTGCCAACCTGGATGTCTAAAGAAGGCAATGTAAAAGGACCTTCCCAACCCTAAGACACTGTATAAAATTCAATAGTGGTTGTTGTGGTTGGTGGTTTTAATTATTACTAGCCTCTTAAGCCCAATAGGTTCCATGCTGAAATCATTGTCTCCACCTCTGGAAGCCTCCCCAAACTTCCATCATCCATATTTCTGTAGATGCCCATCAGGATCCAAACTGTCAAGTCATATTTGACTCTACTTTTGCTATATTCTCCTATTTCTCACCACCAATGAAGCCATTGGTCAGATCTATTGATTCTCCCTCCTCATCTCTCCCACCTAGATTCTCCTCCTTTGATTCCTTCATTGACTTCAATTTGGACTATTATTCTATCTTCCTTTCTACTTTCTCTGCTCCAATCTTTCCTCTCCCCAATCCAACCTTTGTGTAGCTACTGTTAAAGTTATTTAAAGTATGTGAATATTTATAGCATTCTCTTTTTCTAAGAGAGTTAACATTTTCTGTTAAAGGTAGCAAATAATTTTTGCCACCATATTGTAACTTACTAAGAATTTCTAAAAGTGTGCATCAGCCAAGACTCTGGAATATAGACTGATGAATTGTCCTGATCAAATTGCAAATATTGTCTTTTGGTTATAATTGGACTTTGGTTCACCTAACTTTTTGACCACTTCTCAGTTTGCATTGCAAATTCTGCTGCCTTCCAATCATGGTTGTGCTGGCAAATATTTGATAACTAGCTTTCTAAAAAAAAAAAAAGCTCATATTCATTTATATTTAATCTCTATTATTAGTATCCATTTGGACTTTTTAGAATTAGATGATTAACAAAACAATAAATCCATCCTGATTTGTAGTGTTTGCCAATTTCTGAGGTGCCTACTGAATGTTCATACTGAAAATTTAATAGTTATTTCAATTTTATTAATCTCTCCCTTGATTTTCAGGATTTCTAATTTGATGTTGGATAGAGGACTTAAAATATAGGGGTTTTTTAGTTGTTTTTTATTTAATGCCCAATTTATTGATCTTCCTTTTCTCTAATTTATTGATGTAAACATTAAGAGATATGAATTTTCTTCTAAATAGTGCTTTGGATGCATCCCACGAACTTGAACATGTTATCTCCTCATTCTCATTGTTTTAATAAAATTGTTGATTGTTTCTGTGCTTTGTTTTTGACCCATTTGTTCTTTTAGATAAAATAATTTAGTTTTTTATTAATTTTTTGTCTTTCTACTGCCCTTCATATAGAGTAATTTTTATCACATTGTAGTCTGAAAAGTATGCATTTAACATTTCTGCTTTTCTATATTTTAATATGATGGATTATTATGTCCAATTTGAAAGTGCTATGTGCTACTGAGAAAAAGTGTATTCCTTTCTATTTCCATTAAGTTTTCTCCAGAGGTCTGTCATATCCAGTTTTATTTATTCCCTTCACTTCTTTCTTGTTTATTTTTTGGTTGAATTTACCTACTTCTGAGAGGGGAAGGTTGAAGTCCCCCACTAGTATCATTTTCTATCTATTTCCTTCTGTAACTCATATAACTTTTCCTTTAGGAATCTTGTTGCATATGTATTTAATATTGATATTATTTCATTGTCTATGGTGCCTTTTATCATGTTGCAATTTTCCTTCCTTATCTCTTTTGATTAGATTAGTTTTTACTTTTGCTTTGTCTAAAATCATGATTGCTAGCCCTACTTTTTTAACTTTAGTTAAGGCATAGTAAATTCTGATCTGCATGTGTTGCCCTGATTTAAATGTGTTTCTTATAGACAGCATATAGTGGGATTCTGGTTTTTAATCCACTCTAATATCCATTTTTGTTTTATGGATGAGTTCATCCCATTCACATTCATAGTTATTATTACTAATTGTGTTTCCCTCTATCTTATTGTCCCTCTGTTTCTTCTTCTTTCTCTCCTTTTCTCCAGTCTGCCTCTGTTCACAGATATTTTGTTTTTGACCACCACCTCCCCTGATTCATCCCTTTTTTTGTCCAACACCCCTGCTCCCTTATTCTTCCTACCTTCCTATTCTTGTATATGGTAAGGTAGGCTCTATGGCTAACTGCGTGTAGGGGTTATTCCCATTTTGAGGTAGTTCTAATGAGAGTAAGGCTCAATCATAGTCACTCCCCCATTTTCTCTTCCATTGTATTTGCCACCTATATGCCTCTTCATGATCTCTTTCCTTTTCTATGCATGTGTTCCCATCCTTTTTTTTATAGCAACCCATCTTATATAGCTTTCTTCCTTCTTTCTATGTCTACTCCTTTTCATTGCTCTAATGGTGATAAACTGCTTAAGTATCTTGGGTACTTTTGGTATCTTACAAAATTTAAGTACCTTGCCTTTCTCAAGTATCATAGATATTTTAATAATTTTAATTATCATCTTACCAGGTATGTGTGTGCTCAGTTCAACCTTATCAAAAATCCTTAATTTTTTACTTTGGCTTTTTATGCTTCTCTTGAGTGGTCAAATTTGCTCATCAAATTTGCTTTTCAACTCTGATTTTTTGGTTGGGAAAGTCTGAAATTCATCTATTTAATTAAATATAAACATTTTCCTTGAAAAATTATGTTCAATTTTGCTGAGTGCGTAATTCTAGGTTGTAATCCTAGATTCTTTGCCTTTCCAAATATCATATTCCATACCTTCTGGTCCTCTGAAGTAGACTCTGCAAGGTCCTGTGTATCCTGACTATGGCTCCTCAATATTTAAATCATTTCCTTTGAGCAGCTTCTAGTATCTTTTCTTTGACCTGTAGTTCTGGAATTTGACTACAATACTCATAGGAGGGGCAGAGCCAAGATGGCACCTTAGTAGCAGCAAAAACCAGAACCATTCCAAGTATCCTCTCAAACCAAGCCTCAAATCGACTGAAGTCGCAGAACCAACAAGAGGATGGTGTTAGGTGACTCTCCTGTGGAAAACAACTTGAAAGTGCATGAAGGAAATTTGTCCTCCCCTCCTTCTGGGGTTGCACAGGTGATATTATCTCCTGTTGACTACCTACATACCTGCCATAAGCCTGAACATGAATGTGAACGCCAAGACAGGAGTGGGAAGAGCCAGGAGGGTATATCAATGGTGATCCTGGAAGCAGGTGGCCTGTTCTCCTCCTTGTTTGGTGCTGACTGGACTTCTCTGTAAGTATGATCAGGGGGCCTAAATGGCAGTCATAGAATAACAAACTAAATGAAGCAGCAAAAAGGTAATCTATTTTTCTCTCTTTCTTTACCCTTTCCCCCAATTTCCTTCAGATTAAATAAAAATCATTTAATCTATAGCCAGTCTCATAATTTTCCCTCTTACAAAAGAAACTTTTACTCAGCCTAATCTACTTAAAATATCCTCTTTGCCTCTCCTTGTGGAATATCCCTCTTCTGTTATGACTAAGTAACTCTCTTCTTAATAACAGTTAAATGACTTACTAGTGTCCCATTTTGTCCTAATATCAAACCAAAACTACTACGGGATTGACTTAAATCAGGCTGGGCCCAGGGTGATGGGCATCACCTTGCATGATTTGAACACAATTGAGCTTGTTGAAGTAGGAGAGAGGGGGTACAGAGAAAGGTGAGGCTGAACTGGTTGGTCTTATGCTTCTGAACATATTTTGGTAGTGATTCCTATGAGACCCACACACACTTCTAGAAGATTGGAGAGGAAACTGCCTGTAGCCATTAAGTAAAGCCTGTGTAGAGTGGAATTTTGAGGGAGTTTGTATCACCAGAAATCACTCTAATGAGTAGGCAGGAGACGTGATAAGATTCTGGCAGAGAAAAAGTGGCTTCATTTGGAGAAAACAGTGGACATCGGGGAAGGGGAGGGGAGAAGAAGGGGAAAGGAAGGAAAAGGAATTCTGCCCACACAAGCTGCTTTCTTGGGGGGGGTGGGGGGGGAATGTCCTCCCTCTATGTGTAAGTCAGACTTTTATATTGATATTGATGCAAGATTCCCCTCCTTCCCTCTGTCCAATCCCAATGGGGTTAGAGTTGTGATGTTTCAAATGCTGAGCGTGTGATTTCCAACATTACATACCTCTAAAGACCCCATGACTATCATGGGATTTACAGCCTGGGACAGTAAAGATACAATTGAAACACCCTATTCTTTCTCTCTTTAGCTTATCATACTCTTCTTCCTAGAGCTGGCATTTTTCTCGGGGTACAGATAATGTCTTCTCAAGGTTTTTGAAAATAGGTCAGCAAAACTAAAAAGCTAATGGGGTGCGGGGCCAGTTTTAGTCTAAGGGATATTGTAATACTCAACGGTCTTGAAAACACTACTCTGAGAATTACACACTGAATCTCATTCCACACAGTGACGCTAAGAATAAGACTGAAAATAATTACAGTTGACTGGGTTTTAGTTCCTCTACCTCTAATGAATCTACTAACCTGGTCATTTAAGCCCTCTCGTTTTTTTGTTTTTTGTATGTTTGTTTGTTTTTATTTTTGTATTTTGTATTTGGTCAATTTCAAACATTATTCCTTAGTTACAAAAATCATGTTCTATCCCTCCCGCCCTTCCCGTAGCTGATGCACAAATCCACTGGGTATTACATGTGTCCTTGATCAGAACCTATTTCCATGTTGTTGGTGTTTGCATTAGGATGTTCATTTAGGGTCTATATCCCCAATTATATCCCCCTCAACCCATGCAATCAAGCAGTTGTTTTTCTTCAGTGTTTCTACTCCCAGAGTTTTCCCTATGAATGTGGATAGTGGTTTTTCTTATATATCCCTCCAGGTTGTTCAGGATCACTGCATTGCCACTAATGGAGAAGTCCATTACATTCAATTGTACCACAGTGTATCAGTCTCTGTGTACAATGTTTTCCTGGTTCTGCTCCTTTCATTCTGCATCACTTCCTGAAGCTCTTTCCAGTTCACATGGAATTCCTCCAGTTTATCATTCCTTTGAGCACAATAATATTCCAACACCAACATATACCACAATTTGTTCAGCCATTCCCTAGTCAAAGGGCACCCTTTCCAATTTTTTGCCACCACAAAGAGCGCAGCTATGAATATTCTTGTACAAGTCTTTTTCCTTATGATCTCTTTGGGGTACAGACCCAGCAGTGCTGTGGCTGGATCAAAGAGCAGACAGTCTTGTATTGCCCTTTGGGCATAGCTCCAAATTGCCCTCCAGAATGGTTGGATCAATTCACAACTCCACCAGCAATGAATTAATGTCCCAACTTTGCCACATGCCCTCCAGCATTCATTACTTTCCTTTGCTGTCATGTTAGCCATTCTGCTAGGTGTGAGGTGATACCTTGGAGTTGTTTTGATTTGCATCTCTCTGATTATAAGAGATTTAGAACACTTTTTCATGTGCTTCTTAATAGTTTTGATTTCTTTGACTGAAAATTGCCTATTCCTGTCCCTTGACCATTTATCAATTGGAGAATGGCTTGATTTTCTATACAGTTGATTTAGCTCTTTGTAAATTTGAATAATTACACCTTTGTCAGAGGTTTTTGTTATGAAGATTGTTTCCCCATTTGCTTCCCTTCTAATTTTGGTTACATTGGTTTTGTTTGAACAAAAACTTAATTTGATGTAATCAAAATTATTTATTTTACATTTTTTGATTTTTTCTAAGTCTTGCTTGGTTTTAAAGTCTTTCCCTTCCCAAAGGTCTGACATGTATATTATTCTGTGTTCACCTAATTTACTTATAATTTCCTTCTTTATGTTCAAGTCATTCACACATTCTGAGTTTATCTTGGTGTAGGGTGTGAAATGTTGATCCAAACCTAATCTCTCCCACACTGTCCTCCAGTTTTCCCAGCAGTTTTTATCAAATACTGGATTTTGGCCCCAAAAGCTGGGATCTTTGGGCTTATCATAGACTGTCTTGCTGAGGTCACTTACACCAAATCTATTCCACTGATCCTCCTTTCTGTCTCTTAGCCAGTGCCATATTGTTTTGATGATCACTGCTTTATAGTATAGTTTGAGATCTGGTACTGCAAGGCCACCTTCCTTTGTATTTTTTTTTCATGATTTCCCTGGATATCCTTGATCTTTTGTTCTTCCAAATGAACTTTGTTATTATGTTTTTTTTCTAATTCAGTAAAAAAGTTTTTTGGTAGTTTGATGGGTATGGCACAAAATAAGTAAATAAATTTGGGTAGGATGGTCATTTTTATGATGTTATCTCATCCTACCCATGAACAGTTAATGTTTTTCCAATTGTTTAGATCTAGTTTTAATTATGTGGAGAGTGTTTTGTAGTTGTGTTCATATAGTTCCTGTGTTTGTCTCGGCAGATAGATTCCTAAGTATTTTATACTATCTAGGGTGATTTTAAATGGAATTTCTCTTTCTAATTCTTGCTGCTGAGCTTTTTTGGAAATATACAGAAATGCTGATGGCTTATGTGGGTTTATTTTGTATCCTGCAACTTCGCTAAAGTTGTTGATTATTTCCACTAGCTTTTTAGTTGATTCTCTAGAATTCTTTAAGTAGACCATCATATCATCTGCAAAGAATGATAGCTTGGTCTCTTCATTGCCAATTTCAATACCTTCAATTTCTTTTTCTTCTCTAATTGCTACTGCTAGTGTTTCTAGTATAATGTTAAATAATAGAGGTGATAATGGGCATCCTTGTTTTACTCCTGATCTTATTGGGAATGCATCTAGTTTATCCCCATTGCAGATGATGTTGGCTGGTGGTTTTAGATATATACTGTTTATTATTTTTAGGAAAGATCCTTCTATTCATATACTTTCTAGTGTTTTCAATAGGAATGAGTATTGTATTTTGTCAAAGTCTTTTTCTGCATCTATTGAGATAATCATTTGATTTTTGTTGGTTTGCTTGTTGATGTGGTCAATTATGTGGATGGTTTTCCTAATATTGAACCATCCTTGCATTCCTGGTATGAATCCTAACTGGTCATAGTGAATAACCCTCATGATCACTTGCTGGAGTCTTTTTGCTAGTATCCTATTTAAGATTTTTGCTTCTATGTTCATTAAGGAGATTAGTCTATAGTTTTCTTTCTCTGTTTTTGACCTGCCTGGCTTTGGAATCAGTGCCATATTTGTGTCATAAAATGAATTTGGTAGAACTCCCTCTTTGCTTATTATGTCAAATAGTTTGTATAGTATTGAGATTAGCTGTTATTTGAATATTTGATATAATTCACTTGTGAATCCATCAGGCCCTGGGGATTTTTTCTTAGGGAGTTCTTTGATGGCTTGTTCAATTTCTTTTTCTGTTATGGAATTATTTAAGAATTCTATTTCTTCTTCTGTTAATATAGGCAATTTATATTTTTGTAAATATTCATCCATATCACCTAGATTGGCATATTTTTTGCCATAAAATTGGGCAAAATAGTCTTTAATGATTGCCTTAATTTCATCTTCATTGGAGGTGAGTTCTCCCTTTTCATCTATGATACTGTTAATTTTGTTTTCTTCTTTCCTTTTTTTTTATTAGATTGATTCAGTACTTTGTCTATTTTGTTTTTTCAAAGTACCAGCTTCTAGTCTTATTTATTAGTTCAATAGTTCTTTCACTTTCAAATTTTTTAATTTCTCCCTTAATTTTTAGGATCTCTAATTTAGTTTTCTTCTGGGGATTTTTAATTTGTTGGCTTTCAAGTTTTTTGATTTGCATGTCCAATTCATTGACCTCTGCCCTCCCTAATTTGTTAATATATGCACTCAAGGATATAAATCTTCCCCTGAGTACTGCTTTGGCTGTATCCCATAGATTTTGAAAGGATGTCTCATCATTGTCATTTTCTTCAATGAAATTATTAATTGTTTCTATGATTTGTTCTCAGATTAAATGATTTTGGAGAATCATATTATTTAATTTCCAATTAATTTTTGATTTGGCTCTCCATGTACCTTACTGATCATTATTTTTATTTTGTTATGATCTGAAAAGGTTGCATTTATTATTTCTGCTTTTTTGCATTTGTTTGCCATGTTCAGTACATGGTCATTCTTTGTGAATGTACCATGTGCTGCTGAAAAGAAAATATATTCCTTTTTGTCCCTATTTTTTCTCCATATATCTTTTAACTCTAATTTTTCTAATATTTCATTCACATCTTTTATCTCTTTCTTATTTGTTTTTTATTTGATTTATCTAAATTTGATAGTGGTACCCCCTCCTGTTTTCACTAGGAGAATCTCTTCAGAACTCATTTTGCCTTCAGAGTGACACAGGAGAATAAAATTTGGGAGAATTTTAAAGAAGATTTTCCTCTTAAGAGAAAAGGAAAAATTCAGTAGAACTAGTGTACTAGAGACTAGATCTTCCCAGAATGAAAGAAAAAAATGTACCTAGAGTAAATAATCTACAGCAAATAAAAAAAGTACAAGCAATTTACAGTTTAAATTTCCCTAATATACCCTTCATCAACCATGAAAACAGAACCTATGTTTATCCTCTGCTACTTCCCCAATTTAGGAGCCCTTTCCCTCTGACTCTGTTAACTCCTCTCATCTCAGATCAGGTTCTCAAATAAAAATATTCTAAAAATTCTTGGAATATGTAAGGAAACTTGAGTTATATTCTTACTCTCAAAAAAATCACTAGCTATGTGATCTAAAGCAAGTTATCTTATTTCTGTTTGCCTTAGTTTTCTAATCTATAAAGAACATAATGGTATTCACCTCCCAGAATAATAATAAAATAATATAATGATAGTCCAGTGCTTAATGAAGTAATTGGCATATAGTAAGCACTACATACATGTTAACTATTGTTATTATTATTAATTTGATGTAATTGTTCAATTCTTGAGAAGAAGTTGTTTTAAATATGATTAGTATAATCTGCTAAAGGTAATAAGATTTATAAATTCTATGTGGGGTAATCTGGAAATGCACTCAGTTGAAATGACATCATCTGACTGGTAATAAGTTTTTGTTTTTGTTTTAAATGCATGATATTGTGTATTTTGTTGTTGTATTTTATTATCAAGTATTGTATTATTTAATTTAACTTAATGTATTATATTAAATTCTCTTATATTGTGATATTTGGAAAGCCACTGTATCAGAAATATTATTTTGAAAAATAACCTTTTTAATCTGGGTGCTGTTAGATTGTGAAGTGAGTTTTTGAAGAGCTGATTAAATTAGATATTTGATGGCTTAAATATTCAATGGAGTATATTTTGTTTTAAAACAGAATATTGTTTAAGAATATGTATATAAACTGCAAGCCTGAAATAAATGTGTAAGTGATAATAAAAAGTAAAACTAAAGTAGACAATAATAATGTTTGCTATATTAAAAAGATTTTTAATTGTAAAATTAGGACTATCATTTATAAAAGTCATAAAATGTATAAAGTGGTCTAAACATATAACTTCAATATATTAATATGTATTAATGTAGCTAGTTTTAATTTATTAGCAAGGAATTGAAGTCTGTCATCTTGATCTCCTCCCACATTCCCCATGGCCAGCCCAACCATGCACTCCCATTCCATCTTTTTTTGGAACAAAGAGGGGGAATGCATTGGGATCGTTGGTCTTCTGAGTCTTTCATAAAATCATGAAGACAATTTCCACCTGTAGGATTCTATAACTATAATCTGGATAGAAGAGGGAGGGCTACCAGGCTGTCTCAGAGCTGTTGAAGCAAGAGCAGATTTGGTTAAAATGAAAGCCAGTACAGTTCTGGAAGAAAAGCTAAAAATCCAGACTCCTTACACTGTGGAGACCTTCCTTATCTCACATCACACACAGCATTTTTTCAACTAACATGCTGACTAGACTTGAGCTATCACTTCTGTCTCAGCCAAATGTGACTGTAACACAATTCAATACTGTGAATTCTGTCCCATTTTTTTCTGGAATCCCTCAAGAATTCAGGTAACTCATAATTTTAGTGCTCTGACCGATGCTATCCTTACCCCTCACCCCCAACCAACTTTAGCTGAGACTCCACTCCATGATGCAGAACTTCCCCTATGTACTGATGGGCTGTGCCTCTTGAATGAGGTATGGGAATTGGTGTCAGGTTATGCCGTCACCACTACCTCCAAGCTTGTAGAAGCAGCAAACGTTACTCCAGGCTACCTAGTTAAGCTAAGTTGGACATAGTTGCCAGAGCCTGTGAATTATCAAAAGAGAAATGAAACTTAAAAATAATCAATTTAACTATTAAGGAAATGTGAGGGGGTTAATAGTATTCAAGTCCTAAGTTATTATTAGGGAAGTTTTGCTATTTGAGGTAAAATAAAACCTATAATTTATGATTATTTTGAGTTTTGATTATGGGAAGTTATCTGAATTGTCATAAAGCTGGTAGTAGAAAGTAGCATATTCTGCAGTATGAAAAATATTGCAGGTGAATGATTGGATATCTGTTCCTGGGAAAAGTTTGGGGGACAACCTTTGTATGGACTAAGGTAGGATCTTCTTGTCTCAGTTTCCCCATTCTAGCTCTTTTCTGAACAGGATATTCCCCCATCTGGTTAATCCTGAGTCTTGCTTTTCATATCCTGTGATTATCAGGTACAAGGTTTAGGTAAAAATATAAAGAGCAAGTGATACATAAAACTGAAATTCTCTGAAGTTTTGGGGTCAGAGAACCACATTTAAGAGATTGTACTAAATTACATTAAATCTTGTTACTGGCAGATGTTCATCTGGGACCCTCCTCAAATTATTTGGAGTCAGAGAAGCAAAGCCTTCTTCAAATCTGTCCTGAGAATGAAGCCAATTCCAGCATGCCCAAGAGAAGATATCCAGCAACCCAGATATGGGACATCTGGGACTCAAACTGTGCGGATTACATGTTGAGAATGAGATTGGATAGAAGTTGGAATTAATGATAATTATTGCTTTGCTTTGGCCTTTTGTTTCACGGTTTAGATTTTTCTTGGTTACCTTTGCGACATGAAAATCTCCCATCTCAAAACCGATCTAGTGTGAGCCTCCTAAGGAACCTAACTTTCTAAGAAGTAAAGCCCCCATGCTGAGTGCCTTTTCACTTCTGTTGGTAGCAGGAGGAGAGAGTCCTTGGATCCCCTTCCCTTAGCCAAAAAGAGAGAATGTGTCCCTTGCTAATGCCTCTTATTTTCCCGAGTTATCATGTTCCCTGAGTCACCCAAACCTAACGACTGGGTGTAGCTCATCTAATCAAGATGTACAGTAAGCTTGGTATAACTACGGTCTTTTGTGTGCAAACACTCAAGGTGAACTTTGTTGCTATCAATCTGTTATTATAAAGACCACAGACTAGAACCAAGGGTCAAGTCAGACCAACCACGTCAGCTCGGAGCAATGGAAAACACCCACATTGTAGCCAATATGGCTCTGTCGTGAATACACTTTCAATCACCAAAAAAAAAAAAAAAGGATTACCTGCCTCTGATGCTGGACAAACTCTCTTCTCACTAAAGAAACTTTACCATTCTTGTCACCACTGAATTCATCAAGGCTGTACCTTGGCATTTTAGGTTAGACTTAAAGAAGACTTTCCCCATCACATCCTGACTTGTCCTTAGCCTTCAACAGAATAAAACTTTAAAGCATCTAATGGGTACTTCAAGGGATTCTTGTCTTCCATTTGAGGGGATGATTGACATCAGCAATGCAGGGACCCAAGACAAGTCCAAGAGATTCATGTTCCTTTCAGGAACCATACAAGGAACAGATGGAATCTCAATGCAGACTACACCATAACATTTTTCTTTTTGTTTTCTTCATGAGTTTTTCCTTGTATGTGTGATATGTGTCTTCTTTTACAACATGAGGAAAGTAGAAATATGTATTGCATGACAGAACTGTTATAACCTGTATCAGATTTTTTTTCCATTTAGGGGAGAGGGTAGGGAAGGAATAAGGGGAGAGAATATGGATCTCAAAATGTGAGAAAACAATTGTTTGGATTATTTCTACAATTTAAAAAAATTAAGAATAAGAACTAAAAGAAAAACAAAACAATAACTGTTTGAGCCTTGAGCTCATTAGGGGTGAATGAAAATCTTACATGTCATCTTACCAAAGTATTCTCAGACATCATTAGCTTGAGGAAGTGGTGAGTATTCAGTGAATAAAATTTTGAAATATTACATAAATGAGAAGTCCCTTTACTACAAAGAATAATTTTCAAGAGGAGAGAAGAAAACTTGTCAAAGAAGAATAATTTGTTCCATTTATTTCAGCTCGTGTTTGAAACCTTGGGCCCCCTTGTCTTCACTCTTCTCCAACAATGCTGACTTCCAGGAGGAATTGGCCAGAGTTTTTGTGTCAGGCCTTTGGGAAGAAGCACGTCCTTGCCAATGTCAACATGCTCATTCCCCAGAGTATTACACCTGTGTTCTATTTAGAAAGCTTGCCCCCATTTCTTTTCTTCATAATTAACATGTAATTTCCTGGCAAGTGAGAATCGGGCCTTTCTGCTGTTGTGTTCCATATACTTCCAGGAGGATAACAGACAATCAATTACTTCAAGAAATAAGGTTGTCATTCCTGTTGGATATGCATCATCCAAGCAGGACCCATTAATTGTTTATTCCTCCACGCTACGGCTCTGCACTTTGATGTTTCTCTAGCTCATGTGGTTGTTCTTTCCCTCTCCAGAAAGTGTGGACTAGGAAATCCTCTTCTTTCTCTTTTTTTAAACTCTTCCCTTCCATCTTAGAATCAATGTTGTATACTGGTTCCAAAGCAGAAGAATGCTAAGGACCAGGCAATGGGGTTAAGTGATTTGCCCAGCGTCACACAGCTAGGAAGTGTCTGAATCTAGATTTGAACCCAGAACCCCTTGTCTCTAGGCCCATCTCTCATTCCACTGAGCCACTTAGCTGCCCCTACTCATCTTCTCTTTAGAAGGCTGGGTCCATGGATTATCAGCCTCTGGCTGCTATCAGTTTCTAAATCTCCTTTTCCAGAACCACCAAGCAGGTGGTTTTCTCATTGCCTTTTCATGGCTGTCATTCCTATGGCAAGATTAATCTCTAGAAGGACCACACTGAAAAACCCACCCTCTTCAAGGACCATACCTATTCTCTGCTGCCCTCTGGTCTGTCTGTGTTCACTATCAGCCCTACTCCTAAGGACTGGCTCAGATCTACAAGTTTCATTAGATCTGATGTCAGGGATGACCTAACTCAACAGGTGAAGAAAGTGAAGCTTAGGAGGGAAATTATTTGTCTGAGGTCACAAAGGTATTAAGTTCTGGAATAAGAAGTTGAAGCCTTGTTTTCTGACTGCAAATGGAGCCCTCTTTCTACCACACCAAGCTGGATCGATCTATCATCCTTAATAGGAGCAAATGGGTCCATCCGGACTAAGGACATGCCTAATCCCCATCAAGTAGTTTTTTGATCAAAGTCCCAAATGGGGTATCAGTGGGGACAGCTACACATTTCACATCTGATGGGAAGAGTATTCCCTGGTTAGGCTTTGGAGAGTCTGGATCATAGGGCTTTGCTTTTGTTGTTGATCCTGGTGATCCTATTTGAGATTTTCCTGGCAAAAACACTGGAGTGATTATGATGTGGTCTAAAATGAGCCACAAAGCTGGTCAAGTAGCTGAACGTAATCCAAAGAACACAGAAGCCCTAGCTAGTTGATTAGAATGGGGCTCTCTTCCATATAAGACATAAGAGATGCTTAGACTCACAATTTTGAGAACATCCGTCTTTGCATATGACCTAAGCCATTGGTTGGACACAACCAAGTCACACTTGGTTCAGTTCTCCAGGCACACAGGACTAGGTTCAAACAATGCTCAATGTCCACACTCCCTTCCACTTCCTTTGGTCTGAGTAGAAAAGTGAAAGTGACCTAAAGTTTCCCCCTGGTATTTAACATGTCATTAGTATCCCATTTGCATGGCAGTTTGTTCTGATCCCCCTCAGTAGACAGAGTGAGCCATGGGCAAAGCCATGCAGATCAAAGTGACTATAGCTAAAGTGGCATCAGTCCCTGGAGACCCAGGACAACCACTGCCCAAAGAAGTTTCCCTGTCCTTAGTAACTAACCAAGATAAAGGCATTCCTGAGAGCCCCTACACACTCTTACCTTTAGTTATCACACCTCCTTACCCCCTTACTTTACCTTAATTACTTGTTTGCTACACTAGCTGCTCTGTTGCTATATTCTCTTACTCTAGAGTTGGTTTCCTTGAAATGGATTCAGTTTGAGTCATCAAGCAATTCTTTGGATGAGACCCAATAACCTTAACCAAAATATTTCTGGCGCCCGACATTGGGCAATTCATCTTAGGTGTCATGGGCTCAACTTACTCCATTCCAAGGTAAGCTCCCTTTCCCCCACTCCACCAGGCCTTTCCTTTCATCCATTTGATCCTTTCTTTGGGGCTTTTTTCCTCTCATCTCTAAGAATTTGAGCTCAGCTAAGACCCTGGATTGGGCCTCCACAGCTGGCAAGTTCCAATAGATGGGAGATGCTCCATTGGAATTCTGAGTTTGGGGCCACAGTGAAACTCTCTCCTCTGCTGTGTCTGAAGCCAGGGCACACTGCTTCTTGTGCTTGTGTGCTTGTTTGAAGGCCAGACAGAACTCATTCTGCTGCTGAGCCTGGTTCTTTTTTTCTTTGAGGCATCAGCAAACAGTCACTGCACCTATCTCTCTGCCTTCACTATAAGATATATATGATATATGACTCCTCACTGGGATGTCTACTTTCCAGTTAGAAAAGGTTGAACCTACAAGATCTAAGAAAAAAACCTTGTATTTTATTGCAATAATGCATGGCCAATATATCTCCTAGAATTGGAGAACTATGGCTAATAAATGGGCCCCTAAATTATAATACAATCCTGCGATTGGATTTCATTTGTAAGAGGGAGGAAAAAAGGACAGGACTCCCTTAAAGTCTAGCCTTCATGGCACTAACACAGGACTTAAAACTCAGAAGTTCTGATCTGTATTGGTGGTAAAAGTACGCATATCTTTAAACTATGTCAATATTGAAGTCTTATGGCAAAGAAGGAGAGGTGTGAGGAGGCTGGTGATTCAATGATACTTCAGTTATGACACAGAAAGGCACTGGTATTTTTTTTTCCTGTTGAAATACTTTGCATTTACAAAGGAATGATAATTAAAGGTGGTTAGTTTTATTTATAAAATTTTTTAAGTGGATATGCTTTGCCAGGATGGATTTATTTCCAGACAAACCCCACTCCTACCCCTGATCACCTAGATGACCCCCTACTGAACCCCCAAACAAAATTCTCCCTGACAGTCACTGCCCCATTCCACCTTGTAGGCAGTTTCCAAACCACTGCCTCCTCCCCTCAATCCATCTTCTCCCCTTTCCTTCTGTGCTCTCTATCCATAGATAGATGCCACCACCCAGCCCTTGCCATATTTGGGGTGGTACACATTATGCACCCACTGCTAAAGACCCCAAAACTCTCTGCCCTCCCAGAGAGGGGGGAGTAGGAGAAGAGATAATGCAGGTTCACATCCCTTCCCCTTGTCAGACCTCTCCCAGATCAAGGAGAAACTTGGAAGATTTTCAGAGAATGCCACCAAGTTTATGGAGGGGTTTAAGCCAATGGAACTGCAGTTTGACCTGTCCTGGGCAGATTTACACCTCATTATTTCATACTGCAGATGAAAAGCGGAGGTTTGGGAACTAGCCCAGAAGGTGGCGGAGCTGACACTAATGCAGAAGACAGATTTTCTGTGGGGGTTGTTGCAGTACCAGTGGCTGACCCCTGTTGGGATTATCAATCAGACCAAGAAAGGGAGAAAAGAGACCACATGATAAATTTCCTGATTGAATGCATGCAACCGGTAGCAGGTTAATTATGAGAAACTGAAGGAAGTTACTCAGGACAAGGAAGAAAATCCAGTCTTGTTTTAGAACAGATTTGCAGAAACCATAAAAAAGTACACCAATATATAACATGAAAGTCCAGAAGGCGTAACTATCTTTGATATGCATTTTATTGAACAATCAGCCCCAGATTATCCACAGAAAACAGCAAGTTAGACATGGGACCTCAAACCCTGCCTCCATCTCATTTATCAAGATATGTCATTTCATTTCTCTAGCTGTCAGTTTATTCTTCTATAACATAAGGGTCTTTTACTGAGTATTCCCTAGGACCATAGTAGCCAAGCTATGGCACATGTGCCAGAGGGGGCACGCAGAGCTCTCTCTGTGGACACATGTACCATTGACCCAGCACAGAGTTCACTAGAGTTCATTGCTAGAAAGCCAGGGGGACATGGGGCTGGGCTGCTCCCCTCCCCCTCTCCATGGGCATCTCAGGATATCTCTCATATCATCCCCCCCACTAAAAGGTTCACCATCACTGTCCTAGGACCTTCTAAAATCTAAATCTATTGTTCTATATTTCCTAATTTTTTTCCTGTGGTTAGATACCTCATTATAGTAAAGAATTGATAGATATATATTTTCAGGATTCTTTTGTTTGGGATTAGATTTTTTTAAAAAATGAATCTTCAGGTCTTTGGTAAAACTTAAAGTATACTCATGTATGCTGAGATACTATTTTTTAGGTTATGAGGGCTCTAGGCTCTAGGAAGGTCTCTGACCTTCATAAATAGGAGTAAAGATATCCCTCAACTGGAAAGGAATGGCTTTGGCCCAATCTGAACATGTGAAAACTGCTGAAAGACAAAGCAAATGTGATTGAAAGGAGATCACAGTGAATTAACCAGAGATCAGATAACCATGATTTAATTTTATTTCACTCTTGTTACCACAGTGAATGAGTTCCTTTCAATGAGTTCTATTTTATTTGTCTTCCCCTCCCAGTTACTGATACAGGTGACCTTGGGGCAGCAAAACATTCTACCAAGTCCAGTTCTAAAAGGCTTCCATACTTGATTTATATATTATTTCAAAGAGATCTTTTGGGGGGACATTAGACCTGATACTCACAAGGCCTTATTTGTCCCTATAAGGACAGTAAAATGTGATTAAGCTGATTGGTTTATTCATATTTAGGTACAGCAAGTGTTGTTTACCAGGTGACCAAGTGGGATTTCTCCTCCCTCTCCATCACTGCCTCCTCCCCAGCTCTTTCAAGTAGAGAATAAGACAAAGTAGAGATAGGAGCCTGGGTTACTTAATATAACCAGTCATGTGAAGTTAGAGGTTTACCAAATAACTATAAGTTAGTACCATCGATTTACAGTTTCTCCACGCAAAAATAGAGCAAGAAAATGCTTATGTTTTAAGAAGCAATCACAGCCTAGGTAGGGCATATTGCAATGGCAGAATCAGAATATAAACACATTATTCTGTTGGCAAAAGGAAAGGATATTTTGTGAGGTGTTCCCAAAGGAGAGATTCACAGACAAGTCTAGAGCTTCCCTCTCAGTGCTCTACATGGTGTCCCTTCCTTTGCATCAGATACTGCACTAGTCTGTTTTAAATTATAAAATGGTTTCTTTAATAATTGTATCTCTATCAGTCAATCAATAAGCATTAATTAAGCACCAATTAATTATGTGCCAGGTACATCCTTAGTTCCCATTTAGTTTCTGTTCTTTGATATTCATGCAAGGTGAGACTTAGTTTGCATAAACAATTAAAGACAATTAATGAACCTTCCAAGCAACAAATTGATATCTATTAGAAACTCCAGTTGAAAATGGTCTAAAAAAAATCCATCTTCTACCTTGCTGAGGGAACTTGAGTACTTGAAGGAATTAAGTCAGATTTAGGTGTTTGCAAAACAACACCATTTCATTAGTTCACTAAGTCTCAATCCTTGTTCTAAGCTATTCTGAGGTTTCATGGTTTTTGTTTCATCACTTGGGCAGTAGGATGGTAAAGGGCCAGGAAGAGAATCATTTCTTCCCAAATGAAAGAGCATCAGAGAGTTCAAAGTCCTCGTTTTGGCTTTCTTCTGTGACTGGGTTCATCACAGTAATTGGTTGCCATGGGCTTCCAGGGCATTTGGGGACAATTGGTTCTGGTTCTGGAAAATCAGGCATCAAAGTAAATAAGGGGCTCTTTGGCACAATAGGGATGTCAGGAAACAAGACTTCCTCTTCTGCCTCTTCTCCCCCTGTCTTCTGCTCAGCTGTAGGCTCAACTGGAATATTGGTTGGGTTAGGATCAAGAAGATCAAAATCTTGAAAATAAGAAGGAGTAACATCTACTCCTTGCTGTGATGGACTCTGAGGTGGTGGTGGGCCTTGGGTCTCCTCTTGCATCGGGGAAGAAGGAAAATTCTCTTCAGTGGGGCTGTATGGATACTCATCCATCCAACTCTTACGATTCTTCTTGTTTTTTTTTTCATGTTTCCAATGGCCTTGACCATGTTTATGTTTGTTCCCTTGGCCAAGGTCATGTCCTCTATGGCGTCCATGACTATGATTATGTCCATGTTTGTGCCCAAGACCAGAGCCAGGGTGATTTTTAGTCCCATGGACAGGATGACGTCCTCTTTGCCACCCATGACCATGATCATGAGGATAACCTGCTTTCCCAGGTGTTTGTTCTTCCTCTTGTTCTGTTGTATTGAAATTCTGAGGCTCCCTTGCAGCTATTATTTTTTCTTCTAAAATCCTTAGTGCAGATCGAAAAGGGGAAAAACCTGAAGGTCTTTTCATAAGTCCTAGCTAAAGAAAAGAATGAACAAATGAATTTCAACAATGACCACAATATCCCTGCACAAGCAAAGGGCACAGGCGTGGCCAGGCCCATTCATCTTAAAAGGAAGCTAGAATTGGCCAAGTTGTAAATATTTAACTAAGGATAGGGAAAAAAGAAAATTAAGTGTTTTTCTTTCCCCTCCATGTTGGCTATCAGGTTGATTTGGAGAATGAATGAATTTTAAGGTAATATGGTAGATAGATAACTGGGCCTGATCTGGGTTCAAACCCCACCTCAGGAATTTACTTGCCTGTGTCACCTTGGGTAAATCATTCAATCTCTCTCAGTCACAGTTTCTTAATTTGTCAAACAACAATAATAATAGCACCTATCTCGCTGGACAAGTCAAATGAAAATTTACAGAGGGGGGGGGGAGAGAGAGAGAGAGAGAGAGAGAGAGAGAGAGAGTGAGAGAGAGAGAACTTTGTAAATCTTAGCAAAAGAAAGAATGCTGGTAAGGAGTCAAGAAATTAATGGCCTATATAAATGTGAGTGGTATGATAATAAGGAGAAGGAGGAGGAGAGAGAGGATAAGGAGGTTAGTTAAGAACAGATTTGAAATGTTTTGACCTAATAATACCACTGCCAGACTCCAAAGACACCCTCATTACTGAAAAAAATCAAGGGCACATATCATGAGTTGGCTCATCTCCTTTACTCTCCTCCTCAAAGTCCAGGCTCATTCTTTCTTCATATGATCCAGAATACAATTATTGTTCTTCTTGTAAATTCTAAACTCTTTGCTTGTTACCTTATTCCCATCACCTTCAGGAGTTTGCCCCATTAATTGTCCCTTTGCTCTTATCTTCGATCTCCTCTCTAACTAACAGATCTCTCAAAGGTTGCTAAGTGATCCCTTAGTTGACAAATATTATGACCCTTTTTTTTCACTTCTCACAAGCCTTACTCTCTTTGGGGACATTCTCCATTTTTATTTTAGTAGATTTTATCATCCATCTTCTGCTCCTTAGGAGAGGATACAGCCAGGCTTTAGCCCTAAACCTCTTCTTCTGCATTAATTCTCTGTTAATGAGCTTATCAATAACCCATGTGTCCAGTATTTCCAGATCTCTCTGTCTGGTCCTGATCTCTCTCTTGAACTCCATGCCTGCATTTTCTGTTGCTTTCTCAGCATCTCTGCCTGCATCTGCTAGTGATAACTCAACCTAAGTACATTCAAAATAGAGTAAATATGATCATTTTCTTACTTCTGTTGAAGGGACCAGTAGCCTCCCAGGAAGCCAGGTTAGAAACCTGGGGGTCATTCTTACCTCCTCATAATCAGTCTCTAGTATCCTGTCCTCCACATATCAATAAGTTTCCAAGTCTTTGTATATATATATATTCATTTAACTTCACTCCTAGAGACATCCTCATTGTTCAAAATGCCATCATCATTTGCCTAGATTACTGTAATAGTTTTCTATTTCATCTCAGAGGATCATAAACTTAAAACTGAAAGGACCCTTAGAAGCCATTGAGACCAACTTCTTCATTATAGATCCAAAAACTGAAGCATAGAGTTTGAATCAGGTTCACAGCACTATTAAGTGTCTGAGGTAAGGTCTGGACTATAAGCTGTTACTGATGCCAAGCCCAACACTTTATCTAGTGAGCCATCCAGATGTCTCTCTATCTCTGGGCTCTTTCCTCCCTCCTCCATAGATTTGACATCTTCCACATGTCAAATAAACCTTCCTAAGGTATGTTTGACTTGTTGCATTTGTAAAAGCCAGCACATAGAACAGTACCTAGAAGGTAAGGGATGCAAAATAAGTTCCTTCTTGATTAATTTATGCCATTCCTCAGCTTTAAGGCTTTCAGGAGCTTACAACTGCCTTGAGAATAAACAAAAACTCTCCATCTATTGGGTTGAACCAAAAGATACCAACAACATTTATGAACTGAAGAGACATGGACAGACAGACAGACAGATAGATAGATAGATAGATAGATAGATAGATAGATAGATAGATAGATAGATAGATGAATGGATGAAGAGAAAGAGAGAGAAACATAAATACATTTATAGAGATAGAGATGCAGACATATAGCTAGAGATATAAATATAGATATATCTAAAGATACAGACAGATTATCTAGAGAGAAAGGCATTCTATTGGACTGAGATACAGGAAAAGTTCAATGACAAAAATATAATTTCTTTAGAAAGACTCATTTACACACCTCAAGCTCATGGGTACACATTTGACAACAGACATTAAGTGATTAAAAATCAGTGAGATGTCTAGAGAAGACATGATTTGCCTAAAACGGCAAGGTTTGCATACAAATCTCCATGTGTTTTGAGATATGGACTAGTACAGGTTAACTGAACTGATGTCTTCTCTAATTATCCCTTGGAAGGATTCAAGCTGAGATTTTGCTTCATGTCCATCAGAAAGGTCATCCTCTCATTTCTGGAAGCATCCCTATCCATGGTAACACATGGTCATTCAGGATTCATGAACTACACAGAGAAAGGGGGAACTCTGTACCTCAGGGGGTGGTTCATGGCAGTCAATTACAGGTTTAACTTCACCGTCCTGTCCCATGGGCACTTGCACTATGCACTGTAAAACTCTCTGCCCAGAAAAAAAAAAAACAAAGATGAAATTAAGCATCTGCCTGTTATTTTGGAAGCCTCCACTTCATGCCAATGTATCCCATCACCCTTTACACAAAGTCTAGTGTATGACCTTAATGGACCCAAATAGATTCACAGGAAGTGAAAGGGGCAAAAAAGACCATCTAGTCTGATCCTCTCATTTATTGGAGGATAGTGCGACCCATGAAGATAAGGCAACTTCCATAAGGTCATGGATAATTAGCAACCAAGCTGGGACTGGGGTCCAGACATTGGGTCATTCTAGGTTCAACTAATGTAATGATGTATCCTATAGGAAGATTTCCTTGATCCCCCTGACTCTTAGAGTTCCTCCAATTCCTCCCTTCTCAAACTATCTGGTATCTCCTCTATAGAGTGTAAGCTCCTTGAGGACAATGTTTTGGTAGTAGACATCCTATATTGGTTGGATTGGATTAGATAAAATGTCCATCGTATCATCAATTTTCACTATATGATCACTATACACAAGTCAAGAAAAAGGTTTGATCTAATTGTATAATGATACTAAGGTCAAGACCAGGGTGTTCTGAACCTTTTATGTGTCCTGGACCTCTTTGTCAGCCTAGTGGCACTTATGGATTCTCTCTGAATAATGTTTCTCAATGCATAAAATGCATATTATTTTAAAATAGTATTATTCAAATATTTTTAAAACAAATTTATGGACACTAGGTTAAGTACCTCTGGTCTTGAGTTAAGATGGATCATGGACTCTGGCCCTGCCTCAGCTCATAGCCAATTGATCCCCTAATGACTTACTCCATCTGTCTTAAATTCACAGTCCTCAGAAAACTGTCCTTTCTCTTTAGAGCATTCGGTTTCTTGGACTTGAATTTCGATGGAATGTTTCTCTCCAGGTTCCACCTGCAAAGTCAACAATAAAATGTTTTGTGTTTTTGTTTTGATCAGAAGCATTTTACTCCTAGGATTTCTCAAATAGCTTCCCATGTTAGATAATACCTGCTAACAAATGGGGCTTCTGTTGAGAGAAAGAAGAATTTATATATATGTGTGTGTATGTATATATATATATATATATATATATATATATATATATATATATATATATATATATATATATATATTTGAGACAGCTTGGTGGCCCAATGAATACAGCATTGGACCTGGATTCAAATGCAAACTCAAACACTTTCTAAACCCCAGGCAAGTCAATTAATCTATGACTACACCTATTTTCCCATCTGTATAATGAAGATAATGACAGAATCTACTTCCCAGTGTTACTGTGATGATCCAATGAAATAATATGTTAATATGCTTTGCAAACTAAAACACTGTGCAAATACTAGCTATTATTAATTGTTATCAATTAAGGCACATGGATCTTGGGTTTGGGTGAACTTCTAATCCTTGACCCTATGGCCACAGGGACGAAGAGAAGATGACTAGAGGTGAAATGTCTGAAAACGTATCTGTGGGTGAGCTGAGGAGAGGAATATCTGACTTCATTTGATTGATAACTTTCTATTTATGTGAGGGAAATAATGTCAATGTTGAACCAAATCAGTTGAAAGAATGATTAGTGCGTTCCTCCTCCTCATCTTGGTTATGAAGGATACTAGATTTCTCTCAAAGCCCTTCCTGACTGCCCTGTACCCCACGAGGCGGTTTCTGATTCCCCACAGTCATTAGTTTTGTCACTCTTCTCTTGGAATGCTCAGACTTATCTTCTCTTCCCTCATCTAGGGTATCCCCAACCACTGGTAGAATGTAGAGGTTTCTCAAGGGCAGGGACCCAAATCCACCCCCTTTGGGTCTTGTACCCTGGTGCCAAGTACAGTCCCTTTCAAGAGGTGGCACTTCATAATGTTTGTGGAGTGACGCATATAAACAGGGAAGGTGCTCTCATCCTGGAATTCTTAGGAATGCTGACACTTACTCCCTTGGACTCATAGTGGATGTGGATAACCACAAACAGGAGTCTTGATTCGGTGTCCCATCTACTGAGACTCAATAATTACTGGAAACGAGATTTAGACCCAGAGATTATCTAGTCCAAACTCTTCATTTTAGAGCTAAGGAAAGCAAAAAGGCTTAAAGGAGGGAAATCACTTTTACTTGGACCCATGAGAATGCAACTCTTATGTAAGGGAACTTTTGAATGACCAAAGTGAAACCAGGGCCACAATAGTAACAGTTATCTTACTGGTTTTACTCTATTATTATACTGTTATCTGTTATTATGGAGTCCAATAAAAGCTTTAGGATCCAAACTCATGATGAAACCCAAAGGTAATATATAGATAAAAGCAATAATTCTGCTTGTTTCAAATTCACAAACCAGATGTGCTTTTAGGAGGATGCTTGGCTTGAAGTAGAAGTCAGATTCATTTTCAGAATTAAAGTTTTCAAGGGCGGCTCTCAAAGATTCCTTCAGTTCTGGGCTGTAGCCAGATATGTACTGGATATCGGAAAATTGTGAGTCTGCCTCTGCAAAGTAAGAGTTCAGGTTAGAATATTAGACTTTTGATTAGTGCAAGTATCGATGAGCACGGGGAATTTGCCTCCTGCTAAAAACACAGCAGAGTAGAATGGAACTTCCTGGTTAATTATCAAGTAGGTAAAGTTTTCCTGGGAGAAGGCATCTCATCAGCCCTGATTGAACTCTCTTTCCATCTGCCCCCCAGTGTACTTAAGGCCCTATGCCCTCCAAGGTTTATTTCTGTCGTCGTATCTCTAGCACCATACTTGGCACATAATAGGAGCTTTATAGATGCTTCCCAGTCAGGGATGTTGTAGAGGGATGCTCTTGCTTAGACCCCAGATGGGTTGGACTAGCCATCTCTGAGTTCCCCCCAACCCAGAGACACTATAAATCTGAGATTATAAATAAATGTTTTGCCCACATCTTATAGGAAATCAATCAATGTTACCCTTCCCATGAACATCTGAACTGTAAAGGAAGATCTGGTAGAAAGACCCAGTAATTACACTCAAGGAATGAATCTTTAATGGTAAAATTACAAGTGTTCTGGCCACTGGGTACATTAAATCATGAATTTAGAAATGAGAGAGAAAAACCATAGGGGCTATCCAGTATATCTCTCCATTTTGCAAATGGCAAAACTGAAAGGGCTTGCCCAAGATCACAGAAGTGACAGAAATGGGACTTGAACCCAAATCCTATCTTTAACCTAGTGTTTTTCCCTCTGCTCTGCTGAAGGGGAAGTATTGCTGCTCATCTATCCCTGCTCTCACAAAGAACTTTGATTGGTCTGGAGACTCAATACGCTCTAGGGTTTATTTTGGGTTGTAGCCCTTCCTGGGTGATATCATCTTCCTTGGGAGAATGTGGTCATAGATCCACCAATGAAATGATGAGAGTCTAAGCCTGTTCTAGAGTCAGAGAATGACTATTGATTAGTGCCCTGCTGCTTTATTCCTCCCAGAATATGACATATTTCAGAAGTCATATATTTTATTATCTTGGCAACGTGTCCCTTTCTATTTTGTGGCCAAATGGCATAAGTGGAAGAGCCTACACTGTCTGGCCATCAACAAGACTGTCACTTACCTGTCTGACAAGTCTGTAAGTGTGAACTGATTTTCATTTCAGGAGATACATGACTAAGTTCCCTGCAGGCCATTGACTTCTGAGAGGAAAGAAGAAAAAAGAAAATTCAACAAAAAGAACAGTGTCTCTCTGCTGGGTACAGGGATGAGTCTAGTCAAACTCAGCACTAGAATAAGTTGCCCTTATTGAGTTCTGTTCTGTTAAGATAAATCGGGGGGGGGGGGGGGGGCATCCCAAAGAGAAGAAATATGAAGCCAGGTAATGGAGGACCATCTAATCTTGGAGGCTGGTCAAGTTGTCCATGGAACCACATCTGGAAGTACCTTAGAGGTTATCTAGTCCAAGCCCCTTGTGTTACAGAGAAACTGAGGTCTCAAAATGTGATAGATCTGAGCCTAGAGGAAATCCTTGAGATCATGTGGTCCAACTGTATGTTACAATTGAGAAAACTAATGCAAGATTGGTTAGGGGATTTGACTGAGATCATACAGGTAATAATTGGAAGAAATTAAGATTTGAATCCAGTTCTCTCCTCTTCTAAATTCATTTCTCTGTTCACTATATTGCTAATGAACCATAAACTTGGAACACTTTCACAGATCCTGGGTCTGGAAGAAGTCTTGAAAAATTAGACTGTATCTGAATAATTCAAGATGGATTATAACTTTTATTTGCCAGTATTTTGGGATTCTTAATGGTCTCTGGGTGTGTGGGAAAGGAAGAGGAGGAAGGGGAAAAAGGAGGAGGAGGAGGGGAAGGAGAAGGTAGAAGAAAAAGAAAAAGAGAGAGGAAGAGAGAGAGGGAGGGAAGGAAGGAAGGAAGGAAGGAAGGAAGGAAGGAAGGAAGGAAGGAAGGAAGGAAGGAAGGAAGGAAGGAAGGAAGGGAGGGAGGGAGGGAGGGAGGGAAGAGAGAGAGGAAAGGAACAAGAGAGAGAAAAGTAGGGGATGGGGAGAGGTCCCTATGACAAGAAAATCCTCCATTGTGACCCTCTTTTACTTGAACTAGAAGTTTCCTTACAGAAGAAAGTTGCATTCTGATTAATTACAATTTTCACCTTAGGAATAAGCATTTCAGAAAGAGACAATTGCTAACTCAAACACATCTTTTCCTTCCTTCCTTCCTTCCTTCCTTCCTTCCTCCCTTCCTTCCTTCCTCCCTTCCTTCCTTCCCATCTCTCTTCTTCCTGGGTAGATCCACCCTGCTTCTCTAGCTCCCAGTGTCTTCTCTCAAAGTCTTCAAGCTTTGGTAGAAGTCATGAAGCTCTAGTTCTCTATCCTTAAAAGATCTTGAGGGTCCTAGCGGTCCCCAGATCCTGCTTTAAGAATCTAGAGAAAAGCAATTCAAGTTTGGAGACCCAACATGTTAGCCATGGTCTACTGTGTTGAGTAATAATAGATAGAGGATATGTTTGTCCCCTTGGTGGCAGGACTACCACGGGTCTGTTAACAGCCAGGGGCATGATACACAGCACCCAACTGAGCATTTCTCAATTCTAGAAGCCCTATAGGTTGAACAAATTTTTAAAGAACATTTAAAGAGCATTTGGTATTGCAAAGACCCAGAAGATTCTGTTAGAAAAGTCATGTTAGCATTACTTACCCCTTGAGGCAGAGGCTTGCACTCGGAAGTTACATTTTTTACCTCGCTCTTGACACAATTAGTCTCCACAACTGTAAATTCAAGATCATAGTTCCACCCTCTGACAACCTACAGTAAAGAGTAATTTGATAGGAGATTGTATTATTCCAAAGAACTCCATAAAGCAAAACCCTGAATCTAGTGCATTTAAACTGAGATTTTCGTTAACTGAATTTGTATCAAATCCAATCCACTATTCTAATAACTCTGATTTCTGTAAAACTTTTTGCAAAACCCTTTCCTCACAATGACCCAAGATGGAAGGGGGTGCTAGTTAGCATCTCTCTCTTATGGAGGAGGAAATGGAGGCACAGAGAGGGAACTGATTTGCCCTTGGCTACACAGTTTATGGATAGCAAAATTTGGACCCAGGTCTTCTCAGACTAAGACCAATCCTCTTTCCACTATCCTCTCTTTTTTTTCCAGACCAGACCTATGGCTTCCTTGGTACAGAGAGGAAGAAAACCCCTTCTTCCAGGGTAGATGGGCACCTCTTCCTGAACCTACAGATTCAAGAGCTACCTATAGCACTCAGAGGTTTAAGTGAACACATAACTAGCAAGGATCAGTCAGGACTTGACCCCAGGTCTTCCTGTCTCCAGTCTGTCTCTCTTAAATGCTGCTCTTTGTTGGTGCACTAGCAGCTACAAGAAGCAATGTCGCCATCCCTGCTCTCATAGATCTACATTCTAGCCAATGAAGGAGCAGAATACCAACTACAGCATAATAAGGGAATCAAAAAGTGCAAAGTGCATTTTGAGACTTGATGGGGAGAGGACAGAGGGAGGTCAGAGAATCAGGGAAGACTTCATGGACTTTGAGATGGGTCTCAAAGGTTGAAGTCTGAACATTATGAGATGTAAAATGAATCATCTTGAATATATTAAATTTAAAATGGTTTATATAAACAAAACCAATGTAACCAAAATTAGAATGGAAACAAGCTAAAAAATGTTTGTAGCCAATTTCTTCTGATAAAGATCTCATTTCTCAAATTTATAGAGAACTAAGTCAAATTTATAAGAATACAAGTCATAGGGCAGCAGGATGGTTCAATGGATTGAGAACCATGTCCACAGATGGGAGGTCCTGGGTTCAAATTTGGCCTCAGACACTTCCTAGCTGTGCAACCTTGGGCAAGTCACTTAACCCTCATTGCCTAGCCCTGACCACTCTTCTGTCTTGAAACCAATACACAGTATTGATTCTAAAATGAAAGATGAGGGTTTAAAAAAAAGAATACAAGTCATTCCCCAATTGACAAATAGCCAAAGTTTAATATGAATAAGCAGTTTTCAGAAGAAGAAATCAAAGTTGTCAATCAAATAAAAAATGTTCTAGATCACTCTTGATGAGAGAAATGCAAATTAAAACAGTGCTGAGGTAGCACCTCACAGATTTGAGTGGCCAATAAGACAGTAAAGGAAAATGATAAATGTTAGAAAGGATGTGGTAAAAATGGGACCTTATGATGTTGTGGTGGAATTATTAACTAATCCAACCATTCTGGAATGAAATTTGGAACTATGCCCAAGGGGGCACAAAAGAAAGGCTACCCTTTAATTGATCCTTCCTCCCTTCCTTTCTAGGTCTGTATCTCAAAGAGATCCAAAAAAGGGGAAAGCACCTACTTTTACAAAAATTTTATAGTCACTCTTTTTACAATGGAAAAGAATTGGAAATTGAAGGGATGTCTATTAGTTGGGGAATGGCTGAACAAATTGTGGTATATAATAATGATGGAATACTATTATCCAATAAGAAATGATAAGTGGGACGACTTCAGAAAAAGCTGGAATGATTTACATGAACTGACACAGAATGAAATAAGCAAAACCAGTAGAACGTTGTTCATAGTAACAACAATATTGTATGGTGATCAACTGTGAAAGACTTATGGATGACAATTCTGTAGAACTTATGACAAAGAATGCTGGGTACCTCCAGAGAAAGAACTGTTGGAGTTGGGATGCAGATCAAAGCATACTATTTTTCACTTTAGCTTATTTGTGTTTTTATTGGGGGATATTGGTTTTATATGAGTATTCTCTTACAATAATGACCAATATGGATGTAATATTTGCAAGATAATACATGTAAAATCCAGATAAAATTGCCTCCATCTCTGAGAGAAGGGAGGGGTGGGAGGGAGGGAGACAATTTGGATCTTATAATTTTAGAAAGAATACATTGAAAAGAGTTATTATATGTATTTGGGAAAACAAGATATATATATATATATATATATATATATATATATATATATATTTTAAGTTCAAGTCTGGATAGGATTCCAATAGGATGGATCTGAGGGCCTGGATAGGGGAAAAGGAGAAGGAAAGGAATTTCAGACCTCAGTGATCAGGAAGAATAAACTTGGAAGTGAAAGTGTTTAGGACTTACAGGGAGAAGAAAGTGTCAATTGGAAGGGTCTCTCCCTCAACTCTTTCCTGAAAAATGTCCAGAGAAGGCATTGGCACCCCCACCCCCAACAACAAGTCTCAAAAAACTGCTTGGGGGAGCAGCTGGGTAGCTCAGTGGATTGAGAGCCAGGCCTAGACACTTCCCAGCTGTGTGACCCTGGGCAAGTCACTTGACCCCCATTGCCTTGCCTTTACCTCTCTTCTGTCTTGGAACCAGTACACAATATTGACTCCAAGACGGAAGGTGAGGGGTTTAAAAAAAACTGCTTGGCTCCATGAATGTCAGGTCTGACCTTTATCTCCTGTACTGAAGCAACCATTACAGATGTTTTATTTTTATTTTTTAAACCCTTACCTTCCATCTCAGAATCAACACACTATATTGGCTCCAAGGCAGAAGACTGGTAAGGGCTGGGCAATGAGAGTTAAGTGGCTTCTTTAGAGTCACAAAGCTAAGACATATCTGAGGTCATATTTGAATCCAGGACCTCCTGTCTCTAGGTCTGGCTCTCGATCCACTGAGCCTCCTAGCTGTCTCCCTCAGACACATTTTATGAGATGCCTACCAGGATCCAAGCACTGAGCTAGGCACCAGGGACACTGTAGGGTACGTAGCTGCTCACCAACACCCATGAAATGGTTTTTCTTTTAAGATCTGAAAAGGACGTGCTCTGTGACATGGAGACATTCTCAAAGATCTTTAAGAGGCAGCTGGGTGCCACAATGACTAGAAGACTAGACTTGGAATCAGGAAGACCAGCATTCAAATTTTGCCATCAGTTCTTGGCAGCTGTGTGACCCTGGGCAAGTCACTTAGACTCTTTCAGCCTCCCTTTGCCCATGTGTCCCAAGTGGGGGTAATGATAGCACTTACATCTCAGGGGTGCTGTGAGGACCAAAAGAAATAACATATGTCACGTGCTTTGCAAACCTTAAATGCTAGTTATTGTTATTATGTGTGTGTACCTATACCTGTGTGTCCTATAGATATCTGCACGTGCTTCTATAGATGTGGGGGTTCTGCTATCATATCCCACCAATGGCACAGATGAAACAGTTCTCTCTCTTCTCCAAGGAGTGTCTTGTTGGCATCCTTCCATGGAGAAATCACATAACCACCACCAATGTTCCTTGAGCTCTTTTGACCATTCCCTCAGAACTGGATTATACTTAGAGATACAAGTTGGGGAGTTCTGGCTTTCCCTTGGCCATGACCACTGCACCTCCTGCCCCAGATACCCTTTTCTTCACTGCTATCTGGGATATCACTTTTGACATTCAAGTGTTCCTTGGCAAAATGCTGAAATCATGCATAAATCATGAGATTTTGATTATTGATATGGTCAACTATGCTGATAGTTTTCTAAATATTAAACCAATCTTGCATTTCTGGTATAAATCCCACCTGGTCATAATGAATAACCCTTGTGACATATCTCTGTAGTCTCTTTGCTAGTAATTTATTTAAGATTTTTGCATCAATAATCATTAAGGAAATTGGTCTGTATTTTTCTTTCTCTGTTTTTGGTCTTCCTAACTTGGACATCAGCACCCTATCTGTGTCATGAAAAGAATTTTGTAGGACTCCTTCTTTTCTTATTTTACCAAATAGTTTATGTAGTATTGGGATTAATCGTTCTTTAAAAGTTTGATAGAATTCACTGTGAATCCATCTGGCCCTGGGGATATTTTTCCTTGGGGAGTTCATGATGGCTTACTAAATTTCTTTTTCTGGTATGGAATTATTTAAGTATTCTATTTCCTCTTTTGTTAATCTAAGCAATTTGTATTTTTGTAAATATTCAACCATTTCATCTACATTATCAGATTTATTGTCACATAATTGGGCAAAATTGCTCCTAATGATTGCTTTAATTTCCTCTTCATTAGAGCTGAAATCACCCCTTTCATTTTTGATACTGATAATTTGATCCTCTCTCTTTTTTTAAATTAAAATAACCAATGTTCTTTTTTATTCATTTGTCTGTTTTTTATAGAACCAATCCTGGTCTTATTTATTAGTTCAATAGTTCTTTTTATTTCAATTTTATTAATGTCTCCTTTGATTTTTAGGATTTCCAAATTAGTCTTTAATTGTGATTTTTAAATTTGTTCTTTTTCTAGTTTTTTAGTTGCATGCCGAGTTCATTGATTTGCATTTTCTCTATTTTATTGATATAAACATTCAGAGATATGAATTTTCCACTAAGTATTACTTTGGCTGTATCCCATTAATTTTGATATGTTGTCTCATTGTCATTTTCCTCAATAAAATCAATGTTTGAATGATTTGTTCTTTGACCCACTAGTTTTGAAGAATTCAATCATATAGTTTCCAATTAATTTAATTTTCCTCTCTATGAACCCTTATTGATTATCATTTTTGTTGCATTATAATCTGAAAAAATTGCATTTATTATTCCTGCTTTTCTGCATTTGTTTGTGAAGTTTTTATGTCCTGGTACATGGTCAATTTTTGTATCTGTACCATGTGTGCTGAAAAGAAGGTATATTCCTTTATATCCCTATTCAATTTTCTCCAGATATCTACTAAAACTAACTTTTCTAAAATTTCATTCACTTCCTTTACTTCTTTCTTATTTATTTTTGTTTAGATTTATCTAATTTTGATCAGAGAAAGTTGTGATTCCCTGCTAGTATAGTTTTACTGTCAATTTACTCCTTAAGATCCTTTAGTTTCTCCTTTAAAAATCTGGATGCTATACCTTTTAGTGCATATATGTAAAGTACTGATGTTACTTCATTGTCTATACTACGTTTCATTAAGATGTAATTACCTTCCTTAACTCTTAATCAAATCTGTTTTTGCTTTATCTTAGCCTGGGATTATGATTGCTACTCCTGCTTTTTTTGTCTCAGTTGAAGATCAATGGATTCTGCTTCAGTCTCCTACCTTTACTCTATCTGTGTTCTGCCTGCCTCGAATATGTTTCTCGTAAAGAACATATGGCAGAATTCTGGTTTTTAGTCCTCTCTGCCACCCACTTCCATTTTATGGGTGAGTTCATCCCATTTACATTCATAGTTATGGTTACCACCTGACTTATTTGATTTTTTAAGTCCTTTTTGAGTTCTTCCAGTTCTTGAGACCAATTTCTATTTTTCTTTTAATTTTTATATGTGATTTCTTGAATCTCACTGTCCCCAAACTGATTTTGTGTTTTGCTCTTTGCCTCCATAGAAATTTTATAGGGTCATATGTTTATTTGCTCTTTGCTCATTTTCCCAACTTTTTTGCCTATGGATTGGGAATTCTAAAAGCTGCCAATTTTGTCTCCTCTGCTTATAGCAGAACTCAGTTCTGTGAACTATTTTGCCTTGGGGTTAGTTCTTCACCATAATACGGGCTTGAAAGGGCAAAGCCATATGGACTTCTGGGCCTCACTGTGGGGTAGTGACAGGGCCTGGGTCTTCAAGAGATGTGTGTGGAGTGTAGAGTGCTCTGTTTTTGGTATAGCCATGGTCCTGGGATCCTGTAATTCGCCTATGCCCAAGCACAGTATGTAGAAGAGTGGTCAGCCAGCACTCCTTTGTGTGTAGGTTTTCTTCCTGTTTCCTCTTATCCCATGAAAGTCAACTCTTTCTGTCTACCTTTCAAGTTGAATTCAGTGGAAGAGCCTCCTCACTGTCTTGCTGTTGATTTTTGACTTCTATCATTTTGAGACACTTTTTTAAAGATTGATTTGGACAGATTTTCAGAGTGGTTTCAGCTTTTGCTGCTACTAAGCCACCATCTTGGCTCTGCCCTTCATTTACACTTAAATTAATCTATCATTAACCCAAGGTCTCTTTGTTATTGAGACAAAAATTCAGGTTTCCAGAAATATTTGAGTAGAATATCAACAGAGGATTTTTCAGTGCCTGTTAACAAATATGCTCTGGAAGGGGAAATTGGGGAAGACACACTTTTTCTTGGAACTCCTTCAGTCCTTGAGGAGGTCAGTATACCTTCTGGATGGTATCAGCCTGAATTTTCAGCTCCAAGATGTCTATTGGACATATGGTCTTACTCCATCTTCCCTCTCTCTTTTCACTTGTTAACTCTGAACTGCCTATTATTTCCAGCTCAGCTTCAAGTGGTGCTACTCCTTCCTCTTAGCCCTCTAAATCTCTCTTGATTCTGAGTTCAATCTCCCAGTTTTACACTGGACTTTTATATTAGAGAAGATCCACAGAGAATGTTTTCTTAGTCAATCCTTGTACTCTTCCCATCAATAGTTACTCCTATTTATGCCAAGTCTTAAGACACTAAATCTAAAAAATTTTATTGGTTTGTTGATGGAAACTTGTTCTTGCCACATTAAGTACTTTTTAATTTTTATAAATTGGAATGGGATGAGTTGATTGATTGGCCCTATCAACATCCCACTCACATTTATCTGAGCATAGATCCTTGATGAACATATGCATATGGACAAAGAGAAAGAGAGAATACAAAGATAGATATAGATATGTGAACCATTACAGAATAGCATCTTTTCTGTGCCTTGTGCTCTTAGAGAATTACCTAAATCACAGAGAAGTTAAATGATTTGTGAAGTCAGTATAAGTCAGACAGGATTTGAACCCAAGTTGTCCTACCTCCAATTCTGACTATGTGTTCATTATGTTATGCTGCCTCTCTATGTAAGTATGCATATTATTCATATATAACACATTTCATATATTATATATTTTATGTACAAAGTTTCTAGTACATATTATATCATATGTTCATTATAGAATTCGTTATGTAGAAATATTGTACATACATATATTATACGTATATATAAATATCCACATGTGCATATATGTAGATATATATGTATAAAACAACTGTGTGAAATGAAGTAAATGAAATCCAAACCTGTCTCAAGGCCTTCAAGACATCTTTAAGGGTGTAGAGATGGTCACTTTGAGATTGGTAATTAAATTGTTCGACAGCGTTGTTCAGGACTGCTTGCAAATCTTCATCATTGGCTGATATGGGTCTATAACATCCAAGGCATGGAACATTAACTGCAATAACTTCATCATTCACTTTATTAAAAGAGAAGAAAAACACAGAGACTTGGCCTTAATGAAGTCAATAAGAAATGATCTTCAGCTTCTGACTTTCAGACACATTGGTAGAGGCATGATTACCAGTCAAGAAAAGAGATAAGATGGAGGAGTAACAGGATGATGCTGTAGCCTGACTACCCCAACACATCCTGTTCACAAAGATCTAGAGCTTCATTGGTGAAGCAGTGGCATGCATGCACAGCTGGCACTCAGGGAGCTGCTCTGTTCCCCTCTTCCCAGCACCCAAGGACATTTTTACATGCCCCACCCCCCTGTCCAGCTGACCAAAGCAAGTACTTTCTCTCAACTCTCTCCAGTAATGGGAGGGCTCACAGACAGCTTGAATTTGCCCTCTGGGTACTCAAACTAGAAAAAAGTTTGCCAACCCTGATCTAGATAATGCACCAAACCAAGTCCTGATTAGAGAAAAAACTGAATAATTATAGTGAGTCATTAATTAAAAGCAATAAAAATGGAAACTGCATTTTGCTGAAAGATATCATAGATCATCAATTAATATAAATATTAAAAATATTTACAGCAAATGGCATAGCAAGTAAATGCTTAAAGAATAAATTAAATGAGTTAAAGGAAGAAATGGAGAGGAAAACTATAATAGTGTGAGATCTTTGTTTGCCCTTCTTGAATAAAGCTAACCAAAATTAAACAAAAAAGAAATGAAGGAACTGAAAATAATTTCAGAAAAGTTAGATATGATAGACCACTGGAGAATATTGAATAAAATAGAATGGAATATAATTATTTCTCAGTTGTACATGGTACCTTCACAAAAATTGACCATGTATCAGTACATTTAAAAAAAGCATCACAAACAAATGCAGAAAAACAAAAATATTAATGTTGTCTTGGATAGGCTGTAATAAAACTGTATTTAATATAGGGCCTATAAGACAAAGATTAAAAACTAATTAGAGATTAAATAATTTAATCCTAAATATTGGGTGAGTCAAAGAAAAATTGCTGAAACAATTATTTTCATTAAAGATAATGAGAGCAATAAGATAACATTCTAAAATTGTGAAATACAGTCAAAATAGCACTTAGGGGAAATTTTATTTTTTTTAATACTTTAATTAACAAAAGAGAGAAATATATTGACAAATTAGGCACACAACTAAATAAAAACCTAAAAATTGAACAATTTTTTAAAAACCCTTTAAACACCAAGACAAAAAATCCTGAAAATTAAAGAAGAAATTAACAAAATTGAAAAAATATTAAATAAGTAAAAGTAGAAGCTGTTTCACTGGAGTCCACGAGAGGGAGAGAAATAAAGCCCAACAAATAAATAAACTATTAGCTAACTATTAAACAAAAGAAAAAAAAACAAAGTACCAGTATTAAAAAAAGGTAAATTTGTAACCAAATCAGAAGAAATAAAAATTACCAGGAATTATTCTGCCCAATTATACATCCATAAAACAGACATTCTAAATTAAATTAATAAACATTTTTAAAATATAAAATCCTCAGATTAACAGAACAGAAAAGAGAAGACAAATAATCTTCTTATAATAAATAAATTGAATGAGTTATAACTGAATTCCCAAATAAAAACCACTAAGAACCAAGTAGATTTACAAAAGAATTCTATAAAACAGTTAAAGAACAATTAATTCCCATACAACATAAGCTATTTGAAAAACTAATAAAAGAAAACATCTTGTCAAAGTTTTCCTATGACACAAATATAATCTTAAAGTTTAAACCAGGAAGAGTAAAACTAAAGAAAGAAAACTACATACAAATATTCCAAATGAGTATTGTTGCAAAAATTATATACTATGATCAGAATAGATTTATCCCAGGAATGCAAGACTGATTCATTACTTGGAAAACCTTAAATATTACTGACCATATTAATAACAGGAAAAATAAAAATCATATGATGATATAAATAGGTAAGAAAAAACTTTCACCAAAATACATCATCCATTCCTGTTAAAAACACCAGAAATCAGGGGCAGCTGGTGGTTCAGTGTTTAGAGAACTAGGTGGAGGGAGGTCCTGAGTTCAGATGATACTTCCTAACTTTGAAGCCCTGGGCAAGTCACTTAAACCCTATCATCTAAACCTTATAAATGCTCTTCTGTCTAAACATCAATACAAGGTATTAGTCTAAGATGGAAGGTAAGGATTAAAAAAAAAACACTAGAAAACAAAGGAATAAATGGAGCTTATCTGAAAAATGATATAAACCTAAATCTAAAACCCAGTAAGCCTTATCTATGAATAAACTAGAAGCTTTTTTAATAATGGGTAAAGCAAGGATGTCCACTATCACTGTTATTTTTCAATATAGTCCTAGAAATGCTAGCTATACTAAGATAAGAACAAGAAATAGAAAAAATAGACATAGACAAAGTACAAACAAAATTGTCTTTTACAAATAATATCATTGTTTTCTGAAAGAATCCAAGAGAATCAAATGAAAATTAATCAACTCAACAATTTAACTAACAAAGTTGCATGACATAAAATAAACCCTCAAAAATCATAAAACACTTCTCTGTTATCAATAAAACTCAGCAGAAAGAGATAGAGGAATTCATTTTAAAATAACTACAAACAGTATAAAACACTTGGAACTCTACCAATCGACACACTCAGAAATCATATGAATACAATTACAAAATATTCTTCACTCAAATAAAGTAAAATCTAAATAAGTGGAGACTCACAGGTGGGTCAAGCCAATATAATAAAAATGTCAATTCTGCCTAAATTAAGTTTCTTATTCAGTTCCCTACCAATTGAACTACAAAAGAATTACTTTATAGAACTAGGAAAAATAATAGCCAAATTCATCTGGTATAATAAAAAAAAAAGTCAAGAATATCAAAGCAATTAGTGAAAAAAAAGTTGGAAAGAAGAGCACCTAAAAGTACCAGATTTCAAATAAAACTACAAAGATGGTCCTGCATCAGTGACTCCCCCTATTCCACAATCAAAATCAAAGTTCTTTAGAGAGACCTTGGAAATGTTATTGAAACATTTCTTTTGACTTCCAACCATGGCACTGGCTGCACTTTCACTCAATCCCCCCAGCTCATTGGTTGAGGTGGGGAAATAAGAATACTCCTCGCTCTCCATTGCCACTTCCAGGTTCTCCCTCTGTCATGATCATTTCAGCATTTTCTCCTCTATTGAGGTTCACTAATTCCATCTCTAGTGCCCAATCAAAATTCTGATAGTTCTTGTCTACTGAGCCCCAAGACACATTACCCCTCTTTGCTCAATAGTATCACAGTTTTCCTTCCCATGTTCTGCCCTAACACTAGGTAACATATACTTTGATAATCCCTTAAGCACCTCAACCTCACAATCCATGACTCTTTCCACATGATCTAATACTCCAACGCATTTTGACCACATAGAGATAGTCCTAACCTTGATCTTGTCATCACCCATAAATCATCACTTCCATACTCATGAACTCTGAAATTACTTTGTCTAATCACAAACTCCTTCATTCCAACTCTATCTCTGCCTTACACTGACAATTTCTATTTCTCAATCACACCATGACCTCCAATTCCTCACCTCTTCAATTCTCTCCAAACCATCCACTCTGCTCTAGCCATATTCTCCTTTATTGCCCATTCATTCACTTTTGTTGAACCAGTTCAACTCTATTTTGTCTTCTTCTCTTGAGTACTTTATCCTCTAACAATATTGTCAGCCTCAGTCTTGGATTGCTCCCACCATCTACTGTCTTCACTCCTATGCATATATTGCTTCATAAAGCTGGAGAAAATTGCCAAACTCTGCTAACTAGATCCACTGAAGATTTATGTTACATAATCTAAACAACTCTCATAAAGGTGGAGTTTTACACCTCCCTAGTTAACTGTTAACTCACTATTCCATTCAGCACAGTGACTCTTCCAAACTTTTTTTCATCCCTCTTGAGACCTCCTATGGCTCCCTATTCCCTCACTCTCTCAGTCAAAACTTTGCCTCATATTTTACTGGAAAAAAAAAATGAGCCCATTTGTGGAGGGCTCTCTCCTCCCTCCTGCCTCATCTCAAGTCTCCCATATGGCCCTATATCCTCCTTCACTCCTATGAGGTGGACCTTCTCCTTGCCTTGCCAAGGCAAATCTCTACCTGCCCAAGTGATCCCATTTCATCCCATCTCCTCCAGCAGACTGACTACTCTTTGTCATCCCCACTCCTTCACTTATCTTTAATCCCTTCCTTTCTACTGGCTACTTCCCTGATAACCTATAAACATGTCTCCCAGTCCTGAAAAAAATTCTTATTTGATCCACCCACTCTCACTATTTTCTCATATCTCTCCTAAATTCTGCAGCTAAACTGAGGTCATTTACAATAGCTTCTCGTTGTAACATTTTGTTGCCTTTTTTCGTCAGAATTTGGTCTTGTTTTTGTAGAAAGGCATGTTGGGTGATTTGGGCAAAAATGCTTCCTATGACTCTGCCATCTTGACTACACCTGACTCTGGGCATTTTCACTGGCTGTCCCCATGCCTGGAATGTTCTCCCTCATCTCCGTCTCCTGGCTTTCCTGAATTCCTTTGAGTCTCTACTAACGTCTCCCCTTCTACAGAGTCTTTCCCTTTCTCTCTTCATTCTAGTGGCATCCCTTAATTCAGGGGTCCCCAAACTATGGCCCATGGGCCACATGCAACCCCCTGAGGCCATTTATTCAACCCCCACCACACTTCTGGAAGGGGCACCTCTTTCATTGGTGGTCAGTGAGAGGAGCCCTATATGTGGTGGCTCTGCAAAGCACAGCATCGCTCACATACAGCACTACTTCCGGTGACATCATCCTTTGCATGGCGCCTTGTTCTGAGAGTAACTGAACAAGAACGAGGCGCCTCACAAAGGATGATGTGGCTGCACAATGGAAGACATCAGCCTGGTGAGAGGCGATTTGGGGAGGGGATTCTATACTGTGTATATACTGCTGCCCCGTATAGTGGTGGTGGCCAGCGCTGTAGCCTCTGCTATCCCAGACAGCAGTATGCAGATTTGTTCATAGTTTGTTTTTTATAGTCTGTCCCTCCAATGGTCTGAGGGACAGTGAACTGGACCCCTGTGTAAAAAGTTGGGGGACCCCTGCCTTAATTGGTCATTTCAAATTTATCCTATACATAACTTGTTTGTACTTATTTGTTTCCTATTGTCTCCCCCATTCACCTGCAAGTGCCTTGAGAGCAGTGAGCATCTTTTTCTTTCTTTGAATCCCCAGAACTTAGCATCATGCCTAGCACATGTTGTTCAGGTGTATTTCAGTTGGTCAGACTCTTTAGGACCCCATTCAGGGTTTTCTTGGAAAGGATGGTGGCATGATTTTCCATTTCTTTCTCCAACTCATTTGACAAATAAACTGAGGCAAATGGGATAACATGACTTGCCAAGGACAAGCCAGCTGGTAAGTGTCAGAGGCCAGATTGGAATTCAGGAAGATGAGTTTTCCTAATGCCAGAGCCAGAGCCAGAACTCTTTCTACTGCACCTCCTAGCTGCCCCAATGCACTCCACGAATGCAGAGTGATATTGGCCTTGTGTGGAACATCTGCCCTAATCACATACCTGGAATGATTTTGCAATGCTGTTCAGTGATGGTGAATTCATTTTCATTGTGACTCTTCACAATGGCTGTGCATTGTCCCCGCTCCTAAACATGAAGAATGGATCAAGAATTTTTAGCCACAAATTCAGAAATCCACTTGAGAAGAACCTTCTGGCCATGGACTGAGTGATGTAATGACATGACTATATTGGACTTAAAGATGACTGACAGCAATATAGCAGATGGACTGGAACAGTGAGATACTTGAGGCAGAGATAGTAATTAAGGGACCATTGCAATAATTTGGGCAAGTATTAAGGAAGAGCTGAACTAAGGGGGCAGCTGAGTGAGCAGAGAGAAGGATTAAGATAAGAAAGATGATGGAGAATGAGAAACAAGAACTGGTCATTTGGGCAGGGGAGAGTGAGGAGTCAAGGGTGGTGACAAAGATACAAAGCTTGGAGACTATAATGTCAGACAGAAATGGGGAAAGTTTTAAGGGAAACTTAATGAGTTTAATATGGGGCATGTTGAGTTTGAGATGCCTCTGGGAAAAGCAGGTTGAAATGTTCAATAGATAATTAGTGATGCAGGATCAAAGCTCAGAGAAGAAAGGCTGTAAATGTAAATCTTTGAGTCATATGCATACAGATGATTATTGAATTAGGTGATTAACCCAAGGTCATACAACTAACTTGCATAAGTAGAACTTGAACCTAGGTCCTCTGACTCCAGATCCAAGGTTTATCCTACTCCATCAAGGAGAAGTATTGAATGAAAGTTATTATAAATGGTGAATTTCTGAGTATGATTCTTCCCAACTCTGGAAGTAATGCCTCTTCACAGAATACCTTGGGACTCCATCTGGTAGACTCTCCTCTTGCTTCTACACTGGATCTTAGTGGTTTGATGTTCTTGAAGATTATGCCAGTGTAACTCAGGATCTGGCAAGGTCTACCAAGATGGCAAATACATACCCAGGGATGGACCTGTGGTCTTGTCGGACTGATGGTCTATCATCTCCTTATCTGTTCAAGCTTAGGTTAATCATATGGTGATTAATTTTTCAGGTCCAGTCACCCAAGACCTTCTATTAAGTTGGTGAAAAGAGGATCTACATGAATGGAATTAGAGAACCTCCAAATATTGAAAAGCAATAGAGCAAAAACATACCGATATTGAATGATAAAATAGAAAGCCATTGAGAAATCTAGCCCAAAAGCCTTATTTTTCTATTTTTCTCAGAACATTGCATGTATCCCCAGTCGGAGAGAGAAGCTGGTACGAGCCTCATCAAATCTTTTTGCAGCAGTTGCCAACTTTCTGGCCTCACAGATCAAGTGTCCTGTCTTCCTCACTGACTCCTTCATCACTTCCCTTTCATTCCTGTCTAAAGCCATGGTATAATCATGCTTATTTGATTACAGAGAAAGAAAAACATTTAAGTTTAAAAGAGATCGCCAGAATACTTTTTAAGTTTGTCCTCCTTCTGTTGGGTCCTGTAAAACTAAGTGGAAAAATTTTCTTCCCTTCTCTCACCAAAGTGTAAATTACAAAGGGAAAATCAGATATATAAAGAGTAAAACAATTTTACCTTATTTAAGTCCTTTTTGATGCCACATTCTTTCCAATTTTTGCCCATCCTGACGTGGCAGTCGCCCTCTTGGATATTATAGGTTACTGTAAAGGTACGCTGACTGGATTCCTGTACGAAATAGTAAAAGCACATTGTGTCAGGCTGGAGCAAAAAGGCAAATTTAGGAAAACCCCTTCCCCAAAGCTTCCTTATGATGGTACTGATACACATCTATTGTGGATTTGACCTGGATGATTTCAATTCATAGAACATGAGACCTCTCCATCCCAACCTTCCTCAAATTGTACTTACCTGTGCCCACATTCTTCCCTATCAGTAGAATATAAGGTCCCTGAGGGCAGGGACCATTTATTTCATTTCTAACTTCAGATCCCCAGCACCTAGCACAATCCCTGGCCCACAGGAGACACCTAATAAATGTTGGTTGAATTAAAATAAAATTTAGGTTGTCTGGTGCAGCTTGGTGACTCAGTGGTGATGAAAATCTGATAAGGAAAAGTGGTACAAAAAAAGTTTAGTTTTTAAAAAAATAGAACTGGCTCATGGTTTTCATCCAGGGAGTATGGTCTCTCCAAAATCAGTCCTTCTGGAGAAGCTCATAGCAGTCCTTCATATCTTTCCTCTGGCATCACGTTCATGCTTGTCTGCTGGACTTTCTTTTTGTGGGATTAATTCAGAGATCTCTTACTTCATTCAATTAACTACTATCATCTATCATCATGGTCAGTGTCTTTTTATACTAATTTTTAATTTCTTCAATAAAACAATTGAAATTGAATGCTGATAAATTATAATGACCAAACTTGGCCCCAGGGAGAAATGTGAAAAGTATCCTATTTTATTCTCTAGGAAAATACAGTCTCAGGAAGGACAAGTATTATTTCTTTGTTTTTATTTCTTGGAATCCCCAACACTTGGACAATGTGTTATATACAAATGGTATTTAGCAGGTTGTTTTGTTTTGTTTGTAATCAAACTGATCTGGAGACAAAGAAGTGAGGTTCAAACATTGCCTCTGTGTGACTTTAGGAAAGTCCCCTCCCCTCTTTGGACCATAGTTTCATCATGCACCACATAGAAGTGAGGTTGAAATGGCTGCCCTCTGAGATTCATTTGAACCTTAATCTAGAAATTCTATGAAATATGGCAAGTATTTATTGGGAGAGAGAAACATGGATCTTTCATCTTAAATCTTCTCATATTCTGTAAGGAACGTGTTATTCCTTTGATGGTTTTGTGAAAAGCAGGCCTAGTAGCTGCCCACCATTGGTGTCTTCCATGTTTCTGTCATTCCAGTTCACAGGGTGACTTGAGTCACCTGAGGAATAAGGGCTAACATCAGTTGAGTTCCTTCTCACTGGAAGTCTTCAAGCATAGGTTGGATGGATGCTCTTCAGACACCAAAGAAAGGGATCTGGATCACGTATAGGTTGGAGCAGATGGCCTCTGTCATTCCTTCCAGTCCTGAAACTCTTTGACTCTGTGATGGTTACTTTTGAGTGTAAGATATTCCAGGCCATAAAGCCAAACTCTTCCAACTTTACTCTTAATACAACTTTAAAACAAAGCCTCAAATTGAATTTTGAAGGGGCAGTCAATAAAAAAATCAGAGTGGAAAAATTCTAGTCCAAGACAACATGGGAGGTTGGAAAGAGAGATCTGTGGCCTGGGGAAAGGATGGATAAGCATCAGTGGTAGGGCTGGGTGGTCATGACAGAAGTGGCAGTAGCAGCTTTGGGAGCTCACAAGCTGGAGACAGTAAGGGGACCTGGCAACTGGTCAGAAAGAGACTAAAGAAGACCTCTGTGCTAGCACAGGATGCAGGACCAGATATTCCAAGAAGGAATAGGAGCAATATCACTTGCAGTCCCAAGGGTAGTATGCCATGAGAGCAGCACTAGCTCTGAAAACAACTGTTTGAAAAAGTCTGAACCTTAAGACAATCACACACACACACACACACACACACACACACACACACACACACACACACACACGGAGGCAATAGACTCCAACATTAACACAAAGTTCCAAATCAATAATAAATGGGATGGAAAAATGAGCAAACAACAATAGAAAAAAAAAGAACCCAGCTATAAAAATCCATTGTGTTTGCCCAACTATATGCCAATAAATCTAATCATCTAAGTGAAATAGGTGAATATTTACAAAAATAAACGAACCAGATGAACAAAAGAGAAAATAAAAATTTAAACAACTCTATCACAGAAAATGAAATTGAACAAACCATCAAAGAATTCCCTAAGAAAAAGGCTCCAGGGCCAGATAGATTTATACATGAATTCTACCAAACAATAAAAGAAAAACTAACTCCAATACTACATAAACTATTTGGAAAAATAGGAGAAGGAATTCTTCCAAACTCTTTCTGTGACCCAAATATGATACTGATACTTAAACCAGGAAGAGTTAAAACAGAGAAAGAAAACCATGGACAATCTCTCTAATGAACATTGATAAAAAAAAAATTTAATAAAATATTATCAAGGAGATTACAGCATTAAATCACAAGTATTATACACCATGATCAGGTGGGTTTTATATCAGGAGTACAGGGATGATTCAGAAGTAGGAAAACTATTAGCAGAATTGATCATATCAATAACAAAACAATATAAATCATATATTTTGATAGATATGGGGAAAGCTTTTGACAAACTATAATACCCATTCCATATTTTTTAAAAATTAGAAAACACTGTAATAAATGAAGCTTTCCTTAAAGTAATAAATGGCATAAATCTAAAACCATCAGCTAGCATTATCTATAATCAGAATAAACTAAAACCTTCCTAATAATATTAGAGGTGAAGCAAGGATGCCCATTATAACCACTGCTAATTATTGTACTCAAATTGCTCGCTAGAGTAATAACAACAGAAGGATAAATTGAAGGGATTATAATATACAACAAGGAAATAAAATCATCACTCTTTGTAGATAATATGATAGTAAACCAAGAGAAACAAAAAAATTAATAGGAATAATTAACAACTACAGGAAAGTCTCAAGATAAGAAATAAACCCACATAAATCATTAGCCTTTCTATTGACCACCAACAAAGCTCAACAGCACAAAATAGAAAAGGAGATGCCATTAAAAATAACTGTAGACAATATAAATTACCTGGAGTCATGCCTAACAAAACAAGACCATCAACCATCACTTTTCACACAAATAAATACCAAAACAATTGGAAAAGCATTAATTCCTCATGCATAGGACAAGTTAATATAATGAGAATGACAATCCTAACTAAATTAATTTACCTATTCAGTTCCATATCAAACTACTCAAAAAATATCTCATAGAACTAGAAAAAATAGTAATAAAATTAATCTAGAAGAACAAAAATAAAAAATATCAAAAGAACCAATGAAAAATATGAAGGAAGAATGAATGCCCAGGCAAACCAGATTTTAAACTATACTATAAGGTGTTAATCATCAAAACAATTTGGTACTAGCTAAGAAATAGAGTAGTGGGAGCCAGCTGGGTGGCTCAGTGGATTGAGAGTCAGGCCCAAGAGCTGGGAAGTCCTGGGTTCAAATATGGCCTTAAACACTACCTAGCTGTGTGACCCTGGGCAAGTCACTTAACCCCCATTGCCTAGCCTTTACCAGTCTTCTGCCTTAGAACCAATATCCAGTATTGATTCTAAGATAGAAGGTAAGGGCTTTAAAAAAAAAAGAAATAGAGTAGTGGATCAATGGAATAGGTTAGGTAGTAAATTTCCATAGCAATTTAGTGCTCAATAAACCATTTCAATAAGCATTTGGGGAAAGAATTCATTATTTGACAAAGATTGCTGGGAAAATTGGAAAACACTACATCAGAAACTAGGCATAAACCAACATTTCACTCCATATACCTAAGAATAGAGTCAAAATGGATAATTGATCTAGAAATGAAGGGTGACACCATAGACAAATTAGGGAATACAGAAAAGCATATCTGTCAGACTCATGAATAAGGGGAAAATATATTACCAAATAAGACATAGAGAATATTATGTAAAATGAGATAGACAATTTGGATCACATTAAATTTAAAAAGGTTTTGTATAAACAAAACCAATACAATCAAGATAGGAAGGGAAACAACAAATTTTTGAAGAAATTGTATAGCAAGTATCTTTGACAAAGATCTCATTTCTCAAGTATATTGAGATCAATTTATAAGACTACAACACATTCCCTAAATTTAAAATTGCCAAAGGATATAAACAGGCAGTTCTCAGAGGAAGAAATTGAAATAATCCATAATCATATAAAAAAATGTTCCAAATGACTATTGATTAGAAAAATGCAAATTAAAAAAACTCTGAGATACCACCTCACACCTTTCAGATTATCTAACATGACCAAAATGAAAATGAAAACCAAAAATGAAAATGATAAATGTTGGAGGGGATATGAGAAAATTGGGACACTGATACACTATTGGTGGAACTGTGAGCTGATACAACCATTCTGGAGAGCAATGTGGATCATGACTCAAAGGGTCATCAAACTATGCATACCCTTTGACCCAGAAATACCACCGCTGGGTCTAGATCCCAAAAAGATCAGAAATAAAAGGAAAGGAACTACCCTCATAAAAATATTTTTAGAAATTCTTTTTGTAGTGGCAAAGCATTCAAAACTGAGGGGTTGTCCATAACTTGGGGAAGGGATGAACAAGGTGTGGTATGTGGTTGTAATGGAATACTATTGTGTTATAAGAAATGATGAACAGGATGAGTTCAGGAAAAAATGGAAAGACATACAAACTAATGAAAAGTAAAGTAAGTAGAACTGAGAGAGCAATGTATAAAGCAACAGAAATAACATATAATGATCAGCTGTGAATGTCTAAACTATTATTAGCCAAGCATGTTCCCAAGATATACAGAAGGGGACACTTCCGGTCAAGATGGCGGTGTAGAAGCAGCGAAAGTTCAGACCTCGGAAACCCTTCCTTACCAATCGCAAACAGAGTGCTCCTAGGACACCAAAATTCAAGCTGAACAACAGGATAGACCTGGGGAACCCTCCTCCTGGACCTGGATCAAAAGGTGCCGCACCCCAAAAGCCAGAACCCTAGATCACTCAGATCTAAGGGGTAGGCAGAAGGAAGGTCCCAGGACCCATCCCCCCAACCCAGAGTGCTGAGCCCATGGCAGCAGCGGGAACCTCAGCGTTCTGAGGACTCACCTTGAAAGCAACCTGAGCCAATCTCTGGGATGCCCAACACAGAAGGCAGGGAAACATAGAGAGAAGGGGGAAGCCTGTAGACCCCTGGCTGGGTCCTTCCATCTGAGTCTCAAGGGAGGTCCCAGCTTTAGGGCACCAGCTGAACCCAATCCCATCAGGAGCCCTCAGAGCTACTGAAAGTACAGAAAACTCAGGGCTGGCAAAGGGGTTGCTCCAAAGAGCTTACCTTGAAAGTAAACCAGGCCAGTCTCCGGGCATTCAACACAGACTGTGGAGGAGGAGGTTGTTTTGCTTCAGGGCTCATTCGGCCCAAACCAGGTGAACCTAATCCCATCAGGAGCCCTCAGAGCCCAGGCAAGCCACGACCCCTCCCCCCTTAGAGAGCAGGGTCTTCCGAAAAAACTGAAACCTAGAGGTGGAGTCAAGATGGCAGCCTAGAAGGAGCATAGACCTGGCAGCCTGGCCAGAGCTTTGGAAATCCTCCATATTTGCTCCAGCCATCCAGGAAGTTTAAAACTCAGAGTAAACCCAGCCCAACTAAGCTGAACTCAATCCCATCAAAAGTCTCCAGAATGCAGGGAAGCCCAGGCTCCCCATCCATCCTCATTGACTGTTGGACTTTAAGCCAATCAAAAGCCTCCAGAGGACAGGAAAGCTCAAACCCCCAACAACCCTCCCCCAGAGATTATACCAAGAGATCTTCTGTTAAAACTCCAAGAGGGTAGACTGATATAAGTCCCCAAAAAACAAAAAAAAAAATGAGAGGAACAAGAGTACAGACAAATACGGGGAGTAAAGAAGGGGTGAATTTGAACAAACAACAGAAACAGAAGAAAGAAACTACAATAGACAGCTACTACTCAGCAAATGGAACAGAGGGGGAGAGATCAGCAAATGATAAACCAGAAATCCCAGCGAATGGATACAGGCTGTGGAAGAACTCAAAACACAACTAAAAGAGGCTGAAGACAATTGGGGAAAAAACTTAAAAATTAAGATAAGTCATCTGGAAACAGAGGCACTTGAACTAAAACAAGAAAATAGTGTCCTGAAAGCCAAAATCATCCAGCTGGAAAATGAGGCAAAGGAGATGAAAGATGAGACAAAGGAGATGAAAGACAAGGTAAAGAGGATGAAAGACGATCTTCAAAGAAAATCAGACCAGAAGGAAAAAGACAACCAAAAAGCCAGAGATGAAATCCAATCTTTAAGAACCAGAGTAAAACAACTAGAATCAAGTGACCTCACAAGGCAGCAGGACACTATAAAACAAAACAAAAAGAATGAAAAAATTGAGGAAAATGTGAAGCATCTCATTCACAAAACAGATAATTTAGAAAATCGTTCAAGAAGAGACAAAAAGAAAAAGCCTGGACATAATACTAGAGGAAATTATCCAGGAAAACTGTCCCAAGATCCTAGAACAAGAGGGGAAAGTGGAGATTGAAAGAATCCACAGATCACCCCCTGTATTTAATCCCCAACTGACAGCACCAAGAAATGTTATAGCCAAATTCAAAAACAATCAGATGAAAGAACAGATATTACAAGCTGCCAAGAAGAAGCCATTCAGATACCATGGAAACACAGTGAGGATAACACAGGATCTGTCTGCATCCACACTGAAGGACTGAAAGGCATGGAATACGATATTCCGGAAAGCAAGGGAACTATGTCTACAGCCAAGAATAAAATACCCATCCAAACTGATTATATTCTTACAGGGGAAATATGGTCATTTAACACAACAGAAGAGTTCCAAGCATTCATAAATAAAAATATTCAAAAATAAATTCATAAATAAATAAAAGACCAGACCTGAACAGAAAATTGGAAGTCCAACCACAGAACTCAAGAGAATCATCAAAAGGTAATTAAAAAAGAGGGGAAACAACAACAAAAAAATTTTTAAGAGACTCAATAAGTTAAAATGATATGTATCCCTATAAGAAAAGAGGTCATTGGCAACTCTTAAAAATGTTGCTATCACCTGAGCAGCTAGAAGAACTACACTCAGAGGGAACAGTGACAAGCTGTATAGGATGAAAGGACAAGACATAAATAGGTATATAGATATATGCATGCATAAATACATATACATGTGTATGTATATATATATACATGACTAAAGCTAAAAAAGAAAAGAGGTTATGACTAAAAGAAATGGGAAAAGAAACAAATGGGGGTAAATTTATATGTCACAAAGAAGCTCATTGAGGGAGGGGGAGAACATCGATACACTGGAAGGGTAAAGAGGTTGGAGACAGGAAATGCTCAACTCTTACGTACTATGAAACTGACCCAAAAAGGGAAGAACAATCCAGCCCACTGGGGAAGAGAATAGATTTGCGCCCTATAGGGGTGTAGAAGGGTAAAAAACAGACTGGTGGGGAGGGAAGCAGTACAAAGGAGGGGAGGGGGGAATTTTAAAAAGACTACAGGGGAAAATAAGGGAGGGAATAAGAAGGGAGAGGGGTGGAAAGGGAAGTACAAGGGGGACTGATTTAAAGTAAATCACTGGACTAAAAGGTAGAGCTGAAGAAGAAAGGTTAGAATTAGGGAAGGATATCAAAATGCCAGGGAGTCCACAAGTGACAGTCAAAACTTTGAACGTGAATGGGATGAACTCACCCATAAAACGTAGACGAATAGCAGAATGGATTAGAATCCAAAACCCTACCATGTGTTGTCTTCAAGAAACACACATGAGGTGGGTAGACACCCACAAGGTCAGAGTTAAAGGATGGAGTAAGACCTTCTGGGCCTCAACTGACAGAAAGAAGGCAGGAGTGGCAATCATGATATCTGATAAAGCCAAAGCAAAAATAGACCTGATCAAAAGGGATAGGGAAGGTAAATATATTTTGTTAAAAGGGACTTTAGATAATGAGGAAATATCACTAATCAACCTGTATGCACCAAATAATATAGCACCCAAATTTCTAATGGAGAAACTAGGAGAATTGAAGGAAGAAATAGACAGTAAAACCATATTAGTGGGAGACTTGAACCAACCATTATCAAATTTAGATAAATCAAATCAAAAAATAAATAAGAAAGAGGTAAAAAGTGAATGAAATCTTAGAAAAATTAGAATTAATAGACATATGGAGAAAAATAAATAGGAATAAAAAAGAATACACCTTCTTCTCAGCACCACATGGCACATTCACACAGATTGACCATACATTAGGTCACAGAAACATGGCACACAAATGCAAAAAAGCAGAAATAATAAATGCAACCTTTTTCAGACCACAAGGCAATAAAAATAATGATCAGTAATGGTACATGGAAAACCAAATCAAAAACTAAATGGAAATTAAACAATATGATACTCCAAAATCAGATAGTTAGAGAAGAAATCATAGAAACAATTAATAATTTCATCGAGGAAAATGACAATGGTGAGACATCATTTCAAACCTTTTGGGATGCAGCCAAAGCAGTAATCAGAGGTAAATTCATATCCCTGAGTGCATATATTAACAAACTAGGGAGAGCAGAGATCAATCAATTGGAAATGCAAATAAAAAAACTCAAAAATGATCAAATTAAAAACCCCCAGCAGAAAACCAAACTAGAAATCCTAAAAATTAAGGGAGAAATTAATAAAATCGAAAGTGATAGAACTATTGATTTAATAAATAAGACAAGAAGCTGATACTTTGAAAAAACAAACAAAATAGACAAAGTACTGGTCAATCTAATTTTAAAAAGGAAGGAAGAAAAGCAAATTAACAGCATCAAAGATGAAAAAGGGGACATCACCTCTGATAAAGAGAAAATTAAGGCAATCATTAAAAATTACTTTGCCCAACAATATGGCAATAAATACACCAATTTAGGTGATATGGATGAACATATACAAAAATACAAACTGCCTAGACTAACAGAAGAAGAAATAGAATTCTTAAATAATCCCATATCAGAAAAATGAAATCCAACAGGCCATCAAAGAACTTCCTAAGAAAAAATCCCCAGGGCCTAATGGCTTTACCAGTGAATTCTATCAAACGTTCAGAAAACAGCTAACTCCAATACTATACAAACTATTTGACATAATAAGCAAAGAAGGAGTTCTACCAAATTCCTTTTATGACACAAGCATGGTACTGATTCCAAAACCAGGCAGGTCAAAACCAGAGAAAGAAAACTATAGACCAATCTCCCTAATGAATATAGATGCAAAAATCTTAAATAGGATACTAGCAAAAAGACTCCAGCAAGTGATCAAAAGGGTCATCCACCATGATCAAGTAGGATTTATACCAGGGATGCAGGGCTGGTTCAATATTAGGAAAACCATCCACATAATTGACCACGTCAACAAGGAAACCAACAAGAACCACATGATTATCTCAATAGATGCAGAAAAAGCCTTTGATAAAATACAACACCCATTCCTACTAAAAACACTAGAAAGCATAGGAATAGAAGGGTCGTTCCTAAAAATAATAAATGGTATATATCTAAAACCAACAGCTAATATCATCTGCAATGGGGATAAACTAAATCCATTCCCAATAAGATCAAGAGTGAAACAAGGATGCCCATTATCACCTCAACTATTTGACATTGTACTAGAAACACTAGCAGTAGCAATTAGAGAAAAAAAAAGAAATTGAAGGCATCAAAATAGGCAAGGAGGAGACCAAGTTATCACTCTTTGCAGATGACATGATGGTCTACTTAAAGAATCCTAGAGATTCAACCAAAAAGCTAATTGAAATAATCAACAACTTTGGCAAAGTTGCAGGATACAAAATAAACCCACATAAGTCATCAGCATTTCTATATATCTCCAACACAGCTCAGCAGCAAAAACTAGAAAGAGAAATCCCATTCAAAATCACCTTAGACAAAATAAAATAATTAGGAATCTATCTCCCGAGACAAACACAGGAACTATATGAACACAACTACAAAACACTCTCCACACAATTAAAACTAGACTTGAGCAATTGGAAAAACATTAACTGCTCATGGATAGGACGAGCCAATATAATAAAAATGACCATCCTACCCATACTTATCTATCTATTTAGTGCCATACCCATGGAACTCCCAAAAAATTTCTTTACTGATTTAGAAAACACCATAACAAAGTTCATTTGGAATGACAAAAGATCAAGGATATCCAGGGAAATAATGAAAAAAAAACACAAATGAGGGGGCCCTTGCAGTCCCAGACCTCAAACTATATTACAAAGCAGCGGTCATCAAAACAATTTGGTACTGGCTAAGAGACAGAAAGGAGGATCAGTGGAATAGACTGGGGGAAAGCGACCTCAGCAAGACAGTATACGATAAACCCAAAGATCCCAGCTTTTGGGACAAAAATCCACTATTCGATAAAAACTGCTGGTAAAATTGGAAGACAGTGTGGGAGAGATTAGGAATTGATCAACACCTCACACCCTACACCAAGATAAATTCAAAATGGTTGAATGACTTAAACATAAAGAAGGAAACCATAAGTAAATTGGGTAAACACAGAATAGTATACATGTCAGACCTTTGGGAGGGGAAAGACTTTAAAACCAAGCAAGACATAGAAAAAATCATAAAATGTAAAATAAATAATTTGGACTACATCAAATTAAAAAGCTTTTGTACAAACAAAACCAGTATAACTAAAATCAGAAGGCAAGCAACAAATTGGGAAACAATCTTCATAAAAACCTCTGATAAAGGTTTTATTACTCAAATTTACAAAGAGCTAAATCAATTATTGTACATAAAATCAAGCCATTCTCCAGTTGATAAATGGGCAAGGGACATGAACAGGCAGTTCTCAGCCAAAGAAATCAAAACTATTAATAAGCACATGAAAAAGTGTTCTATATCTCTTATAATCAGAGAGATGCAAATCAAAACAACTCTGAGGTATCACCTCACACCTAGCAGATTGGCTAACATGACAGCTATGGAAAGTAATGAATGCTGGAGGGGATGTGGCAAAGTAGGGACACTAATTCATTGCTGGTGGAGTTGTCAACTGATCCAACCATTCTGGAGGGCAATTTGGAACTATGCCCAAAGGGTGATAAAAGACTGTCTGCCCTTTGATCCAGCCATAGCACTGCTGGGTTTGTACCCCAAAGAGATAATGGAGAAAAAGATTTGTACAAGAATATTCATAGCTGCGCCCTTTGTGGTGGCCAAAAATTGGAAAATGAGGGGATGCCCTTCAATTGAGGAAAGGCTGAACAAATTGTGGTATATGTTGGTGATGGAATACTATTGTGCTCAAAGGAATAATGAACTGGAGGAATTCCATGGAGACTGGAACAACCTCCAGGAAGTGATGCAGAGCGAGAGGAGCAGAACCAGGAGAACATTGTACACAGAGACTAATACACTGTGGTATAATCAAACGTAATGGACTTCTCCATTAGTGACGGTGTAATGTCCCTGAACAATCTGCAGGGATCTATCTAGGAGAAAAAACACTATTCATAAGCAGAGGACAAACTGTGAGAGTGGAAACACTGAGGAAAAGCAACTGCCTGAATACAGCGCTTGAGGGGACAAGACAGAGGAGAGACTCTAAACGAACACCCTAATGCAAATATTAACAACATGGCAATGGGTTCGAATCAACAACACATGTGATACCCAGTGGAATCACGCTCGGCTATGGGGGGTGGGGGGGAGGAAAAGAAAATGATCTTTGTCTTTAATGAATAATGCATGGAAATGATCAAATAAAATATTATGAAATTTTTTTAAAAAGTTATACAGAAGGGACCCATGATGAAAAATGCTATCTACAACCAAAGAAGGAACTGTTGGGATCTGATTGCAGATCAAAGCATAATATCTTCCACTTTTTTCCCTTCATGAATTTTTTATTATATGTGCAATGTGTCTTTTGCCATTGCATAAGCAATATGGAAATATATAGTACGTGCCAGCACTGGCATAACCTATATTGGACTATTTATTGATTCAGGGATGGGTACCAGAAAGAACTCTCAAATAAAAATGTTAACTGGACACACACTCAACAAGGATTCCTAGAAAAGCTCAAAAAGGATTTTCAAAATCAAATAAGAGTCATAGAGGAAACATTAGATAATTAAATGAAAGCAAGAGAAGAAAATTGTGGAAAAACAATTAACAGCTTAGTAAAAAAAAGGCACAAAAATATTGAAGGAAACAACTTAAAAAATAAAATTGGGCCAAAGGAAAAAAGAGGTGCAAAAGGTAACTGAAGAAAATAATTTCTTAAAAAATAAAACTGGCAAGTGGAAGCTAATGATTCCATATGAGAAATCAAAAAACAACAAAAATCAAAAGAATGAAAAAATAGAAGAAAATATGAAATGTATCATTGGAGAAAAAACTTACTTAGAAAAGAAATTTAGGAGAGATAATTTAAATATTATTGGATCACCTGAAATCATGATCAAAGAAAGAATATAAACATCATATTTCAAGAAATTATCAAGGAAAACTGCCCCAATAGCCTTGAACCAGAGGATAAGACAGAAACTGGGGAAAAAATCCACCACTCATTACTTGAAAGAAATCCCAAAATGAAAACTCCCAAAAACATTATAGCCAAATACCAGAACTCCTTTGCCAAAGAGAAAATGCTTCAGTCAGAAAGAAATCATTCAAATATCATGGAGCCATTGTCAGGATTATACATGGTTTAGCAGCTACCACATTAAAGTATCTAAGGCTTGACATACAACATTCCACAAGGCAAAAAGACTGGGATTGCAACCAAGAAAACTACACAGCAAAAATGAAAATAATTCTTCAAGGGAAAAAATAGATATTTAATGATGTAGAATACTTTCAAGCTTTTCTGATCAAAATACCAGAGATGAGTGGAAATTTTGATTTTGAAATATGATTCAAGAGAAGCACAAAAAAAAAGGTAAATGTATAAAAAAAAACCATAGGTGACTCTGTAAGGTTATTCTTTTACTTTTCGATATAGGAAGATGATACCTATCTTCTAAGGGCAGTTAGAAGGGTTCTACCTAGAAAGAGGGTGTGATGATATAGGAGGATAAAGAAAAATAGATAGCTAAGAAAGAAGTATACTGTGAGAGAAGGGGGAAGGAAAAGGAAGAATCAGAAAAATTATCTCACATAAAAGAGGCATGCAAGAAAGAGCTTTTACATTGGAAGGGGAAATGGTGGGAGGGGAGTAGGAAACACTTGAACTTCACTCACATCGAAAATCAGTTTTAAGAGGGAAATGTATATGTATATTCTCTCTAACCCAACAGGGAAGCAAGAAGAAAAGAGAATGAGAGAAAGACAGAAGAGGTCCAGGATAAAAAGAGGGGGTGGGGGAAGGATAACCAGAAGAAAACAGAAATGGAAAGAAATGCAAAGATATTAATCATAACTAATTGTGAATGAGATGAACAGGAAGCAGATAGCAGAATGGATAAGAAATAAGAATTCAATAATATGTTGTTTTTTTAAGAAACATACTTGAAATGGAAGGACGTACCCACAATTAAAACAAGGGGCTGAAACAAAATCTGTCAAGCAGCAGCTGAAGTTAAAAAGGCAAAGGTAGCAGTCATGATTTCAGAAAAGATGGAATAAGCAGGAAAACTACATCTTACTAAAAGACACCATAAGGGGCAGCTGGGTAGCTCAGTGGACTGGGAGACAGGCCTAGAGACGGGAGGTCCTAGGTTCAAATCTGGCCTCAGACACTTCCCAGCTGTGTGATCCTGGGCAAGTCACTTAATCCCCATTGCCTAGCCCTTACCACTCTGTTGCCTTAGAACCAATGTACAGTATTAATTCCAAGACAGAAGGTGAGGTTTATAAAAAATAAAATAAAAAATAAAAGACACCACAGACAATGAGGTAATAACAATACTAAAAATTATGAACCAAATGGGATAGCATCCAAATTTTTAAAGGACAAATTACATGAATTGTGGAAGTAAAACTATACTAATGAGGAATCTCAAACTTCCCCCATCACAGCTACATAAATATAACTATTAAATATATAGCAAAGAAGTCAAGGAGATGAATAGAACCTTAGAAAAGTTAGATATGACAGATCTCTGGAGAAGACGGTGGTAATAGAAAGGAGTATACCTTTTTTACTCTGTGCATGGCACCTTTAAGAAATTAATCATCTGTTAGGGCATAAAAATCTCCAACCAAATGCAGAAAAGTAGAAATATTAAATGACCACTTTTCAGACCATCATTCAATAAAAAAATTCATTTAATCAAGGGCCATGGAAGCATAAATTAGAAGTTAATTCAAAATCAAAGAATCAAGTCCTAAAGAATGAATGAGTCAAACAGCAAATCATAGAAACAATCAACAATTTCATTAAAGAGAATGATCATGAGACCACTTTCCAAAATTTGTGAGATGCAGTCAAAGCAATACGTGGGGAAAAATTTAAATCTATCAATGTGTACATCAATAAAAGAAAGAAAGAGCAGATCAATGAATTAGACAAGCAACTAAAAAAATTAGGAAAAGAACTAATTTGGGGGCAGCTAGCTGACTCAGTGGGTTGAGAGTAAGACATACAGATGCAAGATCCTGAGTTCAAAAGTGACTTTAGATATTTCCTAGCTGTGTGACCCTGGGCAAGTCACTTTACTGGCATTGCTCATTCCTTACTGCTCTCCTGCCTTGAAACCAATACCCAGTGTTGTTTTTAAGATGAAAGGTAAGGGATTTAAAAAATAATAATAATAATTTTTTAAATATATACAACTGAATGGAAATGCTGAAAAAATCAAATGAATGATTAATGAAATTGAATGTAAAAAATCCCATTGAATTAACAAATAAAACTGAGCCGGTTTTATGGGGGGTGGGGACAAAATAGATAAACCATTGGTTGATTTGATTTTTTTTGTTTGATTTGATTTTTTAAAAAAGAAAGAAGAAAAACAATTACTATATCAAAAAAAAAAAAAAGGGCAGATGGGTTGCTCAGTGGATTAAGAGCCAGGCCTAGAGTTCAGAGGTCCTAGGATCAAATCTGACCTCAGACACTTCCCAGCTGTGTGACCCTGGGCAAGTCACTTAACCTCCATTGCCTAGCCCTTACCACTCTTCTGCCTTGGAGCTAATACACAGAATTGATTCCAATATGGAAGGTAAGGGTTTAAAAAAATGAAAAGGGTAAATGCACTACCAATGAAGATGAAATTAAAGCAATTATTAGGTGTTATTTTTCCCAATTATATGCCAAGAAAACTAAAATCTAAGTAAAATGGACATTTACAAAAATATTAACTGCCCAAATTAAAAGAAGAGATAATAGACTTATGTAACCTTAGAAAGAGAAATTGAACCCTAGCAATAGAAAAAGACTTCAAACAAGCCATTAACTGCTCCCTTAAAAAAAAAAAACTCACAGAACCATATAAATTTATAAGTGAATTCTCCAAACATTTAAGGAATAACTAATTCTAAAACTATATAAACTATTTTTAAAAATAGGTGAAGGTCTTTTACCAAATTCCTTTTAGGACCCAAATATGATTATGATGCCTAAACCTGGGAAAGCAAACACAGAAAAGAAAACTATAAACCAATTTTCTTAATGAATATCAGTGACAAAAATTAAATAAAATAATAGCAAGGAGATGACAACAATATATCACAAATATCATACGCTATCATCAGGTGGGATTTATACCAGAATGGTTCAATTTTGGGGAAATTATCAGCATAATTGGCCACATCAATAAGAACACCAAAAATCATAGGATTGAATTAATAAATAAATACAGAAAAAGCTAAGACCACTGACTGTAAAAAGAGGACTATCTTGGAAAAATAGAGGGATCAGAATGTGCCGGAAGTTTTAGAGCCAGTCAGAGGAATTTCTATTCTATCCTAGAGGCAATAGCAAGCTAGGAAAACTCTCTCTGGTGGGAAGTGCCACGTTCAGACCTGTTTTCGAAGATTATTCTTTTGGTAACGGGGAAAGGAAGGAATGGAGAGGAGAGAAAATGAAAGGCGGGACTCCAGTGAGGTGGCGTAATTAATAGTCTATCAAAGAGATGAGAGGGGCCAAAGTAGACTGGAAGCCATGTGAGTGGATAGAAAGGGAGGAATGCAAGAGAAATTATGGAGGCCGAGTCAATTAGACTTGATGGCGGCTTACCTACGTGAACTGAGAGAGAGAGGAGCTGAAGAGAACTGCCAGCTTCTAAACTTGGGTACTTGGAAGGGTGGTTGTGCCCATTACAGAAAGAAGAGTGGATTTGGGCGGTATGATTGGGTTGGACATTGGTATGTTTCCTTTGAGGCATGGAGGGGCGTTAGCGGAGCACTGGGGTGGCCCCTGTTACACCACGGCAGGACAGTCGGTAAACGGAGGCCAGGATGTGGCCAAAAAGGTCACTCACTCACCGTCAGGGAGACCGCCATTATTTGGTGCAGGACAAACTGGTTGCCTGATGTCTTTTGGTTGTTGTATTCCGTCAGTGCCGCGTCCATAGCTCGGAAGACATCATTATCCTGGCAAGAGACTTCAGACTCTCCCTGGACGTTCAGCTGACTGGTAACAAGCAGGAGGACCACAGCCAGCTTCATCTTGCGCTGTCCAACACCTCTCCGGCTCCTGAGGGAATTGTGTGACCCGGGCTGCAGATAGGGACTCTAAATCCTTCCCTCTACCGCGCTCCTCTTTCTCTCCCCTCCTATGGGGTCCTCTGGGTGTGTGTTTCTCCAGGCTCCCTCCTCCTTCTTCCTCTCTTCTTTTCTGCTGGTCTCTGTTTTTCAGTCATCACATAGGAGTAGCTTTATTGCTCTGCCCTGATGGCATGGCTAGATTCCTGGGGCTACAGACACTGCAGGACTCAGAGAGCCTGAATAACCCCCACTGGTCCCCTCCAAGCTCCACCCCTCCCCACTTTAGCCAAACAGTTTATGTTGAAATCATTGCAACACAGAGGTTGTTGCCCTGCCAGGGGGACCAGGCTCTGCTAACACCCCGATAAGTTAGAGCTGCTTCCCAGAAAGCCTCTTGAAAGCAAATGTGGGCAGCTTTCGGAAAATCCCAGAGGCAGGACCTCCTCCTCTCTGAGCAGCCCCAGGCCATTCACACTTTTGGTGCAAATAGTAGTGTCGACTTCACGTGGGGATAAATAAGATGATGTGCAATGAGTTTTTCAAATCTTCAAATACTCTAAATGTTAGGGATTGACTTTTTTCTCCTCTCTAACATCTAAGAAATCTTATTGTTTATGATGTAGAAAATCAGCCTCTCTAATGAACAGATGGATACACTTTGTGGGGAAGGAGCTAGAAATCTGAAATCACCTTCTTACTCCTAAGAATCATGTTAAAGCTGGAAGAGACCTTTGAGATCATCTAGTACAAGTCCTCAATCTTACAAAAGAGAAAACCAAGACACCAGTGACTCGCCCAAGGTCACACAGGAAAGTTCATTGAACTCTTATTGGAAAAGGTTGACCTACAAGGAACATGGAAGGAGGGAAGTTTGTCCCAGGACAGATGCCCAACACACTAAAGCTCAGAATTTTTCACCAAGGTTTCTTGGGCAGTCACTCTGCCCTCTCCACATGGCCCTTCAATCTACAGTGTAAGAACTGTCATGGATGGCCTCAGAAGTCCATTATTGATTAAGGAGAACCCTGCAGTGAGTGAAAGAGAATGAAAAATATATGGGGGAAGGTCTAGGAGTATGGAACCATCAAAGCCAGAAGAGAATTTGGATTAATTAAAAAGAAAGAAAGATCAGAAGTAAAGATCTTTGCTAATTTTTAGATGCAAGATAAGGTAGACATGATGATGGAAAACAAAACAAAGGTTGACCTGGGATGGAGTTAAATTGATCCCAAATCTTACAGACCAAAGGACAGTCAGACTGGAACAGACCTTCCAGGATACCTTGTCCAGCCTCATCATTTCAAGAGGAAGAAACAGAGACCCAAAATGAGTATAATAGCAGCAACTAGAATTCGGGTCTCTTGGCTTTCAGTCAATTTGTTGAAATTTGGTCCTTCTTGAGGGCTATAGCAACCTCTGGTGGCATAATTCAATTCAACTGGAAGCAGGAATGAAGTCTCTAGGTCCTGTCAGATGTGCCCTATCCTCTAAGCCTCCTACCTAATCCCTCATCCCCATAAAAGAAAACCAGCCTGGGAGGGCCAAACATCAAGGAGAAGAAGGGTATGGAGGAGGAAGAATGGAAGAGGCAGAGCCATTCCCAGAAAAGCACAGTCTCTCAGAAGGAACTCCTTATGTAACTCTCTCACTTTCCTTGTTCTTAGGAACCCCCTCTAGCATTTTTCCCTGCCTGGGACTCACACTTTCAGCCTGTCTTTCCTTATGACCACATCAGCTCTGTGTCTCAGAAAAGAAAAAAATGAGAAGATGGAAAGTACAAACTTTGGATGGCTAACCAAAGTTGCCAGGACTGCAGACACAGAGTAGCTACAGTAAAAGAAGAAGGGCTGACTTCTTTGTTCCCACAAAGTGCCCACTCTTTCCACACACCCATTGCAGAAACCCTCTCCCCCTTTCTCCCAGGCTGCCAATGGTCCCAGAGTTACTGCTGTTTTCTAGGGCCCCCCAACCCCCTAAAAAGCCAAAAGTGCTATGAGGTGACCCTGAAAGAGGCACCAGAAGAAAATGCTAGAGAAACCAACTGGGGGTAGGGCACAACGGGACAGAGTTGAGCTTCTTTCCCTGCCTACCCCAGTCCAGAACAGCCTGGCTTTGACAGCCCCATGAGAAAATAAAACAGTGAGATCCTGCTCAGCCTCCACTCTTAGTCATGACTTTTACTTGGCTGTAAAAGCAATCCAAGCCCACAATGACTTCTACTCATATCCTGCCACTAGATCCATTCAGCCCTTACCCTCTGCCTTAGAGAATTACAATCTATCCCTGAGGCAAATTTCCCTTTTTTCATTAATTCTCCACTAGGGACAAAGCATCCGAATTCTAGCTCTAGAGCCCTCACCTGCCCCAGAGAACATGGCACAAGTGAAATTTGTGGGTTCTGCTTTGGGGATAAAAAAGAGATCATTTGTGGTGGAATATTTCTGAATTCTGGGAAATGAGGGGAGTGTGTGCTTAGTTTGGGCAAAAGAGGAGCTATATCAATTTAATGGATTAGCTATTAACTAAACTCCTTCTCAAAAAGTCTCCACCTGTTTGCTATAAGGGTTACTAATCCTACTAATTCACCACTACCTCCGGTAGTAATAAAGCCTCATAAACATCAAGTCTAAAAACACATCCAAAAACCCCATTAGTCATTAATGGCTCACCAATTGGATTGCTGGGAGATATTTAACAGGTATGGTGCAGATATACTGAAATATTCAGTCACTGAAGTCAGGGGAGACCTGGGTTCAGATGCTGCCTCTGACACTAGCTATGTGACTACAAGCAAATCACTAAACCTCTCTGAGCCTGGTTTCATCATCTACAAAAGTTATAATTCTTTATCTACCTATCTGTCTGTCTGTCTGTCTTTCTCTCTTTGCCTGCCTGTCTGTTTGCCTAACTCTTCTACAGATGTCCCAGAATGGAAATGCTGCCTCTAAGAGAAGACTGAATGACTTGTCAGGAATATTTTAGATAAGATTTCTTAGTTGTCTCATCTGCAAATTGGGGATAATGATGTTTATAGCCAGGTCTCCCAAATTGTTTTGAAAATTAAGTGAATTAAAGTAGGGAGAGTGCTTTACAAGTCTTTAAGAGTGATATAAAAGCTCGTTGTTGTTGTTGCTCAGGAATAGACTAGGCTACCTGACCCCTAAGGTCCTTTCCTTTCCATTTATGAAGCTCTAAGATTCTATGACATCATCACCTGGTCAAGGCTATGCCAGCAGGTGTGATTGATCAATGGTCCTTGAAAGCTCTTGGAGAATTGGAGAGGAGAGACAGAACTGGAGAGACCGGTATATAAGACATCAAATAAGTCCAAAATCGAGAAAACTTGATCTCTGAAGGAACCTAAAGACCTCAGAGGTATACATGGGCATTTTAGTCAACAAAGGCAAATTTGGCAAGTGAACAGCCAATTGAGGATGGAATTTCTCTTTCAGGACCAAGGTCTAACATATAGGAAAGAAGAGCTCCTGGCTGGGGAAGAAAGTATAACTAGGAAGGATTACATTGCACCAATTTAATTTTTTTAATTTTTAAAATATTTTCCATGATGACATGATTCATTTTCTCTCTGCCCCCTCTTCCCTCCCCATTCCCACAGCTGACAAGCAGTTCTATTATGCATGCATTGTCACTTGATACTGATTCCCATGTTATTCATTTTTGTAATAAGAGTAATCTTTTTCAAACCAAAACCCCACATCCAATACCCACATAAACAAGGGATTAATCACATGCTTTTTTCTGCATTTCTACTCCCACAGTTCTTTCTCTAGATGCATTGCACCAATTTTAGATAGAAACAAGAAACATTTTTACAAACTCTAATGTTATTCTTGGCAACATTGTAGAACATATCAAAAGGAATGGTTGGTAAACATGCAATGGGAGGTTGCTGATCAATGTGGCACCAGTGCTGGGAGCAAGCATACATGGATATTTGGTGAACCTGCAGATATTCTCTGACTGTCTCTGTCTTTTTACTGTTAAAACGAAGAGAGGATTTGAGCACATAAGGTGGGTCTGCAGGGAGATGCAGATGCAGGGAAATGATTCAAGAACGTGGGAGGAAAAGGGTGAGACAGTTAACTGAAGTTGAAGCTGGATCCTTCTCTGGTTTTGCCCTGGAGGGACTGGCTGCCTTCTCTTGGTGGCTGTTTCTACCTTATCTTTCCCATCCTACCTGCTGCTCTGTCATCCTGTTGCCCTGCTGCTTTGCTGATCTTTATTATCTACTGCAGTTCCTGATGATCCTGAACCATCTGGCATCTGAGAGACCAGGCTTGGGTCCTTTTTAGATCTAGGACCTTCCCTGGGCCCCATCAGACCCTTTTCCTTAAAACCAGCTAAGCGGGGTTTTAGTGTTAGTTTAGCAAAGAACTGGGACTGGGATTTAGACAGTTAGGAGAGGGACTAGAGTAGAAAATCACTCTGAAGAAATCTCTGTGAAGAGATATTTAGTTTGGGTGAGTTTAGGTAGTTGGCATCAGTTTAGGATTACCCACAATTCCCGTTTCACCTTCCCTTGTTTAATAAACCCAACATCCATCATCCTTGTTATATAGTGGTCTGTGTTTGTTAACTCAGGACAGATGAGCCTGTCTTGGCCTTCCCCAAACAGTTATCCTTCTAATACTGGCCTATAGTTCAACATCTAATCCCATCCCCCAAACCACCCACCATTACATTACTCAGTGATGAAGAAAAGGCTATTAGGCTGACTACAGAAACAAGCCAGTGGAAAATAAAGTCAAGGTGGTAGAGTGAGAAGCATTAGAGCCTCGATCACCAGATTATTTCTGCTCTACAACTATCTAGAAAACACACAAGACCAAATTCTGTTGGGGGAAGTCAAGAAAAAGTCCCAGTGAATCAGTTTTTCCCAGCTGTGGGTGACTAAGGGAGACAAAGAGGTGTGTAGGCACTGGCCATATATATTCTCAATCATTCTAGGTGACTGAAACAGGACTCAGCCAAGGAAGCATTCCAGCAAAAAGAGATCCAAAGGGATGATTACTCTGAACTAGTGCTAGAAGCAGAAGAGGTACCATCTGGCATCTCTGGCTCCCATGACGCAGCTCCAGGTCACATATCCAGGTAAGAGAAACAATCATAAGCCTGGATCCTAGCTGTGTACTAAGCAAGAACAAGCTCCAGAAATGTAGCTATGTGACTCTGAGACCAGGAGGAGAACAGAGACTCTCCTTTAATCCAGCACCTAAGCCTGCACTGGATTAATCAGAACAGAAATCTCTGATCAAACGGGAGCCAGCAGTTAGTCTGTCTGAACCTGCACTGTCTTCCAGCAGGCTAACAGCAACTAAGTCTAGCAGAATCTCCTGACCCTTTAAGACAAGGTAAGGGTTAAAAAAAATTCTTCTAACCCTTACCTTCTGTCTTAAACTCAATACTGTGCATTGCTTCCAATACAGAAGAATGTTAATTAAGGACTAAGCAGTTGGGTTTAAGTGACTTGCTGAGGGTCACACAGCTAGGAAGTATCAGAGGACAGATTTGAACCCAGGAGTTCTCATCTGTAGTTCTTGCTCTCAATCAGCTGAGCCACCTACCTGCCCTGACCTCTAGTTTTCTTATACCTTTCTTTCTTCCATGTAATTTGGGATCCAGTGCCACGAGCCATCTTCATGTTCCTCATTCAAAACCCTTCATTTCCATTTTCTTCCCATTTCCCCCAATTTCCTCCAAATACCCGGAATGTTCTCTCCCCACTTTTTTGCCTATTATCTTCCCTGGATTCCTTCAAGTCTCAACTAAAGTTCACCTACTAACAAGAAACTTTTCCCAGTTCTTAATCTTAGTGCCTTCCCTCTGAGATTACCTTCAATTTTTGTATATTTTTTTTGCTTCTATCTAGTTGTCTCCCCATTTAATTGTAAGCTCCTTGAGGGGAGAGAATCTGTTTTTACACTTTTTATACAATTTAACCATTATCTGGCATATAGTGACTGCATAATAAATGTTGCTTGTCTGACTAAGTAGTCAAACAAAATGATTTCCTACATTAACTATGTCCAAAAATGTATGCTTTATCCCACTTTATAAGTATAACACTTCTATGCCAGGAGGTGGGCAGCTTGTATCATGATCAACTTTCTCATCAGAAACCATGATGATGATGAGTCCTGTTTGGTCATTTGATCAGCCAGAGTTCTTAAGTTTTTGAAAGTTTTATCTTTATATTGTTATTTTATAAATTGTTCTCTTTGTTCTTATTTTATTCTGTATCATCAATTCATACAAATATTATCATATTTCTCTGAAACCATCTCTTTTGGCATTTAAATGTTTCCCCAATCATAAGTGAAAACAATTTTAACACTTTTTTTTTACATTTTGAGTCCCAAATTCTCCCTTTCTTCTTCCCTCTCCCTGAGATGGTAAAGCAATCTGATGTTCATTTTACATGTGTAATCGTGTAAAATATTTTAACACATTAGTCCTTTTCTGGAAGAAAACTTGAGCAAAAAATGAAGAAAGAAAGTGAAATATTATCTGCTTTGATCTGAATTGACTCCATCAGTTCTTTCTCTGGGATCAGATGGCATTTTTCATCATGAATCCCTTGGTATTGTCTTGGATCTTTCACGATGTTACTGTTACTGTGTACAATGTTCTCCTGGTTCTGCTCACTTTACTCTGAATCAGTTCATGTATTTTTCTGAAATCCTCTTGTTTTTTCTGAACTAGGTTTTTCTGAAATCATCTTGTTTGTTATTTCTTAGAGCATAATAGTGTTCCATTACAATCAAATACCGCAGCTTACTTAGCCATTCCCCAGTTTCTTTCAGCCACTTTCCAATTCTTTACTAGCACAGAAAGAATTGATATAAATATTTTTGTACAAATTGGGCCTTTTCCTTTTTGTTTTATCATCTCTTTGGGATATAGACCTAGTAACAATATTGCTGGATCAAGGAGTATGTATGGCTTTATAGCCCTTTAGACATTGTAATATGAAAAATGCTTTACGTGACTGCACATGTAAGATCTATATAAAAATATGTTAAAATTGTTTTTACATGTAATTGGGGGGAACTTATGTTAAAAAATCTTTGAATGGGATAAGGGATAGTTTCAGAGAAATTTGATAAGATATTCTTCAAATGATGAGGGTCCCTTAGTTTCAAGTATCATCAATTACTAGAAACACTTATCCTTAACCTCATTGTTCCCTCAAGGGTCCTATTTCCATAATCCAACAGTTTTAAATTCCTCTATCTGACCATAAACTCCTGCTCTTTTCTCTTTCCTTGTGCCTCCCCCTGCTAACCATATTCTCCACCCTCATCACAACCTCATGTCACTGCATTGCTCTCTCTCCTTCTATGTGTCTGTCTCTCTCCATCTGTCCCCCTCTCACCCTCACCCTCTTTCTCTTCTGTATAGAACCAAAAGGCAATGAACTAGTTATCTTCCTGAAAATAATCTTCCTAATATACAGTACATATGATTCCTCACTCAAATGCCCTTTGATGGTTTCCCGTTGTTCCTTGGATTAAAACAAAAACAAAAACAAAATAAAACAAAAAACCATTCATTGGCCTGGGCACATGGCTCTTCCACCATCTGGTTCCAGATGACCTTTCCAGCCTTTGTTTAAAATGACCTTCCTCAAAATCCCCTTTCCAGGGGGCAAGTGGGTAGCTCAGTGGATTGAAAGCCAGGTCTAGAAATGGAGGTCCTAGGTTCAAATCTGGTCTCAGACACTCCCCAGCTGTGTGACCCTGGGCAAGTCACTTGACCCCCATTGCCTAGTCCTTACCAGTCTTCTGCCTTGGGACCAATACACAGAATTGATTCCAAGCTGGAAGGTGACGGTTTAAAAAAAAATCCCCTTTCCACACAAACTGGACTTTCACTGAGCCCAACATGACTACTACACTGTGGTATGTCATCCCTTCCACCTGGAATGTGCCCATTCCTTAATGTTAACTTCCAAACTCTATCTTCAAAGCCATTTCCTTACATAGGATTCCCCCAGCTGTTAGGGATCTTTCCCTCCTCAAATAACCTTCTCATTTACTTGTCTTGAATTCTCCCAATAGAATGTAAACTCCTGGAGAGCAGGGGCTGTTTTGTTTCTGCCTTTTGTCTCTTCCACCTTGCGTATCATTTAGGGACCCAGGAAACTCCCAGATAAGGAAGCTTCTTCCCTGGGGGGGCTCTGATTGGGTTAGGCAGGGTGTTCTAATTGGGACTAGCACCTTCTCTAAAACTTTATAGCCTTTGCGAATTGTCTGGATCCCTAAGAAATTAGGTGGCTTGCTCCTAGCTATACAGCCAGTGTCAGAGGCAAGAGGTGGACCCAGGTCTTCCTGGACCCAAAGTCATCTATCTCTATTCAATATGTCCCAGCTGCCTTATCCAAAGCAGGGACTTGATAAAGAATGGAAGAAGACCCACGGTAGCTGCCCCAATCCAGAACTAAGCTCCTGACTCATGGCCAAAATAGTTCCCAGGGTAAGAAAGCTGCTAACTGGCTAAATGGGCTTCCCAGACCCAAATATGCCAGAAGAGGGCCCATGTGGATATTTACAAGTAGTTAAGACTAGTAAGCCATCTTACAAGTTATTTCACACATGGTAATTAGGGGGCACCGCGGACAGAGTGCTGAGCCAGGAGCCGATAAGACTCTTCTTCCTGACTTCAGAGGCTTACTAACTATGTGACCCCAAGGCAAGGCACTTAACCCCATTTGCCTTGGATTTTTCATCTGTAAAATGGGAATAATAATGGGGATAATAACCATATCTACCTCCCAGGTTATTTCTAGAACTGAATGAAATAATATTTGTATAATCCTTAGCACAGTGCCTGGAACACAGTAGGTGCTATAAAAATATTAGTGAGTATATTATTACGCTATAAATGACCTTAGGATAAGAAAAGTCCATTCTACTCTGAGGCTGATGATCTTACGATAGTCCTGGCCACCCCACCTAGTTATATCTCTGTCCATCTCCTTGCTGTACATTTCCACCTGAATTTCTTAGCATCACCTCCCCCCTAGCTAATCTAAGATGAGATGAATCCTTTTAATTCCTAAACCCATTCACCTTCTTGGCTTCTGATTTATTGTCTTTGTTTTTGTTCCTTTTTAAAAACCCTTGCCTTATGTCTTAGAATCAAGACTAAGTATTGGTTCCAAGGCAGAAGAGTGGTAAGGGCTGTGCAATGGGGGTTCACACAGCTAGGGAGTAACTGAGACCAGAATTGAACCCAGAATCTCCCATCTCTAGACCTGGATGGGGACTCCAAGGTTTGTTCTGGCTATGGCTATATGATCTTAAGTAGTTTACCTAAGATCCAAGGCTCAATAAATCTCAATAAATAGCAGAGTCTTCCATCCCCAAGTCTAGGCTCTTACCAAACTGACTCTTACCTAATCTCCCACCTCTTTATGTCACCAAGCATCAAAATGGAAACCACAATATTAAATTTTTACATTGATTTTTTTTGTTTCTAAAACCTTTGGCACATGACTCTCATGGTTTTTTCCATCATGAAAATCAACTGATCACTTTGGATCTTCATGTTCCAAAAAGGGCAAAAATTGTGGATAGTTAAGCTTGAGTTCCGCTGGACAGGATTCTGAAGGCGTCTGTGGGAAGGGCTGAATTTCTGGCCTTGGAGGGTGTCGGTTTCCTGGGTGTGAGCCATGACCTCCACTGGGAATACTAATTTCAGGCAAAGGAAGAACTTCCCCCTTCTTCAGTGAAGGGAGTTGATAGACAATGCCAGGTTCTCTAGGTGGAGGCCCATGCCCACATCGACCTTGACCATGGGGTCCATGCCTATGGGGACCATGACCATGATGACCATGCCTATGGGGACCATGGTCATGAGAACCATGCCTATGGGGACCATGGTCATGAGAACCATGCCTATGGGGACCATGGTCATGAGAACCATGCCTATGGGGACCATGGTCATGAGAACCATGCCTATGGGGACCATGGTCATGAGAACCATGCCTATGAGGACCATGCCTATGGGGACCATGACCATGAGGATCATGCTTACATGGACCATGTCCATGAGGACAGGGCTTATGGTGACCATGCTTATGGGACTTATGCCTATGGAAAACATGCCTGTGATTATCATGGCACTCGTCATGGCCAAGTGGGGGAGGGGTTCCTTGAGGATGCTGGACCTCTGGATCATCTTTGACAGGAGAATTATCAGAACTAGGAATGAGTCCATCCTGTGGCCCGCCTATAGAATCTCTGTCTTCCAAAGATTGATGGGTGTGAGGTGGGTGTCCATGCTCATGTGAATGATGATGGTGAAATGGTTCTCGGCATCCTTGACCCAAAGGTCTATGTATTGAATCCAGGTCCTTGGGAAAATGGTGTCTATCCCTATGGAAATGCCCATGATGTTGATGGTGATGTCTTCCACTGCTAGAATTTCTGTGGTCCTGGAAGGAAAGGACACAGCGATGGTCATTCCAATTCTATTCTTTTCTATTTCATTCAATAAGCATTTCACAGAATCACAGATTTTAAGAGCTAGGAGGGATATCACTAGCCATCTAGTTCAATTTATACATGAAAGAAGAGGGAGAGAAACACTACCAGGAATCAGGAGAAGCCTCATATAGGAGGTGACTTTTACTGAGCCTTGAAGGATAAGTGGAAGTGAGCATTCCAGGCTAGGGGACAGGACATCAATGTTAAATTCCAAGACCAGCTAGTCAGCCCATTGATTGGAACATAGAGTGTGTAAAAGGAGGATGCTCAAATCCTTAATCTGAAGACAGAAGCTAGTAGTCTTCTAGTCTTCACTATAGGCTCTACCCACTGGTTTCCATCAGAACTCATAACCTTTAAGACTCCATGAGGTGGGGAGTCATGAAGTCCACTATGATAAAGAGGCCTCACACCCTTCTCCTGGCCCATGTTTAAATGTCATTCCTAGGCCACTGACATTTTCTGGGCAGCTGCCCCTCTCATTTCTCTAGTGATTGGAATAATAAGAGTATTTTTAAGGGTCAGGACTATCAATTCAAAAATTAAAATCCCAGTTTACATCTTAGTCTTACATAACTGTACTCAGTAAGTTTAAGATTCCCTCCCTGGAGCACAAAATAAAATTGATTAGTGAAAGGCACATCATTCTCCCCTCTTAGGCTATGAGCTCCTTGAGGGAAGAGGCTGCTTTTGCTTTTCCCCTATATTCCCAGGGCTTCCTAGAGTGCCTGGTACATAGTAAGTGACTAATAAAATGGATTGATTGTAAAGCTCTTGAAGTAGTCATTAGATGGGGATCAGCATCCAGAGCTGGAAGGGACCTTCTGGATGACCGAGTCCAACTGCCACTGTTGACAGGGACTGAACAGAGAGAGGCCCAGAGAGAAGCAGGAGGCCCTAGTTTCATATTTATTCCAAACCTATTGGGGTTACTTTGATCCAATTAAAATGGTGAAAGAAAAATTAGGGTGCTGGCTCCTTTAAGAAACAGAAGCAAATATTTACAGTTTTATTTGGGGGGTTGGGTTTTATATATGTGTATTCTCTTACCACAATGACTAATATGAAAGTATGTTAATACATGTATGAAGCAGATCAAATGGCATACCATCTCTGGGAGGGGACTGTGTAATTGGAAGTTACCCTGAAAACTGCATTTCCCAGGAGCCCACTGACTTCCTATCATTATGTACTTCCTTTAGACAGAGGGATAAATTCAGTGGGGTTGCTGATCTTTCCCTCTTTGCTTCCTGAATTGTGACCATGTGGTAAGCAGGGTTTTTGAACAGGTTGATTAGCCATGGACACGTGTTTTTTATTTTGTTACCTTTTTATTTCTTTATTTCTAATGATCATTAATAAATCTTTTAAAATATAATATTTGAAATGATGATATATTAATTTTAATTTTACAGGGGGGAGGAAAGGGAGGGAAGGAGACAATTTGGATCTTATAATTTTGAGAAACATGTTGAAAGTTATTCCATGCAATTGGGAAAATGAAATATCTGAATAAAAACAAAAAGAAAAAAAACAGAAGAGACTGATAGCCTAGGTTGGAGAACTCAGTGGGTACGTCTTCCAGGCAGGAGAAAACAGAGAAGAAAATGCCAAGCAAATCATGGACTATCTAGGAAAGAGAAAATGGCTTCCCCAAGTCCCTTCCGGCAAACATCTCCCAAACCTGCATCTCCACAGGGATGGCAGGTAACCAGTCCTGTTACCCTTCACTCTCTCTCTTTGTGTGGCCCAGGTGTTGGCTCTCTCTTGGACCTGTGCTATCTATGACTCTCTTCCTTTGTGTTACCAAATCGTGTCTGTTGCACCTGAAGGTAGTGGAATGGACCCTAAAGAAGTACTTCTAGAATCCTGGTTCTGACTTGTACTAGATAGACATTTAATGTCTCTGGTCCTCCATGTCTTCACCTTCAAAATGAGGGAGTTGGTACTCCAACTGACTTTGGGAGCTCCTTCCATCTCTGATCCATGATCATAGAACCACTTCAACCTTTTATGACTATCTCCCTTGATACCCCACTAGTTTTCCTTACCACCAATAGTCCCCTAGGAAGTCTTCCTAGCCCCCTCTCTCCCTTCTCCAATCTAGCATTCAAAACTGTACTCAAATTCATTCTTCTTATGTAGAGTATTGGCCATGTCACTCCCCTGCTCACCAATCTGCATTGGCTCCCCATTACCTCCTCAATAAAGTTGTAGCCCTTTTGTCTGGCACCCAAGGTGCTCTGCCCTGGCACTATCCCATCTTTCTAGTAATGGACACAGAAAGAGACTCATCTGAGATGTGTATAAAAACCCCACTGGCATGACCCCATCTCAGAAGAAGACAATTTTCGGCAAGGCACACACCTCCACATCGAAGATTTCACAGTCTACGGTAAGAAGATCTGGGTTGTTCAAGTCAGAATTCCCCAAGTTATACACAAAGTCTGCCCGACAAAATCCAAAGACCTGCAAAGGAAAAAGAAATGGGTAACCGAGGGTGAGTCCAGGGTAATATGCCTGCCAACAGGAGATCATAGGTATATGTGTGCGTGTGTGACAGTGAGTATGAATATGTGTGCAAGTATCTGTGTATGAGCATGTGTGAGTCAATGTGTGTATATGTTGGTGTGTTTGTGTATGAGTATATTGTAGGAGTGTGTGTGCGCGAGTGTATGGGAGAGTGTGTGCAAGTATTTGTGTGAGTGTGAAGGTGTGTGTAAGTGCGAGTGGATGGGAGGGTGAGATCCCAGGTTCAGTCCCTAACCCTGTGAGCAGGATCCTTGGCTCTCCATTGGGGAAAAAGCCAAGAAAGGAGACTTCCCTCCACCATGCAGACCACAGGACCCAAGTTGGAAATGCCAGCTATTTGTTCATCACCAGAAAGTTGGGAGGAAGAGGCAGAGCCAGAGCAGGCAGTCCCATGGCTGCTCTTCCTCATAGAGGGTGAAGGCTTCTCCTACACTTACCGGGCAGGACCTGGAGAAGGGGGGCAGTGGGGCTTCTGTGGAGTGGTTCCTTATGCTAAAATCCACGTACAATCCAGATCTTTCTCCTCCTCTCTGAAACAGAGAAACCCCATGAGCTCCAGGAAAACAAACCCAAGTCACTGGCTGCCCCATTCTTCAGCTCCATCCCCAGGGCCCAGAAGTTACAAGCACACCCATATCTCCTTCAGAGCCCAGGGCCACAGTCTCCTGGCTTCATCTTCTTCCCTTTCCAAGTCCCTCCTCTCTTCCTTATCTTAAAAAAGATATTTAATGTGCATTAAAATATCTGTCAATAAGGTGATTCCTTTGTGTGAACTGTCCATGTGCTCTGAGCCACTCATCCCTCTACAGATAAATGCTGTAGATGACCCTGACTTAGAGACATATTCCTCAGAGATTATGGAATCGTAGGATCTCAGAGCCACTTTGGGACCTCTGGCCATCCCATACAGGACCAAAAATCCCTTCTCTGATATCCTGAACAGGTTGCTATTGGCTTCTACTTGAAGCCTGTGGATGAGAGAGAGCCAACTATCTGCCCAGGCAGCCCTTTCCATTTTCAGACACTTAAATGATTAAGAAGACTTTCCTGACATTGAGCCTCATTGCTGTTGGATGTGACAGTTCTTCAAATTCTCTCTCAGTCATCACATACCCCCTGAGATTTCTCTTCTCCAAACTAAGTATCCCCAGTTCCTTCAGCCAATGTCTATCCCCACTTTCCTTATTTAGGCATACCCCGCTGTTCTAGGTATGCTCTGACCAGGACAGAGGACAAATGGACCAAGAGTACTTCTTGGGCATTAGAACTCTGAATGCAACCCAAAGTTACATCATTTGAGGAAAAGGGTGGCTCCCATATAACACTATTAACCCACATCAAAACTTATCTTTTCCATAAAAATTTTAGCCTTGACTTTTCTCTGTCTCTCATCACCATCTTGTTCTTTTGAAATTAATTTTTTTCTAGTCCAAGTCTCTTGCATGCAAGCCAATTACAATTCATCTTATTAGATCTGCCGCTGTCATTCTATGCTGCAATAATGCTTTGGGTTTCTGAGTCTGTTATTTAGCAGTGTTTATTTTTCTCCCAGCTCTGGGTCATCTGTAGATCCTGGAAGGGCATATCCACAAAGAGGGCATATCTGTCAATTTTGCACCCTGCCCCTTGGTCCCTCTCAACACTGGAACTCTATTTGGAGGCATATTACAGACTTACCACTTGCACAACTCTCTCAACTTTGACCACCTGGAAAGAGGAGGCACTGGCATCATTCTCCTTGTACTGCTTGAGTGCTTCCTCTGCCTGACTTCTATACTGTTCTTTATTGTCTAAGTAGTCAATAATGACAGGAGGAGGACTGCGGTTGGTTAGTGCAGAAGAAACTGTGGGAAAAAAAAAAGATGGAACCCAACAATGTAAATGGAAAGAATAACCTCCAAAATGAAAACGAGATTTTGGAATGGCCAAGCTTGGTCCTGATAGGGGGAAAAAAAGTGTAAGAAGCACCTCTCTCTCTTCCTTGCAGAGGTGGGGGATTATGAAGCAAACTGAGGGTTTATTCATTTCACTTATTTGCTTTCTCTTTTTTTCTCATTCATGATGTTTATTTTTTGTTATTAGGAATTGCTCCTAGGTAGAGGATAGGGATGGATATGTAAGAAAATATTGGTAATCTGGATTTGCTGTAAAAGCTGGGTTTTTTTATTCACTTTATTATACAAAATTTCACAGCCCTTTGCTTTCCAGAGCTGCATCCTCACTCCCAGCATTCTTTCATTTCACACCAAGCCAGGCTGCAGCCCTGACCACCTTCCCTTGGCCCTCAGAGATGGAAAGACCAGGAATCCCTGCTGGCACTTAGAACCCTGCAGTTACTAAGCCATACAAGTGGAGACAAGTCACCAGCACTGAGTCTCTCCCCAGAGAGCCCAGTGTGACCAAAGTCCAGGTAGGGGACAAAAGCAGGGAGAAGCAACAACTTCCTTTCACTGCCTCTCAGAGCTGGGTTGGAGAGGTCCTATCCATGGGCAGCAGATAGCAAGGAAGGTCTGATCACAGACCAGATAAACCAGGCTTTTCTCCTTCCCTCTTTCTACTCCATTCTCCAGGCTGATTGACTCTAGTCCATAGTCCTCAAGTTCTTGTCACTTGCCCCAACTTGGGTTAGTCAACATCATTTTCAGATTCTCCACTAGGTTGGATAGCTGCAGTGAACTATGCATGCCTTTCCCACAATACCCAAAAGACAAGGCAATTCACAGTTAATGTGTCCATGCTTTGGTTTGTTTATCTCGGCTCATTTTGTTTTCCTGAAGGAAAATGTAAGCTCCTCGAGGGCAGGGATTATTTCATTTTTCTTTGGATCCCCAGAATTCAGAGCTTTGCCTAAATAATTGTAACTGAGTTGGACAATAAGTATCTATTAAATGTTTATCATGCCTATGCCCTGGGCCAAGCTCTAGTGACACAAGAGAAACATGCATTCATCCCTGCCCTCAGGGAACTTATGTTCTAATGGGGGAACAAATAAATAGTACAAGGTATATTCAGTGTAAATGCAGGGTGATGGTAGAGGGAAGGTCCTAGGGTTGGGCATAACCAGGAAAGGCCTCCTGGAGAAGGAGGGATTGGAGCTAAGTCTTGAATGAAGCTAAGGAGAAGAGGGAGGGCATTCAGGCATGGCGGTCAACCAATGGAATGTGGTGCATGAGAAATAGCAAAGAGGTCAATATAGCTGGAATGTATAGGATATGGAAAGGTGTAAGGTATAAAAAGACCAGGGCAGCTAGGGTGACACCACAGTGGATAGAACCCAGGACTGGGAATCAGGAAGACTCATATTCCTGAGTTCAAACCTAGCCTCAGACACTTCCTAGCTATGTGACCTTGGATAAGTCACTTAACCTTGTTTGCCTCAATTTCCTTATCTGTCAAATGAATCAGAAAAGGAAATGGCAAACCACTCCTGGATCTTGGCCAAGAAAACCCCAAATGCAATCACCAAGAGTCCGATGCAATTAAACAACGACAAGAAGAGTGGAAAATAGGAAAGAGTCAAGTTGTAAAAGGCTTCAAAAGCCACACAAGATTTTTTGTGTTTGGACCTAAAGGGTCCTAGGGAGTCATTAGAGCTCAGTGAGCAGGTGAGTGAGAGGTGCTTCAAGAACATTACATGGACAGGGGATTGGAGGAGGAAGTACCCTGAGTCAGGGAGACCAGTGGGAAAGCTATCTTTCCAGCTGGAAGGTATTGTGGCACTGAACTTGGCTAGCAGCTGTGTGAGGGGAGAGAAGGGGGTGTGTCAGAGGGAGATGAAAGTAGACCTAACAAAATTAGAGAACAGATTGGATGTGTGGTGAATGAGAGGCTTGGGCAATGGCAAGAGCAGTGCCCTCAACAATAGTAAGAAAATTTGGAAGAGGGAAAGGTTTGGGGCTGGGAGGAACCAGGAGTTCTGCTTTGGACATATTGCATTTGAGTTTTCTATGGACATCCAATTGGAGATGTCCAAGGGGCAGTTGGTAAATGAGCAGCTCAGGAGAGCTGATGGGGAATCATATGCAAAGATGATCATTAAACTTGTGAGAGCTAAAGATATTATCAACTGAGATAGTATAAAAGGAGAAAAAAAAGAGTACGTAGAACAAAGTCTTGGGGATGCCCAAAGTTTTCAGACATGACCTGTGTCAATGTGGTGTCTAGAGGTCACTGGACTTGTAGCTTGGCGGGATTTGACTCCCCTTGCCTCCAGAAGGCTCTCCCAGTATATCACACCCTCCTTCAGAGGATTGAACTCCAGACCTTCAGCTTTCGAGACTGATTTGCTACCTACTGCGCCAAATCCTAAAGTCTATTGTTAGTCCGAGATCAGTTAGACTGAGATCAGTGAAGTAAGACTTTCCCTCAGGGAGGAATTCTCATGTGACAAGGTCAAACCTGGGGTTTCTACCTCCAAACTAAATCAACTGGGGATCACCAAATCCCTCCAAGCTATAAGTCTGGGGACCTCTAGATTCTATGTTGACACCTGGAAGAAGATTCAGCAAAGGACACCAAACAGGAATGATCAGAGAGATGGGAGGAGAACCAGGAGGGACCAACACCATGAAAACCCAGAGGGGAGAGAGCATCCAGGAGGTGAGTGCCAACGGCTGCAGAGATGTCAAAGAAGAATGTGGATTAAGAAAACTGTCACTTTGTCAATTAAGGGAGCATGGGAAACTTTGGAGAGATAAAGTTCAGTTGAATCATGAGGTCCAGAGCAAATTATAGAGGGTTTAGGACAGAGGGAGAGGAGAAGGGAAGGCAATGAGTGAAGACAGCTTTCTCAAGGGGCAGAGTGGATAAGGGGCTCAGAGAATGACCATAGCAGGGATGATTGTTGATCAGTCATTTCAATCATGTCTCACTCTTCAAGAGTGCCTGACCAGAGCAGAAATGAAGGGGAAAATCTCTTGACAGAGAGACAGTGTGGTGCAGTGAATAGAGCAGGGCTTGGACACAGGAAGACCTGGGATTGAGTCTTGGCTCTGGCTTTCTGTTTTTAAACAAGTCATCAAATCTCTGAAGACCTCATTTCCTCACCTGTGAAGTGAAAAGACTGAATGTAACTCTTTTCTAGCCCTAAATTTATGTGTTTTCTTGCAAACGTTTAGCTATATCATCAACTTTTATTAACTGAATCCCAATTTAAATACTAGGGAAGAGTTTCTGATTTAAAGGAATCCAGCACCCAAGTTTAGGGTTGTTTTTTGTTTTTGAGTGAAGGTGCTTGTGTGTGTGTGTGTGTGTGTGTGTGTGTGTGTGTGTGTGTGATCTTTGCATTAATTCAGCTTTTCCTCTATCAAGTTTTTCTTGGTGGGAAAGGGTCATTCTCCTTCCCTCCATCTGGAACCTGAAGATAAGCCTGCTATCACAGAATCCCATCTTCCCCTGGTCTACCAGGCAGCCCACAGAACCTACCAGAGCTTATTGTGCAATTGAATCCAATCATCTTATCCCACTCAGGCTCCCCAGAGGTGTTTGTGTGGGTGACGGCCACCACTTTGCATTTCCCAATGACCTGGAAGAAGGAGGAGGTGGAGCTCACTTCACTGCTTAGATTTTTGCTCAAATTTTCATCAAGCCCTTCTTACATACCTTCCTTAGCTATGTGATTCTAGACTCAGCCTCAGTTCCTTCATCTGTAAAATGGGGAAAATAATATCCCTACCTCCCAGATTATTGTAAGGATCAAACAAGATAAAATATATAAAACACACTGCAAATCTCAAAGCTGAATGTAAACAATAACTATGATTACAACTAAACCTCTGGCAAGGTCAGCACACATCTCCCAGGGTTATTATAATCCTGAAAGGTTTCTTGAGGGCTGTTAGAGAGGGAGGGATTTATTTTTTAAGCACCTACTATGTGCATTTTACAAATGTAATCCCATTTGATCTTCCCAATTCTGAGAGGTCAGTGCTACTATTATTATCACTCCAAATTGAAGCAGGAAGAGATTTAGTGTCTTGCAGAGGGTCACTCAGTAAGAGTCTGGGACTGGATTTGAATTCAGGTTTTCCTGTCTCTGGGTCTGGCTGTCTTCCTAACTGAGCTATCCAGCTGCTTCTAGGCAAGCCGGGTGCTGGAGTCAGCTTGAACTGAATAGTAAAACTTGTTAAATTTTTCAGTGTGAACATTTTCACCCCAGAAATCCCCACAAATCAGGGATTTGTTTATTATTTATTATTTTTAATATTTTAATTTAAATGTGTTAATTTGTTATTTTATTGATGATCTAGACTTTTAAAATGGTGCTGAAAATGTTAATAATTCAGCTTAAACCTAAAAGTTTGTTCTGTGTACATTTTGGGAGCTGGTTGTTAAACATTTACCAGGACATCATTGACTATAAGAAAATACTCAGAAGATAAAGGCTACCCTCTGTCCCAAACATTTTAAAAAGGATGTTCAACTTCCAGTCTGAACACCACTGTTTTTCTTTCTGAAAATAAAATGTCAAATTTAGAGGAATGATCTTGTCTTGATGGAAGGGTATGTGGGTCAATGATTAACGATCAGTTCCCACCAAAAAAATTGTACCCACAACACATGTCTAAGTTTAATTTGTATCATTAGCATTTTCTCCATCACTTTTTAAACGTCTAGACAATCAAGAAGAGAGTCAACCAAAACCTGGTTTGTATCATTTAAGGATAAATACTCCCACTAGACATTTAGCGATTGCCTCTCCCAAGCTGGGAGCTGCCTCTGATATACCCTTGGATGCATCTTGGAGAAGGGGACCATGAGTCTCATGAATGAATGACCAGAGCAGCATCTGGGGTTGAGATCACTACAAGTGACAAGAGGCAGTCTTGGCCCAAAGACTGCCATACCAAGGGACATTTGAGGCAAGGTAAGGATCCTCTGGGACTCTTAGACCAACCTGGAGTTCCAGGTTGTGGCTGGCATGGAGGGACCTGGTGCCAGCACTTCTCTTTCTTCCCCCCAAGAGCCTCATGCGGGTCTGGGGCTCTGAAGATGACAAATGCAGGTCCAGAGGCTGATTGTCCCATGTCAAATGGAGGATTTTCCATCCAAACCATGGCGAGTCCAAGAAGGACCATTTAAATAATCTGGACTATTGTTCTCTGTTGTTCTCACACATTATTAGGCAGAAGAGAACCCCAGGAATAGCTGAGTGCCCTAAAAAGGTGAGGATTGCCTCTTCCTAAGCATCCTAAGAGAAAAGGCTCAGAGCCAGTCTACTTACAACTCCAGATGGTCGCCTGCCCAGTTCTGGCTGGCATTCCTCCCAGTGTATCCTAGACAAGACAGAGCAGTCTGTTTCCATCACATCCAGAACCAAATAATGGATAACTGCAGATTCCTGAGCAGAGACAAGAAAACAAACCCTGTCCAATCTCATAAGCATTTGCTATATGCCTACTCTGTGCCAGATACTTCACAAGGCGCTGGGGATAAAAAGAGGAGGCTGAAATAATGTTTGCCCTCAAGGTGCTCACATTCTATCATAGAAGACAATTAATTAAGCAATAAGCATTTGTTAAGCACCCACTATATGCTGTATACCAAACAGGGTGCTAGGTACCGGAGAAACAAAGGCAAAAATCAAATAGTCCCTATTCTCAAGAAGCTTGCATTCTATTTGGAAAGACAGTCATCAATAAACATTTATTAAGCACTTACTGTGTCCCAGGCATTATTCAAGAGACTGGGGATCTACAGAAAAATAAATAGTCCCTGCCCTCAAGGATCTTACATTCTCCAGGAAAATAACTGATATTTATGTAAAGCTTTTAAAAATTGTGGAGACTTTCCCCACAAACAACCTTGGGAGATAGATGGTAGAAATATGATTCTAGCCGAGCCTTGCTTTTGGAGGACAAGAGCAAAACTCCTTTCTGGTACCCCGTGTCTTACTTCTGAAATTCACTGCTTTGTGGTCCTTTGGGTAAAGGTCTTAGTAAAGATTCTACACCAAGGGTTCTTAACTATGTTTGACTCATGGACCATGCTTTGGAGGACTTCTCAGCCTGATGCTTGTTGACCACAGCCAGTATTAAAGAAAAGGCCATATTTCAGTTAGAAGACAGGGAAAATAAAGATGCCATTCTTCCCTCCTAAGTTCATAGACCACCCTGAAATCTCTGGAAACTTAACCCCAATTAAGAATTCCTCCTCTAAGTCAAGGGGAAACTGAGGGAGTCAGCAGCTTAAGATGGGTCCCACTTACCCAGGCTGAAGCAGAGTCTGCCTGGTCCTGAACTCGGGATACTCTCAGGCATCTACCCAAACCCCCAGATGTTAAGGTCTTTCCATCAAAACAGAGTTCTAATACCACCTCCCATAAGAGGCTTTCCCAAGAGCCTCCTCCCCGAAATTAAGAGACAGAATGTGATCGTGGGTATGGCACTAGAATTAGTCAAAAATTGGGTTTGAAGGAGCTAGGTGGCTCAGTGGAAAGAGAACCAGGCCTGAAAATGTGAGGTCTTGGATCTAAAGCTGGTCTTAGACACTTCCTAGCTCTGTGACCCTGGACAAGTCTCTTAGCCCCAATTGGCTAGCCCTTATAGCTCTTAATTAGTATCAATTCTCAGACAGAAGATGAGGGTTTAAAAAAACTGCATTTAGGATCACTGACACAGACATTGGCTAGCAAGACAAGAATGAGATGGATTGGTTTCTATGATCTCTAAACTCCTTCCCTACCAGCTCTGAATCTATGTTCCTAAGATCTTGTATTTACTTTGTGTAGATACTTAAATATATGCTAGATGGGTGGGTGGATAGATATATAGAAAGATGGAATGATAAATGGATAGATGGTGTTGATAACCATATAGGCATATGGATAGATGGATGGATGGGTAGATAGATAGATAGATAGATAGATAGATAGATAGATAGATAGATAGATAGATAGATAGACGGACAGACAGACAGACATAGAGAAGGGAATGGAAGAGGACAGAAGAAGGAAGGGTAATTGAAGGGAATAAGTGGTAAAAAGAATGGAAAGATAGGAGGAAGCTAGGTTTTGAAGAGTTTTGAATGCCAAATAGAGCATTTTCTATTTACTCTTTGAGGCAATAGGGAACCATCAGAACTTAATGAATAGTGAGCATTACTTTAGGAAAGTCACTTTGGTGACTGAATGGAAAATAAACTGGAGTGAGGAGATTCTTGGGTCATGAATGATAGAGGGAGAACCTAGAATGCTCAAATCATTGGTCTATGAAGTCATAAAGTCAGTGTTTCACCCAAGTCACTTAACCCCATTTGCCTTACCCTTCTGTCTTAGAGGCATTAAAAATGAGGATTTAAAAAAAAAAACAATTCCAATTGGGGAATGGCTGAGCAAATTGTGTTACATGTTGGTGATGAAATACTATTGTGCTATAAGAGATGGTAATCAAGATGATTCCAGAAAAAAACTCAAAAGACCTGCATGAACTGATGCAGGCAAAATAAGCAAAACCAGGAGAACACAGTAACACAGTATTGAACACAGTAACAGCAAAATTGAATGACGATCAACTTTGAAAGTCATAGCTACTCTCAACAATGCAGCAATCTGGGGCAATCCTGAAAAACTTATGACAGGGACTGCTACCCACCTCCAGAAGAAGAAATGTTAGAGTCAGATGCATGCAGCTTAAAGCACTATCCTTCACCACAGTGTATTTGTGGTTTTATTTGAGGGTTTGGGTTTGGTATGAGTTTACCCTCACAACAATGACCAATATGGAAGTGTGTTTTGCATGATAATAAAAATAAAGAACCTGATTTAGGGGAGAAAGACCTTGGATTTAATCACATCTTTGACACTTATTATCTATTGAACTCTGAGCAAATTAGACTGTCTTGGCCTCCATTTCCTCATCCATAAAATGGGGATCATAATACCATTAGCAACTATGCTTTAGGGATAATTATTATGAGGCTCAAATGAAATCATGGCTACAAAGCAAACTTTAACATATTACATAAATATTAACCATCTTATTAGCAGGAATGTTGGTCTGCAGTAAATATTGATTAACTAGTATTTGAACAAACATGGATAACAAACAGCGATTTGAGAACAGAAAGATTACTAAATCGCTCATACATACCCTTTGATCTAGCCATCCTGTCAGAGCATATATCAAAAGGTCAAGGACAGGGAAAAAAGACCTCATGTTTATCCAAATGGTCTGAGCAGTACTTTTTGTGGGAACAAAGAACAAGAATCAAGTAGGGACGAATTCCCCTTTAGGGAATGGCCAATGACTATAATAGATTGAATATTTCTGTACTATTAGGAAAAAACACATCAGAAGTATTAAGGGAAATGTGGATAGAGATCTCTAGGTCTCAGTTTTGCTGCCTATAAAATGAAGGAGTTGAGCTGGAGGACTTCTAAGGTTCCTTCTATCTTGAGGGCCAGACATCGTGGGCAGCATTGCTACCAAGGTGTTCAAAAGCACCATTCCTTCCTGTCTTATTTCTTGCCCAACCTCTCTGAGTGACTAGAAGACTCTAAGTTGTGGGTGCTGACCCATATCAGTAGAAGGATTTTTGTCACCCAGAAATGTCCTGTATCCACGAGGCCACAGGTCCAGTCCTTGTGCCTATCAACTAAATTAAATGGAATCGCCATTCCTAAAGTAACTGAATTGGAAGAAGCAGTGTTCCTCAATAGTGAAAGCCATCCTTCCAACACACACACACACACACACACACCCCTATATCTCCCACCCTCTTGGATGTATAACTGAGACTCATTTAGTCTGTAGGACCATTCCTCACCTCTTCGCGAACATGAGTGTGGGCATCGGCAACCCGCAGAAGATCAAAGACGTAGCCATCCTTTCGATGGACATTGATCAGATTCAGGATTTCCCCAGCTTTGGGCTCAGCTGCCTTGCAATCTGCAGGACTCAAGGAACTTGAAGGCTCTGCCAAGGCCAGGCCAAGCAGCAGGATCGCCAACACCCGCATTATGTTAAAGCATGGAAACCCTCCTCTCGCTATGAGCCACAAGAGAAGAGGAGGTTAGGCAGAATTTATGAGACAATCTCTTAGGATTAAAAAAAAATCAGTGGATTCCTACAAAAGGGGCACTTTTGTACATTTCAGTTATGTAATCTGGGAAGTGACCTTGATCCCCAGTTAAGATAGGGGAGAGCCAGTAAATGATTAGTTGCTTTTGAAGAAAAGTGAAGACTTGTCCTCAGTGTTGGGTGAAATTATACCTTGGCTTGAAATGACATCTTTCTAGTAGACAGCATTAGGGAAGTAATCTGAAAAAAGATAACCCCATAACCAGCAGCTGGATCTTCGTGCTAAAGGGATTCCCTACAGGATAAGTGTGAGTTTAGATAGTCCAGCTGGGCTTCTCAAGTTGGCCACACTATGGAGAGATTGGAGATTCACACCTGCACCATGAGCCTCCCACATAAATGGTTGTTTTTGTTGAAGTCCTTGTGACTTTTAGACCTGATGTGGGTGGATGTTTGTGCCTACGTGAAATGAGCAAGTTGTATTTATTTTACAAATTCCTCTCTTTACCTCACAGAATGTTCTGGGGAAGTCAAATTGATATTAAGTGAAATTAGATAGGCATTTTCTTTTATATGAATTTTATTTAGCATCCCCAATTTCATGGCACACACTAGTGATCTGTGAGTACCCTATGAGAATCACCAGCATAAAGGGTTGGCCAGAGGACTCGAAAACCTGATGAGAGTCCAAAGGCAAGTTTCAGCAATTGGGATTTGAATAAGTTTAGGGTTCAGACCTAAGAGATATCCTCAGCCCTCTCAATGAGATTTTTAATCCAAAAAAGGTGAACTTGCTAGGACAATCATGCCCTTTCTAGTGCCTGGGATAGGGAGGAGTGTGAGGTTTGGGAAGAAGGTTCTGAAATAGGAGAGAGAAGTAGACAAGAGCTCACAGAGGCACCCAATCCAATTCAGGCATGTAATAGAAATGGTAATCTGTGTGACACTATTTCTTGTTGTTGTAACTGGGTCAGTGCATTCCCCTATAGCAGCATCTCAGTGTCTCTCAAAGTACTTTGTAACTAGGCAGCCATCAGGTGTGTCCCTCTAGTAGCAGCTCTCCAATCACAAGCCAGAGTACTTAGTTACAAAAACCAGAAATAGTTTAACACAGATTACCTCTTTTATTACAATTGGCACCTCAAAGTTGACTGAACCCCACAATCCTTCAGGCAGTGTAGTTAAGGAACAAAGACAAAATGTTCAAACAAGTGGTTTTTGGAGTGGTGGTCATTGCCATGATTGCTGTTTTGGGGTATACCACTTACTATATAGCAAATTTACCCATATGGTAGTGGAAATTCTGGATTATGTTGGCAACATTACAATGACTGTTTTGTAGTTGCCAGTCCAAAATGAACTGGTACTCTGGCAAGTCCTGGCACAAGTGTATGTATTCTTTATGTCTGTGTTGCAGACTCTAACCCAAGTGAAGAAAGTATTTAGATTTGTGGTTCCCCTTAAAGCAGAGAACATAATGGATGTTGATAACAACCTAGAAGGCATGATTAAGGCTATGTTTGAAAAATTGATTAAGGAAAAAGGACTAGATCTGGTTATGGGCAAGGACAATGGGCAAAAAGAAAATGTACCTCAGGAAACTGTAGGTGACAATGAAAATGAGAACAAACCTGCTAGTGACCCTGAGAAAATCTGTCCTTTGAAAGAGGTCACTAAGCTAACTACTAATGCTGGTGTGATACACTCCAAAGCCCATAGACAATTCTCTCCTCAGGAACTTGAATCCATAAAGCACCATTTCCCTAAATTTGTAGATAATCCCTTCAAATCACAGAAAGAGCTTAAATGGGCTTTCAGGATCTTTGAACTAGATTTCAAGGATGTAGAGTTCCTATTGTCAGAACTGTTCAGCCCCCATGAACAGAGGCACTTTTTGAAGAAGACTAGATCTGACATAAATTTAACTAGGTGGCCAACTGTAGAGCAAAAGGTAGACATGGACTTTGCAAATCCCACCTGCATGTCCTACCTGAAAAGGTGCAGGGAGGATTTGCTGCAGGCCATGAAGCAATGCTGTTCAAAACCGAATGTATGAGCCACGTTTGACAAGATCTTGCAGGATAAAGGGGAACATCCTGCCACATACATAGACCATCTGTCAGAGATGGCAGAGTCAATCTTAGGTCTAGAAGCCAAAAGTGAAGAATCTGCAAGCTACATCCATAGGCAATTTCTAAGGGGAGGCACACCCAATTTGAGAACATTTTTCAAAAACTATTTCCCTAAGTATGACTCAGTTTCTTTGATTGAATTGAGAGACACAGCAGGTTACTTGTTTGAAAATAATTCAGAACAAAGTAAACAAGTCCAGGATCTTAAGGAAAAATTGGAAAAGACAGAGAATGATTTGAAACAAAAGGAAATTGATGAAATAAAGAATCTGAACATGGTTAGGACTTTCACAACATCTACCTACAAGAAGCCTAGTTACATGGGAAATCCAATGCAGAGAGAGATTAGGTAATGTTTCTTTTGTCACAGGAAAGGTCACTTGATTAGAAATTGCTTTTTGAAGAGGAAACATGAGAGTAATAACAAAGACAAACAAAATGCACGAACTAGGTATAAGAAGTCCAATTGTTGTTCACATTACAAGTTAAAGTTCTCACAGCAAGCACTGGACTTGAATGAAATGCAACTGGCCATAAAAACTGGAGCTAAGCCTAAATATTCTGATATGGTTAGAAAAAAGTTATGAAGCCAGGTCCATAAGATATGTAGTGTGACACTTAGAGATAGAAGACATAGTGAGAAAGAGCCTGAAGTTAGAAATAGTAAAAAAAAGTTGGGAAATTGTGAAAATTCAGTGCAAGAAAGTGAATCTGTGAATGATAGCCATTGCAATAAAGCAAGAGAAAGACTGAGACAGATTAAGGAAACTAAGGCAGAAATTAAGGAAATAACATCTCAAATAGTAAATGAGATGAAAGACTTTGAAATGAGTTGTATAGAAACTAAACAGGAAAAGTCTGTAGAGGAAATCAGATCATTCCTGGAGAACTTTTTCCAGTGTAGAGTAGATAATGGGATTAAATTATACAAAATAAAAAGAATGAATAAGTCACAAGAACTCAAGCAAAAGTTTATGACAGATACAAAGACACACAATTTCAATTCCCTAAAGGTTACTGTTGCTAAAGATGACAATGCTTTAAAAACACTCACAGATGAAGTTCCACCAAACTTAGTTAATTCTGTAAATAGCTTTATGGCAGAGGTACCCTTTTTAAATACATCTAATTTGAATCCAAAAGCTGAAACTTTCGATCCAGCATTGAGTGATTTAGAAAATGAAGCTGAAATTACTTTTGAACACAATAATTATCATATTCAAAGTATTGGAGGTGACATTTCAGTTAAATTTGAAAAGCAGGATGGAATGGAATTCTCACCAACTGGAAAAACCACTATGGATTCAAAAGACAGACTTGAATCCAACATTCTAATGGGCAAAGGGGGATCTGGCCAAAGCAACTGCTGTGATTTAGTTTCATATTCCATTGTAGTTGAAAATACAACCTCTAATGTAGACTTCATTGGGAATGGATCAAATCAAGAAGAATTAACTGAATTGCATGTGCACCTGGCAGAGAGTAGCAAAGAAATGGACACTGAGTCAGTGGGTATGAACACCTTAGCCACAAAGCCAGAAACAGATATATATTGTAGTGGGGGGACAACATGAAGACACACATCCTGATGGTACAGAGGGAAATGTAGAAGTACAAACCTTATTCCCAGAACAAAATAATGAAATAGAGGGAAAGATTCCTATCTCTACATTGTCTAATGAGAATGAAGATAAATATAAACCTCAGACTAGTGGTAGAGGAGGATCTATGGTTATTGACATTGTAGAAGATCTAGAAGAAGAAGCTAACCCCATACCATCAAGTTTACCAATTCAAAATGTAAATATGAAGCTTAGTAGTGTAAAACAAACTGAAACTGGTTTGAGACACACAGAAGCTGATGACATAGGCTTAGATCAAAACACAAAGCCAGAGTTACCAACATCTGACAAAAGTTTGCATGGCATTGAGCAAAATCCAAATAACATAATAATATATAATAACATACATAAAACATAATAACATAGTGAGTGGATTCAGTGATTCAGATTCAGATACTGTGAATTTTAAAACTATTCCACCCTAATCAGACTGTTCTTTACAAGATCTGATTTAGCTATTTCCTGATCAATAACAATAGAGATACTTGGAATAACAGACTCAGGTCTTGGGATGTCCACATTTTCCCCACCCTCCTTAGTCTAACAAGATTAGGAAGGTCTGCACCAAAATCAAAGATTAAGTATCTGAGAAAAAGGCAACAGACATGTGCAGAAAAAGCGGACAGACCCCTGGGCTGTCCTAAGTCAAGCTAAGCAATCATTGGTAAAAATGAGACACAGAAAAGTGATGTAAAATCATCTATGTTAGGCACATCGCTTCCTGTCTCTTCCTCTTTCCCTGGAGAGGTGACTCTGACTGGAAGTGTGCTAGGCATTTCGACATCTTGGATTGGTGGTGGAGAGTTTGCCTTGAGCTGATTCAGGTTCGGGCATCTGGGTTTAGCCCTTCTTTTTCTGGAGTTCTGGCTGACTCCTTCCTCCTTCATACTCCAAAACCTTACTTCCTTATCTCCTGATCTCCCTGCCCGATACTAGCCAGGCAGAGGGAGAAGGAGAGAAAAAACCTACTCCTTCTCCTTCTTCCTTCTCCTTAATCTCATCCACTATCAATTAAATGACCATAAAAAATTCCAGCTGACTTGGGTATTTTATTATTTGGGATTTCCCCTGGCAATCACTTAAATTTAGATTTTCAGTCTCAACCATAATTTTAACCTTTACAGTACTTAATCTGAAGGAATACCAGAAGGCATGATAATAATGGATGAAGACAATTTAGAACAAATGCCTTATCAGTTTTAAAAGCTTTATAAAGTAGTAGATGAAGAAGGGGATGTGTGGGACACAAGTGAAAAGATAGAATACCTGGAACCAATGCAAACAAAATCTTACCAAGACTATGATGAGGAATTATTCTTTGGGCACAGAACAAGTTGCATACCATTGGAAGAAATTTATGCAAGCTTAGGGGTTGATAATGAAGATGACTTATGCACATAATTGACCATATTAACAAGCAAACTGACAAAAATCACATGATTATCTCAATAGATGCAGAAAAAGCCTTTGATAAAATACAACACCCATTCCTACTAAAAACACTAGAAAGTGTAGGAATAGAAGGGCCTTTCCTAAAAATAATAAACAGTATATATCTAAAACTATCAGCAAACATCATCTGCAATGGGGATAAACTAGAAGCCTTCCCAATAAGATCAGGAGTGAAACAAGGATGCACATTATCACCCCTATTATTTAACATTGTACTAAAAACACTAGCAATTAGAGAAGAAAAAGAAATTGAAGGTATTAAAATTGGCAATGAGGAGACCAAGCTATCACTCTTTGTGGATGATATAATGGTTTATTTAAAGAATCCTAGAGAATCAACCAAAAAGCTAGTTGAAATAATCAACAACTTTAGCAAAGTTGGAGGATACAAAATAAACCCACATAAGTCATCAGCATTCCTATATATCTCCAATCCTTCTCAGCAGCAAGAATTAGAAAGAGAAATTCCATTTCAAATCACCCTAGACAATATAAAATACTTAGGAATCTATCTGCCAAGACAAACATAAGAACTATATGAACACAACTACAAAACACTCTCCACACAATTAAAACTAAATCTAAACAATTGGAAAAACATTGATTGCTCATGGGTTGGATAGGCTAATATAATAAAAATGACAATCTGACCCAAATTAATTTACTTATTTAGTGCCATACCCATTGGACAAACAAAAAACTTCTTTACAGAATTGGAAAAAAATAACAAAGTTCATTTGGAAGAACAAAAGATCAAGGATATCCAGGGAAATCATGAAAAAAAATGCAAAGGAAGGAGGCCTTGCAGTCCCAGATCTCAAACTATACTATAATGCAGTGGTCATCAAAACAATTTGGTACTGGCTAAGAGACAGAAAGGAGGATCAGTGGAATAGACTTGGGGTAAATTACCTCAGCAAGACAGTCTATGATAAATCCAAAGATCCCAGTTTGGGGGACCAAAACCCACTTTTTGATAAAAAACTGCTGGGAAAATTGGAAGATAGTATGGGAGAGATTAGGTTTGGATCAACACCTCACACCCTACACCAAGATAAACTCAGAATGGGTGAATGACCTAAATATAAAGAAGGAAACTATAAGCAAATTAGGTGAACACAGAATAGTATACATGTCAGATCTTTGGGAAAGGAAAGACTTTAAAACCAAGCAAGACATAGGAAGAATCACAAAATGTAAAATCAATAATTTTGACTACATCAAATTAAAAAGGTTTTGTACAAACAAAAAAATGAAGATGACTTTATAGATAAATTGAATTACATGGTTTATGCAGATACAGATTTTGAATGGAATAAGAAACATATTGAGAACTGGAGGAGGAGATATAGATACCCAATATCACTTCTATTCTCTGACTTCAAAAACACATGACAAGTACCATTCATGCTGTAACAGTGACACCAAGGTTTGTTGGAGTTCCATAGGGTAACATACTATACAAAACATTATGTGAATGAAGACTAGTCTTGGGGTAGCATAGAAAATATATTACTCCTGCAAAAGAAGAACAAGTAATTCATCAACAACAACACTCCTAAACTTGTAGCATAAAGTTTCAACTATATAACTAGGACAGACACAAACATCTAGAATGCTAGAGGAGCATGGATTTGCATTGGTTGAATTGGTTATCAAAGACTTTAACAGCAAGTTGTAGATGAAAAAAAAAAGGTTATCCATATTTCTCAACCTTCATCCTAAAACAGTCCATACTGGGGAAGGAAGAGAGAGAGGGCATACCATGAAGGTATTACTTCATAATTTCAGAGATCTCACTAGATACAACAATGTGATCATGTCATCAATGAAGATACATATACAGATGACATCTGGGGGAAAAAAAAGTTCTAGTCATGAAAAGCAGCATGAATAGCCCAAGGAGAAATCAATAACAGTCTTGTGAATGAAAGCCTAGTGAAACTATTGAAAAGAACTGGAGAATCCTTGCCACCAGACTACTGAAAAGGGAGCCCTGCACATGTTGTAATAATGAAAGGATAGCACCCCTGAATCAAATAGTACAGTTCCAGTAAGAAATACAGCCAGTAAAACAAAGGAAGAATGCATTTGAAAGAGTAGCAGCCACAAAGAAAAAAGCCTCTATATAATTTTTATACACAGTCTCTGCCTATCACACAGTAACAAAACAGAAAGGAATAATGTTTTTATAAATGAATATATAATTTTTCTATATTCTATCTCCAAGACATGATTACCATAAGCATTCAATAAATCTTCTAGTGAAGATTTAGCAAACTTGGAATCATTATTCTTATGCATGATGCTCACACCTATCCATGTAAAACACTTGTACACCTTACTTGCAAGCATGAAGATGTACAAATGCAAAAGCTTACCCCCATGCATGAAGAAATCACATGCAATCCTTACTTGTAGTCATGAAGAAAGATTGATAAATTCTGGCATTCATGAAGATTCTGTCTTACTTCCATGCAAAAATAAATTTTCACTCTTACTTGCACACATGTAAAAATTGCATACGCATGCATTGTTTGTGTGTTCCGGGTTCCTGACTGATTTTACCAATGGATCCTGATTGGAAAAACACGCCTTCAATCAAGACTGGACGATGGCGACTGGCATGTGGACCAGATGAAGGACCAGAGAGGAAGAAAGAGTTTCTACAAGAAACATGAATGGACATGGAAGGACTTTGGAACGTTGAAATCTTGGAACTTTTGACCATGAGGATATGTGAGAGTGCGTCGTACATGTGAACATCACATATATATGCATGCACACCCTACATAGCATAGGAAGATAGCTCATGGAATGGGTAAGTAGACATCGTTCATAGTTGCATAACAAACAGACACACTGATGAAAATTTCTGTGGAAAATCCAAATACATAAAGATATTTCTTTCTGTATAAATTTGCACAGAAATTTAGAATGATGTACATATGTAAATCTGTACTAAGTATATTCTATGGACACATGTACTTACTAAGGGACTAACTTGCTAACTATATTAGAGTAATTTATTAATAGTCTAACCACTAACAATAGTAGTAGCCAAGTGAATTTGTTTAAGACTTGGTAGAAATGGGTTCGAATCAGGAACACAGGTGATACCCAGTGGAATTGTGCATCGGCTGTGGGAGAGGGGGGGCGGAGGGAGGAAAAGAAAATGATCTTTGTTTCCAATGAATAATGTTTGGAAATGACCAAATAGAATAATGTTAAAAAAAAAAAAAGACTTGGTAGAGACATAGAAGTTCTGAAGTATAGAAGTTAGATTGTATCATAATTGTAAGTTAGCATTTGTTAGTGATAGGAAATTTTTCTTACTGACTTTATAGACATTAGGAAATGGGACATTTGCATATTCTTAATGTTAGGGGAATTGTTGAAATGATTTGAACATTGTTAATTGACTTGTTGTGATGTAAAAAAAAAAAACAACTATGTTCATGTGAATTCCCTTACCTAAACCATTTTCCCATTCTTAGCTTAGCATCTGGGTAGATAGAATAGCTAGGATGAGTTAGGATTTTGTTACTTTGGGGGGTAAGAGGATATTTAAGAGAGCACAGGGTGAAGAATAGATAGATAGAATTATTATGAAGGTAAGTATCATTGAAAAATGCAGGTTGCATTTTTTGTCGAATAAAAGGGGGGATTGTGGAAGAGAAATGAAGAGAGAGGGGATGCAGGACAATCCAGGCATGCAGACCAAGGTGAAGGACCTGATCTGCAAAATCAAGGTGAAGATTCCAAACGGAATGTTCGCAGGAGGAGGAGGCAGTTGGAGCTGGCGAGGGGGAGGAGCTGATTCTGTCTCTCTCTCTGGGGGTGACTGACCAAGAAAGGAGACTTTGGCTCTCTGAGTTTTTACTGACCAAGAGAGGCAAGCCTGGCTGAAGGGGGGAGAAGCTGAGAACTAATATTATTAGCTTTTGTCCCAGGCTGAAGGACCCTTGAGGGGGGCTTCTGGAGTTAAGCTGAGAGATCTTGATGGTTTTGTGAACTGAAAGAAGAAAAGAAGATTTTAAACAGTTGTCCTCCATCTCTCTGGCTGTCTTGGAGTCACAGCTGTGACTGGACTGATTTCCCAAATTCCTCCTATCCCTCCTTATAGATTAGGGAAACCCTCATCCCTCTTACCTCAGTTTCCCATCCTGTTGTTTCCCAATAAACACCTTACCTGAGAAAGAAAACAAGAGTATTTTATAGTCCACTCAGGGGGGAGGGGGGAAGCCAAAAGGCTTCAAGAAGTGGGTGGTTAAGGGGGGGGGAGTGAGGGAGGAAGAGGGTAGGAAATAGATTGAACCACTAGCCATTAAATAGGGATCAATAGGCTAACCCCAGAACATTCCCCTGTGGCGGCATCTCTCTCCATCTTCAGTATCTCTATTTCTCAGCGTCTATCTCAAGTGTCCCCACACTTAGCAGCCCCTTGTCACAAGTCAGAGTATCCAGTTATTGTAACAAGAAATAGCTTAACACAGATCATCATTTCTAATACAGGCATCAATTATAAAGGTCTTACAATGTGCTAGGAATAGGCACACAGAGACAAAATGATGAGCAGTCCTTGCCTGCCAAGTAGTCATATTTTAATACAATTATCACCTGCTCGTTGGAATAAATACTGCATAATCTGAGGAAAGGCAGGTGGACCTGACCTTGGGAACTATATAATGTATAATTTTAAATCTGTTACCCTAAACTACATTTCCTGGGAGCCTACTTACTTCCTGTCATTGCTTGCTTCCGTAGACAGGGGATAAATTCAGTGGGTGTTCCTCCTTGGGTCTCTTTTTGGCTTCCTGTCAGCATGGTGATGGTGGTAAGAGGGGATTCTAAAGAGGTTGATTAGCCATGGGCATGTGGTAAGTTGTATTTTGTTACCTTTTTATTCCTTTACTTCTAATGATCATTAATAAATCTTTAAAAATGCAATATTTTTATTATTGATATCAGTTTTGATTTTTACAATAGATACAACCACAAACCACTGTTTATAGAAATACAGGGCTAAATAATTGGAGAAATATTCATCAATCATGAGAGAATGAGCCATTATAATAAAAATGTCAATATTACAGAAATTATCTTACTCAATACCATACCAACTTTATAGATCTAGGGGGAAAAAGTAACAATTCATACAGAGGCCAAAATGGTCAAGAATCTCAAAGGAAACCATTTTTAAAAAGTGAGAAAAGGGGTTAAGAGAGCCAGATTCAAACTATATTTCAAAGTAGTAATTCTCAAAATAATTTGGTACTGGCCAAAAAAAAAAATAGATCAATCAATGGAACAGATTAGGTAAATGATATAGAAAAAGAAACCAATCTAGTTGCCTAGTATTTAAAAGACACAAAGATTCCAGTTACTCAGATAAGTGCTCACTGTTTGATTAAAACTGCTGGGGAAACTGGACAATAGTTTGGAGTAAATGGATTTAGACCAACATGGCGGACCATGGCATTACCCAGATAAACTCCAAAGGGGCATCTGACTTAGATAGCACAGATTAAAGAGATTAGAGAAACAAGAAAGAAATTATTAGATCTTTAGTTAGTGTAGGTTCTAGGAATGAACAAATTATGAAACTGTTAAAAGCTGACTCTAATGAGCAAAGTGCTCATGTACCAGACTTATAGATATATTTCTTATATTGCTCATGATTGATTTCCAGACCCTTGAATTGTATTGGGACTCAAATCTTGTGGTATTCTAACCCCTTCCCATGCCTGAAGTCCAGAAAGCTGGCTAGCTGTCTCTATAGTCTCTTTGTAATGTCAAAGGCATTCAATTAGCATTTGAATCAGATAGGGCCAGTCTGCTAAAGGTGAAATGAACTTCTGGTGTGGGCATTGGCCACTCCATTGTCTTAGGATTCAGTTCTTTGATCTTGTCCTTGATTACTGATATGATGCTAATTTTTCTGCTGTCACCTAATTGATTAACTATACCACAGCCCCCATTCCTTGTAACCTCAATAAAATCCAGTCTGTCTGTCTGTCTGTCTGTCTGTCAAAAAGCTCTAACACTATCCGAACTAGACAGCACAGGTTTGACATTATGCTGAAGATTCCCGAGTTCCTGTGCTTCATTTCCCTCTCTATGGCCTCCCTTTCTTAATCTTCAAACCCTTCAACTCAAATTCCCTCAATCCCAACTTCCCTTTCAGGTGGACCACCTATGAAAGAATATATTGTAGTTGCTGGTCAGCTTTAGTTAGAAAAAGTCCATGACCAAACAAGAGAAAGAAGGGATCCCAGGAGATAATATGAATCATTTTTATTACATATTATAATCTTTATACAAACCAATCAAATAAAGCTAAAATTAAAAGGGAAGCAATTAACTAGGGGGAAATTCTCTGCTACAAAGTTTCTCCACCAAGGTCATAATTCTAAGCTATCTAAGGAAATGACTCAAATAAGTAAGAGCTATGCCTCAATTGAGAACTGGTCTAAGGGTATGAGCAGTCAGTTTTCAAGAGAAGAAACACAAGCTATCTACAGTCATATGACCAAAAAAAAAAAGTCTCCAAATGACTTAGAATGGGGAAATGGAATTCACATCCATAAGATTGGCAAAAATAACAAAAAGGGAAATGGTGCATGTTAGGAATTGTTGGGAGTAGGAGAAACTGTGTGATGCACTGTTAGTGAATCTGTGAATGAGTTCAACCATTCCAGGAAACAATTTGAAATTACACGCAAAGAATTAAAAACTAGTGTAAACTTTTGAACCAACTAGTAGGCCCACACCCAAAAGAGATCAAAGAAAGAGGGAAAAGGTCCCATATGAGCAAAAATATGACAGTTTTGTTTGTGGTGGCAAAACCCTAGAAACTAAGAGTATCGATAAAGGAACAGCTGGCTAAATTGTATTATCAGAATGTCAAAGAATACTATTGTACTGTAACTGTAGATGATTTTGGGAAGACCCTGAAAGTCTTATAGGAATTTATGCAAAGAGAAGGCAATGGAACCAGAACAACTTATGCTATTACATCAGTATTATAAAATAAATAATTGTGAAGACTTTTATAAAATTATGGAGAATGAAATCCATTGAACCAAGAGAACAAATTATACAATAAGAATAGTTCTATAAAGAAAAACAACTCTGAAAGCTGGAAAAACTATGACTGTACATGATTCCAGAAACATGCTCACTGCCCCTTCTATGAGATGTGATGGATTCAAGAAATAAAACGAGCTGGAGAACTTATTTAGCAGAGCCAATGAAGAAGTTCGTTTTACTTGATTATGCATGTTTATTACCAGGAATGCATTTTTCTCTTTCTCCCCACCCTCATCCCTCCTGCCATGGAATGCAAGATGTGAATGAGAGAAGAGAGATTTATGTTAGCTAAAAAGATAACACTTTATGATATGCAAAGAGAAATGATAGGAAGATGATAGGACACGTAGACAGTGAAGAGATCAGAATGGTCACAGCTGATCCTGGTGTCAGTGGTCAAGGGACAGTGAAAGCAGGATATAATTACAAAGGGAATTTTCTTGTTGTGCTATATTAGAAATGCATAGGATTGGTAAGTACTGAAACCTTCAATAAAAGAAATGATTTGGGGTTTAAATGCTAAATTCAAGAGGCAGGAAACAAGTTTAATTTAGCTCTCCCAAAAAAGGCACATTCTCAGCAGATTTATTATCTGTAGCCCCCAGTAATGAGAATAGGCCCAATAAAGGGCCAGAGAGAGACAGAGACACAGAGAGAGATTCAAATTCAACACACATTTTTTTTAAAAAGACTGGGAAGAGAGAAAGTCCTAGGAGCTGATTCTTGGCTAAAACTATACCTCCAAGAGACTAATGTTTATCATGTTTTCCAAATCTATTGTTCTCTTGAATATAACCATTTGAAAGAATTTGGTTATAGGGTTATACCATTTAGGGGTGACATGCTTTTTGTTAGAATTCTGGCATGTAAAAGTGATTAGTGTGTTTGTTCCTCATTTGTCAAATTATACCTATTAAAATTAAATTAAATTTTAAATTAATTAGTGGAAAAGATAATAGGAAGAAGGAATCAATAGGACTTAGGGAGGGACAGAGAAAAGGCATAATATAATATCTAAAAGGCTGACCGTGGACTCAGGAAAATGGAGATTCAAATTCAGCCTATGACACTTTCTGGTCATGTATTCCTGGACAAGTCATTTCCCTTCTGAGCCTCAGTTTCCTCATTTGAGCTGTGAGATAAAAGGCCTTTGAACACTGAATCAACAAGATCTGAGATGCTTCTGATCAGAAAGGTAGCCCAGGGTATCATAAAAACAAATCTGCCTCCTTTGTTTTCCCTTTAAAACAGCTAAAAGATGAGCCCTCAGCTCCCTTCCTTGGCCAGCTTCCTTTACCCTCTCCAGATCATGCAGGCCTGCTGGTCTCCCAGGCAATATTTCCAGAGGGCTTGTGTCCTTTCTTATGATCCCCCTTCCCTCCTTCTGATCAGTTCTCTTCCCTCCTCCTTCTGTCAGGCAGAAATGGAAGGCTTCCCAGATCACCCCAGGAAAGGGCTTCTAGCTTTTGGGAGAGCCCCTTCCTGCTCTCCTGCTCCCCACTCCTGATTGGGTAACTTGACCTGGACATCCATGAAGTCAGTGAACTTGCATTTTGCACCCACCCACCCCATAACCTTCTCTTCCCTCTGAACTACCTCCTTTCTCTTCCTTGTTCCCTCTAAGCACCAAAAGCCATCCTACTCCTTAGGAAAGTAAATGCAATTCTCCCGTGCTAAGGGAAATATGAAGGGAGAGATACAAGGGATATATAAAACATGGCAGATGACCCAGTCTGACTCCCACCTCAGTGGGATTCCATGCTGTGTGACTGAGAGCCAATCGCTGTAAGAGGGACATTAGAGAGAGAAGCATAAGATGGGAAGTTGGCTGACATTGTCAAAGAACTTTGGAGAAAGTGTTCTAGAAGCCAGAGGGAGAGAAAGAAGGGTTAGCTGATGGACAACAGTCACTTGATCCTTGGGCTTGGGCTTGGACTGCCTTTGGGATTGTGGTCCTACCCAAGCAGAGGGAGGAAGAGCTGCTTCTAGGAGCTTTTCCTCTCTCAAGTCTTTGGAGATCAAAGGACAACCCTCCAGTCCTTCCCTGTGGTTCCTGATGAGCCAAAGAGCAGTTTGGAGCAGATCTGATTATCCCTGCTGTCTTTGAGTGTGTGCCCACTTGTCTGGGCTTTATTTTAATTAAAGCTGGGCTTTGGGATCCAACCCAGGGTCAAACCCTGCAGTGAGCTCTGACCTTCTGAGCCCTGTTAGCAAACCCTTGAAACCCACTTTTGGGACTAAAAGGAGGATTTTTAGCCAGGTAGACCTTAGACAGATTTTGGGGTGATTTGGTTCGATCAGGGATTGTGTCAGCTAGCTTCAAGAAATGGAAAAGTTTTGTCTAGCGACAAAACGTAGCCAAGGTGGGAGCGAGAGAAGAAATGTAGAAGTCGGGACCCCTCTATCCCTAAGCCTCGCCTCCTAATTTATTTTTAATTAAAGAGCTAATTTGTATATATCTAAATATCTTGTTGGTTTCAGGCCTTACACATTTCTGGCTCAGTGAGTGAAAGTGGGCACCTGCTTCCCTTTCACTAGTAAGAGATACCCATAAAATTACAGCCGGGTATTTAGACAGTTCCCCAGGCTAAATAACACCTTGGTCCCCTTTCACTAACCTGTTTTTTCATCACTTCGGCTCAGTTTCTTTATCTGTAAAATAAAGATAATAATACCTGTAGCCCCTGCTTCATTGGAAGCTCCGATAAGATAATATGTGGGAAGCAGCCTTAAGAACGTTAGAGAAAGAACATGGATCAGTGGAGAAAGCCTCACTGCCAACATTATGAAGACCTCTATTCAAATCCTGCCTCCAACCCATATGGGCCATGTGGTCCTGGGCAAGTTACTTAACCTCGAAGGGTCCGAGGCAATTCCCTCTGATTTAAAGGGTACAGAGTAGCTCCTGTCTTGCCTGGGCAGTCTCTACGCTAATGAAATCTGGGTGCCCTCCAAAAAATACTTTATAAATGTCACTGCTATTATCACTCTTTTTCAAAGTTTGTATTCCGAATTTAACAAAACCAAATAAAACAAACATTTTCATATACAAAAGAGAAAAAGAAGCTTGTACATAAATGAAAACACAGATCTCTCATATGTTTAACTTACTTCTTATCTACATAATAAATGCCATCCACAAGTGTCCCAAGCCCACCCCACCCTCCCCACATCCCACCATGTTCATACGAATTAAGTCTTTCATGTTTTCACCTTGCAGTTCACTCATTGCTGTTATAATTCAATGTGTTCATTTGCAGTTTAATTGGAATAAAAACCCCAAGCTAAACAGATAAAGTTTCATGGTGGCATCTCAGATATTGGAAGATGTATAAAGTCTTCCCTGTACTCAGGAGATCTCACAGTGGAAGCCATACACATTGGGTCCTCCCAACCCTTCCCAGGTGGGAAAATCAGAAGGGAAGCAAGAGAGGGGAAAGGAACCTGAGATGAACTTTGAGTCAGGTAATGGGTCTTCACCTCTAATTAGTCATTCTCCTCCTAGAGCAAGCCCTGGACCCAGAGCAAGGTCAAATCCAACTGGGGAGTGGGGAGAGAAGGCTTTGGATGGTGAGACAGCAGGTGAGGCTGGAAGAGACAGCCAGGGAAGCCACTCCCAGGGAGATGCCCTGGGGACGATGGAAGCTATCTGATAGTTTCTTACTTCACAAAGTTCAGTTGTTTCTACCTGTTGGGCAGCCATTGTTACCGTTGCTTCTAAATTTTGGCATCCTGGGGCAGACCTCAAGTTCCCAGCTAGCTCCAGTTAGATGCTCTGACTCTAACATCAGTCTGGACTCGGGGGTTTGTTTGATCCATGCATCTTCTCTCTTACCTCAGCAACCAAAAACCTATGGTGGACCCATTCCTGAAGAGGAAGCTCTCCTGGTTCTTCTCCTCCCTCCTTCTGTGCTACAGTGAATCCTGATGCCTGAAGGGATGGGGGTGGTTCTCATCTTCCCCTCTCCCTCCCCCAATTCCCTGGGAATTCCCAGCACAGGACCCAGGGCTACAGGCTTCCCTGCTCTGATGGAGGATTTGGAGACTTTGCAAAGAACTGAGAGGAATGCAGACAACTGCACCTACTATTGGACAACTGACAGGAGGTCTGCCTCCCTCAGTTTCCAAAAGGGAAGCAGAAATATGATGATTTTTGCCAAGTATATTCTTTGTATCTGTCTGTATCTTTATTTCTCTGTCTCTCATTTCTTTTTTTTTAACCCTTCCCTTCCATCTTAGAATCAATGCTGTGTATTGGTTCCAAGGCAGAAGGGTAAAGGCTAGGCAATGGGGGATTAAGTGACTTGCTCAGAGTCACATAACTAGGACATGTCTGGGGTCATATGTGAACTTAGAGCCTCCTCCTATCTCTGGACCTGATTCTCAATCCACAGAGCCACCTAGTTGCTCCCTGTATCTCATTTATTTATTTTTTCCTTTTCAATAGAGAGAAATATCACTGTTCAAACCAGATTATATACTTTATACATGAGGCTGTAAAGAGTCTTGGATGGAGAACCAAATGACCAGATCACCTTGGACAAGTCACATAGCTTTCCTGGACCTCAGTATAGAGGGAATCAATCTCTGTGATCTCTAAGGATCATGCCAAGTCTTACAATCTGAGTCGGTGCTTGGTATCTAGGAGATATTTGTTCTTCAGACATTTTAGCCTTGACAGACTTGGAATTCTTGGAGATACTGGAGTGTTTTGCCATTTCCTTCTCCAGCTCCTTTTACATATGAGGAAACTGAGACAAACAAGGTGAAATGACTTGCCCAAGGTCACAATGCTAGTGAGTATCTGAGGCGATATTTGAACTCAAGAAGATGAGTCTATCCATTGTCCCTCCTAGCTGGCCAGGTTTTAGTAAGTGTTTTAGTAAGTGATTCTTGAATGGCTGACCAAAAGCATTCCTTTATAGTTCTGCCCCTAAAAGGCCTTTTGAACATCTGTTTCCCTTCATCTAGCCCTAGCCCAGAGTCATGCACCCTCTCCACCCCACCATCGAGGCCAATCCTACCTACCTATCCTAGATCAGCTCCAGACTCTCTTTCCCTAGGAGGATTCTGAGACTCCCAGGATCCACGCACACTGGTCTTCCCAAATTCTGAGCCCTTAGGTCATTCACTGTGGGTCTCTGGATCCTCCCTTGTCCCAGAGGTCTCTCTCTCTTTTTTTTTTATGGGAGGCAGCTTGGTGAAGTAGACAGTTTGCCTCAAAAGCAAGACCTAAGTTAAGTCTTCTGTCACACACTGGATGTGTGACTCTCAGGACTCTAGGATGCTCTTTAAGACAATAGGTTGCACAGAAGTGGGAGGTTCTATATTGATAAAATCACAGATCTAGTTCCTAATCTCCCCAAGGATGGGTGCAAGAAAGAGAGGAGAAATTCTCCTCCATGGTCATAGCTCTTGAAGCTCCAGAAATCTTTGTTCTTTGGGATTGACCTATGGGCCTGGGGACTTTGTTTACAGAACAGGAAGCAATTAAATCATTCCTAGGTAGTGGGGATAATCAAGATATCCTCTACTCTGGGGCACTTCCCAGGGAGCTGGGTCATGTGGCACCCTAGAAGGGGCCAGAGAACATGCTCACTTCTGTAGGTGGTCCCCAAGTCTAGCAGTTGAGGGGAGGACTCCCCAACTTACTCCCTTTATATCTGGCTTCGGCTCAGAGTCACACAGAGAAGTTAAAAATGAAAAGCCTATTCTAAGGCTAACCAAGGATTCTGAGACAAAGGATATGAATTCAGAGCAGGGGAAGGCATGAATGAATGGCTCAGCTCTGTGACCTTTCTTTCTGTCAAAGCTGGACAATTGATCCATTCATTCAGTGCCACTAGAATGGATCTTAATTAATAACAGACCTTTCTCGCATCAATGAAACACTGCCCTTTATGGATATTATCTCCTCTGAGCCTTACAAAATCCCATACTATAGGTATTTTTGCCCCCATTCTAAAGATTTGAGCCAGGTCTTCTGGATTTAAGGTTAGCAAATACCTAGTACATAGTAAGCAAGGGCTATAGCAAGATCTCACCCACATCAATAACAGAAGGTTGCAATGGTCTGATCAAAAGTTTTTAAAATTCCATTTAAAAAAATTATTCTGGAGAGAATTTGGGTTATCAATAATGCCCCTGTGTGGTTCTCCTTGAGCTGGCATTTTAGTTCAATGAAAAGGACCATGTGGATCACATCTGTGTCTGTAGCCCTTTGAGGCTTATGGAACTGCTTGCTGCCCTGGGTGATAGCTACCACTAAGGTTATTAGCATCATTTTAAAGAGATCAACCTCTGGTTCCATTCAACAAATGTTAATTAAGCATCCAGTGTGTGATAGACATGTTGGTGGGACACTAGAGATAGAAAACATTTTAATGACTTGGTTCTTGCCCTCAAGGAGCCTACATTCTCCCAGAAACAGGGGCTCAAAGAGTTTCAGTGATGTCGATGAACAGTTATTAAGTTCAGATAACAATTCCAGTGAGCCCAGGCAAACAGCATACTGAGAGAGGACGCCTCCTCTGATGCAGGAGACATCACAAAAGGACATTGGAGTAATGAGGTGCCCAGCCAGGCTCCTTTAAATGCCAGGGTCTCCTGAATGATGACTATTTTTTCATTCTCTGCATTGATTATGTCTGTATTTACAAGAAAGTGCACCAAAAGGGCACACCACTCAGGAATGGCCATCAGCCTATGTGGAGCTCAAAGACAAGAAACAAATGGCTGAGATTATGGGTCAGAGCTCAGCAGGGAAGAATATGTTTATCAATCCCATTGATGTCTTCTCATCCTGTGGGATCTTTGTCCATGCCCTTTCTCCTCAGGGGATTCACCTGACATGCTTGTTCCAGGGGATCATTATTCTAGAGCTCAAAGGCACCATAGGGACCATATAGTCAGCCCCAAGAGGTTCAGATATGAGAGACCCTGATCTTTGGCCACAACAGAGCAAAGTCCAGACCGAGGGCACCAGGAGCTGTGAGGGATTTTTGTTGAGCTGCTTCTTGTCTTTTTTCTGGTTCTCCCACTCTTCTAGTTGGGATCTGTGGGGAGTGGTGTTCCAGTATCGGGAGAGAGATTTGAGTCTCTGGCTCAGGGTCCAGTCTTAAATCAGACCTACTCCTTTGCTGTCTCAAGGCTGAGACCAACAGTCCCTCTCTCAGAATCTCTCCTCTTCTCAGGGTTCCAAGCCTCCTGAGGCCCCCACCCCGTTGTGGATGCGAAACTTCCACAGCTTCCCAGACTATCACTCAGTTCTTGAGTTTAAACCTCTATCACAGGTGGTAATGATGATGATGAAGATTATAATGAGGGTAATAGTGACGATACTTAATAATGAGAGTGATAATGATGGTAGTGATGATGATGAAGATGATGGTGATGATCATGATGAAGATGATAGTGATCATGATGAAGATGATAATGGTGATATTACTAGTATATGAGGAAAAATAGCTCCCCCCCCATCAAGATGTATCTAATGGCCTGGAATCAGCCTGAGCCTCAATAACAGCCTGACATCCCTGGCATCAGCCATGGAATATCAGCATACCATGCTGCTACAAAGGGAGGAGCTGAGGGGTATATAAAACCTGAGCCAGAAAGTACCACGAGGTCTCTCTTCTTCTGCCTTTGATGAGAATGACTGCCTGGGCTTCTGCAGAATAGCCAGCTCAGTTGTTTTTATTTTATATTTTATATTTTATCATCTGGGTACCTTTTGATCCCTTCCCTCAATAGAAAGTAGGTTTCTTGAGGGCAAGAACTACCTCAGTTTGGCTGTTGTATCTCCAGAGTCTAGTAGAATGTTTGACACTAAAGAAACATTTGCTTATTGATTACACAAATCTTTTTTTTCCTGCTATTCTGGCCTAATAAAATACTTTAGTATTTGATTTATGGTTCCTGACAGATCTCTTAGTATAGAATAGAGTCTCAAGTCACATTTACATAATTGTGATTATCCCAAATGATTCTAATTAGCCAATTAACAAGTGTTAATGAAGGGTTTTCTAGGTGCCATGACACTAGAGATCCAAATACCAAGAATGAAATAATCCCTATTACCCAGAAATTTAGATTCAAGTAAAGGAACCAATAAGCAATTATAAAAATGTATGAAGCATAAATATAAAGTTAGTAAATACAGCTGTGTGATAGCATTAAAGACAAGGTAGTTTGGGAAAGAGTGTCCTGGAAGCTTAGATCAGGAAAGGCTGCTTGAAGAAGATGGTGCTTGAGCTGGATCCCAAGAGAAGGATTTGGGAAGGCAACAGGAAGAAGGGGAAGCATTCTAGGTGTGAGGGCTGCCAGTACAAAAACTTGGAGATGGAAGATAGTTCCTTACATATGAGGAACAGAAAGGACAGTTTAACTGGATTTTTGGGATACTGGAAGTTTGGAAAGATAAAGTGAAACCACACTTATAGGGGCTCTAAAAGCTAAACAAAGGAATTTCTGTCTGATCCTAGAGGTCATAGGAAGCCACTGGAGTTGCTTGAGCATAGTCAATCCTAAATTTAAGTAAAATGACTGGCAACAGGAAGAAGATGGACTGGAGTGAGGAGAGATAATATAGAGAGACTATAGAAAACTGATGCAATAATCAAGATAAAATTGGATGAGGACTGAACTAAGAAGTAGCTGTGGGAGTAGAGAGAAAGGCAGAGATAGCCAAGGTTCGGCAACTGCTTTGGAGGAAGAGTGAGGAGTCCAAAATAATGCTGAGGGTGCAGGCTTGGGACACTGCAATGATTGTGGTGCTTTTGACAGAAATAGGAAAATTTGAAAGGAGAGGAAGGCTTAAGGAGGAAGATCATGAGCTCCATTTAAGACATGTTGACTTTGAGTGTCCTTGGGACATCCAGTTTGGAAAATTGATAATAGACCAAAGCTGGGGGTGGGGGGGGAGGGAGAAACTGTTTGCATAATTCCTGGAGTGTGAGGGTAGCTCTAACCATATTAACCAAACTATTATGAAATAATACTCTCTGGGGCAATCATTTACATCTTGACCCTGTGTTATTAACAGGGAAACCCATGGCCAGTAGACTCTTGGTCTCTTCCACTATTTTCAGGGTTCATTTGGAGTTTGATAAGAATTTCAATTCATACCTTCGTGCTTCCTAACTGTGAGTGCATTTGATCCCAACTTGAGAAATGATTTCCCCTCCAAGTTCCAGCAGAAATCCCTCCTCTGTCCCAAGGCCTTCAGCTCCCCCCTCCATCTTCTCTTCTGACACCATCACTGATCATGCCATTCTGCAAGTCAGCTACTGCTTTGAGGTACCTCCTGAATCCTGTGCTGAACTCCAGGCTCTTTATTTCTAATATAAGTAATGAATTTTTCATATTTGTCCATCTCATTACCTCAATCAACTGTTCCTTCCAGGATCAAATAGAAAATGGCCTGTTTGTCTTGTAAAGCCCTTCCCAACCTGGCCCTTTGCCTCCTTTCCAACCTTCTTAACTTTGAATTCCCTCCACACACTCTCCAATCAGCCATACTGGTCTACTCCTCCTTCTCACACAATACTTAGTTTCCTGACTTCGTATTTTATGTTTTTACAGCCTTTTTAAAAGTTTAAGCCTTTATTTTCTCCCTCTCCCTCTCCTTGGCTTTTATGGTGATGTGACTTTCACGGTGGAAGAATCAGAGGATTAGCGTTCTCAGCAGGTCCTGGACACTCAGGTGATCTTGAACCTTCTGGGAAAGGAAACACCATTGGCAAGTCTTTTGATAGAACGAAGGTTCGAATGTGAGGTGGGAGGTATATGGGTTTCCCCGAAGTAGAGTCCATCTGCACAGGGATGGGCGGAAGGGATTGCTTTTCCTGGTGGTCTTTGTCTTTCCTATCATCCACGTCATTTAAGAACTGGACAGTTCCTTTAGTTTCCTGTAGGGAAGCCGTGGTGGGGCAGGCTGGCTGCTGTCCATTCTGGGATTCTGTGGGCTGGCTCTCAGGGGCCACGGTGGGCTGAAAAGAATAACAACCTCAGACACATGAACCCTGGCCCCACTGCCCTCCACTAAGCTACTTAGCACTCCATTAATGGAAGCCTTAAAGAGGATGCCTCTCCCATCTTCTAGATTAAAGGGGCTTTTAAACACTGAAAGAGAAAAGAGTTTGGCCATTTCTAGGACACATTTCTCCAGGAACCAATGGCTTCCTGTCCCAATTGTATGGGGATGGCTCCCTGGCAAAACAAGACAAGACTGCCTGAGAAACATTTCTCCTGCACAGAAAGTGCAATAAAAAAGGGAGCTCTCAAAGCTTCTACCTCCCTCCCAAAGGAGATAGTCCATGTAAAGAACCCAACTGACCGTAATGTCCTGAAAAAAATATGTGACCTGTTAGTGTACTGAGTACTATAGCTATAGCCTAGAAGGCTGAACATGGAGTCAGGAAAGCCCTGGGCTCATTCTGCCTCCAACACTTACTGGCCATATGACCTTGGCCAAGTCACTTGCTTAATCTCAGTTTCCTTATCTTTAAAATGGGAACAACAATTCTAAAGGTATTCTTGGTATTGTGGATAGAGAGCTGACAACATCATTAGAATGCCCTGGAGGAGTCCTATCTTGCACACATTCTAACTCTAAATCCCCAGGCAAATCTCTAAGCCTCTTAATAGCCAGGCTAGGCGAGGACAATTAGCTGCAGATCAGTCACTGATCTGTCTTGGTAGAGGGAGTTTCCTCACTCAGAACTGCTTATGTGGGGGAAATGCTGGGCCCAGAACCACCCAAACCCACAGGTCCCTGATCCCTTCACCAAGGTGAGCTGTTGTCCAGTGCAGACTCACAGCCCTGGCTCAGACTATATCCTGCCAGATAAGGAGAGAGGATGAACAGGGATTTGTATTTTTATCTCACCCTGGAGGAAACTGAGGTTCTGGGAGATTAAAAGGATGCCCAGTTATGAGCTGACACAGGCAGGCTTAGCATAAATACATAGTCTGGTGGACCTGCTTCAGAGCACAGGGGGACCCCAAGTCAGAGCTTCTCCCCTTCAACTTAGTAAGGGCTTGAGAAAAGAAGGTCAAAGGAACAGGTGAGGGTGAATGATCTCATCCCACTGTGTGGGGAATATCAACAAACAAATGGACAGAAACATACCTGAGTTTCAAAGAATTCACAGGACACAGAGATGAATTTCTCTAAGAGGGCTCTAGAATCTGTCAGAGAACCCTTGCAAAGCCCTACAGGCTGAAAAAAAGAAAAAGAAAAAGAGGCCAACATTGTAGAGGGAAGGAGGGAAGGCAGGGATGGAGCTCCTCTGGCCAGTTAGTACATCCCCAGAGGCTTCCAACCACCCCTAGATTGATGAGTTTCATTTTTCTAAAAGCTGCCCTTCTAAATCTCCTTCTGGATTTTCTCCACAATGTCCCAGAAACCTCTTCACCCTGGAAGCTCCCTTCCTCTTTGAACCTCCCACATTGGAAGTCCCTCCAGGCTCTTTGGCCTCTCCCTTCCATTGACTGGTTCTTCCCAAGGATGGTGCCCAGGCCAGCCATGACTCCATGACTCTGAGTTTATCTACCATGCCCTGATTCTGGTACCTTCATTCTCTATTCCCCCCACCCCCCACCCTTTTAGGGGTTATCTTCCTCAATTAGAATGCAAGATCCTTGAGGACAGGAAATCTTTCCTTCTATTTGTTTTTGCATTTTTAGCACTGAGCCCCACACCCCACACCTAGTAAATGTTTTGTAAAAGTTTGTTGCCTAAACTTAATTACCTCCTTTGGTTGTGTGGTTCAGGCCAACAGGCAGAATACAAATTCTGAAGGGCCCCAACTTTTAAGATGATTTCTTTTCTTGGTTGACTAAGACAATTGTGGGTTAAACTCCATGGGAGAGAGAGTCCAGAGATCTGGGGAAAGAACTTACCTCGGCATCAACAACTGGCTTCAAATGTTGCTGTCCTTCAGTGCAGGGCCCTTCTGTGACCAAGTATTCCACAAAGTAAGCAGGGCCTACTACCCACTGGGAAGGTAGAGAGGGAGGGGGCAAGCAAAAGGGGAAATGAAGGGAGGGTTTAAGTTGGGGAGGTGGTGAAAGGGAAGGAGAAAGAATATCAGTGGAGCCTAAAGGTATTGTAGCTCAGAGGAGAGCCTCGGGAGACCTGGGTTCCAACCTTGGCTTTACCATCTACTAATTCTGTGTCTAATATATGATCATCCAAGGTAGAAATCACCATCTGGTCCCATGGCAGGGACCCCATAGTTCTAAATTCCTACAAGATCCCCATTACAATGGAACACCTCTGAGGGGGTATTCAATCCATCCTTTAAGAGGCAAAAGCTGATGGAAGTCTTCATGGAATTAAGAACTACAAGGACCCTTAAAAGTAGTCTAGTTGGACTTCCTCTCTCTGGAGCTGAGGCCTAGATGACCTTCTTGAGTCTATTGGGGTGGCTTCACCACTGGATGTTGTATAACTCTTTCTGTTCATCATGGAATCAAATCTAATCCATAAAGGAAGATGGTATATACCAGGGGTGGTGAGTGTGTGCTGTGCCTTGCTCCCCAGAGACCCTGTGCCATGCCATGCCCCCAAAAGAGTGCTGGGCTTGACCCATCCCCCTTTACCTCACAGAGGGGAGGGAGGAAGCTCTCCCATTGAGCTGCTGGGTGGAAGGGTAGGTGAAGTGAGGAATGTCCTCAGAGAGTGTAGAAAAGGGGAAGGGAGTGGTCCAAGCACTCCATTCCCCTACAGCTCTGCCATCTGTGAACCACTGACCTTACCCCCTGTGTGGTCCCACTGTGGGGCTGTGGGTGATGTAAAAAAATGTTGTCAGGTACAGTGGAGAGGGAGAAGGGTGCAGCTCATCCCAGTCCCTCCACTTTTCTAGTAACAAACTTTGGGGAGTGTTGGGAGGTGGCAGGCATGCCCACAAAGAGCACTCTGTGTGCTATCTTTGGCATGCATGCCATAAGTTTGCCATCACTGTATAGACAAACTAAACAGGCAAAATCACACAAGATCCCAGAGACAGGGACTTCTCTCTTAAGAGTCTTTAACCTTAGAGAAGTAAACATAGCTGCTGGACAAGTGAGTGAAACATCTCCACCACCACCCCCCTTACCTGGGTAGAAGCTCGGGTGACTTGGAAGAAACATAATTTCTTTCCTACTGCAACTTCCTTGTTGTATTTTGCCAGAGATTCACTAACGGCTTGAAAAACCGAAGGATCAGAGTAGTTGGCCTGAACGGGGAATGGGCAATCAGGGCACATCATGTGAACGTTCCTTTTAGAAACTGATTTTTTAACAAATAGGAAAAAAAATAGGTTTCTTGATTTCAAAATCATGGAGTCACACTTCATGCAATTGTATACCAGGTATCAAGATAATTTTCAACACAGTAATATCTTTTTTCTATCCAAAAATAGGTTACACTCTTAACTGTGTGCAAAACAGGTCATGAGATTCAGAATCTGTCAAACTAATGCTTGCCATTGAAGATCTGAGCTCCCACTCCCACGATCTCATGGATGTAAAGAGGCACTTGCCCTCATGGAGCTTAGTCTATGGCAGATACAGAAAATGTTTCCTTCAAAGAGGTACATACGTGCTTGTCCCATTTTTCAGATGATACAAAGCTAAAAGGGATGGATAAATTCAGTAGATGACAGTCAGGATCCCAAAGGAACTGAGAACTAGGGCAAACTGATTAAGATGAAATTCAGTGGGGAGTAATAGAAAGTTTATCATTTGGGTTAAAAAAATAAATTTCACAAGTACAAAGGGGCCAGGAAGACATAGTTAGCAGTCCTAAAAAAAGAAATCTAAGGGATTTCATGGTCTGGGAACTCAATCTGATTGTGAGGCAGCAGAGCAGAAAAGGAGAAGACATTCTGGCTTCATGAATGGGGACTTAGATTCCAGAGTGGAGAGAACATGGCCAGATCTAGGCTTCAGGAAAGTCAGTTTGGTAGGTGAGGGGAAGATGTACCATGGCATGCAGTGGAAAGAAGAATGTGTTTTTGTTTTTCAGGAAACGGTTTATAGTATTGAAACATTCAATAAAACTCGAAAAACTAATACAACAGACCAACCCCAGAAAAAGCATCTTACTTGGACGAATGGTGCAATTATAGGCAGATGGGTATAGAATCCTTCTGGTCGGGTTAACATAAAATAGGGCTTTGCACCGGCCATATACCTGGTAGAGTCAAACATATTCTTGTTATAGTTGCATTGTTCTTTCTTCTAGAACACATGGCTTTCCCCTTGGAGGGCGTTTCCCTCCCCCCACCTCACTCCCTTCCTCTTTCTGAATCCATTGAGAATAAAGACTTACCAATTCGTGAAGGTTCCTGGTCTCACAATTCTTCCAATTTTTCTTGCTGAGTACATGGCAGGAGGTCTCTAATACATCAAAGGTGAGGTAGAAGATGGAGTCTGGACCTCCCTGTACAGAGGAAACAGAGCAATGAGATATGCTTTATGCATGGCCCACTATGGTAGGAAATGTGGTGCCAGGACCAGAAGTGATGATAACTGGGAATGGAGAAAGAGGAAGGCTCTAAAGGGTTCCTTCAATGTAACAGCAAAGAAATGGACTACATCTGAAAGGGAAACTCCAGCCACATTCATTAGAGAGGTAACAATGGCGCTGACCAAGATTTCCCAAGAACAATGGCTTCCTAGCCAAGTGGATCTCACTAGAGCAAGCCGAGGAGGAATATTGGAGATATAACCTACCTTCCAGCCTGATCTCACTCTATTTTTTCACGTGTGTTCTATGGCTGTCACATGAGATTGCCATATGGAAAGCACTTTTTAAAGCTTAAATGTCATTTAATACTAGCTATCACCTTCATTACTATAAGATATGTAAATGTCATCATTTAAATAAAGTTTGTGAATTCTAAAGTCAGTAGTGATGTGGAAGAGGAGGAGGAGGATGTTCCTTTCAAACCAGACTCCAAGCTGTTTCCCAAATTGGACAGAACATCTCCTGCCTTCATAGAGGCCCTTCCCTTGGCCTGGAATCCACTTGGAATCCACACTTTGTCATTGGGATATAATGACAAAAATGAAACCAGGCTACCTCTAGATCTGATATTCATTCTTCTACCTACTCAAGGATTAACCAGTGAAGAGACTATCAAAGGCGTACCATAAACAATGGCAGTTGAACTGAGTCTTGAAGGAAGCCCAGGCACTCTAAAAGGCAAAGCTAGGGAGGAAATGCATGCCAGGCATGGTAAACAGACTATGCAAAATCATGGAGGTGGGAGATGGATGACCCTTTCAGGGAATACAAGCAAGTCAGCTTGGCTGTAACACAGAATGTATGAGAATAAATAACATCTCTGCTATAATGAACAGTCTCACTTACCTGACGATTCTCTTGGGCATCAACCACTCGATTAAGGCGCAAGATGTAGCCTTCCTTTTGGTCCTTATTGATGTCTTGCAAAGTAATATCCACCATGGTCAACACTAGAGATTGATTACAGGCATGGGGAGAAAAGAGAGGAGAAACTTGGGGGACTTGAGCAGGAAGGATTCCACCCCAGCAACTGGACAACAAGCCCAAGAAGCTGAGGAAGAGAAGGAGGGTCATTCTGCCAGATGACTTCCTTGGTCTGAAAACAAAGGGTGGCAAAGGCAGACAGCAACTTCTCCTCTGAGCCTTTGAATTTTTATCCCCCTGAATTTGAGGCTGACCTGGATTGCTCGGAAGTTACAATAGCATTACCTTGAAACCTGCAAGTGATAATGAAATCAATGATTAACCCCACCTTATCAAACCAAGTGTGAGTGGAGTGTGTTTCCACCTCATCTTTCTGATCAATCGTTTCTGCAGATCATTAATTAATAAGCTTTGTTTTCCCAACCATTGCCAAAGTGATTACTCAAGTCAAAACAAGCCATTCAATCAAGTTTCCTGGCAGTGAACTCACTGGAGCCTGGCCCTTTGGCCAGGTTTTCCCAGAAAGCCAGAGGTAGAAGGGTCCTCAGAGACCATCTGACCCCACCTTGCCCGAAGCAAGCATCTCCTCTAGGATATCCCCATTAAGTAGTCATTCTGCCTTTGCTGGAAGACTTCCAGCAAGACAGATCCCAACCCCTCCAAGGTAACAACCAAAATTTGTTATCTCTACCATACACCAGCTGCTGAACTAGTCACTGGGGATACAGGAACTAAAAATGAAATGATTCCTATTGGCAAGATGCTTACATTGGAATAGGAGAGCCAACAAGCGGATAGATACACATATAAATGTAGATTTATGCTTTTATGTGGAATAAACAAAGAGAAGAAGCAGAGAAGAATTTGGAGAAAAGGTCACTGGCAATTGGAGGAATCAGAAAAGGAATCATGAAGGATCTGGGGCTTGAACTTCATCTTGAAGGAGTAGAAGAATTCCAGGAAAGAGAGTTGAGGGAGTACTTTCCAGGCATGGGCAACAGTCAATACTCAGTCATAAAAGGAGAAGAAATGGTGCCTTATGTGAGGAGACAGAGAGGAAGTCAATTTGACTCAATCTCAGAGTGAAAGAGAAGAGGAAGAAGGTTCAATGAGGCTCAGATGGTTTGGGTGGTAGGAGAAAAATAGGAGGAATATGGTGGGGGTAAACTATGGATAAAGTTTGGCAAGAGATGAGCAGTATTGAATAAATTAAATTAAATTTTTCAATTAAAAAATAATTCCAAAGAGACAGAGACAGAGACAGAGAGACAGAGAGAGATGAGCAGTGATAAACCAAAGGGGAAAGGAACCAGAGAGCAGAGGATGGTGAAGAATTGAAAGAGTCAACAGAAAGGGGCCAACATTGGAAAGAAGTCAGAGCTGATGGTGTGACAAGAAACTGGTGGGTAGAGAATCAGAGATTTGGAAAATAGGTCTGAGGTGCAGTGAGAGATGGAAGAATAAGAGGAGGTTTGCTTCTCATAGGGGAATGTCCAAGTGTCTGCTTAATACTTGGGGCTAGTGGTAAGATCTGGTGAGTCACCATCCCCATGTGTGGCTTAGATAGTGTGCCTTTGGAGTGAAATTCAGGCTCAGCTTGCCCAGGACTTTCCATTGATCCTCATGTGATATAGCCTTGAGGTCTTTCACCGTGCTGAGTGTCCTCCTCTGAATACTCACTAGCTTATCAATGTGCTTCCTGAGCTGGGGAATCCTTCTTAGGTGAAGGAAATGGGGCCCTCCATCCCACACAGGGATTCAGAAGATTTGAGGTTCAGGAAGCTCCCTTGACTAAAGGGAAATGTGTGGACAAACTTTCAAATAGTGGATCTGAGAGCAGAAATTGTTCCTATCTCAAGCATCTAGCAAAGTGCGGGGGACATGGTGGGTCCTTAACTATGCTTGCTAAATAGAATTGAATGATACGTATTCAGCAATGGTGGGCTCACTGAATGCAAATTCCCTGAGGAGTAAAAAGGTTTCATTTTAGGTTTTGTGTTGCCAATACCTACCATGATACCTAGCATAGAGTAGGTGCTTAATGCCTAAAATCTTGATTCTCCAGTTAGCATCTTCCATTCATATTAAAATATTTTCATAGAGCCTGTAATTCCATTTGAATTGGGAATTTCTGTTGGAGAAATTCCTTCTCCCCATACAGATCTGCTCCTTCTTGGTTACTAAGAGAGCTGTCTTGGATCTTGAGAAGGTATATGACTTGTCTAAGGTTACCTAGTCAGAGTCATAGGTGAGATTTGAATTCAGGTCTTTCTACCTGTAGTCTGTTCTTTATCTACTAGGCATGCCATCCCTCAATGTTTTTATTTATGTCCTATTATGACCAGAGGGTGATCTTTTCTAGTAAGGATAATTATTAGTGCCTTATTATTTGAGGGTAAAATGATTATTTATTAGTATAGTTCCTAGCGCACAGTAAGTTGTTCAGCTAGTGTTAATTGATTTACTGACTAGTCCTCTTATTTTATTAGTTTATTATTATTGAATAGTGATATATTCTAACTTTTTACCCTACTCTATCCTCCTCTAGCCTGAGAGAGAGAGAGAGAGAGAGAGAGAGAGAGAGAGAGAGAGAGAGAGAGAGAGAGAGAAGAGAAGAGTTGGGATAGGTAAAAAGGAGAGGATGGAGAGATGGAGGGAGAGAGGAGGAAAGGAAAGAGAGGAAGCGGGAAAGGTTCAAAGGTCACAAGAAAATTCATTCTAGACAGCAGAAATTTTTGCCAAAATCAAAGTATGCCCATCATTTGCCCACCTCCCAAAATCCAAAATACTCTTCCTGGCTCTTGATTCCCTATATATTTTGTCCTCCCCTGTGACAGTATAAACTGAAGGACAAGGGTCATCTTTTTTGTATTTGTATACCCATTGCCTAGCATACCAGTTCCATTCAAAAATAAGGCATACAAAGGCAACTAAGGTCTATTCATCTTGGAAATGGGTTGGGTTCAGATTATGAAGACGTTTCCATCCTAAAGGAAGAGTGTGTATTTTATCTTAGAGGCAATAGGGAGCCCCAGACTTTCTGGAGCAGAAACTGGACATGATCAACACCTTTATTTTAGGAATAGTCATTTGGCCTCTCTGTGGAAGAGGGATTGGAAATGTGTGGGACAGAAGACCGGATGACCAAGTAGGAGGCTAATAGAGTAGCTGAGGGAAGAGTTCATGACAGATTTAAGGGAGATCATTGGTTGTGATTTGAAAAGCCTATTCTGCTATGGAAGCAACCCATAAGATAAAACTCTGCCCTAAACATTTCCTTGACATTAGATTCTAGATCTAGTCTCAGAAGGGATCTCATAGGTATTCTAATCAAACCTTCTCATTTGTGAGGTGAAGAAATTGAAGCCTGTTGTTTAGATGGGTAATGACTTTCCCAGGGTCACCTATGTCATTATGGTTAAGATTCCCTCTATCCAACTAGGTTCCCCTTCACACAATGACTGGACTTAGTCCTTTTGTGAAGACTTTTTGGCATTAAACTTGTTTGATGTTCTCAAGCTAAGTCATCAGATAAATATTATTCATTAACTCCTTGAGAAAAACCAATAGACGCCCACTCAGCTTTGATCCTGTCCTCCTGCCCCAACAAGGCTTTCTGGCCTCAAAGGTCCATGAACTTGGAGGCTGATATAAGTTTCCCATAATTCATTTCAGAGATGGTCAGACCTTCAGCAAATCCATGGTCCATTCATAGAAAGCTGGTCCATTCCCCACGGATCAATAGATTTGCCCCAGTCATTTTTGGCCAACTGTGTATCCAGGTGTGCACAACTGGACAACTTGACTGTTTGGCATATCCACACCACTGACTCCACCATGAATACTGAAAAGACCCGGGAAGGAAAGAATCACCTGGGCTTTCAACACCTACAAGTGGGTCAGTGCTTTCAGGTAAGGTCTGGGTCTCTTGGGAGCATCCTCAACTCTTCTCTCTCCCTTTCCCTACTACCTTCTTCCCTATGTTATCAATACCTGAGCCATAAAAATGTATGACTCTATCCCCACTCATACAGACAACCCACTGGTCCAGTCCCCCCTTATCTCTCACCTGGACAATTATGGCAGCTTTCTCATTGTTCTCCAAATTCACCTCAATCCCATCTTCTATCTACCTGACTAGATGACAGAGTGAAATTCTTATAGCCCAAGTCAGACCACGACACTGACTCAAATGAGAATTCTCAGACAAAATACAGACTTTAAAGCCCTTCACAGCCTGACTCAAAACAACCTTTTCATACTTCATACACATCAGTCCCCTTTTGGGGCTTTATTCCAGCCAACCATTCCTGACATTCCTCCCACATATTCCAGCTTGCCTCTGACTATAAAAATAAGATGCTTGCGATATCCTACTTAGTAAAGACCTGGCTTTATGGAGAAGTCACAGGGCCAGAGGTCTGCAGATTCCCCAGCTGAATCTGTGACCCTGAATTGCAACACATACACCCTTTCATAGTTTCATGTCTGACCCCAACCCTCCCACAAAAGGTTTTCAAGACCATTTCTGATCCTCCTGGTCTTCACAACCTTTGAATGGCCGTCTGGTCTCTGTACCTTTTTAACAAGAATTTGTTTAGTATAAAGTACATTATAAAATTGATTCACACCATTCAGACTAACATAGTAACTTACTTATAATGAGTATGATAACATACTCTCTGCAAATTACTAGAACGGGAGGCATCCAGGTAGCTCAGTGGATGGAGAGCCAGGCCTAGAGATAGGAAGTCCTCAAATCTGGCCTCAGACACTTCCCAGCTGTGTGACCCTGGGCAAGTCACTTAACCCCCATTGCCTAACCCTTACCACTCTTCTGCCTTGGAAACAATACACAGTATTGACTCTAAGACAGAAGGTGAGGGTTTAAAAAAAATTACTGGAACCATCTACACCCTCGAAATTGGAACTCAGGTATTATCCTGGGACTACATTTTCAATCTGATTGCATACACAGACTCTTATATGGGATTATATTCTTACTACAACTCACACGGTTACAAACTAAAGGGATTCTTAAATTAATACAAATGAGGGGCTGCTTAATTAAATTTCCTTCTTACATTTGCTTTTGCCCCTAACCCAAATCCAACTTTAACCCTAACCCAAATGTTTGCTCTAATTCTGTCCCTGACTCAGACTCTAACCCCAAATTTATGCATGGGCTTGTCCCACGTGCTTGGAATCCACTCTCTCATCATCTCTCCTTCTTATAATTCTATCCAGCAAAAATCACATAAGGTGTCTACCCCTCCAAAGGTATTGCCTTGTTCCCCTTGTTATTAACTATTGGTCTTTTTCTATGTCTGCCTCTGTCTCTCTTCCTCTCTTTTCCTCTCTTTCTTTGTCTCTCTCTCATTGCCTCTCTGTGTGTGTTTCTCTCCATTCATTTTTACTTTGTACATTTTTTGATTTATTAGAGTAACAGGGCTTTGGCCTATGTCCAGACCACTAAAGATGGATGCATCCACATGATACATGCTAGGGACCTACTTCTATGAGACAGGAGGCTTACAATCTCCCATGTGGAGTCTCCATTTAAAGGTATCTGGCCATGCACCAAAGATTCACCAAACTTCTCTATAGGCATGTTGTCTCCTCCCTACTCCCATCCTTCTCTGTCACAGAACTAAAGTCATTTGGAACTTCATCTTTTTCTTGTATCCTCAACACTTAGTACAATGCTTGGCACATAGTAGGCCCTTAATAAATTTGCAATGAATGGAGAAATTAATGAAAAGTCAATTTCTCATTCTTTTTCCTTATTAAACAAAAAGGTCATGATTCTAATGGCTCCAGGATCTTTTTAAACTTAGCCCTAGGTATGAACTGCAGGAAGCAACATGCTATAGAGATGAGTGATGAATTAATTTGGAGTCAGAGGACCAGAGTCTGCATTTTGCCTCTGCTTCTTGTCTATGTGAGCTGTGGAAAGTCATTTAACCTCTGTCAAATGTTCCCAGACTGATCAACAAGAACTAGGACCAAGGAATGGAAACTGCAAAGGATCAGATTTAAATGCTAAGTGAGGAAAAAAAGTAAAACCATGTCATGAATGCTTGAATTTCCTAGTTCTTCCTCTGGAGGTAGACATTCACAGTTATTCTTCAGATAATATTAATATGGCTATATACATTATTCTCTTAGTTTTTTTCTTTTTTTATCCTTCCCTTCCATCTTAGAATCAATACTGTATATTGGTTCCAAGGCAGAAGAGTGGAAAGGGTTAGGCAATAGGGTTTAAGTGACTTGCCCAGGGTCACACAGCTAGGAAGTATCTGAGGCCAAATTTGAACCCAGGACCTCATGTCTTCTATTCTGACTCCAGCTGACTCCTATTCTGCTTATTTCACTCTTCATAGGAAAAAACTCTTAATGATTGGAAATGCCATGACTGTTTGCCTGTGGTGGCAGTGGTTTCCTCCTCATGGGATAGCATCTGTGAAAGGTTGGATGACCACTTATAGAACCTGTTGTAGAAAGGATTCTTGTCCTGGAGCAAGCTGAATCAGACATTACTGAGAATCTATGATTCTGTGATTCAGTTTCTTTATCTGTAAAATGGGGATAATAAATAAATCTATCTTCTAGGGTTATTGTGTGGATCAATGTATGTAAAGTGTTTCATAAACCATCAAATGTTAAATAAGTGCTGACTATTACCATTAATGTTGCTGTTACTACTGCTGTTGCTATTGCTACTGATTGGAGCCACTCTCTGGAGGCTTGGAAAATATCAATCCCTCTTTCCCTTATATTGCCAACAGCTGAGTGCTTACTAGCTGCTTGCCTTGGAAGCCTGGGTGTGTTTCCCTTAATCAATAATTAGCCTCATAAAGGCCTTTTACCTGAGGAGAGCTTCTACCCTCTTAACTCCCTGTCCACCTGGCAGAGGAAGCAAGCTGCTCCCTGGCATTTTACCCCGAGGGGAAAGGAGAAGGAAGAATTCTACTTCCAAACAGGAAGTACAATTGCAAACATGGCTCACTCTGTGAAAGAGCAATGCATTACCTATCTCAAACAGTTCCCAGTCTTATAATGTCTTTTCTTCCTACTATTCCTGGGTGCACTGGTCATTGCGATTGCCAGGAGAGATTCATCTCCTTACACCCCACTCCCCCTTAACATTCTGACCTGCCCAGTCTCTACAATACATCCAATATGTATTCCTCCACACTATATTCAGCATGGAATTCTCCCTCACTATGGGAGATTCCAGAGGTGTGACAAAAGGAACCTAACTGGATAATGATTCTGGGTACAGGAAGGAACCTTAAAGAGTCTGGAGGTGGATTTTAAGCGTTTTCACACTTCATTGTTTTTTGGAAGTCTCTGTATTGGAATTGGGAAAAAAAGGATTCTTGAATTCAGTGCCTGTATCCTATCACATATATCATATTTTCTGATTGCTTGTTTTAAGATTTTATTTTTTTATTAAGTTCACATATTGGTTCTAATCTAATATATTCTAATCTAATATATTCTAATATATTCTAATTCTAATATAATCTAATATGTTATACTATGTCACTTTAAGTTATTATGTTTTGGCAATGAGCTATATGTGCTGTTATATTGTCTTTATTTGTACCTCCCCATATGACTGGACTGGAGAAGATACCATTGTAAAAGTACCTTTGAGTTGTTTGTAACAAGAGGTAAGGATCCATTTAGTAGCTGAAGTGAAGTGCTATAGCACTATTCCCCATCTCCACATTTATAAAAATGTAATGGATGATACAAATAAAGATAAGCCTTTTATGGTTGTTACAGTCTCATACCAGAGTATCTGGGAAGGTTTTCCCAAAAGGGAGCATTTCCCATGAAGCCTAGTAGCTTCTGGATGGTTTTTAACTCTTCAACTTGATCTACCTCCACCAGAATTATCTAAATTCTTAGTGATGTTTTAGAACCAAAAGGTTTTCTTGAATTAGCTGCTATACTACTATTTTTATAAACCTGATTTCTTAATGAAAATTAATGTATACTAAGTTGATCTGTGTGTTTGTCAACACCATCCTCAGGGGGGATTGTATAATTGTTATAAAATTCTAGTTTTATAAAAGTTAAGAAACTTGCTACCTCCCAGAATCCAGGGAAGTGAACTGCTTGGAGAAGGTATAATGGAGATGCCTGCAGAAACCTCACACTGCACCAAAAAATCCAGAATGATCTTTGGAATGTAGTGAAATTGAACTGTGAGAGGTTGAACACATTTATTTTGTATGTATATTCTCATGCCAAAGGGGACTACCCTCCAATTGGCTTTTTGTCCATGTGCCTAGCACATTGGTTTTGTTCTTTTCCTTTTATCCCCAAATTATTGTAATTCATAAGTTGGTCATATTTACAAGACCCCTTGGGGAAACTAGTCTTCCAAAGGATCTCAGGAGAGATTGTGTAATTAGAATCTGTTGCCCTAAAAACTAAAATCCCCAGAAAAACTAAGATTCCCAAGATTCCACTCATTTCCTGACATTACATGCTGGTGTAGACAGGATATAAATTGGATAGAAGCCCATCTCTCTCTCTCTTTCCTTCCTGTCACAACTTTGGTAGAGTGGGGATTTTTGAGCAGGTAGAAAAACTTAGTCACATGGTTCTGTCTTGTCAGATAATAAATAAATAATCCTACAAGTCTCCAGATTTCCGCATGGCATGGTGACCAGTGGCTGGCTCTGCTGCCTACCATTACTGCCTCCCACCAAGATCTCCATCATGGGCCATAAAGTCCCATAATAACTCCTCTTCACTCACATGGCCACATTCTCACACTTTCATCTGCTATTACCTCTCACCTAAATTTCTGAAGTGGCCTCCTAATTGGTCTTCCCACCACCTGGTTTTTCTCTCTATAATCTAGCCTCCATTTAGCTGCTATATTAATACTTCTATAGCTTTGATCTGACTACATTCCTCGTTAAAAGCTGGTGGCTTCCTATTCATTCTTTTTTATTATTTCTTAAAATCCCTTTGCCTCTATGTAAGAATCAATACAATGTTTTGGTTCCAAGGCAGAGGAGCAGTTAAGAGCTAGGCAATAAAGGTTAAGTGACTTGCTCAAGGTTACCCAACCTAGAAAGGATCTGAGGTCAAATCTGAATCCATGAATCCCCTCTCCAGATCTGTCTCTCAAACTAACCGCATCCCTCCCTATTACTTCTAAGGTCAAATATAAACTCTTCTGTTGGACTTGTAAAACCCTTCACAATATGGCCCCATCTGCCCTGGAACCCAGAGTTAAGTCTTCTACCCCCCCCCCCACAAGAAGGAATGGTGAAATAGAATCCCAAGAGTCATAAAGGAAAGAAGGCTGAAGAGAATTTATGGCAACTAAGTTCAAATCCCACCTCTCACACTTATTACCACTGTGGCACTGGGAAAGTCCCTTACCTCCCCTGAACCTTACTTTCCTCTCTGTTAAATGAAAGAGGTAGACCAGGTGTCCCCCAAGAGTGTCCTCTAGCTCTTGCTGGTAGAACAATTGGTTAACAAGTCCTACCGCACTTAGCAAAGTCCCTGGCACATAGTAGGCACTTAATAAATTTTGTTGCTTGATGGAGAGAAAGACATAAGGACCATTCCTCGAGCACACATTTGAATATCAGATTCTCCAGTGACTATTGAACCTTCTTTTTCTATCCTCTCTCTGGAAAGGCAAAGTCTTGCCAGCAAGGTTTCTTCTGAGCTTCTGCAGAGCTGAGTGCATATAGCAGCTGCATTTGCCATCAGAGAGCCTGAATTCCAATTTTACTCACAGTTACCCTGTGAGATCTGGGGGAGATGAATTTGCTTTCCTGGGCTTCAGGGCTCCTCTGCATATTAGAGGGAGGGATTCAGCAACCACTGAGGCCCTTTATAGCTCAAGATCGAGGGTCTGTGAATGCATAGAGAGCTACCAGGATGTCAACCATTAAAATTAAAGAGAGAAGCTGCTAGTTTCTACCACCTGATGTAGCCACACACGTGTAGAATTGTATGTGTGTATGTGTTTCTCTAGCTCATAGATATTATAACTGAAAAGAGAAAGGGCATGGATTGAAAAAGAGCTATAACTAAGGGGGAGTGACCAGGAGTTAGCCCAAGCCTCCAACATTACAGGGGGCTCCATGCCTCCTTCCCAAAAGATACCTTGTCAGTCTTCCTTCAGTCTGTTCTGTACCATGGACAGCTCTACCCTCTCCTTAATTTCTGATCACTGTGGAGTTCCTCTTCTGGTCCACCCTCCCTGGCATTTGTGGGGGACAGCCCCCCCCTCTATATTGTCCTCCACTCCACCACAGTCCCTCTTTGCTGTCAACACAATTCCCCCTCCATTGCTCTTTTTGCCCCAGTGGAAGGTACGTAGATCCAGGATGCAGAATAAGAACAATAATCCTCCTTCAGAAGCTTTGTTTATTAAGGAAGTTCTCTTAACAGGAAGTCACAGGATTAGCAATAGCACCTCTCAAATCACATTTGCTCTCACTGTGACAATATCAACCCAGAAGGCAGAACATACAGTGATGACCATCTAGTGTCAATTGAGTGTTTGATCAGGGCGTGAGGATTATTGATCAGAATGTGGAAGTCACTTGCCTTGTTCGTCCAATATGATCATTCCTCCCTCCCCTTCTGTCTTGTAAGATGTGGGGAGAATCATGGGGGGAAGGGAAGTAGGAACCCTTTTTTTCTTTAATCCACAGCATGAGCTAGAAAAACTCCAAAGGTATTTCGTCCCCAAACTCCCACCCCATTCCCCAACTTTGACAAAATGGAGACACTGTTTAAAGAGCCCTCTGCTACAGTTAGAAAGCTAGGAACACTTGTCAGAAAGGATTTAGTCACAGAGATGGGAAGAAGGTTAGACCTTGAAATGCCTTATCCTTCCTGGACAGAGAGGGACTCCTGGTGCAGCAGCACCTGGGACAGCAGGAGCAGCTAGTCCCACCACAGGGCCATGTTCCCCAGAGGCAGATTCCAAGGAAGCCACCCCAACAATGGAATGCCTGAGGTCATGATGGGGCAAGTGGCTTATAAAGGGTCTTACAGGGCGTACAACAGGTCCAACAGGAGCGGGTCTAGCAACAGCAGCAATAGCAGGTTTAGCAGCGACAGCAACATCAGGTCCAGCAGCGATAGCAACATCAGGTTCAGCAGCGGCAGGAGTGGGAACTGCTTCATCAGGTTGAGGTGCGGGAACCAGAGGCTAGAAAACAAAAGCATCCAATCCTCTCGCTGGTCTAGGTTTTCCTTTTTGTCAAGGACATTAGAAATATGGGGCAGGACCAGGATGACTCTTCTTTCCCCCATGCATCCCACTTTGATGCCAGGTAAAATCAACATGGACGATAGCCCAGACCACTGGAATCAGGATCATAAGCATATAGAAAATGAATTGCCAGGGCAGCTAAGTCACTCAGTGGTTAGAGAGACAGGACTGAAGATCAGAGGTCTTGGGTTCAAATTTGGCTTCAGACATTTCCTGGGTATGTGACCCTGGGCAAGTCACTTAACCCCCATTTCCTAGCCCTTACTTATTCACAGTTCATTTGCCTTGGAACAAATACTTTGTATAATTAGAAAAAAAGCTTGTACCATAGACTCCATCTCCCAGAATTCTTTTTTATCTCCCAGCATCCCTTTCCCTTCTCCACCACATTGAGTGTTCATGTTTGTATATAAGTTTTGGTGACTCCTCCTTCTCTCTCTTTTTCCTCCCATGTTTGAGGCTGGGTGAACTCTCTGTTTCTCTAGCCTTTTTGCTTAAAGTTTTATTCTTAACAAACCATATAAATATAATACTTGGAGTATTAGATATTCATTTTAAAATCTACAACTTAGTATCAATCCTAAGATATAAAGTAAGGATTTTTAAAAAGAAAGAAAATGAATTGCCAGGCAGCAATCCCCAGATCCACTCAGAATCTGAAGAAGATGGGAGAATGACTATAGAATGTGACTTCCTTGAAGGCAACAGTAGTTTAAGGTGACATCGTTCTACTCTTTCAACCCGCAGCATCCTGAATCATGGCAGCTCCCAGTTGGTTCTGAGAGCCCCAATGTGGAGCCAGTGCTCTCCTGTAGCACTGTGTCCTAACTCAGGCTGGGGCTCTGCCCTCCACTAACCCAGGTCCATAAGAATTATGGTGGGTGCTTGTTTGGGCTTCAGTCTTGGCAAGGAGCTTTACACACCACACACACAATATTGGATTCTCACAATATCTCCCTGAGGTGTGGGTGCTGGCTTCATTTCATAAAGGAGGAAACTACTGTGTTCGTGGCCACCAAATGGCACAGAGGAGATTTGAACCAAAGTCCTCTGACTGCAAGCTCAGTGTTGGGTCACTGAGAGACACATGCTCTTCCTGAATAAGCTGGCCCTCTTGTGCTGCCTAGGTTTTACCCAACAGCCTAGAAATGTGCCCATTGTCCCTAGCTGCCAAGTAACTTCTGGTCTCTGGATGCCCCCCCTCCCCAGCAACATCCTGTTTAGAGATATCTCTAAGCTGGTGTCCAAGGAGGACCCTTCTGGTCCTATCAGTCTATGAGCTAGGACCTAATCCAATGGGGAGACCATGAAGGCCTCCATCACCAGGCACATCTCTGGGAAATGGATACCCAAAGCATGCCTGGCTTCCTGGAGTCAGGGATCACCAGACCTAGGGATTCATCATGGGTCAGCAGCAACAGATCAAGCAAAAGTTGGCTTGAGGTGTGCAAATGACTTCATATCCACTACATTGTTTCAGTTTCATGATAACCTCATGAGAAAGGCAGTGGGGCGTAATGGATAGAGTCTGACTCTGATATATAGTGGTCCTAGGCAATTCCTTTAAGCTGCTCAGGGCTCTAGACACCAAAAACTCAATACAAACACACCAAGATCTGCAGTTCCAACCTGTGTATAGTCAGGAAAATCAACAGTTGAATCATGGCCTCAGGCACTTAATTGTTGTGTGACTGTGGACAAGTCAACTTGCTTCATTTACCACATATGTAAAATGGGAATAATATAATAGCAAATGACAGTTGTAAAGATCAACAGGGCAGCTAGGTGGTACAGTGGATAGGGTGCTAGACCCAGGGTCAAGAAGACTCATCTTCCTGTGTTCAAATATGGTCTCAGACAATTACTTAGCCCAGTTTGCCTCAGTTTCCTTGTCTCTAACATGAGAAGGAAACGGCAAACCACTCCAATATCTCTGGCCAAGAAGTCTTTGCTAAGAAAATCCCAAATGGCATCAGGAAGAGACAGACATGACTAAATACAAATTAACAACAGCAAAGGATGGAATGAGGTACACCTTGCTTTGCAAATCTTGATGCATTCTTTAAATAAGATCTATTATTATAAATTAAAGAGAACTTTGTTAGAGGGGAGTTTCCTATGCCAATGAAATCATAATCTTGTAAAAAATAATTATGATGTGAGCTCTTGATTGGCCAATAATATAGGTATTACCTCTATTTTATAAATGAGAAAACCAAGGCATAGAGAAAGCAAGTGACTTGTCCAAGGTCACAAAGTGAGCAGGCATCAGATCTAGGATTTGAACCCAAGTTTTCCTGACCTAAAGCCCAATACACCATTCAATAAACATCTCCAGATTTGAATCTCATCGCTCCTTGTTTTTTTCTAAAAACAATAGACCCAACACTAACTCCCAAATGCTAACATCTGTGACTCTGTGGCTACAGAAAGAGAAGCCAGCCATCCAAAGCTAAGCCATAGGAAAGGTGTCTGAGTCTGGGCCAACAGGGATACTGAGAATACAACTAGTAGCTTCAATGAGTTCAGAGCTCCATGTGAGACTGAAGAAGAGCACATGGGTAGGCATGGCAGCCCAAGCTCACTCCCCACATCCTCCTAGAGAAAAGGAAACAAAATCTGCCCTCTTGCCAATCCCAAAGACACATGGGAAGAGTCTGAAGGTGACTATCAACGTGCTTCAGAAGAGGATAAATATAAAATCCATACCACAGAGATCGTGCAGGAGACAGCAACATCTTCCCCACCATCTTTCTTGGTCACCGTCCCCTTGCAGAAGCCATACTGTTGTCCAAAACAAGGGAAAGAATGTTAGCTGTGAAGGAAAGCTGGTTCCTCCATCAAATTCCTCAGGAATCCCTCCCCAGTTTCAAGCCCAGGTGGAGACACAAAGTCTTCTCTTCTAGTTTACCAACATAAACAACGGTTTTATTGTTTTCTGTCTTACACTTTCCTTTCTCCATGGACCTTGGGTCCTTTGGATGGAGAAGCCCAATTCTAACTCAGAGCTGGATGAATTTAACAACAAAGTAGTCAACTAGGGCTCAAGGTTCAAATGGCCTGATATTTTGCTTCTACCTCTCTCCTCAAAAAGGAGGATCGGAGGCTCAGAATCTGTCTTTTCATCAGGAATACTGGGACAAATCTAATCCATATTGTCAGCCTATCACTGCAGGCTCTCACCAGGATCCACATCATCTTGTGAGCACCCATTACAAGTCAGGACAGTGCCAAAGGAACAGATACTTGTAAACTCGGGGTCCCCATGGAGCTCCTGCTTATTTTCCATCCTGGGCCCCCTCCTGATTATTCCATTGATAATATTGTTCCTCCTGATATTTTTGGTCCCTGCCTTCCAAATATTCTCACTAATTTTGTATCTTCTCAGTTACACTCAATTGGATTTCAGATGGTATCATCCTTTGCCAACCCACCTACAACCACTTTGCACTTCCTTGATCAAGCCCATTGATCCTTTCCAAAGACTCAACTAGGTCCAGTGCAATGTCCCAGCTCAGCCTAAAGAAGTTACAGAAGTTGAGACCTCAGTCCATTTGCCCCGATTTCTTGATTTCTGAGCTTCTAAGAGGGGTAGGGGGGAAACTGGGTAGCTCAGTGGATTGAGAGCCAGATATAGAGATGGGAGGTCCTGGGTTCAAATTTGACCTCAGATACTTTCCAGCTGTGTGACCCTGGGCAAGTCACTTGACCCCCTTTGCCTAGCCCTTATCACTCTTCTTCCTTGGAACCAATACATAGTACTGATTCCAAGATGGAAGGTAAGGGTTTTAAGAAAAAAAAAGAGGGGGGATAATGTGGGCTGACAATGGGTAATAAGGTGCAGTAATAGGAATGGGACCCTCATAATCTGAAATCTTGCATTTCTCACTAACTAGTAGTGGTTAAACATCAATTGCCAAATCTGTAGTTCCAGCATTAGTTAAACATGAATTATAGATTGTTATTACCCATTCTGGGTGCTGGATAAATAGCATTCTATACTGGGCATTAGCCTTGTACCTATTTTATTAATGGTTACTAATTATTAATTAGTAAAGGTGATCTGTTTTTATTAATTACTTATGTTGTTCCCAGAAATAATTAATTACTTCTAGTGGTCCTCCAATGTACCACATACCTCTTCCCCATTCTCATTCTAGAAGGGCATTGAGACCTCTCCCACATGGACAAATGATGACAGGGTGAACAATAGAGGAACATGGACCCTGTGCACTAGGGACTCTGGCATTCCAGAGGAATCCCCTAATCTTGGACATGCTCCTTACTCCCCTATGGACCTCCACCTGAGTTTGGAAAGGGAGATACTAAGCTACCAGACCCAAATAAATATGCCAATCCTGATCCCCAAGATATGGAAGCTCCACACTTCAGTGGAAGCTGCCAATCTACAGAGGAGCTGCTACTCCATACTATCAACTCCAAAGAGACTACTCTACAAGCCCTTGGACTCGTCTATCAGCCCTAAGACTACCTGGTTAGCCCCCAGACTATTCCACCAGTTATTAGGCTATTATACCACCTTAAACCTCTTCTTCTTCAAATAAAATTTTTGTCTTACTTCTGGAGTTTGAGTCTCCCATTCTTGGGGCAAGACCATGCTACAAATTTGGATGTGTTTCTTCCACATCAAAGCCACCAATCACAAAGGGAGGAGGTCATCGACCTAGGGCTGGAAGAAATCTCAGAAGTCATCCAGACCAAGTCTCTCATTTTAGAGCTGAGAAATCTGAGGCCCAACGTGGATCAGTGACTTTTCCAAGATCTCATAGGTAGTAAGTGCCAGAGGTCCAAATCTTCTGACTTCAAAGACAGTGGGGGATCTTTCCACCACTCTACCATGATTAGAAATGAACCCCAAGGATTACCTAGTCCAGCCTGTGCACAAACAATAATCCTTTCAAAAATCTACCATGGAATTAGGTCACATAATAACAAAGAGTTCTAGTCTAGATGGTCATCTACGATAAGTGGGTCCTCTTATAGCTTTCCCTTCATGTGGATGTGGCTCTGTTATCCCAATAGACTATAAGCTAAGGTAAATCTTACCCCACTGGAAGGACTTGGTATATGACCTCAAGAAAGTTGTCTTAAATATTTAAAGGATTGCTTCAGGGAAGAGGGATTAGCCTTGTTCTGTTTTGGCTCCAGGAGTAATGGCCAAATGAGGCTTGATGTAAGAGACCACTCCCTTACAATTATAGCTATCCCAAAAAGGATTGGGCTAATCTGGGTGGACAGTGACCCTCTCCTCCATGGAGGTACTCAGAGTCTTGGACTAGATGGCCTGTGAGGCCCCTTCCAACCCTGGGACTCCCAGCTCCAGGGGGGTGGTGACTGTTTTCTAAGAACAAAGTAGAAGGGATTCATCAGAGAGTTGGCTACAGGCTGATGATTTTGGAGAGGGAGATGGGAAACAATAGGAACCAATACAAAATTCTGACTCCTCAAAGTGCCAAAGCCTCGTGGACATACCCACACTTCACTTGAGTTGTCACACCTCAGCCTAGACCTAGGGACAGCCATGACTCTGCGCCAGACCCTCTAGGCTTTCTTTACCTGGTCTGTCAATGGGTGGCAGGAAGATGGATCATCTGCCCCTTTTGGCCCACAGTCAGTGGGTGCGATCACAAATTCGACATAGACGGAAGGCTGGATTGGCTGAAGATGGCAAAGAGAGAAATGAAAACACTCATGAAGTCATCACAACTTCCATAATCGTAGCACCCTTCCATCATGATCTAGAGAGTTAGGCAGTGCAAATATGATCCTTCCCATTCCACAGGTAAGTAAATAGAAGCCTACATCAGAAGAGTAATGCCAAGTTCAGTGATCTTGGGGCACAGAATCTGGAAGGGTGGCAAATCCAAAAAGAGTCCAAAACGATCCTGTTCCTCTTGTATGGCCTGCATCTGTTGACTAGCCATCCCATTGCCTGATTTCACAGACTCATAGGTACCTGAAGGAAGACTGAGTCTCCCTGCCTCTCGTAGAATGAAGGCAGCTGTGTCTTGCCCAAGGCCAGCTACTTTGCACAGACCCAGGTTTCCTAAGGTCAGTGTTTGTTCACCTGTGCCAGGTTATGAAACAATGACAGAGAAAAGACCACTGCTGCTTCACACAGAATTAAAGAACTGATGGTATTAGTAATGGCAATGGTGATCATTCATATTAATAATGCCTTACTAATACTAAATAATCAATAACAGGCCTTGTGGAAAGAGAGTCAGTCAGAGAAACAGAAATACAGATTCAGTTCTTACCTCTGATACCACAAGCAATCAGAAAGCATTGATTAAGAACCTACTATGTGCCAGGCACTGAATTAAACTCTGGGGAATCAGAGAGAAGAAGAGGACAGCCACTGCCTCTGAGGAGCTCATCATCTAATGAGAAAGATGGCACATAAATGATGAGGTACATGAGATAGATTATAGATAGAGAGACAGGGTTGGGGGAAGAAGAGAAAAAAGGAAAGAGACAGAGAAAAGGGGAGAGGGAGAGAGAGAAGAGAGGAGAAGAGAAGAGAGGAGAAATGAAAAGAAGAGATGAGAGGAAAAGAGAGGAGAGGAGAAGAAAGGAGAGAAGAGAAGAGAGGAGAGAAGAAAGGAGAGAAGAGAAGAAAGAAGAGGGGAGGAGAGGAGAGAAGAGGACAGGAGAGGAAGGGGAAGAAGAGGAAGAAGGTCCTGTGATCTTGGGCAAGTCCCTTAATTTCTCATCATTTCTCTAAGACTGGGAAGTTGAGGATGAGTGCCCATCTGCACTAGGGAAGTAGTTTCCTCACCAGGAGTTCCCCTAGCCCAGTGAAATCATAATTCCTGTCCCAAGCCTATCTGTTAAAAGGAAATACCTATAATAATAAATCATTTAATACAATGGTATAATAATTCTATTAATAAATAACAGCAACACTTGAAAGATATCACTAACTGGCTTTAAGAAAGCAGACCAGGAAGGCAGTGATGTCTAATAGCTAGAACCTTGGTACTGGAGTCAGAGGGCCTGGATCCAACTCTCCCTTGAGACACTTTTACCTCTCTGGGCCTCAGTGTCCACCTCTGTAGAATGAGGGGATTGAACCAGATGCTCTTTGAGGTCTCTCTAGCTCTAGAATCTTTGGCTGAATTGACTCCCAGACTAAGGAAGCAGGCATTTTTCTAAACATAAGGATCCCCATAGATGGGGTACATTCTCATTCCTCCTCCAATAATGGGGTACATGACTTCTCCCTTCCCCACAGAATGTACTCCCTGAGGATAAGGATCAACTCCTTTTGTCATCTTCCAGTACCCAGTTTGGCACTGTGCCAAGAACAGCACAAGGCAGAGGAGGTGCTCAACAAATGGGATTGGGTTGCATTGGAGACCCTGGATCTTTGTGGGTTTCTTTTCTATGAGGAATCTTTCTCTCTCACTGAAGACCCCTACCTCTGTGCCATCTCCTACTTGAATCACCTCCCCATCACTCCTTCACTCCCCTAGCTCCCACTCCCAGACCTGTGAAACACACATGCACACATTGACATCCTATATATGTTATATATACTCTCTTATATTATAGTGATAGGTGATAGTTCTTAATACTATTTAATGTATGACAACAATAATATATTACTATAATGCACAATAATACTTAATTTAATTGTAGTATATTAATATTGCTATAATTATATATGTTGTTTGTTTATTGCCTATGCAACATATAAATATATTTTATATTAATTGTCATATATTTACATGATAGTATGTATACTATATTACTATAGACACATGGCCACATGTCTATATTACTATAACCAGAAGGTGTCACTGTTCAACAAGGTTTGGCAAATATCTGGTTTCCCTATCTAAAATTTACATTGGATCCCAGCCAGTCTTACCGAAATCTGAGCCCTGGAGACCTCCAGAAGCTTGTAAAAGGTGGATTGGTTCTGGCTAATGAAGGCAGCCAAAGAAGCTTCAACAGCGTGGACCACCCTGGTATCATTCAAGGGTGCCAGGAGGGAACATTGCGGGCAAACTTTGCGCACATCTTCTGCTGAATCTATCAGAAAGGAGAAGAAACTGGGTTTCATGGCCAGTCATTCCTTTGGTCCTCTCTGACATGGGTCAGCTCTGAAATGGGGAAGAAATTCCTCAGAGGGCCTCAGGCATTTGTGTGCTCCTTATTGTAGCTTAGAGAGGTTCAGGCTTCTCCCTTAGGTCCACTTCCTAGAGTTGCCCTCTCCCTTTAAGACTCAGCAAGCTCTTTTCTGTATTTGCATCCATATATGTGCACATTTCATTTTAACTGACAGACATAAGCCTCTTGAAGGCAAAGACTGTTTTGTTGTCTTGATCTCTCCAGCTCTGAGCATACAGCCTGGCACACAATTGACACTTAATAAATGTTCATCATTGGACTGCCTGCTTGATGGTGTTCTGCTGTCATTTCAGATCAGCTTATTGAGAGCCAGAAAACAAAGGCACATGGTGCACAGCTTCCTGGAAAAGCTGTCTTCTTAGAGCTTTTTATTTGTCAACATGAAATCTGGAGACCCCAAGTCTGCCCCATCCCCTGAGAATTCACCCCGAGGGAAGTCCCAGGCTGCCCATTTCAGACCTGAACAGACCTTAAAGTAGACCTAATCAGATGTTAAGTACCTTTTAGTCCTTGTAGTTTCTCCCCTTGTATCAAAGTCCTCTCTCAGGTAGCCCAATGGTTGGCTGGACCCTTCCCTTTTGTATCTATTGTAAAGCATCAGCGTCTCCCTGATGATCCTGTCTTGGACTTCTCATTTCCTTGTAGCCATAGTAATGCCAATCAATCATACTTCCCTGTCCTCACTTCCCCAAATGGTATCTAAGTTCCCCAAGTTGTATTCTTTTGGGGAGAATTATCTATGGAGGTGATTTTTCCCAGAGATAGTCTCCGGAGCCCCAGGGTGTTGACTCTGGCAGCAGCCAATTGCTAGACCTATCTCTTTCCTCATTAAAGACTTGTTTTTTCTGGCTACTTTAGCAATTCTGTGTTTTTACAAGTTAACATATTCCAGCTCTGCCCCAAGACTGGTGACTTTGGCAAGTAAAATCTCTTCAATGCAATTGAATTCACTCATTTGGGAAATGGAAGCAATCATTTAGGAGAAGGCTCAGCTCAGCTCGAGAGTGTCCAAGGAGAGCAACACGATGGGTGAGAGATCTTAATTTCTTCTCTTACAGGGATCCCTTGAAGGAGACGGGGAGAAGATTGGGGTGAAGAGCGGAAGAAGAAGAGAAATGACATGAGAGTTAATTTCCTCAATGTGAAAGGCTGACTCTCCTTGGAAGAAAGTATAGACTTGTTCTGCTTGACCCTATAGGGCAGAACTGAGGGGAGTGGATAAAAGTTCCAGAATTTTTGGATTGATATCAGGAAAAGCTTCCTATAAATTTGAGGCATCGAAAAGTAGACAGTGCTGGTTTCCCCCTTATAAGAGAGCTTCAAGAAAGGGTTGGGTGAGGCAGAGATTGGAAGATGTGGAGCCTGAAGCCCCTCTTGCTCAGAGATTCTAGAAAATCCCTTTAATTTGGATTCTGATTTTGGACAGGTGCTGGTCAGAGATTCCCTTTTCCTAATGAGCCCTTTCTTAAAAAAAAATAATGTGATAAAATGAATGAAAAAAATTGTTATTCAGCATTGACCAGGCACCAAGAATCTCAGAAACTGAGACCTAGAGAGGGAAGATGACCAACCTGGGGCACCAGAGGAAGGTAGGAGGGATGGAATTTGAATCCAAGTCCTTCTCGTGCCTAAATTAGGGTGCTTTCCCCTGTACTGCCAAAGTAACAATATTGCTTTGCTTTAAATTTTGGAAGGTGAAGCAGCTAGGAGGCGGCAAATAAAGAGAGCTGGGCATAGAGTCAAGAAGATCTGAATTCCAGTTCTTCTCTTATTAAGTGTATGACTCTGGACTAGTCATCTAACCTTCTAAGTCTCGTTTTGCTTATTTGTAAATACAAGGAATGGACTTGATGGCTTCTAAGATCTCTTTAATTAATCAATCTGTGATTAATCTGTGATTCTAAGATGAAAAGGATTCCACAAGCCCATTCCAGCTCTCTGACTTGAAAATATATAATCTCAGCTTTTCATTCACAAATTCTAGCTCCATTGTTGTCAGAATTGGTGGTTTTGTTCTAGCCACTCAATATAAAGAGGTTTTAAAGCCTTTGAACAGATAAAATGTTGTAAAACTAAAAATTGTTGTTAGATTTTGGTATTCTCTCTTTCTCCTGCTTCTTATGAATGTTGTTCAGGCTCTAGATCCTTGCCAAACTTCTGGGCAAAGTCTGAGAATCCCCAACTCCAGGGAATTTCAGTTTGGAGAGACGCTCCTCCCTGGACTCTCCCTTTGGGGTTTTAGAAAGTGGGGTGGGCGTGTATTCGTTAATACCAAAGCAATTTTGCCAGAAACTCTTTTTTGGCCTCATTCTCCATCACTGGTCTCCAGAGCCATACCTGGGTTGGACTCACACTTGACGTTCAATACTTTATACTGGCCGTCCATTTTCAGCACGCTGGCCTCACAGTCTCCTTCCACAGCCTGGAGAAAAATAAGCCACATCACAGCATGGTGTGGAACTCACCACCTCTCTCAAGGGGAAAAGCAGAGGAGATAGAGATGAGGCCAAGGATCTCACGCCTCCCCAACCCAAAGCACTGGTGCTGGGGGACATTCAAAGGGCAGACAGCCAAGAGGACAAGAATGTTATTCATTAGAAAGGATCTGTGGTCCCAAAGAGGATGAGGTGGATTAGGATGGATTGAGGTGGGAGATGCTAAAGAATATGAGCTGAGGTCAGTGGATTGAGAGGCAGCCCTAGAGAGAGGAGGTCCTGGGTTCAAATCCAGTCTCAGACATTTCCTAACTGGGTGACCCTGGGCAAGTCACCTAACCCCCACTGCCTAGCCCTTACTGCTCTTTTGCCTTGGAACCAATACATAGTGAAGGTGTGGGTTTAAAAAAGAAAATAAAAGAATGTGAGCTGAATACTGTCCACATGGAATCTAGAAGCCCCAAACTTGTAGCCTAGCAAGAGCTGATGAACCCCAAGTTTTAGGACTAAGTTGTAAGCTAGAGATCCCAAAGCTTGTACTGGGTCCCCATTCCTGTGAGGATCTACCCCGAAGGGAATTTCAGGCTAGCAGCTTCAGACTAAATAATGGCCCCTCAGGTAAATGACAACGTTTGGGGTGTCTAGATTCCATGCCAACAATACTTTGGGGAATGTCAGATTTAACATGCAATTTGGAGAAGAGCGAGAGTAAGAAGGGAAGAGAAGAGACAGAAGAGGAAGGAAAGAAGGAGGAAGAGTAGAGGAGGAAGAAAGAGAGAGAAGGAGTAAGAGGGAGAGGGAGAGGAGGAGGAGGAAAGGGGAAAGAGGAAGAGGAGAGGGAAGAAAGAGAAAAAAGAAGGGAAGGAGGAAATGAGAGAAGAGAGAAGAAAGAGAAGCAGAGAATGAGGAAGAGGAAGAAAAGGAGAAAAGGGAAGAAAACAAGAAGGAGGAGGAAGAAGAGAGATGTGAAGAGAGGATGGAGCTCCAGTATTTACTTCTAGTGAACTGGTTCCACCATTATCAAAAAGAGAACCCAGGTCGAATCAAGAACACATGTGATACCCAGTGGAATCATGCGTTGGCTATGGGAGAAGTGGGGGGGGGGGAGGAAAAGAAAATGATCTTTGTCTCCAATGAATAATGTTTAGAAATGACCAAATAAAATAATGTTTAAAAAAAAAGAGAGAGAACCCAGGGAAACAGTGCCTGTGTAACAAAACCTGGCAAAGCCTGTGAAAATTGTGAAGCTGGGAAAGCTGCCTCCCCCTGAAACCGGGGCTGGCCAGGCTGCCCAAGCCCTTCGGCGAGGGGGACCCCCAGGAGTGAGTGTCTCCCAATGGGCGCTCAGCCAAATAAGAGCAGAGATTGAGCCCCCCCAACAGGTTCCGAGGGCACAGAAGGTGGACACTCACGTGCTCTGCCAGCTGCCTCACGGTGCAGTTTTCCAGGGGGGTTTTGTCCATCACGTGGCAGGTGGTCTCCAGCATGTCAACCTCCATCACGTACACCTCTCCCGCGGGCCTCTGCAAGGGGAACCAGCAGACACACACGTGTGACGGACACGCTTGCTCAGCGCCGCCCCAACGCCTGCCTGCCCCTCGCGAGGCAGAGACTAAACAGGGCGAAAGAGACATGGAGCTTCCAAAGGAGAACATTTCCATGTCCCCTTCTGCGGGCTCCTCCTGAGAATCAAACTGATTTTTCTAAGCTGCCAAAGCCTTGGAGGCTGGCCTCAGTCTCTCTTTCCAGCCTCATTAGCACGGCCCTCGCAGGTCTTGTGGTGGCTCCCACGTGACATCTTTGGTCTTGGCACCGCGGTGCCCCTGCCTGCCTGGCATTCCCTTCCTGCTCCCTCACAGCTCAGCATCCCTCCCTTCCTCCGAAGCTCGCCTCCCCTGAGGACCCCCATGTGTCTTCCCTCTGGAATGTCCCTCAAGCCACCGTTTCCTCTTTGGTCTTGGCATCCTGGGTGCCCGCCAGCAGCCGGCTCCACCATGCCCTGGATGTCCGGGGGATTTGAACCAGTAAGTTCCCAATAAAGGGTGGCCTGAGGGGGGGGAGGAGAGCTCCCTCTCCCTCTCTCTTCCCTCCTCCTCTTCTCTCCACTCCGCCTCCTTCCCTCTCTCCCTCCCTCCTCTTTCTTCCTAGACATTTCATGGACTTCCCATGTGTCCTCCTACTTCCTGCCTTTCTGAATTTCCTCTCCAAGAAAGAGCTTGTAGACCACAAGTAGACGGATTGCCCAAAGCCATGGTGGCTGCGTGGTGGGCAGGAAGCCTGGTTCTCATGTGGGTCTCATAGCAGAGACAGGGGCAGAGTTCAGAGTCAGGAGAGCCTTTGTATCTTGCCTCAAAGCATATTTGTGGGGTGACACAGGAACGGGCCCTGAACCTCTGTCTGCCTCAGTTTCCTCCTCTGTAAAATAAGGAAGTTGGACTAAATGGCCTTCCAAGGTCCCTTCCGGTTTACTAGAGCACTAGGCTGGCAGATGTGAAGAACTGAATTCAAATTCACCTTAGGTCACTTGCTAGCTGTGTGACTGTGGAAAATCATCTAACTGCCATCTGCCTCAGTTTCCTCAACTGTAAAATGGGGATAATAATAGTGCCTCTCTCTCAGAGTTGTTACAAGGATCAAATGAGATCCTATTTGGAAAGCATTTTGCAAAATTTAAAATGCTTTAATTGTCCAGTTATTGTGTGTGTTACCTTGGGAAAGTCACTCAGTTTCTCAGGGGAGCCTCAGTTTCCTCCCGTGTCGTGCGTGTTTGTTTGCAACATCCCCTCCCTCCCTAAGTCTCACGGCGATGGCACGTCCCTCTTGTGGAGGCAGGATAACAAGCATCGTTCAATCCGGAGTCTGAACCAGGGTTCTGCCTTCTGACCCAGTCACAACTGCCTACGTGGGACCCGGGCCAGAGAGGGGGACGTGGGCAAGTCTGGAGGAGGATGAGGAGGCCAGGGCAGATCTGGGCACCAGGAAGCCCCCGGCCCCCGGCACGGGCCACTTACCCGCGGGTACACCCTGACTTTGTCGATCTGATTCAGCCTGTACTTGTATCCGGACTGCAGTTGGCTGTTGACGTGTTGCGTGATTTCCATTGCCGCAAGCTCTACATCTGGATCGTCGCAGTCGGGGTCCCTCAGTGGGAGAAGAGGGTGACTCCGAGCAGCGGCATGGCTTAGGAGCTGAGCTAGACAGAGGAAGGCTACCAGGGACCTCATGGCTTGGTCCAGGACGGATGCTGCCTCCTCCGCGCTAAGGACCAACTCACTGGAAAGGTGGACGAGCTCAGCGCCCCGAATATTTATGTGTTGGAGGGGCCTGAGGCCATTGCACAAGAGCCGGCTGAACCAGTTCTGAGAAAGCCCGGCAAATAGCAAAAACGGAAAAGCAAACAGTCGGGTTATCACTCGCTGTCCTGTGGACTCTGCCGAAATCCATGTCCTTGGGGGCGCGAGTGGGCGAAGAAATGATCCAAAGTCTACTCCGGCCAAGATGACCTCGGCACAAGGGGCAAATTCGAGTGTTGGGGAGCTAAACAAACGGGCCAGCAAGCCCGAGCCCCCACCGCTGTGTCCGGCAGCAGAGGAGGGACCACCGGTGGTCTTCCTGCTCCTAGGAAGGCATGGTCAAGACTCTGAGGTTTCCTGGTGGTCCCCAGTAAGAGGGTCGGTCCTTAAGAAGCAGCATGGCAGGGCTGAGAATCAAGACCTCATCCCCAGCACTGGGCAGCTGTCCAACCACAGCACAAGGCACTCAGCCCTTTGGCTCTCGGTTTCCTCTAGGCTAAAATGAGGGTGATGATAGCTGCAGACCAGCCGCATCAAGCTCAGCTAGAAACAACGTACGGACTTCGAAGTGACGTTCTAACGTGACTTCTGTGGGTTGTATTTTATTTATTCTGCTCAACATTTCTCTTCCAGTTCATTCTGGCTTGGGCAGCCCTGAGGAGTGTTGGATGAGAGTTGGGCACCTCTGCTGCAGGGCTTTCAGGAATCACAGCTTCACAGGACCAGAAAGGACCTTGGCAGGCATCACTAGGCAACGTAGCAGGGATGATGGAAAGAGGCCTGACTCTGAAATCAGAGGACCTGGATCGGAACCTTGTCTGATAGGTATGACCTTGAACGTGTCATTTAACTTACATTTTCCTCATCTGCAAATAAATGGATTATATGACAGCAATACCGGGACACCGTCTGGCTCTGACCTAGGAGCGTGGGATCAGGGACTCTATACCCAAAAGGAGGTTCCAGTATAAGGTCCCCCCTGACAAGCTGTTCCCCAGCTTGAAGACCACCATGGAGGAAGAAACTCCTACATCCTCCTTATCCGTGTCCAATTCTAATGGTTAGGTAATTCTGCAAATATGAACACACTAAAGACACTGTAATTACTGTATGAAAACAGAGGGTCAGCCCAATCAGCACTGATCAAAGGAATGGATGCCTCACACTGAGGAGTAACTGAGGGTATCAACAATTATCCCTAGGCAAGAGTTTCCAAAGCCTCTACAGACAGACTTGGTCTTTCTCCTGAACCTCTTTCTTCCCAATGGTCACCGGAAGGGCTTCACTCTAGCTTCAGCAGATCAGCCTTGAACCTTCTCCCCTTGTATAACCAGCCACTCCTTAGATATCCTCTAGGCATCTCCAACCATATGGCCAAAACTAAACTCAGTACCTTCCCCTTAAACCCTCTCCTCTTAATGGCTTTTTAATTAATTAATATATATTTTAGTTTCACGTAGAAACAACTTTTCACAATTGTTTTTGGACTTCTTAGGATTCAGATTTTCTCCCTCCCTCTCTTCCCTTCCTCCCTGAGGTGGTCTGATACAGGTTATACCAGGGCTTTCGTGCAATACATACTTCCATATTCTGTGACAGAAATCACATATACAATAAGAAAAAAAACTCGTGAAGGTGGCATGCTTTGACCTGCACTCAGATGCCAACAGCTTCTTCTTAGGCTGCAGAGAACATTTTTCATCATGGTCCTTTGTGGATATCTTGAGAACTTGCTTTGATTATAATGGTTTAGTCCTTCACAGGATCATTATACATATTTCTGTTACCGTATACAGTGTTTTCCCAGTTTTGCTCATTTCACTTTGCATCAGTTCATATGTCTTTCCAGGCTTTTCTGAACTTGTCCTGTTTGTCATTTCCCTATTATTAAGGGTGCCCCCATGCTGCCAGGCACCTGAGTTCTCAATCACATCCTCATCCTAGACTTCTCACTTTCCCTCCATCTTTACACTCAATCCTTTGCCAAATCTTGGGCATTTTTATCTCCACAGCATCTTTTTTTTTTTAGATTCTTAATAAAAGTTTATTGACTCTCAGTGAATATGTTATATTTTACAAGATCTTGAAAGCAAGGACTGTCTTACATTTGTCTGCATAACCTTGGTACCTAACACAGTCCTTCTTACTCAGAAGATGTCTAATAAATACGTTTTTTTAATTTTATTTGGTCAATTTCAAATATTATTCCTTGATTATAAAAATCATATTCTATTCCTCCCACCCCTCTTGTACCCCACACGCAATTCCCCTGGGTATTACATGTGTCCTTGATCAGAATTCATTTCCATGTTGTTGGTGTTTGCACTAGGATGTTCATTTAGGGTCTACATCCCCAGCCATATCCCCTCCACCCATGTAATCAAGTAGTTGTTTTTCTCCTGTGTTTCGACTCCCACGGTTTTCCCTCTGGGTGTGGATAGTGTTCTTTCTCATAGATCCCTCCAAGTTGTTCAGGATCGCTACATTGCCATTAATGGAGAAGTCCATTACTTTCTATTGTACCACAGTGTATCAGTCTCTGTGCACAATGTTCCCCTGGTTCTGCTCCACTCACTCTGCATCACTTCCTGGAGGTTGTTCCAGTCCCCATGGAATTTCTCCACTTTATTATTCCTTTCAGCACAATAATATTCCATCACCAACATATGCCACAATTTGTTCAGCCATTCCCCAATTGAAGGGCATCCCCTCAATTTCCAATATTTTGCCCACCACAAAGAGCGCAGCTATGAATATTCTTGTACGAGTCTTTTTCCTTATGATCACTTTGGGGTACAAACCAGGCAGTGCTATGGCTGGATCAAAGAGCAGACTGTCTTTTATCACCCTTTGGGCATAGTTCCAAATTGCCCTCCAGAATGGTTGGACCAATTCACAATTCTACCAGCAACGCATTAATGTCCCTACTTTGCCACATCCCCTCCAGCATTCACTACTTTGCTTTGCTGTCATGTTAGCCAATCTGCTAGGTGTGAGGTGATACCTCAAAGTTGTTTTGATTTGCATCTCTCTGATTATAAGAGATGTAGAGCACTTTTTCATGTGCTTATTAATAGTTTTGATTTCTTTGATTGAAAATTGCCTATTCATTATCCTTGCCCGTTTATCAATTGGAGAATGGCTTGATTTTTTGTACAGTTGATTTAGCTCTTTGTAAATTTGAGTAATTAGACCTTTGTCAGAGGTTTTTGTTATGAAGATTGTTTCCCAATTTGTTGCTTTCCTTCTAATTTTAGTTACATTGGTTTTGTTTGTTTGTACAAAAACTTTTTAATTTGAAGTAGTCAAAATTATTGATTTTACATTTTGTGACTCTTTCTAAGTCTTGCTTGGTTTTAAAATCTTTCCCTTCCCAAAGGTCTGACATGCATACTATTCTGTGTTCGCCTAATTTTCTTATAGTTTCCTTCTTTATGTTCAAGTCATTCACCCATTTTGAGTTTATCTTGCTGTAGGGTGTGAGGTGTTGATACAAACCTAATCTTTCCCACACTGTCCTCCAATTTTCCCAGCAGTTTTTATGAAATAGTGGATTTTTGTCCCAAAAGCTGGGATCTTTGGGTTTGTCATAGACTGTCTTGCTGAGGTCACTCACCCCAAGTTCCACAGCATCTTTTGTAGACATTCCCTTTTCCCTAACCACCCTGGGGCAGACCTTCGCCATCTCTCACCTGGACTATGGCACTCACCTTCTGGTGGGTCTCTGCCTCAAATTTCTCTACACTTTAACCTGTTTTCCATCAATCAAACTCCTCTTTCCAAAGTGCAGACATGCCCCTCTCCTACTTGACTAACTCTCTGCTTCCCCCAGTATCCGACATATAGGGAGCCCTTCCACACTACAATTTTTCCCATTATAGTTTCAATATGTCTCAGGTCAGCATAAAAAATTGAATGAGAATCTGGGGGAGGGGGAGTTTTGTTGGAGCTACAAATGACACGTGAAAGCTAGCAGACAACACACAAAAAAAGAAAAAGTTTAGAAACTCAGAAATGCTTAAAATATATGTAGTACTGTATGTATGTGTGTGATAGATATAGTATTGTATAATAGCATTATATTTTATCTTTTAGTAACATAAACATAGACAATTTCTTTTTAAAAGTTAAAATAAGTAAAATATTAAAGATTATAAAAAGAATGTGAAATCCAGCAAATGACGGGCAAAGACTAGAACTGTCGAGATGTCTTAACATTGACCTGCAGACACCATATGGCCAACTATTAACCCAAATTTTACAATAATGTAATGGAAACGTCCCAAAAAAGGAAAAAACAAGTCAGACTTCTTCTCTGGTACAAAGGGGAGGCCAAAACATTTTATGTGCCTTTTCCAGATTGAGGGGGCTCTATGCTGCTTAGGCATCATGGGGGCACTGTACTCCTGAACCCCACAGTGCCGAAGGGCTACCTGGGTGGCATTTAGACTCATCACAAACCTTTCTTCTTTTCCAGTATCCTCACACTTACTCCCTCCACACACTCCGAAATCCAGCTATTATGTTGCCTCCTTGATGTTCCCCGAACATACCACTTCATCCCCCATCTTGTGACTCAAATGTTCTCCCTCCTTGTCTCTGCTTTCTAGCTCTCTTGGTTTCCTTTACAATTCAGCTCAAAGGCCACCCTTGCCAGGCACCTTTCCTGGTTCCCCTGTCTAATGACAGCTTCTCTTCTCAGATATCTCAGATATCTCTTATCTGCTCTCTCTCTTATATGCATATATGTATGTATGTATGTATTGTTGTTTAGTTATTACAGTTGTGTCTAACCCTTTGTGACTCCATTTGGGGTTTTCTTGGCAAAAATTCTGGAGTGGTCTGCCATTTCCTTCTCCAGATCATTTGACAGATGAAGAAACTGAGATGAAAGTGATTCACCCAGAGTCCCACAGCTAATAATTGTCTGAGGCCAGATTTGAACTCAAGATGTGTCTTCCTAACTCTAAGCCCAGTGCTCTAGCGCTGCCCCATCTAGCTACCTCTCCCTCCTTTCTCTCTCTGTCTGTCTCTGTCTGTCTCTCTCCTCTCTCTCCATTTCTATGTCTCTCTGTCTGTCTGTCTCTCTTCTCTCTGTCTCTGCTTCTGTCTGTCTGTCTCCCTTCTTTCTGTCTCTCTCCTCTCTCCATTTCTGTCTCTCTTCTCTCTGTCTCTCTTCTCTGTCTCTGCTTCTGTCTGTCTGTCTCCCTTCTCTCTGTCTCTCTGTCTCTCTCTCTCTCAATCCATATGTGTATACACACATATCTCTGTGTCTACATAGTTTGCAAGTTCTCCCCCATTTGACTGTGATCTCCTTGAGACCAGGAACAGTTTTTGCTTTTCTTTGTATATCTAGAGCTCAGTATAGTCCCTGGCATACAACAAGTGCTTAATGCATGCTTTTTGCTTGATAAGTTCTTTGCACAATCTCCCATAATCACAGAGCTGAAAGGGACCTCAGAGTCCATCTCATCCAACTCATCCCTGCAGAAGCCTGCCCTTGGCAGTGGACCAGTAGCAACCCAAAGTCTGTCTGAAGCCTCCAGTGGGAGGAAATGCATTTCTTTTCAGAGTCAGTCCGTTCTCCTTTAGGACTGCTCTGATTATTAAAAGTGTGTGAAAAGCCCAGATTTGCCCCCTACACCCGTCATCCATTGATCCTAGTTTTGCCTTCTGGGGCCAAGCAGAAGAAGTCTAATGTCTTCTCCTCCAGACCCTCCAAGACTCTCTGTCTTCGCTTCTCTGAGCTCAACATGCCCACTTCCTCCAACTGCTCCCTCTTAAGGCGTGGGCTTCATTGGCTGGAAAATCTGCAAAACTACAAGTGAACCTGACCCCCACCCACACATCTTCAAACAAGGCCATGGCCTAGAAAATACCTGGAAATCAAGGGTGCTTGCCACCTCTCCCCTGTTGACTTTCATCCCTGCTTAGCCAACGCTGATGTTATCTCTGGACTGCCCATGCAGGTAAATAAGGAGTGAATGATTAGCATATTTCCAGAGAAAGCCTGAGCCCTGCGAAGGCCATCATCTTCTCCCTGACTCAATTCTCTTTCCTGCATTATGTCTTCGAGAATCATTGAGGCAAGGGGATAACACTGCTTGGTTCTCCATCCACTGAGCCACCTCGCTGCCCTGATCACTGCAGTTCAAAACAATTGGCTTCCTTTGTTATCCTGCCTATTTTATTGGATGTCTCTAAAAACACTATTCTGAGACGGTTCACATGCCTCACCAGATTAACTGCCAAATGGGTTCATAAACCATAAACACACACACACACACACACACACACACACACACACACACACACACACACACACAACTGCTTTTCAGGATGTTTCCTGGATGCCTCCCAGGTGACTTCCTGCCTCTCCTGATAGAATGGAAGCCACTTGAGAGCAAGAACTTTGACTTCAGAGCCAGAGTTACCCCATGATCTTTACAGCTCCAGAAGATGGGTCTAGGGAGACCAACCAAGCGAAGGGAAGCAATTATCCTCTGTCCTTTCTCTCCCTCTAAAGGACCTCACCACCTCCTTTACCAAGAAAATGGAGGCCATCTGTAGTAAGCTCCCTCTGTTCCCTAAGTCTATACCTCAAACCCTCTCAGTGCCATTTGCCATTCTTTCCTCTTGTACTGTAGTTCTGAAAGGATCCCATCCTCTGGCCAAAGCTAGCCCTGCTGCCTAGGATCCCAACCCATTTCGTTTCCTCAGAGACTTTGCCTTTTCAAGCACTGTCCCTCGCTCTGTTTCTCTCTCTGTCTCCATCAGTCATTCTCCATCTCTCTCTCTCTCTCTTCCTCTCTCCCTCAATGATTCCTTCTCTACTGCCTGCCAATATGATCGGAAATTCCCCACTGTTAGAACAAAATGAAAACCCATCCTTTGCCTCAACTTGTTTCTTGAATTATCTTCCTCAAACTTCTGAAATATTGAAGTCTCATATGCCTCACTGTCTTCCCTTCCTCGCATCGAACCCGCTGTTCAACTCTCCTCTCTGAGATCTGGCTTCCAGCCACACTGCTCTGGAAGAACTGTCCTCTCCATGGCCAGCGCCAACCTTGCTTGTAATCGCGGAATCCTTTTCCTTCTTATTGGCTCCTTCTTATTGACTTCTCTAACACTTCTGGCACTGGTGTCCACCCTACTCTGGGGCGGTCTCACCTTCTAGGGTTTTCCTGACACTGCCCCTTCCAGGTTCCCTTCCAGCATCTCTGGAGGCTCCTCAGTCTTCTTTATTGTTCATCTTCCTGCCCACCTTGTGTGGTGCCTCCCATTGCTCTTTCCTGGGACCTCTTTCCTCTCAAAACTCTATCTCTTGATACTGTTGTCAGCCCCCAACGGTTTGTTTAGAAATAACTATGCAGATAATCAGTGAAATGTATACACGATATTTATGTTTGTATAATTATATCTAAAATATATTTCTATAAATATGTTTATATAATACATATTCATGTAAATATGTGTTTATATAATATATTCCTATAAATATATGTTTATATATGATATAGTCATATAATATATCTTTATCCATTACACATATATTATATATACAAAGCCTTCACTCATTCCCCTCCTCCTAAGCCCAAGACCTGGAGGGACCTCTCTACCTGAACATCCTCTAAGAATCTCAAACTCACCATGTTTAAAACTAAACTCCTCTCCCAGCCGCCCAGCCATTCTCCTAAATGTCCGATTTTTATAAAGGGCTCCACCATTCTTCAGGTGGAAAGTCATTGATCAACCCGATCTCGGATAGCTTTTCCATGGTGATTATGCAGAATTCCCAGCTACTCACTCAATGTCCCATTTAGACCAACTTATTGGTTAGTCCCTATACAGGGATTCTCGGTCCTCCTGAAAGCAGGGATGAGATCATGGAAAAGCAGGGTCTTTTTTCATGTTGTTCCAATATTCCACAACAAACAAATCAATCAATCACTGGAAAAAAGCAATCCATTGACCTCCCAGGGCTCAGGTCCCATTGGGCATCTGAAGGGCAGATATCAGCTGGCAAAAAGATCAACATGCTCTGGCCAAGGCGGGTTCAGGTGTAAGGGAAAGGAGAGAGGGAGAAAGACAAGTAAATGGGTCAGAAAATTCTTGACCCAGAGAGTCACAGAACTGTGAGGGTCATCTAGTCCTACTCAGATGGGAAACTGAGGCCAAAAAAAGTTGAGTGACTTGAGCAAAATCATACAGAGAGTAAGCAGCCAATCCAGGATGAGAATGTAGGTCCTGTGACTCCAGATCCCATATTTGCTGCCCTGTGGTGGAAGGTGTCCTGGGGCCCAAGCTTCCATCCTCTGGATCAGCATCCTCCAGGCTTCTCCCCAACTGGAAAATGAACCTGCCTCATCCACTCAGGTATCTTCTGGCTAGATAATGAGTACAATTTAAATTGAGCCAAGATAGTCTTGGATGACAAGGGCTTAATGAGCTTCCCCATCCAAATGCCAGTTACATTTTAACCTGCGCCTTCTGGTCTTTAACTCTTTAAATAGAGAAGAATATTGGCATTTGGGGCAACTAAACTGATCCCTTGGAAGGAAGGAAGGAAGGAAGGAAGGAAGGAAGGAAGGAAGGAAGGAAGGAAGGAAGGAAGGAAGGAAGGAAGGAAGGAAGGAAGGAAGGAAGGAAGGAAGGAAGGAAGAAAGGAAGGAAGGAAGGAAGGAAGGAAGGAAGGAAGGAAGGAAGGAAGGAAGGAAGGAAGGAAGGAAGGAAGGAAGGAAGGAAGGAAGGAAGGAAGGAAGGAAGGAAGGAAGGAAGGAAGGAAGGAAGGAAGGAAGGAAGGAAGGAAGGAATTTATACATTTTATAGCATATTTAAGGTTTGCAAAAGTAGTTAAGCTTATAGAGACTTCTAAACGACCTCCTGTTCCTTGCAATGGCAAGTCAGAAATCATCTAGTCAAATCCTACCATTTTGAATTTGAGGAACTTGAGGACCAGAGGAGTTGAATCTCTTGCCCAAGGCAACATAGGTAACAAATGATGATGACAAGACTCAGTCCAAGTCCTATGGTGCCAACACCAATCCTTATCCCAATGCCCTAACATGCTGATTTCTTTTCATCCTCACACCTGACTAGGACATAAGAGATGTAAGGATTATTATTCCATTTTACAGAAAAGGAAAATAAGGTCAAAAAAGGGGCATGGATTGCCCAACATCAGAAACCTGAGAAACCTTGGAGTGTCAATTAAAACCTAGGTCATTCCTAGCTCCTCTATCCTACATTGCCAGTACTTTGGGACAGGTGGCCTTCTCTTGAAGTCCCTCAGATCTCACCATCTGGGGAGAGGCTTACCCACTCTACCTACACTGAGCTGGTAACTCCTTCACTTGAAGAGCTGTCCCTGATTCTCCCCCACCAGCTCTTGTCCCCCCTGCCCCTTAAAGTCCTATCCATCAAAAAATTGGAGAGCTTGGCCCCTGGACAGTCATGGATTTTGTTTTCTCTTGGTATATGACATAAATCTTTCTCCTAGACTTGACATGAGAACTTGCTCACTTTGTGTGATTTTGCAAAATGCCTTATGCTTTCCATATTTTTGTATTTCTATAGACTGCAGAATTTAGCATTCCGTTCTGATTCCTCATTTTACAGAATAGAAAACTGAGATTTAAAAAAGGAAAGGAATTGCCTAATTGCCATGGGACAGATTAGAAAATTTCTTTAAGTATTCAGGCTCCAGGCAAGTTGATTGCTCCATCTCCACCATCTAGATCTCTTAGATTGATCATTGACAGTCATTCTTAGTGAGTACCTCAATTTCTCAATCATTTGAAGATCCCTATAAATTCTAAATGTAGGAGTTCCTGATTGAGAACTCCTCTAGTCCAACTCCTACATTTTACAGATAAGGAAATGGCCCAGGGAGACTAAAACACAGAATTTTAGAATTGGAAGGAATCCTAGAGGCCCTCTAGTCTTATCTACCCCTGAGCAAAAATTTGATGTAAATCATCCAGCTTTCAGGGAAAATCCACTTTCCCAAAGTAGTTTGTTCCATTTTTCAACAGCTCCAATTGTTATGAAATTTTCATCATACACCAAGCCTGAATGGTCTTCCTAGTTTTGCCTTCTTTGGTCAAGCAGAATGAGTCTTATCCCTCTTTCCACATGAGAGTCCTGGAATACTTGAAGATAGCCATCATAGCTTGATACAGTCAAACAGGTATTGACTCTGGAGTCAGAAGAGTGTATTCCAATCCTGTCTAAAAATAATAATAGCTAGCATTTATATAATGCTTTAAACACTTTTCAATTATCATCTCATTTTATCCTCAAACAAGGTTGGAAGGCAGGTGCTATTATCATCCCCATTTAATAGATGAGAAAACTGAGATAGACAGAAGTAAAGTCACTTGCTTCAAGTTTCCCAACTAGTGAGTATCTGAGCTAGGATTTGAACATTGGTCTTCTAGTCCAAAGCTCTCTACCCAGGGCCAACTGTGTGACTTGGAGCAAGTCACAGTCTCCCTCATCCTGAGTTTCTTCCTCTGGAAGAGAAAAGAATTAGGCAGGACCCACTAGCTCTAGACTGGTGATCCTATGGCCCCTTGAGCCTGCTTTTCTCCAGACTAAATTTCTCCAGTTCCTTTTCCCTGACCTTCCTCATCCCAGTTATTCTCCTCCAGAAATACTCCAACTTGTCAAGTCCTTTTTGTATCCAATATCGATGATCAGCTATGACCTGGTCCTAATTTTTCATTAAATCATTAAAACTTAATCAGAATTCCATGATTTTTTAAAAACTTGTCCATCGAGAGTCAGCCTCAAAAAGTGTGAAACTCCAATGCTCTGTAGAAACAAGTGTGGGTTTGCAGATTTGTCAAGGTTAGTGTTGGCAAAGCCCAACCATGGACAGGACCAACAGCTTGTTGTGCTTGTTGTACAAACCCATGTTTTATCCACTTTGCACAGAAACTTTATTTGCCATGAATTGAGAACATGTGGAGTTCTTGGAGGCAGTGGGGAAGGGGACCTGGGGGAGAGCAAGGCTTACAGCCCGGGTAAACGTGAAAGTATCATTTACTGACCAGGAGGGGAAAAGTGAAGGAGCAAAGTCTAAACCCACAGGGACTGTTTGCAATCAGCAACAGAGAGAAGTCGCCTCTTTGTGAAAAGTCCAAAACCAACAAGGCAGGCTTCATTTACTTTCTGATGTAATGAAGGATAAGTCCATGGTCAGCATATTGTAGAATCAGGTGGGAGCCTGTCCTGTGGGCTGGTGATCTCCGATGGGGGAACGAGGGAAGGTGGTCCAGGGGATGGTCTGGCCCTGATACGGTTAATGGATCCCTAAGCCCAGCCATCCTGGAGCAAACCACTGCCCCTGCCCGGCACAGAGGAGCCAGGGGCTGCCATGGTTGGACCAGTGAAGGATGGCGATCCTCTTTCTCCTTAGACACTGGAGACTCAACCATTACCAAGACCAACCTTTAGAAGGAGGAAAGAGGTGGGAATTGCTAGAGGAATTCTGTTCTAGCTTCTCCAGGGTCTTGGGGTGCCCTTTAGGGTGGGCTTGGATGCTCCCAGATTCTCCTGTTGCTGTGAATACCCAGAAGGAAGCAGGCATGAATATGAATAGAGAAGAAAGCACTTGAACCTCCTTCCAAACCCTTCCTTTCTTATTATCTGGGAACAGCCAAGCTGGCTCATGTTGGTGGTCTGGCATTCTCACCTTTCAAAGCAGGGGTTCAGCCAACCTCTGAGATCCCTTCAGCCCAAGACTTGCATGCCCTTGTGTGTGCTAGGCAAGTGAGGTGGCCCAATGGAGAGCTCACCGGACCTGGAGACAGGAAAAGCTGAGTTCATATCCTGTCTCAGATGCTTATGAGCTAGGTGACCCTGGCTAAGTCACATAGTCATTCTCTGCCTAGGTTTCACCCTTTGGGTGCTTGTGAGGATTAGAAATTTATAAAGCTTTTTGCAAACCTTAAAATGCTAAATTTTGTGGTTATTGCCATTCAGAAATGTTATTCATGCCCTACCATTTGGGATTTTCTTGGCAAAAAGACTGGACCAGTTTGCCATTTCCTTCTCTAGCTCATTGGACAGATGAGGAAACTGAGGCAAACAGGGTGGAGGGAACTGCCCAGGGTCACATAGCTACTAAGTGACTGAGGCCAGATTTGAACTCAAAGATGAGTCTTTCTGACACCAGTCACTATACCACCTGGCTCCCCAAAAACTGCTCTATAAATGCCAGCAATTATTAGCATTAAAAAAACACCTTACTTTCTGTCTTAATAGCAACTCTAAGACAGAAGGGCAAAGATTAGGCAAACAGAGTTAAGTGGTTTGACCAGGCTCACCCAGCTAGGAAATGTCTGAGGCCAGATTGTTGAACCCGGGTCTTCCTGACTCCAACCTGGAGTTCTATCCACTGTGCTACCTAGCTACCCTTATTAGTATTTTTTCTACCTCTTCCCCATGCCTGGAATGCTTTTGATCCTCCACTCTACTTAGTGACCTCCCTGGCTTCTTTTAAGTCCCAACTAAAATTGCATCTTTTATTGGAAACCTTGTCCACTCCCCCTCCCCTCAATCCCAATGTCTTTCCTCTTTCAGACTAAGCAAGGTCAATGCCTGGGTTTTATTTTATCATTAAAAGAATAGCTAATCATACAAATAAAGAAGGAAAGTAGGTGGCATTTTGGAGAGAGTACTGGACAAAGGCGGTCAAGAAGACCTGAGTTCAAATCTTGCCTCTGAAATGGACTAGCTGGATGACCCTGAGCAAATTTCTTAACCTATTTCCCCATCTGTCAAATGAGTGGGTTGGACTCATCTAGCTCTAAGGTTCCTTCTAGCTCCAAAACTCTAATCCAGTACTAAAGCTATTTTGTCTGCAGAAGACAGGAGCAGCAACTTCCCAAGGGGGCCCCTTCTTTGCTTTTCAAGTTTATGTATTTCCAAAGGCTTCACTGTCTTTTTTTTTTAAGATTTTTACTAATTTGTTGTGTTTTTTTTTCACATAGCCAAAGATTCTCCCAGTATCCCTTTCTATTCCTCAGATTATTTTTTTAAGAAAGAAGAAGGGAAAAAGAAGAAAAATTGGCATAACTGATCAGTATAAGAGAAAGTCTGAGGATAGGTGCAGTGTACATACAACACTTGAGAATCTCCCATTTCTGGGTTTTCCCATCTATCTTTTTCCTGAGCTGTGTTTGTTTGTTTTTTTGTTTTTTTGTTTTGTTTTGTTTTGTTTTTTAAATCTTTACCTTCAGTCTTAAAAACAATCCCTTGTAAAGCAGAAGAGTGATAAGGACTAAGCAATTGGGTTTAAGTGACTTGCCCAAGGTCACACAGCTAAGAAGTGTCCAAAGTCACTAGAATGTTCTTGATAATTTTGCAGCATGAACTTTGATTTTTTTTGTTATTGTTGATTGTTATTTCCATTTCCATAGTTGTAATCAGTGTATACATTGCTTTCTGGGCTCTGCTGGCTTGACTACATTATTTCAAGTAGATCTTTCCACAAATTCTTACAGAAAAGTAATAGTCTATTATATCCTTGTGCCACAATTTGTTTAGCCAGTCTCTTTTGCAAGCTGACCAGCAGACTGTGAAGCTGATGGTTGCTTCTGACTAGGTGTAGCAGCTTAGGCAAAATGATGAATGGGACACAGCTTTCATATTCAACCTGCAGCACAGGTTTCACAAGAAAAACTGCTCTGCCTGGTCTGAGGCTTGGCTTTATTTTATACCCTCATGGTCACACATCTACTTGGCACACAGTTTCATTCTCAACATGCTTTCCAAAAATTATTCATTTTACATTTTATAATTTTTTTTAACTTTTCTTGGTCTTAAAATCTTTCCTTTCCCAAAGATCTAACAAGTATACTATTCTGTGTTCACTTAATTTACTTATACTTTCCTTCTTTATATTCAAGTCATTCACCCATTCTGAGTTTATCTTGGTGTAGGGTGTGAGAGGTTGATCTAAACATAATCTCTCCCATACTGTTTTCCAATTTTCCCAGAAGTTTTTGTCAAATAGTGGATTTTTGTCCCAAAAGCTGGAATCTTTGGGTTGATCACAGACTATCTTGCTAAGGTAACTTATCCCAAGTCTATTCCACTGATCCTCCTTTCTGTCTCTTAGTCAGTACCATATTGTTTTGATGAACACTGCTTTATAGTATAGTTTGAGATCTGGTACTTCTAGGCCACCTTCCCTCACATTTTTTTTCATTATTTCCCTGGATATTCTTGATTTTTTGTTCTTCCAAATGAACTTTGTTGTAGATTTTTTCTAATTCTGTAAAAAAGTTTTTTGGTAGTTCAATGGGTATGACACTAAATAAGTAAATTAATTCAGGTAGGATTGTCATTTTTATTATGTTAGCTCATTCTACACATGAGCAATTAGTGTTTTTCCAATTATTTAAATCTAGTTTTAATTGTGTGGAAAGTGTTTTGCAATGGTGTTCAAATAGTTTGTCTTGGCAGATAGATTCCTAAGTATTTTATATTGTCTGGAGTGATTTTAAATGGAATTTCACCTTCTAACTCTTGCTGCTGAGATGTGTTTGGAAATATATAGAAATACTGATGATTTATGTATATTTATTTTGTAACCTTCAATTTTGCTAAAGTTGTTGATTATTTCCACTAACTTTTTAGTTGGTTCTCTAGGATTCTTTACATAGACGATCACAACATCTGCAAAGAGTGATAACTTGGTCTCCTCGTTACCTATTTTAATACCTTCGATTTCTTTTTCTTCTCTAATTGCTACTGCTAGTATTTCTAATTCAATATTAAATATTAGAGGTGATAATGGGCATCCTTGTTTCACTCCTAATCTTATTGGGAATGCTTCTAATTTATCCCCATTGAAGATTATACTTGCTGATGGTTTTAGATATATATATTGTTTATTATTCCTAGGAAAGGCCCTTCTATTCCTTTACTTTCTAGTGTTTTCAATAGGAATGAATGTTATATTTTGTCAAAGGTTTTTTTTCTGCATCTTTTGAGATAGTCATGTGATTGTTGTTGGTTTACTTATTGATATGGTCAATTATGTGGATGGTTTTCCTAATATTGAACCATCCTTGCATTCCTGGTATAAATCCCACCTGATCATAATGAATAACCCTCATGATCACTTGCTGGAGTCTTTTTGCTAGTATTCTTTTTAAGATTTTTGCATCTATGTTCATTAAGGAAATTGGTCTATAGTTTTGTTTCTCTGTTTTTGACCTGCCTGGCTTTGGAATCAGTTCCATATTTTTGTCATAAAAGGAATTTGGTAGAACTCCTTCTTTGCTTATTATGTCAAATACTTTATATAATATTGGGAATAGTTGTTCTTTGAACGTTTGATAGAATTCACTTGTGAATCCAACAGGCCCTGGGGATTTTTTCTTAGGGAGTTCTTTGATGACTTGTTCAATTTCTTTTTCTGATATGGGGTTATTTAAGTTATTTCTTCTTCTATTAATCAAAGCAATTTATATTTTTGTAAATATTCATCCATATCACCTAGATTGCCATATTTGTTGCCATATAATTGGGCAAACTAGTTTTTAATGATTGCCTTAATTTCCTCTTCATTAGAGGTGAGGTCTCCCTTTTCATCTACAATACTGTTAATTTGGTTTTCTTCTTTCCTTTTTTTGATTAGATTGACCAATACTTTGTTTATTTTATTTGTTTTTTTTTCCAAGATGCCAGCTTCTAGTCTTATTTATCTATTCAATAATTCTTTCACTTTTGATTTTATTAATTTCTCCTTTAATTTTTAGGATCTCTAATTTAGTTTCTATCTGGGGATTTTTAATTTGTTCCCTTTCAAGTTTTTTTTTTAATTTGCATGCCCAATTTCTTGACCTCTGCCCTCTTTAATTTGTTAATATATGAACTCAAGGATATAAATTTCCCGAGTACTACTTTGGCTTCATCCCATAGATTTTGAAAGGATGTCTCATCATTGTCATTTTCTTCAATGAAATTATTGTTTCTATGATTTGTTCTTTAACTAAACACTTTTGGAGAACCATATTATTTAATTTCCAATTAATTTTTGTTTTGGCTCTCCATGTACCCATACTAATTATTATTTTTATTGCATTATGATCTGAAAAGGTTGCATTCATTATTTCTGCTTTTTTGCACTTATTTGCTATGCTTTTATGCCCTAGTACATGGTCAATCTTTATGAATGTACCATGCACTGCTAAAAAGGTGTATTCCTTTTTGTCCCTATATATTTTTCTCCACATATCTATTAACTCTAGTTTTTCCAAGATTTCATTCATGTCACTTACCTCTTTCTTATTTTTTGGTTTGATTTATCTAGATTTGATTGAGGAAGGGTCAGGTCTCCCACTAGTATAGTTTTACTATCTATTTCCTCCTTCAACTCCACTAGTTTCTCCTTTAGAAATTTGGATGCTATACCATTTGATACATACATATTGATTACTGATATTTCCTCATTGCCTATACTGCCTTTTATCAGGATGTAATTGCCCTCCCTATCTCTTTTAATCAGACCTATTTTTACTTTGGCTTTGTCAGATATCATGATTGAGATTCCTGCCTTCTTTTTCTCAGTTAAGGCCCAATATATTTTGCTCCAGTCTTTGATCCTTACCCTGTGGGTGTCTACCTGCATCATGTGTGTTTCTTGTAGACAGCATATGGTAGGATTTTGGTTTCTAATACACTCTCCTATTTGCTTTTGTTTTATAAATGAGTTCATTCCATTCATGTTCAGAGTTATGATTGCCACTTGTGTATTCCCCAACATTAATATATTGTCTCCTAGTTCTGCTTTTTCTTCTTTTACTATATCCTTTTAAACTAGTGGTTTGCTTTTAATCAGTCCCCCCTAATTCCCACCATTACTATAATTCCCTTTCTGTCCCCTCCCTTTTTGTTCCCTTCTTTTTTTAGGGTCTATTAAGTTCCCTCCCCCTCTGTTTCCCTCCCTTTTTGTACTCCATGCCCCATCTCCCCACCCCCTTTGTTTTTCCCTTTTCACTTTCCATGTAGGGTAAGATAGAATCCAATGCCCCAATGAATCTAGATGCTCTTCCCTCTCAGAATTGATTTCTCTCAGACTAAGGTTTAAGTATTACCTATTAGCACTCTCTTCTTCTACTACTTATAATAGTATTCTTCCCCTCCCCTTCCCATGCACCTCTTTGTGTGATGTAGATTATCCTATTTATCTTATTCCTTCAAGTTTCTCTTGGTGCCATCTTCTATTCCCCCCTTCATTTTTCTTTTTTTGTTGTTTTGCTTATCATCTTAGACCACTTATTACCCCAATCTCTATTTATGAATGATTCTTCTTATTACTCTAGTAGTGAATATAATGTTTGAGATTACATAAACAATTTGATCTTATCAAAGTCCTTAAAGAAGAAAATTTAAATTTAAAAAAATTTCCCCTTTCCTCTCTCTTTCTTATTTACCTTTTCATGTTTCTCTTAATTTTTGTGTTTGGATATCAAACTTTCTGCTTAGTTTGGGTCTTTTCTTTACAAATACTTGGAAATCTTCTATTTTGTTGAATGCCTAAACTTTTCCCTGGAAGTATATAGTCAGTTTTAAGGGGTGGGTGATCCTTGATTGAAGACCCAATTCTCTTACCTTTCCAAATATATTCCAAGCCTTGTGGTCCTTTGGTGTGGAAGCTGCCAAATCTTGTGTAATCCTGATTGGTGCTCCTTGATAACTGAATTGTCTCTTTTTGGCTTCTTGTAAAATTTTCTCCTTAGCTTGGAAGCTCTTGAATTTGGCTATTACATTCCTGGGGGCTGTCTTTGGAGGATTTGGTGTAGAGGGTATTCTATGAACTCTTTCAATGTCAATTTTGCCCTCTTGTTTAAGAACATCAGGGCAGTTTTCTTGGATAATTTCTTACAGTAAGATGTCAAGACTTCTGTTTATTTCAGGGTTTTCAAGTAGACCAATAATTCTCAAATTGACTCTTTGAAACCATTTCTCATGGTCTATCATCTTGTTGATGAGATATTTTATGTTTCCTTCTATTTTGTCAGTCTTTTGCCTTTGCTTTATTAATTCTTGCTGTTTTGTGAGATCATTGACTTCCAATTGCCCAATTCTGGTCTTTAAGGACTGGTTTTCTGCTATAATCTTTTGATTTTCCACTATGATCTTATGATTTTCCTTTTCAGTTTGGTCTATCCTGCTTTTCATGACTTCCAACTGTTTAATTTTGGTCTCCAATCGGGAGTTCTTGTCTTTCAAACTGTCATTTTCTTTTTTAACCATTTCCCACTTTTCTTGCCAAAATTCATTCATCTTTCTCATAAGCTCTGATTTAAATTCTTCAAGAGTTCATGACCAATTTCCATTTTTTGGAAGGTTTGGATGCATTTATTTGCTTGTCCTCTTCTGCTATTTCCTCTGTAGTCTGGATTTTTCCTCCATAAAAATTATCCAGGGACAATGCCTTCTTCTTGTTCTTCTTGCTGTTGAGAAGTTGTTTTTCCTGGGCATTGTTTGCTATCACTATGCTGGTTTTTCCTTCTCTTTCCAGTCAGAAGTCTGAGTGATGAGGGCAGGCTCTCTGTGTATGGAGCTAAGGAGCATGGTTTTTGCCTGAGGCCACCTCTAAAGTCTCCAGAGCTTCTACTGTTTGCCGCTCTTGTCTGCATTATCTCTGTTCCCAAGGTCTGTGCTCTTCAGCCTGCTGGGGTCTCATGTATAGCTGCTCTTAGGGGTAGGTCTTTGGTGGTCTTAGTCACCTGCCAAGGACCTAGAGGTGCCCCTCTCTCACTCACTGATTCTAGCACACTGGCTCTGACTCTAGCACACTAGCTCCTTCACACATTACTCCATGTATGGGTGTGGGGGAGAGTTGATCAGCTCACGTTTTGGTAGAAGCTATTTCACCCCCTTATAGTGTGGAAATGCTCAAATCCCATGAACCTTCAATGTTGCACCCTATTGTGTAGTCCATTCATTCATATGAGTTTTGGTTTTTTGGCCTTTTGAAGTAGTATATATCAGTAGGCAATGAGAAGAGGAAGAGTCCTATGTCTACACTGCCACCATGTTTACCCAGAAGAATTAGCAGTAATCATATTAATATAACTAGTCAGCTAATTTCTAGCAATAGTAGTATCAGTAGAAATATGAGTACTAGACGTCATCTTCAGCTTACTGGTAGGTGTAGTGATAGTGGTGATGGTGCTAATGAAAGTAATAGTACCAGTACCACTAATAGGAGTACTCATACAAAGAGTGGTGATGATAGTAGAAGTAGTAGTAATAGTTGTAGTCATTATCAATTGATTAGTAGTCATAGTGTGATAGTAGTGGTGGTGGTAGTGGTAGTGGTAATAGTAGTAGTACTGATAATAGTAACAGTGCCAGAACCAGCAGCAGAACAACAATGATATTAGTAGTAGTGGTAGTAGTAGTTTTTCATGCTGGATTGTTGTTTATTCAATCAATTCGATTTCATAGACTAAGTCAGCGAGTTAAAACCCTAACCCCAAACTTCACAAGGGGTTTTACATATCTGTATAACATCTGGAATGGGGTGGGATAGACAATTAGAATCAGGAGAAAGAAACAGTGCAAGGCTTCAAAGAGGCTAATTAAGGATCTTGTCTAGACATCCCTGTGTGAGAATCCAACAAACAGGACCCCAGGGGAATTTCCCCTTAATTCAATTCCATTTTCAACTCAACTCAATAGTAGGACTCAGTGGAAGGGACACTTGGTGTAGGGATGGTTCCTCTCTAAGGGTCTCAGTTTCTTTGTCTTTAAAATGAAGGATTGATCAAGGAGTCATCTGTCCTCCTTCAACTCTAAATCCTCTGATCAGTGGTAATGTATAATGCTTCTGAGGCTTCCCTGAGTCCCTGGTGTGCTAAATAGAGTGCTCCAATACTTTCCAAGGTTGTATTAGTATTACTAGTAATGTTGGTAGTGGTGGTATTGGTGGTGGTGGTAGTGGTGGTGGCAGTGGTAATAGTGGTAGTGGTGGTGGTGGTGGTGGTGGTAGTAGTAGTAGTGAAGGTGGTGGTAATGGTACTAGTAGGAGTACTGTCAGTAATATAGTACTAGTAGTGGTGGTGATGATGGTGGTGGTGGTTGTAATAGATTCCAGCTGTTAAAGAGGAAAAGGGAAGGAGGGTCAATAGAAGCAGAACCCTGAGTGGAACCTAGAGGGAGGCACAAGTTGCTATGAGCTTTCTTTATAAACTAAAATCAGATGGTAGGACCTGACCCCAATTCCTTCATTGGGGAGGACTCACAGGCAGAGACGCTCCCTCTCCCAATGTAGGTCAGCACCTTTGCTGCTTGCTTTGGGTTTGGAGTTTTCTGTAGCACCAAGAAGCTGAGGGGCTCACCTAGGTTCAAAGGTGAGAGTGAAACCCAGGTCCTTCTAGCTTCAAGGCCAGTTCTCTATCCATTATGATACAATCAAATTAATTTATTTAGGTGAAAACAGCTATAGAGCTTATCTAATTAGTGGAATGGAGGCTCCCCCTCCCAGGTACTCAGTCCAGAGAGGGGAGGAGGTAGAGCAAAGACAATTTTGTGTATCCAGTCCATAATGGAGCACATCTTTTGAATCTTCCCAACAGTGATAGGAGCCATCTGGCTGCTACATGGCCTCGGAGCCCCCAGAGTCAGCCCTGGACCAGGATGAAAGATTAGAGAAGGACCTAAGTAGAGGTTCTTCTCTGACTCTTCTTATAAAATCACAAAAGTGTCTGGTATGTTTTTCATGGCTGCAACCATGCACAAAATATCTCAAAATCTCTATTCTTATACCCAGGACAGGTCTAGGAAAACCCTACCTGGGCAATGATATGATCTGCTTCCTCTCTTGAATTCCACCAACCAAGGCTTTTGCCTAGCAATGTCCCCTCAGGTTGATGAGCCTCAATCAGATCACCCCTGCCCAACAGTAACAGTCAAGGTTGGCTTTGATTCTACCTGAACTCAATCAGCATCTCTGTTCAGGTTCAGATGATTATTTGCACGAACCCTAAGCATTTCATTATTCCTCCATTTTACCCTCTCTGGAAAGATCCTGTTGGATGTTCTGTGAACAGGAAACCATCTAACCACACGTTGTTTTGTGTAAGAATGAAGACCAGTAAACATGATGGATGCCCCATAATGAGAAGGCAAATTATAGGTTAACAGTTGACTCTGGTTTACATAGGGGGAAATGGGAGCAGCATGACTTTCTGAGGGCTCCATGGAGCCCACTCTGGGAAGAGATGTGACAAAAGCCATGAATGCTACCAAAAGCAATAACCTCTGTAATAGTTTACATTGCCCTTATAATTCTTCAACAAACCTGATGAGTCAGTAGAGTCAGAGTTTGGAGGATGCTCAGAAGTTACTGAATCCCATCTCCTCATTTTGTAGTTGGAACTAAGCCCCAGAGCAGTTATAGAAGGATTAAGGCTAAGGTCACCAAACGAATAAGTGTTGGAGGAGACCGGATTTAAACACAGGTCTTCTTATATCCAAGGTCTGCCCGTTATACCACGTTTGGATTCCCTTCTTTGACAAGAAGAGCTCTATTGGTCAGCTAAGGTATAAAGGTGGTTCTGCTGCTTACTCTGCATATGAACTGCATTCTCATCTCTAAACCAAAAAAAAAAATGCTAAGGGAATTTAACAGCAACCTTCAAAGCAAGCCCAAGAGTCCTTGGGGACACACAATCTTCCAGAACATTACATTAAAGTTTGCAAAAAAGCTTTGGGTCTGAGTATTACTCTGGGGTCCTTCTAGCTCCAAAATCAAATGATCCCATGATGCCTGGCTGGAAAAGGGAAGGGAAAAGAGAAATGCATTTATATAGTGCCTACTATGCTCCTGAAAGAAGAGAGAATTATTTTTTTTATGAGCTGGCCATGTTTCCTTTGATACAGACTGCTAATATGATTGGTAACTTCTAGGGAGGAAACTCCTCCTGATACAAGTCACCACCTAGTTTGTAACTTATAATCATAGAAATCTGCCTTGAGGCACTGAGATATTAATAGACTTGCTCAGCATGTTTAAAGGAGTGAAATTTGAGCCCAGTTCTTCCTGACTCCAAGAACAGCATTTGATCCACAGTGCCCAGCTACCTCTCCATTAGGAATCATTTGGTATGCAGAACATACAGGTAGAGATTTCCAAGAGGGAATCAGAAAAGAGAGACTATGATTTGAGAGGAGGTCAGAAATGAATAAATGCATTTTATAGAATCATAGAATTGTTAGAGATCTCAGAAAACACTTCGTCCAAACCACCTGTGAACAGGAATCACCTCAGCAACATCTTTGGGAAATGGTCTTTCAACCTTTGCCTAAAGACTTCTAGAGAGAAGTAATCCTTTACCTCAGGAATGTTTTGAGATTTAAAGGAGATAATGTATATAAAGCAAGGAAGGAAGGAAGGAAGGAAGGAAGGAAGGAAGGAAGGAAGGAAGGAAGGAAGGAAGGAAGGAAGGAAGGAAGGAAGGAAGGAAGGAAGGAAGGAAGGAAGGAAGGAAGGAAGGAAGGAAGGAAGGAAGAAAGGAAGGAAGGAAGGAAGGAAGGAAGGAAGGAAGGAAGGAAGGAAGGAAGGAAGGAAGGAAGGAAGGAAGGAAGGAAGGAAGGAAGGAAGGAAGGAAGGAAGGAAGGAAGGAAGGAAAGAAGAAAAAGGAAGGAAGGAAGGAAGGAAGGAAGGAAGGAAGGAAGGAAGGAAGGAAGGAAGGAAGGAAGGAAGGAAGGAAGGAAGGAAGGAAGGAAGGAAGGAAGGAAGGAAAGAAGAAAAAGGAAGGAAGGAAGGAATTTTTAAGTTTAATCTGACTAACATTTTTTTAAGTCAAGACAATCAACAAACAGTAAACCAAGCCCTGATTGTTGATTTCTGAGGTATAGATGTTCTTACTTTCACAAAGACTGGGTCCCAGTCAGACAACTTCCTTGGGCAAGAATTGTATAAGATGAGGAAGTATGTCAGCATGGCTGAGTGGAAAGAGTACTGTGCCTGCAATGGGAGGATGTGAATTCAAATCCCACCTCTGATGTTAATTATCTGAATGTGTCTTAATATAGATTCAGGGAGGCTCAGAGTACCAAAATCCCAATACAAGGAAATGTTGCTGTGAGGAAACAATCACAAAACAAAGGTCAGTCAGAAAAAATAATGGAAACAGATCCACTGGGCCAACCCTTCTGGAGTCTCGGGGGGGAATGGGGCACTTTCTTTTAAACCATTAAAGTTTAGGGGGGGAGTTGTAGGGTACTGTGTGCAGCAGGACCAAGCATTAAGTGAAACAAAACAGAAAACTGAGTCTGGAGACCGATGCCATTTACATTGGGAGGAAGGTAGGGGAAATTGTTGGCTAGCTGACCTTCAAATTCTTTGAGGTAGTCAAAGGGGCTTTAGGCTGTCATGGCTTCTCTTATCTAATGTGATGATTCAGTTCTCTTGTGAGGAGTGTTAAGCATCTTCATTTAGCAGGTTAAGAAGGTGACTGTATTGTTCATGCTGTGTTTTTGACAAGTCACTCAATCATCTTAGGTCTTGATTTCCTCACTGGAAAATAAGAGGGTTGAACTCAATGGCTTCTGAGATCCATTCCAGGTCTACATCTTTGACCCTATGTCAGATTACTAACTGTATCAGTAGGAGCGACCCCATGCATCAACCATAGAATCATCTAAGTAAATACATTATAGTGGTGTGTGGCTAAATTGTTAATAGCTGACTCTCCAGGAAAAAAAAAATGGACAGCCAGTCAAGCTTCAACTCTGGTGATAATGTTCCTAGAAAGCAGCATGAAAGCCAAAAATGAATGACACATTGTACCTATGGGAAATAGGATGTAAGTTTCCCATGACCACAAAAAACAACCTTCTTTCATTAGACATTGCTGAAAATACACTTTTCTGCAGAAAATTCTTTATAACAAAACAAGCCAGCTGACCTTCAAATTCCTCAAGGTGGTCAACGGGACTTTGGGCCATCACAGCTGTTTTTACTCTAACATGGTGGCTCAGCTCTCTTAAGCCTGATAATATGTACTTTTCCTGACATAGCAACCAAAAGAAAACTCATAAAATGCAGTACACAAAATAAAATTGGTAACATGCAAAACATTTTTTCTCACTAGTTAATTCCCTAGAATTGTCTCCTTTTATGCTACCATTCCAATTTTAAAAAAAATTATTCAGACAAAATTCACTTTTCCTAATATATATTGTGTAGCAAATAAAATTCTTAAAATGAAGACTTTTATGAGCTGAATTTTGCCTTCCACTGTGTCAGATGATGGCATGAAGACATTGTACTGTATACTCTATTGCTATAAACCTTTCTACTTTGGTCACTCTCTGAAAACCAAGGAAGATGTTGCTGGGCCTTTAGATGATGCTGTTGGAAGACTCCAGGACTAGTGAGGTCTGTGAAAATTGGATTTAGGTATCTCCTGGTGTAACAATGAAGGTACTTAGCTCTTCCTTTATTGGGAAGATTGAATTGTAATCCCCAATCTATTTTTAGATTTTAATCCCCAAAAGTTGGTAACTCAGTATTTGAAGTAGATCTACCCATTTTAATCTACAAAAAGGTGTGATTTAACCAAAAAAAGATATAATCTAACCAAAGAAGGTATGAACTAAAGAGTGGGAAGTCCTGGAGAGAAGCGTCTGCTGTGATCGGTAGACATGAAATTTAGAGGAGGTGACACAAGAGAAAAAGATCTTTAAAAAGAGGACCACAGAGGTCATTCGAAGAGTATTCATTCGATATATTAGAGCATTTGAGATTTGTGATAGAGGGAAGAAGAGTCACTCGGAGGAGAGACTGGAAGATGAACACTCGGACTTAGCTGTGGAACTGGATCCCTGGAGGAGCTCATGCAGGAGACCTCAAACTGCTTTCCCTTTAGATGGTCATTGTTGGTGAGTGAAAGTCTGACTTAGTGACCCTGCCTTTCTGGAGGTGTAAATCTTTGAGAAAGGCCCATCATCTTGAGACTCTTTTCCCTGACTAGGGCCTTAGAATTTCTACCTGACTCAGAGGAAGCCAGAGTTTTCTCTCTCTCATTCCTTAATATCTTCTCCATATAGTAAATAAACTACTATACATTCCATTCTACTTCAGTAATTCATTTTGGGATTTAGTCATTAAATCCCTGGCAACCACCAATTTGACATATTCAGTCCAACCAACCATATAAAAATTAACAGGTCTCAACATCACCTCTCACATGCTGACTTCCACAGCTGGTTGGTGGCATTGGAGATTGTGAAGGATGCACCATCTTGAAATAATCAGTTTCTTTGGGTATCCTTTTGAGATCCCCAAGAGTCTTAGACTATGGATGCATAGCAAAGGTGAGTTGACATGTCATCTTAAGGCTATGATCTATGACGGGATTGGCAGCCTCCATGTTTCTAGCCAGCTGGACATTCCCACACGAAGTTCACATAACACCATTATTTTCTCCCTAAGTCCCATCACTGACTTGCACGCTTGGGCTTGGAGCATAAAAGATCCGCCCTGGGATTTGGAGGCCTAATTGCCACACAGCAAAAATATACAAAGAATACATGAAGAGCTGACAACTCTGTAAAGGTAGGATGAACAAGCCCAGTGACGCACCTAGTAGGACAGCAGCCTCTCCACAAAGCTGTGGGCATTACTCCTCTCATTATTTTCTCTCCCACACAGAACCTTACATGGCCATTTACCAGCAGCAAAGAGACTGTCAATAAAATCACTGGAATGCTTGAAGTTAAACATGCAAATGTTGAGGATTGGCTGGATTTTCCAAACACTTTTAAGCCTCCTCTGTATTAGTCATTTCTCCCCCACTTGATGTGTAGATAACCAACAAAACAACAAAGACGTTCGTGGTTTCCAATTTCTGAGGCATAAATACGGACCCTGAAAATGGACCGTTTGGCTTTCCTGAGCTGGTTCGAGCTGGCTCCAGCATTCCGCACCTAATTCATAGGCTTCCGCATGTCTTTGTGTATCTACTTGGAACACTTTTCAAGGGCTAGGGATGATCTGACTTTCTTCCTCGGTGGCCTCAGCAGCAGCAAACGCTCTAAAAGGCTAAGTAAAAGCAGGCCACATTTGAATTTCATTGGCTCCACTGGCACACCAGCCTGGAGGAATACTTGAAACTACTCAGGAAACAATTATGCTCCAAGTGCTGCAGTCGTATTTATTCTGGACCAAAGAGTGCTTTTGGAAGACCTTAGAGTGATGCAGCTACCTCTTCTCCAGATCTGTGCAGAGGGAAGGCCACTGACCTGGGAAGTCAGGAGCTCTGGCGGGGAGGGTCCAGCTTCCCTCGGAGCAGCCTCAACAAGTTCTTGCCCCTCTCTGGGTACTGTTTCCTCCCCTGTAAGTGAGGAGTTGGATCAGATGGCCTCTCCCAGTGCCCTGCTCAGATGAAGCTGTGCCTCTACTCTTGGCACACACAGCAGGCTTTCTCACTTCTGTCCTTTGGCTCACGCAGCTCCCCTAAGGGGAGGGTCTTCCCTACCTTTTGACAGTCCTGCCCTCTTTTAAGATGTCACCCAAATGTTACCTCTTCCATGAAGTCTTTCTCCCAGTTGGAGATCTCATTCCCTTCCCGTGTTGGCACAGGGCACCTTGTCTCAAACTCTTGTCTATGGCAGGCATCCTGGCACTGGAAAAAAGAGGAGGGAGGTGGTTATCCTGCCTCTCCTGCCCCCACGTGTGTTCTAAGGCCCAAAGAGAGGCTGTATGGAAAGTGCTTTATGAACATTAAAGTGAATGACAGAGACATACCCCTTGTTATATTATCAATTCTTGGATCATAAAAATTGGAGCTAGAGTGACCCTTGGAGATCCTCTGCTCCAACCCTGTCCTTTTACTCAGGATGAAACTTGGGCTTAGGGGAGGGAAGTGACTTGCCCAAAGTACCACAGTCAAGCAGAGCCATGGTCTGTTCACTACACCATACTGCCTGCCCTCATCCTCATCTGATACCAATAAATCACTTTGAGTTTCCCAAAGGGCTTTCCAAGCCTCCAAACCCACCCTGAAGCAAGTGGCCAAAGGCATTGCTCCTGCTCTTCTGATTCCTTTCTCCTCTCCCCAGGCCTCTTCTTGATCTTCTCTCCTTTCTTCTCTTCTTCCTGCCAAACCTCCAAAGATTTGGGGCTGCTTACAAGGAGCCCCCAGCACTGCCTGGTCCAAGTTATCTCCACTCAATCAGATACTAGGGGCTCTTCTAGTGCCTGTACTTAGAGACCTTGGTGGGGGTGGGTTGGGAGGGGGGGACCTTCTTCTCCTGTTGCTGGTCCTCAGCTTCACCCCTCCCTCTCCCTCCTCCCCTCCTCTCTTCTCCACCCTTCCTCTCTGCTCATGTCCTATGTTCCTTCTCATCACCTCTCTCCCAGTCCCTTCTCTCCTCCCTCCCTCTTCCCCCGCCCCCTCATCCATCTCCTCCCGCCCTCTTTCTCTTCCCCATCCCTCCCCCTCTTCTCTTTTCCTCTCTTCCTCCTCCTCCTCTTTTTCCTCTTCTGCTCCTCCTTCTCAAGTGCTTTCCCCACTTCCCTCTGCCTCTTCTTCTCTCCCCTACTCCCCTTGCCTCTGAAAAAGTCATAGTTGAGGTACTTCTGCAGTCAGGGACAGGGAAGAACAGGAAGGGTCTAGGGTGCAATGCTAGACCAGAAAGAGCCCCATATCCTGGGGGTGCTGGCCTTGGGGGTGCTGATGGCAGGGCCAGCAGAGATGGGAGCTGCCAGCCCAGCTACTTCCCAGAGCAGCACAGAGCAGGAGCTGTTCACGGCCAGGTGTTCCTCCAGGTGTCTCTCCCTGTACATCACCCAGCTAAGAATGACCTTCCAAAGTCTACAGGTAAGGCCACCTCAGGTCTTTAGGGGTCTTTCCCCAGAGACTTCTTTACCTTCCCTTCTGCCCAGCCCTACAGCCATCCCTGACCTCGTAGCCCCCTTCTCTTCAGATTCTTGCATCTCCCCTGACCCCCACCTCTTAGGGCAACTGCTCACTCCTCTGACTTCTGTATCCCACCTTTCTCTTGGTCTTCCATCTCAGTTCTTCTCTCCTCACTCTTTCCACAAACAGCCTCTAATCTTCCTACCACTCCTCAGGGACACAGATCCAATCTTTGATCCCACATCCCATCTGGATAAAGAGAGACAGAGACAGACAGACAGACAGACAGACAGAAAGAGAAAGAGACAGAGGGAGAAAGTGTGTGTGTGTGAGAGAGAGACAGAGACAGAGTGAGAGGTAGATAGATAGATAGATAGATAGATAGATAGATAGATAGATAGATAGATAGATAGATGGGTAGATGGGTGGATGGATGGAAGGATGAATGGATAGAATAAGATGGATAAATTAACATAGACAAAAAGATAGATACATGGCTACCTAGAGATACATAGATATATAGATGGATATGTGACTGTGGATATAGAAAATCTTTTGTGTGTATAATATGTGTATATTATAATATTATATTATTTTTATTTAATTATTATTTATAATTATTATTAATAATTAATTATTATTTAATGTATTATATATAATATATAAATAAAATATATAATTAATTATTGTTTAATAATATTAAATTATAAATTGTGTGTATAATAGAATAATAAAATTACATATAGCATATGTACTGTGTATATTATATTTACATAAATGTGCTATATGTAAATGTATGCCTCGACCTGTGTCAATATAGAGCATGTACACACACATATTGCTCTCCTAATAATTATGTACCTTATAAAACTGCCCCCCAAACAGCGCTTTTTGGAGATGATACAAAGATGTAATCCTGTGTGATTCTACAGTATGTGAATCTACGTGATTCCCTATTTAGGGAATCCTCAGAGATTATTGAACAGGGAGAGATGCGACCAGCCCTGATCTTGGGGAAATCCCTTTGTAATCTGGTGGGAGAATGCATTGAAGGGAGGAGAGTGTGGCTGAAGGGGGTTCAGGGAAGAGCTTCCTGGGACTGTCAAGAGAAGCCGTGTCAAAGCCCTGAACTTAGAGCAGTAGAAAGCAGAGACAGAAGCCAGACAGGACAAGTGCTGTAAACTGGCTAGAAGGGGAGTGGGAACTGCAGACCTGGGTGGCCCCAACAACGGTGGTGCCTTCCCCAGAAAAAGGAAGTGTGGAAGGGGCAGTGGTTTGGGAGATCCCACTACCCAGATGTGGGAATTCATCCCATGGCAATCTGGCTCGCCTAAAACAAACCAAAGCCTCATTTCACTGGACCCCAGCTCTGAGGGGGCCGACTGCTGGCCCTGGTCTGGTCCCTCCTGAAGTGGGGGCATCAGGTTGTTCTAGACAAAATCTAAATCATTTGAGGGTGAGTCTCCTGCTATCTACCCCCCCCACCCGCAAATGGTAGCCTCTTCCCTAAACTTTCCCCAGAGGTAAAGAAAGTATCATTTTCCCCATCCCCATCCCCACCACTTCCATTTATCTCTTATTTTATTTGAAATGTTGTGGTTGTCCCTCCTGCCTCTCTAGAGCAATAACAGCCTTTTAATAGAGTAGGACCTTGTTTTACATGCTTGAGAGTCCAGACCTATGCCACTGGCAATCAAAAAAATAAATAAATAAAGACAGAAAACTGGGTAAAATAAATTCATTACACACTGAACTCGCCCATTTTCCGCAGCGTAAGGTCTCCACAGCAGTTCACCCAGTCACTCATTCAGCTCTGAGAGGCACGACAGACAGCCCTTTGCTCCAAAGGATCTCCCCCATCAGCCTTTGCCTGGAGCTCTTGCTTTAACAGGGGGCATCCTGGGCAGAGCAGGGCTTCTCTTTAGTCCATGAATGCGAATGGGTTTGTCGGTAATGATGGCCCCAAAGTACGAGGAGTGATGCTGATGGCTCTGACAAGCCTAAGAAACGTCAGTCATAAAGTCCATTGTATGAGAAATCCTCACCAAGTAAGGAGGTTCGCCATGGCGAGCCACTGCCACCTTGGGCAAAGGGTCTTGGAACATATCGCGTGCATAGAATGAAATCCGCCTCCTCTTTCTTTCTCTGGCTGAGGAACGTCACAGAACTGGAGCTAAGCAGGAAAAAGAGCATTAGGGAGGCCAGAAGAAAACAGGGATCTAGGCACAAAGAAAGACGCCATGAAAAGGCAGAGGGCTGTGAGAACGTTCTGGAAAGCTGGAACACAAGAGAAGACCCAGCAGGGTCAAAGACAGGAAGGAAGGCTGAGAGTCCAATGAAAGGGGGACAGTTCTCAGTTCCGTTGTTTTTAAACTTTTGCTTTATTTCAAGTAACCATGTCTTCTGTGCCTCCTGCCTCCTTCCTACCAAGAAGAAAGAAGGAAAACCCTTGGTGTAAATAGTCGCAGGCACGCAGAGCAAATTCTCCCATTGGCCTCTTGTGCATCCCGAATCCTTCATCTCTGTGCCGGGAGCTGTCAGACCCTCCTCATCAGCCTCCTCGAGTCCCGGCCACTTGGGGCACGGATCCATCTCTCCATCTTTTCCAGCTCTTTACGATGTTCTTACAAGCACACGTTGGTGCTCCCATCCCGCCCCCGCACATTCCCTTTTGTCACCTCTTGGTGCCCAGCTGGTTTCCATTACACTCAAGCGCCCTGACTTGTCTGACCTTCCCCAGGGGGTGGGGACCTCCTTCGTGTGGGGAAGGAAGGACTTCGGGCTGAAGAGGAGGACGTCACCGGATCCTGGAAGTCACAGGAAGCCGCTGGAGCTTTTTGAATAGAGGAGGGGGGATGCTTCGGTCAGCTCTGCCCTTTAGGAAGATCACTTGAGTGACTCAATGGAGGATGGATTGGAACGGGGAGAGCCTGGAAGCAGGCGGACCCTCCAGCAGCTACTGCCATAGAGGAGAGGGAGCCTATGAAAGGCAGAATGGACAGGCCTTGGCAGTCAGGAAGACTCAAGTTCAAATCTTGCCTCGGACCCTCACTAGAAGTGGACAACGCTGGGCCCCCATACAAAGCCAGATACTCTCTGTAGGGAGTGAGTCCAAGCCAAGGCTAGGGCTCAGGAAGATGAGCTCTGCAAGCTGAGAAGAGAGCTGGAAGGAACCACAGAGGTTAGGCGAGAGACCCTCTTCTTTGGCAGGGGAGGAACCTGAGACTCCGAGAGGGAATGGGCCCATGGTACACAGTAACAGCAATAGTGTGGAATGATCAACTATAATAGACTTTGCTACTCTCAGCAATATCGTGATCTAGGACAATTCTGAAGGACTTCGGACAACGAGTCTTATCCATCCCCCAGAGAAAGAACTGGTGGAGTCAGAAGGCAAATGGAAGCATGCTGTTTTCCTCTTTAGCTTATTTGTCTCTTTATTGGGAGGTTTTGGTTTTGTATGAACATTCTCTCATAATAATATGTTTTGCGCGATCCTACGTGTGTAACCCAAATCAAATTGCTTACCATCTCTGGGAGGGGAGAGAAAAGGGAAGGAGGGAAACTATTTGGATCTTATACTATCAGAAGATGCTTGTTGAAAATTATGACGTGAGAAAATGTTTTATTAAATAAATATGTTTTATTTTTTTAAATCTAAAAATATCTTTTAAATAGATGTTTTAAAAAGCAACTTTCATAGTAAAATGATTTGGAGTCAGAAAAACACCTGAAATCAAATCACAGCTACAATACCTACAAACTCTGTGTCAATAGACAAATCACAGTTCCTCTCCCTGTAAAATGTGGGTTATGAGGATTATGATACCAATGATTGATACACAAAAAGAATTATGATTATATACAATTATATGTAATATATATAATGAGGTAGCTAGTTGATGTCGAGATAGAGAGCCAGACTTGTTGTCAAAAGGCTCTGAGTTCCAGAATTGTCTAAGATATTTACTAATTGTGTGATCTTGGGCAAACCAGCCCCCTTCTATCTGCCTCCGATTCCTCCTCTGTAAAACATGCTTGATAATAATAGCACCTACCTCCCAAAGTTGTTGAGGATTAAATGAGAAATAATTGTAAAGTGCTTTCCAACCTTAAAATGCTACAGAAATGTTGGCTAAGACTACTGTAACATTTGATGAAGAGGAAGAGGAGGGGGGATTGATAACCACAATGATACTGACAATCATGAATGATAGCATAATGAGGAAAACAAGACCATATTCCTATAACATCTGAAGGCTTTAAGGTGCTTTCCTGTACTATGCTTAGCAGCTCAAGAGCATAGTGGATAGAGCATTGGACCTGAAATTAAGAAGATCTGAGTTAGAATCCAACCTGATACTTTCCAGCTGTATGACCCTGGGCAAGTAAATTCACCTGTCAGCTTCCATTTCTTTAACTATAAAATGAGGATAATAATGACTAGCACTTATATAGCACCTACTATGTGCCAGGCTCTGAGCTAATCCCCTCTACAAATATTACCTCATTTGATCTCAACAACCCTGGGAAGATAATAAGAATAATAAACACTGAGCCAAGCACTTTACAAAGATTATTTATTTGATTCTCACATCAACTTTGAGAGGAAGGTGTTATTGTGATCTTCATTTTACAGTTGAGGGAACTGGAGTCAACAGAGATTAAGTGACTTGTCCAGGGTCATACAGCTAGGAAGTGTATGAGGCTTGATTTGAACTCAGGTCTTCTGAATTCTCTGTCTAGTGCTCTAACCACAGTGCCATCTAAGGTCACATATAAATAAATAGGGACTGTATGGGGATTAAATGAGACATTTGCTTTGTATACCTTAGAGAGTTTTATCAATGCAAGTTTTTCACTTTATAAGAGCATTGTGAGGTGGGTGCTATTATCTCCATTTTGTGGATGAGGAAACCCAGCCTCAGAGAAGGAAAGTGAATCCTGGGAACCACAGAAAGAAAGCTAAGAGGCACCTCAGATGCCCTCTAGGCCATTTCCCTCTTTCTGCAGATGAGGAAACTCTAGCCCAGAGTGATGTGATTATTCCAAGTCATCCAGATGGTGAGCATCATCAGAGCCATCACTTGAACCCAGGCTTCCAGCCCCTAGATCTATCTCTCTCACACACCTCTGCCTTCCTCCAAGTGGTAGCTAGTTTCTGGGTCCCATCCTCGTCTTATTTGGGCACCTGGCCAGTCATTTTCAATATGAAGGATGGCAATGGGCCAGTCCAAGAACATACATCATGGCTCTATCCTGAAGTCTCCCAGGAGCTGATGCTCTCATTCCAGCAGCACATTGGAACTCATGCTGGCTCCTCTCTGATTCTCTTTTCCATCTAGAATGACGACATTCTGACCTGGTGCAGCAACAACCGAAGGTGTTCTCAGGTGAGAAGCTCTTCCTATTTCTACCTTCTCTGTGAATCAGCTTATTTCTTCTCCAATCCACTGGAGTTGGGTTTTGTGCCTTCCATCTATTTTCCCCACTGGCCTGGAAGGGATTCCTTAGCAGAAGTGTAACTAGCATGGAGCAGATGGGATGTTTCCCTAGGGTACAAGGACAAGTTTCCTCCTTAGAAAGGAGGTGACTCCTATCCCTGAGCCTGACTTCCTGGGCTCCCATTAGCCTATAATTCACGGGGTCCCTGGAAGGCATCCTTCTCCCAGGTCTGCCTCCCCCCAACTAGAAGATGAGGACTAGACTTCCCCCTGTCGTCCTTTGCACCATCACCTTCCATCCTCATGACCCTAAATTATTTCTAGCTCCAACTTCATTCCTTGAGGTCTGAGATCAGGGGGACAAGACTGACCCCTTGGGATGTCGTCTTTTGTCCCTTGTCCATAAGTCAAGAAGAGCTTGGGATGGGCAGGATCCAGAAGTCCAAATGTCTGTTTTGCCTTCAGTGGACATAATCCTCAACACCTTCTATTAAGTTAGAAAATGGCCCACGCTGGGGTACTAGAAATCAACCAGTCAGTCAACCAAGAAGCACCTACTGGAGGAGATCTTAATCTGAGCTCCGTGGACTTATTCTGCAATATTTCGATGACTATATAATAGGTTTCCTTTTATAACCTTCTGGACATTATTTTAAAAACATGATTCTGAAAAGGGATCCTCAGCCGCCACCAGACTGTCCAAGGTAACCATAACATGAAAAGAAGTCAAGAACACGCCGAGCACAGTCCAGTATATTTAATGAGTCCTGGTCAATCATAGACCCCTATATCTAGAACTGGAAGGGACCCAAAAGACCAGTTAGGCCACGTGTTCTTAACTTGGGGTCTATGAATTTGGCTTTTCAATGTCTTGGAAAGGGGACTTCAAAGGAACTGGTGCCCTTTGTAATATTATGTATTTTATTTGATGCATCTAAAAATATTACTCTGCGAAGTGGCTTTTTAAAGCAGCCATGAGGTCTCCTGAACCCCACATGTGCCCTTCCCCACCACCACAATTCCTAACCTTAATTTTAGACAACAGCTTCCCCCTCCTTCCCCAAAGGCGATTACAAAATGTTGGCAAAATGGTGAAGAGACAATAAAATGGAGCACGGATTTTAGAGTTGGAAGGGATTTTAGAATTAAGTCCTGCAATTCAACCCTTTCCTTTTACAGATGAGGAAACTGAGGCCAAGAAAGTTAAATAACTTAGCCCAAACTGCAAAGTCATAAATATGATAGACATGATCAGAGATTGAGTGACAGAAGGGGCCTCTCTAAGGTCATCTGGTCCAACTCCTTGATTTTACAGATGAAGTAACTGAGGCCCAGAGGAGTATAGAGGACGACCCCAGTCACCCAGGTAGATTTGGTCCCCAGGGTTCTGATTCTCAGATAAGTTCCCTTTAGATCAAACAGTCCAAAGAAACAAAGGAGAATCAAAGGACCCCTGGAATTCAGGCAGCCAGCCAATGGATCTCTGATGCCATTTGTCTCAAGGATGTGCCAAGAGCTTCTGTTTCTTCTTTGGGTGCTGCTCTGCATCCTGGAGGCGTCTGATCCTTGTAAATGTGACTCACGGCTCTTGGGACCACATTGGTTTCTTCGGAATGCTGAATCACCTCTTTTTCTTACAAGAAGGCATGTTCTTAATAATGAAGATTCTCTGTTCTTGTCGCCATTTTAATGGCGTGGGAAGACTCTTCTTGGCGTCCATGTGCCTTGCTGGAACGTTTCTAAGAGGCGGGCACACACATCAAGGGGAGGAAAGACCCTCAAATATGTTGTTGACATTTCAAAGCTAGAGTTTCCAGAGACCCGGCATTCTTATTTAATCAAGTGTGATGAGATCTGATTTTGACTTAAGGCAGACTCAGAAGTTCCTGGAAGGCCTTTAGGGAAGCCACCTTGCTTGGAGAAGTCACTCCTCCTCGGCCCTCCTGCCAGGGATCACAACGTTTATCCCCAAAGAAGCTAAATGCCCATCCTGGCTTTCGGGGATTCTCTGGCCTGAGAGCTGGCTCCAAGGTGGACCAATCCTTGCAGGGGGAAGTGATACAGCCTCTCTGAGCCTCAGTTCCTTCCCCCAGTCAGACTAGCATTGTTTAAGCATCCACTATGGGCTAAGCAAAGAAAAGGCAAAAAAACGCCACCCTGCCCCTGCTCTCCAGGAGCTCACAGGCTAATGGAGCAGAACACATGCAAACCCAGTACAATCCTCCTCTGTCCAATGGATTAGACAGGCTGGATGAGCCTGTGAGACCTTCCCATCACTGCCCCTCCACGTCCTGTCCTTCTCCTTTGAGGAAGAGCATCTTTGCCAGAGAACAAGAGACAAGACCGAGGGGGGAGACTCCACTGGCCTCCAGGTGGGGGGGGGGGAATGCTTCACTGGCCTGAGGGGGAGATGCTCCACTGGCCTGAGGGGGGGGGGATGCTCCACTGGCCTGAGGGGGGGATGTTCCACTGGCCTGAGGGGGGGGATGCTCCACTGGCCTGAGGGGGAGATGCTCCACTGGCCTGAGGGGTGTGGATGCTCCACTGGCCTGAGGGGGGGGGGATGCTCCACTGGCCTGAGGGGGGGGATGCTCCACTGGCCTGAGGGGGAGATGCTTCACTGGCCTGAGGGGGAGATGCTCCACTGGCCTGGGGGGGGGGGGATGCTCCACTGGCCTGAGGGGTGTGGATGCTCCACTGGCCTGAGGGGGGGGGATGCTCCACTGGCCTGAGGGGGAGATGCTCCACTGGCCTGAGGGGAGGATGCTCCACTGGCCTGGGGGGGGGGGATGCTCCACTGGCCTGAGGGGGGGATGCTCCACTGGCCTGAGGGGTGTGGATGTTCCACTGGCCTGGGGGGGGATGCTCCACTGGCCTGAGGGGGGGATGCTCCACTGGCCTGAGGGGGGGATGCTCCACTGGCCTGAGGGGGGGATGCTCCACTGGCCTGGGGGGGGGGGGAATGCTCCACTGGCCTGAGGGGAGGATGCTCCACTGGCCTGAGGGGGGGATGCTCCACTGGCCTGAGGGGGGGGAGACTCCACTGGCCTGAGGGGGGAGAGACTCCACTGGCCTCCAGGGGGGGATGCTCCACTGGCCTGAGGGGGGATGTTCCACTGGCCTGAGGGGGGGGGATGCTCCACTGGCCTGAGGGGAGGATGCTCCACTGGCCTGGGGGGGGGATGCTCCACTGGCCTGGGGGGGGGGATGCTCCACTGGCCTGAGGGGGGACGCTCCACTGGCCTCACTCCTCAAGGCTGACTTCTTGTGCATTGGAATCTTGGAATGTAGGTTCTGTATTTCAGAAAAGAAGCCAAATGCACATCCAGGCTCCGATTCCGAGAAGCTGGAAGGCTGCCCGTCCCCAGTGCTGAGATGAAAATTGCTGGTGGTTGGGCAACCTCTTTCCAAACCGGAGACCACCACAGTGTGGTGTTTCCTTTCAAAGCCTTCTTCCAGCCGCTTTAGACATGTGTTGAGGCAAAGCAGCCGCGACTCTGGGAGCCTTCTCTGCCCCAGGATACCCTTCGGCAGTTCCATCTTTTCTGGTCTCTCCTCTCTGGAGGGCGAGAGGTCTTGTGCCGGATGTAGAGGAGGCACAAGCGGCCGAATCACGAACATTCTGTCCAACACAGCCATTGGGAGGGTCTGGAAAGGACACGTGCCAAGTAGCATCCCAGAAACTGACCTTGTCCCGGCGCCCTCCGCCATCCCAGGGAAGTTTGCCGGAGAAAGACGGCCGGAGCAGAACCCCACAGGGCTGCCAGCCTCAGTGGCCACAGGGAAAATTCCCACAGTGGAACAATAATTAATAGCAATAGTCATTAGTCCATTTATAGTGCTTTAACCTTTCCAAAGGGCTTTCCACTCCAAGAGAGGATGTTACTTACGTTCAGTGTATTCTTTTAAGGCGGCTAGAGGGTGCCACCACACACAGAGCAGAGGACCCGGAGCTAGGAAGGCCTGGATTCAAATTCAGCCTCAGTCACGTGACCCTGGGCAGTGGTCTGCCTCAGCTTCCCCACTCGGAAAATGGCGACAAGAATAAGTCCTACCCCACAGTTGTTAGGAGGATTCAGCGAGTTCATAGGTGCAGCCATTTGCACATTGCCCAGCACAAAGCCGGTGTTCAATAGAGGCTTCCTTCCTTGAAAAGGTTGGAGCCGAAACATCGCAGGCCACGGAGCTGCCTCCTTCACAGCAGGGCAGAGGGAAGACTCCCCCTCCAGGACCGAACCTCCCTTCCCGAGTCCCCTTCGGGCCAGGGGCAGAAGGGTTGCCCAAGGCCCCTCTTGCTCTTGCCCCTTGCATCATCCCACGCAGAGACAAGCTTCTGCCGCCATTTTCGCTCCTCTCAAGGCCAGGAGGAGCCGAGCGGCCAGCAGAGGCCAGCTCTGTGTCGGGCAGTCGGCCAGCAGCAGGCCGAGAGACCCCATCATTTTATACACAGTTTCTTCTGACAAAGAGCCCCGAGGAGGCCACTGGAAGCTGCCTTGTTGTCTGGGGCGGCCAGGCAGAGATTTCCTCCATTCCCTCCTAAGGATGCTGGGAAGCGAGAATGAAGAGGAGGGAAAGAGAAAAGGAGAGAAGCTGAAGGGGGGGGGGGTGTCCCCATCAGACGGGGCTCCCTCCGTTGGCCTGTCATTTTAGAAATGGGAAGGTTCCCCTCAAAGGCCCAGAAAAGGCCCGGCTGGGCTGCCTGGGAGGGGATGTCCAGCTGGACCTAAACTCATTAGCTTGGAGGCCTCCAGCTCCAAGCTAGAAAGGGCGGTTCCCAAGCGATTAAGTTGTGCAAAGCCAGTTAGCCATTGGCGCTCTCTGGAGCCAGCCAGCCACACTACACACAGGCACATTCCCGAGGGAAGACCAGGATCTTGTGTGGAATGGAGCCACGCCCTTGTGGCTCCTGTCAGCTTCCTCCAGAGTCAGGCTGTGGCTCAGGGGAGGAGAGTGGGGGTAACAGCCCACCTCCTCCTCTTCATTTTAGGTATTAGTGGTGGTCTCTCGGTGACCGAGAATGACGATTGTCTTTGTGCAGTTTCATCTACGGTGTACCCTCCTGTGGCTTTGGAGTCCAAAGGCTGAGGCGCACAGTGTGTGGCACATGGGGCATGGGACGCCCGTTGTTACGGGAGGTGCGGGTGTGGCCTGGTGTCGGCGTTCACACGCAGCGGCAAGACGTCGACGTCGCTCATCTTCAAAGGTGGCGGCGGCCTGGTGAATGTGGGTTCGCCAGCTGCTTCTGTCAGAGGCAGCGAGTTCTAGTTGCTTTGGTGTCATGCCAGCCCACTTCAAGTTGGACTTTAGCTGATCCTTGAATCTTTTCTTTGGTCGGCCTTGTTTCCTGAGTCCAGCTGACAGTTCACCGTAGAATACCTGTCTTGGTATTCGCTGTGGGTCCATGCGGATGACGTGTCCAGACCATCATAGCTGGGTTTTGAGGACCAGGACTTCGATGCTGGTGGAGTTGGCTCTGTCGAGGACTTCCTGGTGGGAGATTCGGTCCTGCCATCGGATCCTCATGATTGACCGGAGGGAGCGCTGGTGGAATTGCTCCAGCTGCTTCATGTGCTTCCGGTACAGTGTCCACAGGCTCAGGACCACTGCATTGTACACTTTGAGCTTCTACTTTGGAGCACAGCCACCCAAGTGCCTGGCTGGCCTTTTGGATCCTGGCATTGATCTCGTGGTCTAGGGACCTGTCATTGGCAATGGTGCTGCCCAGGTACTCGAAAGTGTTGACGTCAGAAAGCTGTGTGCCATCGATTGTAATGCACGGCTGGTTCGTTGGCCTCCCTGGTGCAGGTTGGAACAGCACCTCTGTTTTGCTGAGGCTGATAGTCAGGCCAAACAGTTTTGTTGCAGTGGAGAACCTGTCCACAATGGTTTGGAGATGATTTTCTTGGTGGGCCATGAGAGCACAGTCATCTGCAAAGAGAGCTTCCAGGATGAGTCCCTCTGTTGTCTTTGTTTTTGCAGTCAGGCAGCGAAAGTCAAATAGTGAGCCATCCAGTCGGTATTTGATGTAGACGCCCAGATTTAGATCCATCACAGCATGTCGTAATACTTGGGTGAAGGATAGGTTGAATAGTACCGGAGCGAGGACACAGCCTTGTTTCACGCCATTGGAGATGTTGAAGTGACAGGATGTCTCTCCACCAGATAGGACTTCCCCTGTCATGTCGACATAAAAGAGCTGGATCAGTTTGATGAATTTTGCTGGGCAACCGAGCTTGCTGAGGATCACCCACAATGCGTCCCTGTTCACTGTGTCAAACGACTTTGTCAGGTCTATGAAGACAATGTAGAGACTCAGGTTCTGCTCAAAGCATTTTTCCTGCATTTACCTCACCATGAAGACCATGTCGATGGTGCTGCGATCTGGTCGGAAGCCACATTGTGATTCAGGCAGGTTCTGCTCTGAAACAGATGACAGGAGTCTGTTGAGTATAACACGGGCGAGGATCTTTCCAGCAGTGGAGAGTAGTGAGATGCCTCTGTAGTTGTCACAGGCTGCTCGTAAGCCTTTGTTCTTGTATAGGGCTACGATGGAGGCATCTCTGAGTTCTGGGGGCATGTCTTCCTCTTCCCATATGCTGGTCAGCACTATGTGGAATGCCTGGAGCACCTTTCCATTTAAGTACACCTCGGTTGGGATCCCATCTTTACTGGGTACCTTGCCTGCACTCATTTGTTTAATGGCTTTTTGGACTTCCTCTATTGAAGGAGGGACGTCAAGTTGTTCAATGGAGCGCTTTTGGGGGGATCTGGTCAAGGGCTCTTTGTTCGACTGAAGAGGGTCGGTTGAGAAGCTGACTGAAGTGTTCTTTCCATCTGTTGCTGATGCCTTTTTTATCTTTTATGAGAGTGTCACCGTCAGAGGCTAGCAAGGGAGTGGTGGTGGGTTTTGATGGCCCATAGTCAGTCTTGAGGGCACTGAAAAATTGTTTGTAGTTTTTCGTGTCAGCAAAGCGCTGGATTTCTTCTGCCTTTTTTTCCCACCATCGGTGGGAATCATCATTTTAGGTAAGACAGACGATATACCCCCAGGACCAGGCAGCATGGATGGCTTGCCATTTGCACCCCAGATCTCCTCACATTGCCTTGCTCCCAGGATGCGCCCTCTCCCAAATTTGCTTCTCAAAGGCACCACGATCCTTCCAGTCAGTCAAGTTCAACCACTCAGTGTCCTCTTGGATTCTTTATTCTCCCTCACTCCAAGTCTAATCTTTGTCATCTCCACCACATCTCTTGTACTTAGCCACTGGCAATGACTCACCCAGCCACCATTTTGGTCAGGCCCTCAGCATCTCTTGCCTGGACTAATACGATAGCCTTCAAATTGGCCTCCCTGCCTCAACCTCTCCTTCACAGCTACCAAAATGACTTTCTGAAAGTTCAGGTCTGGCCACATCCCTCCCCTGTTAGAGAAACAGAGACAGAGAGAGAGAGACAGAGAGAGACAAAGAGCAGTGCTAGAGAGCTAGATAGAGAGATGAGAAATACATGGATCAATACAGGGAAATGATACCTAGGTGGCAGATACATGGTTGATAGATGATAGAGGCATACATCCACAATAAGGGATATATAGATGACAGTTACATGGGTATCAGATAAACGACAAAATACATAGATACATGGATACATTGATAGATAGACTGATTAGAGATAGATAGATAGATAGATAGATAGATAGATAGATAGATAGATAGATAGATAATGAATGATAGATACAGAAATAAGCACTTGCTATGTGTCCAGTGCTGTCCTCGGTGCTGGAAATACAAACAGAAGCAAAAAGAAAGCCCTTTGGACTGAGTTTCTGGACTCTGACCCCAGGGACCTGAGTTATTGCTTTACCCTGAAAATTTGCTCAACACGGGGGGAGGGGGGGGTGTCTCCTCACTCGAGAACATCCATCATTCCCTACAGTCTTCTTACCTTGAAATATCTTTCCGCCCTGCTGGTCCTCTTCTCTCAATGGTGAGTTCCTCCTGGTACCTACATTGGGGGGACCCTCAGATCAGCCCCTCTTTTTCCCCCTTGACCTTAGCTGTGTTGGTGACATTCTGAACTTTTCCTCTTTTAATTTCTATTTTTGCATTAAGTTTTATGATATAATAATAGCTAGCATGGATATAATACTTGAAAGTTTGCCAGGTGCTTTCAATCTGTATATAATTTTTAGTATAATACTAAAGGGACATTATAGATAAATAAGTTAGCATATACATATTGCCAGTGAGTGAGCTCACTGCTAGGGATGCAAGACCAATAAAGTGTGAGGAGGCAGGTAGGTGGCTTTAGTGGATTAAGATCCAGGCCTAGAGACAGGAGGTCCTGGGTTCAAATTTGACCTCAGATACTTCCTAGCTGGGCAACCCTGGGCAAGTCACTTAACCCTAATTACTAAGTCCTTACACCTCTTCTACTTTGGAACTAATACTTGCATTCTAACACAGAAAGTAAGAGTTAAGAGAGAGAGAGAGAGAGAGAGAGAGAGAGAGAGAGAGAGAGAGAGAGAGAGAGAGAGAGAGAGAGAGAATGGGAGGACCATTCCCTTAAGCTGTCCTATATTGTAAAAGATGATGATCAACACCTTAGTAATAAGACAGTCAGGAAACAGAGGAAGAGAGGCAGAGGGGGCCAGAATAATCCATGGACTAGATCACTGCAGGAATCATTGAGAATGAATGGGTGTAGAGAGATGCCCACCCTTCCCAGAATGTCTGCTTGAGAACCAGTCTTATATTGGAGCAGATCTAAAAGTGGGGATGGAGCAAACAGGGAGGTCTCACTCATCACAACTGGGCATCTTGTGCCCACATGTTCTGGGAAATTAACAAACTTCCCTGCCTCTCCTTTCCCCTTTTTCTCTCAAATAAGAACATAATATCTATTTCTATCCTTGAGAAATGGGAATAAATGGGTTTTTGTCATGCCAGAGGGATGGAATGTGTCAAGGAAGCCCTGGGTGGCAGCATTTCATAGGAATGAAATTTGCCTTGCAGTAATCTTCAGCAAGGAGGACCACATCACCACCACCCCAATCTCAGACCCTGAGTTGTAGTTTGGGCCATTCTAGATGGCTTGGGGGGTTCTTATTGTTTTGTTTTCCTAGGGAAATTTGAGGAGTCAGAATTAAGCTATACCAACTACTTATGCTTTCTGAAAATAAGGGAGAGCTTAAGAGAAACTCAAAAATGCAATCAACTTCCTAAAGCCAACTGCCAAAGGGGCTGACCTTGCAATAGTTCAGAGCCATTAAAATTGGGAAGTTTAAATACCTTTTTAGGGGATCTGGGGACTAAGGAGGAGAGAGGATAGTTGATTGGCTTTACAATGGTATAGACATTCTCCATCACCGAGAGACTACCACTACTACTACAATGGAAACAAAGGAAATGAGGAGTCCCAGACAGGAATAACGGTGAGAAGATGATGCTTTACAATGGACACAAAAGGGAAGAACCCAGTCCAGGACTGGGCCACCCGAGTAAAGGACTTTGGCCTAAGGGGAGGAACCCCTGGGACAAAAGAGATACTTAACACCTGATGGGATTAGCTCTCCCACTTAAACTACTTTAAGGTTTATTGTTAGTCTGAGACTCTTGAAGTTGGACTTTCCCTCCAGGAGAAACTCCCTTGTGACCAGGCTATACTTGAGGTTTTCACTTTCAAGCTGACTAGACTGGGAGGTCATCAGATCTCACCAGGCTATGGGTTTGGGGGTCTCTAGATTCCACAAGGACAAAATCCACAGAGAAAAGAAAATAAATAAGTGGGTGAAAACACATAAAATCTGTAAAATGGCAACTGTATAGTTATGGCTTGCTTTTTGCTAGGAAAGGGGAATAATAGGAAACATTCCTCTCATCTGCTTTTAACATGAAGAACAAGGCACCTAGAAATCTATGTAAAACATTAATGAAACCCTTTCAGGACCCACAGGGACTTTGGTCTTATACACACTCTCTCTCTCTCTCTCTCTTTCTCTCTCTCTCTCTCTTAAACATTCACCTTCTGTCTTAGAATCAATACTGTGTATTGGTTCCCTGGCAGAAGAGCAATAAGGGCAAGGCAATGGGGGTCAAGTGACTTGCCCAGGGTCACCCAGCTGGGAAGTACCTGAGGTCAAATTTGAACCCAGGACCTCCCATCTTTAGATCTCAATCTACTAAGCGATCCAGCTGCCCCCTATATACTGTCTTGAAGAGACCTCTCTGTTCTGGAACCACACATGCTGTCCAACTGGGTTCAATCCTTGGAGAACCTGATCTTTCACAGAAGGAAATTGGTTCTCTTTTTCTCTAACTCTTCCAACTCTGGGATGATTGCTTATAGCTTGGGCTTGGACTCAAAGTTGGTAGCAGAAAGGAAGATATCCATGGAATGACAGCAACCCAGTAAGGGGAAACTATTTATTTCCTACATGCCCAGGATGTCAACACAAAACACAGAAGATATTCACAAAGGTGCCTTGATAGTCAGACTAACAATGCTAACAACTTATATACTCAGCCGGGAGATTAATACTAAAAACCAATTAAACATTAAGTAATTTCCAAGATTCCTTATTAGACATCTTACATTCTACCTTGGCTCTGCATTATCCAAACAAGACCCAGTACATGTCCTTTGGTCAAATGGTCCAAGTTTGAACCAGTCCTCTTCTTAGTGGTCATCTTCTCCATGAGTACTGGAGCACTTACCAGGAAATCCTGTGTTGGCAAACCTATGGCATGTGTGCCTGAGGGGGCTGCTCCCCCCTCTTCACACACACCTGAGGACATTTTTCACCTCTCCCACCCCTCTGCTCAGCAGCCCAATGGGAACCCTTCTTCCCTCCCCTGTCTGGGGTAAGGCAATGGGGCACACATGTGGCATGAGGGTTGCAGTTTGGGCACTCACTCTCTAAAAGGGTTGCCATCACTGACTTAGGCCCTCTGGACCCCTTGAATTCACAAGTTAACCTCCAAGCTTGGATATATCCATCTCGGGATAGACACAAAACTATGTCTTGAAACTTGAGAGTCAGTAAAATCTGGAAAGAACAAGCAGAAAGGTAACTAGGACCCAGGCACAAGCTTGCTTCGTTGAATCCCCCAAGCCTAGAGATCACCAGGATGCTAGGGTAGAGTCCTTCACCAACCAACCCCTCAGTAAAAATCTCTGCCGGGCAAGACCTTAGAGGGCTAAAGAAAGAGCCAGCCAAAAGTTCTCTCTTCCTTCAATGGAGGGCGCACTTCACCCCCTTATGGAGTCAGGGAGGACCAAGAAACCACTCAGAGTTTGCTACATCCTCCTAGAATTCTAAGTCCTTGCAGCTGGCACCAAATGTCCAATAGGAAGTTTATCATGTCTTACATGTAATATAGAAATGTCTATTATTCTCCAACAGAAATATTGTGATCCACAACAACAAGTATAATAAAAGCTCACTTTATATGTCTCTTCTTCCTTTCCCTTATTTCTTCCTCTTTCCTTTCCTCCCTCCCTCTCCCTTCCTTTCTCTCTTTTCTTTCTAAGTGTGTAGCAAATATCTCACTTCAATGTGGAGTGTTGGGAGGTCATCAGCATTATGGAAATACAGCCCAAGCCCCCATCCAGTGCATTCTTTAACAGATCAAGCAGAAACCAGAGCAAAACATTTAACTAAGGGCAGCATGGCAAGGAAAATACCAGGGAAAGGCAAGTGATGGATTCATTCCCAGCTCCTCCTTGCACTTGGGAAGAGAAGATGAGGACAACTCCAGAGGCAGGGCTGCATATTGCTATCCTCCCTCTCAGCTTTATCATCTCCCACCCCCTTCCTTTGCTTCCCAATGTGTGTTCTCCCAGCACTCCTGGCATGGTCCCAGAGCTCCCCTCATTGTGTCCTGTCCACCTCACCTCTGCAGTTACTCCACACCAAGCCCCAGTCTCCATTTGCTGCTTCTCAGAGAACTGCTGCTGTTGTCTGATGGCTCTGTCATCTGCCGCTGAGCCTGCTTCATCGGCATCCTTTGGGAACCTGCCCTGGACCAACATACCTCAAGGTCTATTGAACACATTTTCATGGTTTGGCTTCAGTTAGAAAAGACTCATCATACTTGGCTGGGACATCAACATTCCTCAGGCAACCTTTCCTTTCTTTTATTTGTTCCCTTCAATAAGAGTCCCAGAACCCTCATCCATCCATCCATCCATCCATTCATCCATTCATTCATTCATCCATCCACCCATCCATCCATTCATTCAGAGAGCATTTATTGAGCACTTCCAAAGTGCTGGGCACTCTTCTAGGCACCAGGGGTACAAAGACACATAAAATAGGGCCTATTCTCTGACTCCTGGCTGAGATAAGATCACATCATTAACTTCAGTTTCAATCATGCCTCTAAATGCTAGTATTTGGGTCATACAAATTGCCTTAAAGCTTCCAAGTCCCCAGGAAGCTGTTAGTAACACAGCAGAAAAGGCATGGAACTGGCAACCACTGCCCTAATTTCCTGCTACTACAACAGGTCACTGTGCCCTTGTGTGTGCTGATCTGAAGTTCACATTTATACAACTCTTAGGAGACCTTAAACGTTGGAAGTTTAAATATTAGTGTAGAGGTGGATTTAATACCATGAGGCTTTTTTTGTCTTGAATTCTCAGATTTGGGCAGAAATATAGGAAGAAAACCAGTGAGTTGCTGTATCATTCTTTTTCAGATAGGTGGCACAGTGGATAGAGTGCTGGGCCTGGAGTCAAGAAGACTTATCTTCCTGAGTGCAAATCTAGTCTTGGACATTAACTTGCTGTGTGACCCTGGGCAAGTCACCTCACCTTGTTTGCCTTGGTTTCATCTGTAAAATGAGCTAGAGAAGGAAATGGAAAACCACTTCATTGTCTGCCAAGAAAACTCCAAATAGCTTCAGGAAGAGTCAGACACAACTGAACAACAACAATCCTATCATGGTTTTGGTTGTTGTCCCTTTATTTTAAAAATATTTTTTTGAGTAGGATTTAGGGAAATATTAATGCAAGAGGCAACATGGCATGGTAGCTAGTGAGCAAGCCTTGAAGCTAGGTAGATCAAGTCCTGCACTGGGCAAGTCACCTAAGCTCTCAAAACTTTAGGCAACTTCCTAAGGAACTACATTGCAGAGAAGGCAGCAATCTGCATTCATGGAAGGAGTGTGTTCACCCAGGAGTTCCCTGTTCTAATGAAGGCCTTTCATCTATTCTGATGAATTTTGTCCTTGCCAGATGCTGTATGCCTGAGTAAGAGAATGGGACTGACGTCCATTCCTCTGGCCCGAGGATGCTGGAATAAATGGCTACTGATGCAATCAGAGGTCCCAGTCTCCAGAAGGCTTCTGTCCTTTTTTGGAGATAGTGGGATGGTTAAGAAGACTCTTCACATCTGCTTAGCTGAAATCTGCTTTTTGGTAGCTCTTCCCTTTGCGTCTAGCTCTTTCTTCAGGACCTGCACAGGTTTAGTCTAATCCCCAATTCAAACACCAGCCCTTCAAAGTGTGGGAGATGGAGATTCTCGACCTGCCCTCCTTCTCTTTACTCCAACCAAAATATCCTCTTGCTTGCTCTGCTCTGGTGTGGTCCCCATTGCAGAGAAATGGATTTCGAGTTTGACATTGTAATGATGTAAATTGATACTGTGCCGATTGGGCCAGTTATTATTGATCTTGGGTACAGGTGCCTGTCAGCTGGTATTGGTTGAGATTCCATTATAGCAGTTGGGGCCCAGTTGAAGGGTTGGTAAATGGAAACTGCCTGGAGACAGCTTATAACAAAACCGAATTTAATATGTTATTGAAAGGAGCAGGGAAAGGAAGGAAAGGATTCATAGAGGATTGAGATAATTTCCCTCATCTAAGAAAGCTAAACTCTATCCCAGTCCCCGCTGTCTCGCGAGAGACTTCTTCTTACTTGACTTCTCCAGTCTGACTTAAACTCCTCAACTGACTAAATACTTAATGTCTAATCTTTCTAAACTACACTTATTCATTATCTTCTTATAAATATTAAAAATCTGCTGTTTCCTTTTACTTTCTCCAGCTAGAGATCAATCCAGCCACTATCAGGTTCCCAGCTGCTAGCTCTCTCCAGGCCCTGCTTTGGGCCTACTTCCCTCTGGAGTGACATAGAGAAGACTCAGCCAGTCTCTCCTCACAGTTGGTCTCCTCCACAAACTTTCCCCAAATATCCAAGTGGCTTCCAAAACCAACTGTCACCAACTCTTTCAGGGTTTTCCAGAGGAAAGATCCAACCAACCACTCTTAAGAGAATCCAGTTTCCAAGAGTGTCTATTATTTCCCACAGATCACCTAGGGCTCATGGAAATTCTCCTTAAGGAACCTCCATGAAGATTCTAACTGACTTCTTAAGGTAACCCTTCAATCTTCTTTCTCTAGCCAACCAACCTAGTCCTACTTACCAAGAATCGCTAATTAGTCCAAGTAATTAATTAACTCTTAATTAACTATAATAATATCATGAAATTACTTTCTAACCACCAAAACTATTGCAAAGAAGAGAAGGCTGACTGGGAGGTGGTGGCTTCTCCTTTATCAGAAGTTCCAGAGGCAGAGGCTGAATGACCATTTAATTGGAAGGTTATAGAGGAAATTCTCACTCTACTCCAGCTTCCTTCCATCCCTGCTCTTCTGGGCTCCAATCATCAATGGGAGTGTTTCTGTTAGATATTTCTATCTCAAACAATGAATGGTGCGTGTGAGATGAGATCTGTGAGCATTCACATGTACAGGGATATAGGAAGGAATATATGAAAGTGAGGATGTGTATGTAGAAAGGTATTATGGGTTTTCCTATACCCCCACTACAATGAGTGAAGCAGTTATTTAGTGAACTTGAATTGAAGCCACTAAGACCACACAAGAAACATCTTGGGCCCATATGAAAAAAAAGTTAACTATCTAGCCATTGGAGAATTTATCAGATTGAGTCAGAAGGGGAGGAAGAATCCAGACCCTAAAAGGGAATCAAGCTTAGAGGAAGTAGAGGATTTTTTTCTCCTCCCTCCTCACACCAACCATGTCACTGTAAAGCAAAACTACTGGACCACCAGGAGAATATATCCAACATGGAGCAGAGACACAATTTCTAACCAGTCCTAGACACAGAAAAGCAGTCACTCGAGGGAGGAAATACTTCCAGAAATGGGACCTCTGGCAGTAGAGAAGGGAGCCAGCTGTGGACAAGAGAGAGAGCTTTCCCTGGCAGGCAAGAGTTGAATTGTGAAGAGGAACAGACTCTGGGAACCCAACTAAGAAAATCACAGCAGAGAAGCCTCACCCAAGGGGATCTGCATCAGAACCCTACAAAGTGAGAGGGGACTTCTAGCCCCTTTAATACCAGGAATTGTGGGTTTGCTTTTGCCATACAGGCATGCTATTCCATTCTAAGTGTGAGCCTTTGGATGCCATATGCATTTGTGCGAAAGTGCTCCCTAGACTCATGGGGAGATGTTTTCTAGCTACTCCTTTTGCTATTCCATTTTAGTAAATGCCTTCGTTAAGGACTGTGTCTATTAGCTAATTGTTCATGGAAAGCATGAGCTCTGACGTTAGTACATACTCCCATGTTTACCCCTAAAACACAAAGCAAGAATCACCCTTCTTAGGCACCCATTCTAAGTTAGGGAAATGATCCAGAGGGGATGCCATATATGTGTACTATATGGTACATATGGGATAAGGTAGCCTGGGATGGTGGTTAGTATGTTAGAAATGGAGTCAGGATGATCTGGGTTCAAATATCAAGACACTAGATGGATAAGTCATCTCATTTCCCTCCATCTTTGTTTTCTCACCTATAAAGTGGAGGTGATAATAACTGTCAACATGGAATCTAGAAACCCCAGACTTGTAGCCTAGTAAGAGCTGATGAACAAGTCTGGGATTTCTAGATTCCATGTTGACATGCCCAAGGCACATCCTTCATGGGGTTTTTTATGACGTTCACATGGAAAGAAGTATAGAAAAGCCCTTTTTAGGACTTGTATACATGTCAGCCATTATTGCTATGTCTGAATGCATGAGGGGAAGAAAGCACTAGAAAGAGACAAGGTGGGGGGCATGTGTGCAACTATTCAATTCTTTGGGAAGTAATTTGTCCACTTTCATCCCCTGGCTGGAATACTTCCCATCTACATATACCCTCCAAGCAGGATAAACAGCAGAGCTACTGAACCACTGCTCCTTTTTTCTGTAAGTCAAAAAATTGTGTGCATGTGCACACGCACACACGCACACACACACACGCATACACACACACACACACACAGCCCTTGGGGTTGGCCCTGAAGGATGATTCTACCTCTGAGCTTGTGATACTGCCCAGACAACATCCTGCCAGTTTCCCCATATCTTTGTTGGATTGAACAATGGGACAGTCAAATCCCTCAGCCTGAAGTCCAGGGTCAAAGGTGAGAGAAAGGAAGAGGAGGGAAGGAATGGGCTGTTAGTGATAATCCTTCCATTTGACCTTTGCAGTGTTTGAAGCCGTGCAGAGCCCTATGGGATGCTCCGAAGAATCATTGTTGGGAGATATGTGCGGTAATTCTGTCTATTCTTCTTTACACCTATCTCTGGACCAAGAGGTTCCCTGAACTTGGAAGCTACAGCTGCTGGGTAGGACCAGCACCAGCTTTTTATTTTGGTCTTCTCAAATTGAGAGAGGATTTACTTACCCCTACAGTTATACTCTGGGTTGATGAATTGATTCAATGAAAATATATTGATTTTTTGTGATTAATTGAGAGGGGGGAGGAGGGAACCTTATAATGATAATGGAAAAATGCACTCCAGACCCAGTCAAAACTGGCCCCAGGTAGGACAAGAACATAAGCTTAAGGGAGATTTGGGGGGAAATTTTTTTCACATCTCCTGTGTCCATTTTCCGACCATGGTTGAACATGCCAAATATGTGTAAGGATTCAACTACTGAAGTGAAAATCATTTAAATCCTTCTGGACACTAATAAGGGGACTTTGTACTGGAATGGGGTATCACATGGAATCACAGACTTAGAAAAACTAAACCTAGCTCTAGATTTATGGCTTCTTCTTCCAGACCTGCCATTTGGGTTGATAAGTTAAAGAATTCTACCAATTAAGTCAACTCGCATTTATTAAGTACCAAATATGTAACAGGCCCTGGGCTTTTTCAATCACTTTTTTAAAAATTAAAAATTAAATCTCTAATAAAATATTATATTTTAAGAGATTTATTAATGATCATTAGAAATCAAGGAATAAAGAAGATACAAAATAAAGACCATGTGTCCATGGCTGATCAGCCAGTTCAAACATCCACCTTATGTAATAGATAATATTGGAGAGGGTATATTTGATGGATAAATGATAACTAACAGATCAAGTAGTTATCTTCCTTTGGCCTACCCTTCTCCCGTTACTCCCTCTTCTCTCCCAACCTCCCTTCAGCGTGTTCAGCTTCCTTCCCCTTTGTCTTCTTCTTCTTCTACTTACTAAATTACTCAGGAGGAGTTTGTGCTGTCTCAAATGAAATTACTTTCTATCTTCTTTTATCTTAAGTAAAGGTTTATTGGGGAAAAACAGGAAAGATGGAGGATGGAGGTAAGAGGGTTGGAGGTTTCCCTATTATCTACAATGAACATTAGGTTGGAGGATATTGAGAGAAATGGCAATTCAGTCACTACCATGAAACAGAGCAAGTCAGAGAGAGATATGGACTATTGTCCTTCTTCTTCTGCCTTCAAATCAGCCAGGCCACCTCCAGCTTGATTATCCCAAGTCCCAGAGATAAACCCAGCTTCTTCCTTCAAAGTCACCACCATCAGCCAAAAAGCCCAGAAATCAATCAGCAGTTGGCTCTTGCCTTCCACTGTTTCCTGGTCACATTCCAAATGGAATCTTCCTTTGATTGACAGCTGATCAATCTCTAGCTTCTTGTCTTGCTTCATGCCTTATAATTTCTCTCTTTTCCACACTTACCACCACCAAGCTTGGGACAGGAAGTAAAGAGGTGGGACCTTCACATCCCCACCTAATATTCCCTATCTATAGGAAGTAGGTAATGACAGGAAGTCTGTGGGCTCCTGGGAAATGTAGTTCTTTTTTTAGGGTAACATTTTCAATTATAAACGTTTCAGTTGTGTTCAATTCTCCATGACCCTATTTGGGGTTTCTTGTCAAGGAAACTAGAGTAGTTTGTCATTTCCTCCTCTGGCTCATTTTATAGATAAGGAAACTGAGGCCAACAAGGTAAAGTGTCTTGCCCAAGGTCACACAGCAAGTCTCTGAGAACAGATTTCATCTCAAGAAGATGAGTCTTCCTGATTCCAGTCTGGTACACTATGTACTATGGTGCCACCTTAGCTGTCCATGGCACCCTATTATACACAGTCAAATCACCTCTTCTTCCAAGAGTAACCTATTTTTGTTTTTGTTTTTCATTTCTTGGATGCCCACATTCCCTCCTGACATCTTACACTTATTTGTGAGCAAGTCTTTTCCCTAACTAGATGACAAGTTCCTGGAGGACTGGGCCTGCCATATTTGGCCTTCTGTCTCTACCCTTACCAAGCACATGGCCTTCCATGTATTTCATCCAATTCCGGAATCCTTCTAATATCTATAAAATGGGGGGAACAGTAGTAACATCTACCATTGCCCAAGGTGGTTGTGATTCTCAAAGAGGAGAATGTGGGTGGATTGTTTCCCACACCACACAGGAATGGCAGCCTATTATTATTAGGGGGGGTTGGGACAATGATTACACAGTCTAAGGTTAGTGAGGTTGGTGCCTTCTCTGCAGTGTGTGGTCTTAGAGAGCTGCCCAGTTCAATGAAATATTAAGTGAGGGTCATGGAGCAGTTGGTGTCAGAGGGAGGACTTGAATTCAGCCCTTTCTGACTCTGAGCTCTCTAGACTCTAGATCTCATTGCTTCTAGATTGATGACTAGATATCCATCCAGGCCTGTGGGACTCCAGCCTATGACTTCCTATACATCTGCCCCCAAGGACAGACTTTGACTTTGGGTGGCCACCAATAGAACACAAAAACTGTCATCATTTAACTCTTTCTCTCACTATATGACTGCTCCATCTTTTGTCCCAGACATTTATTTTTCTGGGACATCTTTCACATCAATGAAGGGTCCTTCCCATGTTTTTGCTCTTTCAGTTGTATCTGACTCTTCCTGACCTCATTTGGGGTTTTCTTGGCAAAGATACTAGAGTGGTTTGCCATTTCCTTCCCCAGGTCATTTTACAGATGATGAAACTGAGGCAAACAGGGTTAAGTGACTTGTCCCGGGTCACACAGCTGGTATGTGACTAAGGCTAGATTTGAACCCAGGAAGATGACTTGGTGCACATCCCTCCTCCTTGAAGGTCTTTAAGTTGAAGCTAGAGGGCCATGGTGGGGATTCCTTTTGTGTAGGGATTGGACTCTTCCAACTTTTAATTTTGTGAATGCCCTGGGCTCCTCACCCTGGGTCTCTCATCAGTACAAGATTGTCCTTCTGTCTCCTAGCCTGCCCAACTCCCAGGGTCTCCTTTGCAGAGAATCTCCTTTTTTTCTACAGTTGAAGGGAGGCTTCTTGGGCAGCTAGCATCTAGCAGAGGGTCTTTTGCCCACTAAGCCCTTAAGAAATCTCCATGTCAGTGAATGGATTTCATCCTCTCCCCCTCCTTTAAGCTTCTGTGTTCTTCCCCAGACTCAACACGAGTGCCTGACCAGCTGTGAGTTCTTGAAGACCCTGCAGACAGTCAAGCAAGGAGACTGCCCACCCGCAGCAAGGGCATCTGGCTTTGCTGCTGCCTGCGTGCAGAGCTGCGAGGGGGACCGCGAATGCCCTGGGAATAGGAAGTGCTGCTTCAATGCTTGTGGGCACACCTGCCAGATTCCAGACAACATAAACAGAGGTAAAAATATGGCGCCCTAGAGCCTGTCACACCCTATCCATTGATGCCAGGGGTAGCAGCCAAGGAGGCCAAGCCAGAGGCAGAACTGGTGAGCCAAGGAGCATGAAGGAAGAGGCAAAAGGCAGAGGGTGCCAGGGACTTCTGCTTCCCTACAGGCTCTGCCAGGTGTGTCTAGGGGGGAAACCTGCGTATCTCCAAAAGCAATTGGGTATTAATTACATCTTTGTTTTTTTTCTTTCAGTGAATGCAAATAATGGTCATTGTGACTTTCAACAAATGATTCCATTAACAAAATAAATTCAATACCCTAGGAATTCACCCTAATGGCAGAGGCTTCACTCTGGGGCAGGGTGCCACCCCGCACCCCCAAGGATGGAGGCCAGACTGCCCACCACCATTCTTTCTGCCCCATTTCCTCCCTCACCACTTTGTCTCTGGGATTCTCCCTAATTCATGACCTGAAATTCATTTCCAGCAGCTGCTTTCTTTGTCTTCTAAGGGTTCCATTGCTGGAGAGAGTTATCAACATGGAGACTGTGAACATGTTCTGATAAAAATCTGGACTTTCTTTTTCTCCTTCAAATATCTGCTTGGAAATGAAGCACCATGAACTTGCTGAAGCCTCCATATTGATCTCTGCACAGGGATAGCCAGGGACCCAGTCACAGAAAACATCAAGTCCAGAACCACTTTGTTTTCTTCCATCTTCCTTCTCCTGCTTTGCCCTTCCTCTCTCCCTTCTTCCTTTTCTACTTTTCCTCCTTTTCTTCCTTCCTTCCTTCCTTCCTTCCTTCCTTCCTCCCTCCATTTCTTTCTTCCTTCTTCACTCTCTCCCTCCACTCTTTCCTTTTTCTCTCTTTTCATCCTTCTTCTTTTCCTCCCTTTCTTCTCTTTCCATATGTATTTCTTTTTTAACTCACCTCAGCTCATTTTCAGGTGTCCCACTAAGGCCTAGAAAAAGCCTCACCATTCTGGAGAGATCTGGGGGAACAGTTCAAGTTTCTTGGAAGTCCAAGTCCAGCATTTCCATAGAACCTGTATTCTATGTCCTTCAGAGCAGATGGCACTGGGGTCTTCACCCCAGTGAGGACGATGCCACTGAATGGAAAGCAATGGCTTTGGTACGTCTCCCATTGGCTCTGCACTGACGTATATATTTCTTACTTTGACCTGCCAATATCCAAAGCAAGGTCAGCATAGAGTTGGAGGAGGAAGTCCAACCTGGTTCAGGTGGGCTGATTCTCCTCAGGAATTACAGGCTCAAGGCAAAATCTTATAAAAGAGGGAAATGTATTAGGAGAGACAACGATAGGGCTGGGAGGCTAGATGAAGATTACCTCCTGGAAGGGGAAGAGAGAAGAGCTTAGAGAGTTCACAGACCAAGGGGACTAAGTGACAAGCAAGGCCTAGCCAGAAAAGTGGGAAGGGAGAGTCGGAGGGGTTCGAGGAATGGTCTGTCAATAACATATCTGTGAGAGGAGCCTTAACGTCTGGGGTGGACGCAAAAGGTACCTATCCATGACGGGGTAAGTTATCACATATCCCTGTGAGGAGTCCCGTGACTGGGGGGGGGTGAGCAAAAGGAACACATCCCTGTTGGGGTTCACATGCATGGGATATGCAAGTTGTCTTTTGTTCTTCTGTAGACTTAAGTGTTTACATTGCATCAGGGTTGGTTTGGCTCTCCAGCCAAACCGCATTCCTGAGGTCTGGGGCCAGACTATTTATCATGTATCCCTTGGAACTTGGGGTCTCTAGGTACAATATTCCCCTCAGCAGTGGGCGACAGATGAGTCCTTCCCCATATATTCCTTACCAGATTGACTAGAAAGGGGGCAGAGAATGGTTTCTCCCAGAGAAGCTTTGGTGGTTGGGACGGGACTTTGCAAATAAGAAAACTTTAATTTCAATAGTCGAAGGCAGTGATGGCAAACTTTTTAAGAAACCAAGTGCCGAAACTGCAACCTTCACTCCTCTTGTGAGTCCCCTACCCCCACCCCACCTTATCACAGATAAGGGAAGGAGGAAGTACTCCCATTGGGTTGCTGGGCAGAGGTAGAGAGGAAGTGAGGAAAGGAGGGAGAGGGAAAAGAAATGAAGGAAGGGAAGGAGGGAGAAGAGGGAGAGAAGGAAGGAAGGAAGGAAGGAAGGAAGGAAGGAAGGAAGGAAGGAAGGAAGGAAGGAAGGAAGGAAGGAAGGAAGGAAGGAAGGAAGGAAGGAAGGAAGGAAGGAAGGAAGGAAGGAAGGAAATGAAGGAAGGAAGGAAGGAAGGAAGGAAGGAAGGAAGGAAGGAAGGAAGGAAGGAAGGAAGGAAGGAAGGAAGGAAGGAAGGAAGGAAGTGGCAACTTGGAAAAAAACACAAAACTAGTATCAGAAAGACCAAATCTTTAACCAGGACAAGAGACGGTGCTCAATATTCAGCCACCACACAGAGCCAAAGCTCTGGCACTCTGGTTGTAGTGTCTCTGGGAAAACACGCCACCAAAGGGGATTTTCCAAAGAATAAGAGAACACAGGGGTCTTATATACCTTTTGGAGAATTAAGGACAGAAAACACATACTGAATGGCTTCGAGCAACCTGGGAAAAGGCTGGGGTATTAGGAAGTGACCTAACCTAGAATGGATACAAAAAGATGGTGCCAACCAGGTGCTGGTCTTCTTGGGAATGGATTTCTGATCCAATGGGGAAAACTTTTAAGACCAAAAGGGTGATTGAGGATTTGAACCTTTCTATTACTCCTATTCAGGACACTTAATGGATGCTCAGTGATCTATTGTTCAGTCTAAGACAAGGTCAGTTTGGGACTTCCTCTAAAGCAGATTTCTAAGGGTCAGGGGCAAACTTGAGGATTCCAGAAATACATTTGACAGAAGAAAGAGAAGGAAGGGGGGAATTATTACTTTCTTCTTATGTGCCAAGCACTGTGTTAAATCAAGGAATTAGGGCTGAAAAGGATTCAGTAGTCAAGTAGTCCATGCCCCGTTTTACAGATGAGAAAACTGAGATCCAGAGAAATTAAATGATTTGCTCAGTATAACACAGGCAAGAAGTGCCAGCTCCAGATTGCAGACATGTTTCTTTGACTCCAAATGCAGTGTCCTTTCCAGTACCCCACAGCATCTCTTTTTTCCTCATCCATAACATAAAATGTTTGACCTGGATGGTGCCCAAAGTCCCTTCCAGCTCCCAATCTTATAATTTCTTTAACCAGTTCCCAGACTGGAATCCTCACTAATCTGTCACCTCCTGCCAAGCAAACAGAGCCTCAGGTTCCAAGCTGGTCAAAAATACCATCAGTTGACCTGACTTAGTAGAGATTGGAAAAGTTGCCACTTCCCTCACTTTGCTTTTTGCATGGACAACCACAGACAATGGAGGAGAGCGCCCACCTGGACAGCATTGGGCCCAACAGATGGTACCAGTTCAGAGTGGCCGCAGTGAATGCTCATGGCACTCGGGGCTTCACTCCTCCCAGCAAACACTTCCAGTCTTCCAGAGGTGAGCAAAGATGGCGCCTTGAGATGCTCAACATTTCCTGACCCTGCTAAGTGGTCCCTGAAATTCCTTTTGGTGTGGGAGAGCTTCGGGGTGAAACCCCAGGTTTGGGATAGGTTGCCCATTGTAAGAATGCAAGACTCCAAAACATAGCTTAAAAATAAAAAGAGAGATGTGTTAATTTGGGGTAATGTTGAACGGCTGGAGACTGTGTGCAGGTGGAACCCTGCCTCCCCAAGGAGATGGCTTTGGGGTTTTTATACCTCTTTGACAACAGGGGTTGCAGGATAAGAAAGTGGGGATGGGGTGAATCCAAAATGAGGTCATTCATTGGGTTGGGGGTATAAGGGATGATCTATGAAATTCAAAGGATGGTTGGATTAGGTACCACCCAATGCTTAACAGGGTACAAATGGGAGGTGCATTTCTATGTTCATTGAAGATCATGGGGAAATTCCTAGGTGGGGATGTTCCTCTCAGGGAGCAGAAAGGAACTTTTAGACCTGGAATACTTCTGAAGTTTGGGGTGTCTGGGAGGAAACCTGTACCCCCACATCACTTTTACAAGTGAACACCTCCAGTTGAAGATTTTATCCTTATTTCAAAGCAGACACCCCTGGGACACTTTATCCTGTTTTCAGTGTAATGGGGGCAAACAGGTGAGCTAGGTGCAGCCAACAGAGTGGCTGAGGGTGGCAAATACTCAAAGTGTTGGAGAGTTTAAAAGGATGACAGCCTGGATTCCCCAGAGAAGGAGGAACTCATTTATTTCATGTTTTTACATCAATAATTTCTAAACTCCTCCAGGTGATCTCATTTCATCTCCAAGGACTTTACAGTCTGCTTTGACACAAAGTGTATTTTAATTGGTGTTATAGTTATTCTGTATCCGCCAGTCACCCCGTTAGATTGTAAGCCCCGAAAGAGCTGAAACCAATCTTATTTACCCTGGTGTATCTGAGTGGCTTTGTATACCCTTCAGGAGTGTCACCATTTGTCTGAAAGAGTGAATGAATGAATACAGATGACAGAGGTTATCTAGTCCAAGGCCCTCGTTTTACAGATGAAGAAACTTGGATCAAGAAAAATTGGGAAAAGGGCTAAGCATTTATTAAGCACCTACTGTGTGTCAGGCACCAGACTAAGCACTAATGATACACAGAAAGCCAAAAAGACAGCCCTGCCCTAGAAGAGCTCACAGTCTACTGGGGGAGACAACATGAAAACAACTCCGTTCGATAACGAAGTCTATGTAGGATAAATTGAAAGTAATCGAGGGAGGACAATTATTAGGGCAAAGGAGGAAAGGCTTCTCCCAAAAGGTGGGATTTTAGCGAAGACTGGAAGGAAGCCAGGAGGTGGAAGCGAGGAGGGAAAGAATTCTAGGCAGGGGAACAGCGAGCAAAAATGTCTGGAGGCAAGAGAAATCGCTGGATTTAAGAATAAGTGGAGGGGAGAAGGTTAAGAAGAATGGCCAGTTGGGCTCGGGTAGGTTTGTGAAGGCCTTTAAAAGCCAAAGAACAGGAGTAGCCAGGTAGTGCAGTGGCTACAGCTCCAGGCCTGTAGGCGTCAGTCTAACGGCAGACACTTCCCAGCTGGGCGACCCTGAGCATCTCCCTTCAACCTCTTTGGCGCACGTTTTGCCCTTCTGACTTACTTGTTACTAAGATAGAAATTAAAGACTTAAAAAAAGAGTTAAGGAAAAAGTGACAATTCCAGAGAGATAAAAAGGTCTCGTCTCCTGGAGTCCACAAGTACATTTTGTTTTGTTTGAGCTCCGGAGGTTCCTGACATTTACTGTAAGCTCAGAAGGAGCTCAATTTGCAATGGAGGCCAAGGTCGGGGATGTATACTTTGTGACGATTTGGAGACAGGCGGAGGACACAGTGGCCCGTCCACCCGCGGCCCTCCCTTGGAGAAGCATTGCCCTAGTTCCCTAGGAATTGTTACCCTTTTGTCCTTCCCTGAGATAATGTTGGGGAGGACCAGTGTGGGAAGCCGGAGGAGAGGCCCTGAAGGACTGAGGGGGAATCCAGAGAGTCAGCATTAAAGCGGACAACCTTCCCCTCCTAGAAGCCAGTCCAGGGCCTTCTGTCCGGATCCCCTGTCTCACATCACCCCAAACCCTGGCCCTGTGACGTCCTCCTTCCTTGGGGCTTTCGGGGTCAGGGCCAGAGTTGTTCATTCCCTTGCTTCATTCCACACTTGGGATCCAAGGATTTAGCACAGTGGCTGGCGCACAGTAGGCACTTAATAAAGCTGCTCTTGACTGAGTGACTGAAAGGGGTTCACATGTTGATTCCTTCTCTTCTGTCTTCTCTTGTCTTCTGCTCCGTCTCTCCCAGCTCCTCTGCCTCCAGGGTCCCCCCAGAATCTCAGAAAAGGCAACATCACTGCAAGCCCTGACGGGGCTCACAGCATCATCATTTCCTGGGATCCCCCTTCTGAGGGGGCTCTGGCTGTCCATCACTACAGGGTCTCCTGGGGCTGCTGGGCACCAGAAGCAGATGGGCCTTCTCCTAAGATGAGGAGCCTGAGAGTCACCAGGGTAAAGGCTCAAGTGCCTGGCTGGGGAGGGAGTGTGTGTCTGTGTCTGTGCTGGAGGCTGAGGGGTGGAGCTGGACAAGTCAATGGGACGGAAGAAAAGCCAAAATGATGGGGATTTGACAAAATGAGACAAATGCAAACCAAAAGAATTCTGAGATATCTTCTCCCCCTCATGAGAATGGCCATGATGACAAAAGGGCAAAATGGTGGTTGTTGGAGGGGATGTGGCACAACAGGGACATGAACACCCTTTTGGTGGAACTGGGCACTGGTCCAACCACTCTGGACAGCAAATTGGAATTTGGCCCGGAGAGCTGTAAAACTGCGCATCCCTTTAGATCCAGCAATACCAGGGCTGGGTCTGTTTCCCAAGATGACTGGGGAAAGGAGAAGAACTTCCATGTTCCAAAATCTTTCTAGCAGCTGTCTTTGTGGTGGCAAAGACTTGGGCCCTGAAGCGATGCCCATCAGTCAGGGAATGGCTGGACAAGGGGTGGCCTTGGATGGTGCTGGAATACTGCCACGTGGTAAGAAACAGTGAGCAGGCTGATTTGTTAAAAACCTTGGAGAGCATTCCATGGGATAATGAACGGCCAAACGAGTAGAAGCGAGAGAACATTATTTACGACTCTAGATTCGATATTTGAAGAATAACTTGTGAATGTCACCTCCAGAGAATGAACTGAGAAACAGAAACCTAAAATGCATCATTTATATACATATATAAAAATATCTTTGCCAGAGAATGCATTCTATGATGTGGGGAGGGGAGAGAGGGGCCAAGATACTGGTAAATAGATCCTATTCATAAATAGAAAAATGGTTGGCAGGTCATTTAAAGGTTTGCAAAAATCCAGACTTCCTTCAATAATTTGCAGATGAAGAAACTGAGGCTCAGAGAAACAGTAGTATTAATCAGCACATAAACATTCCTAAATGCCCACTAGGCACCAGGCACTGTGTTACGTTTGCTTGGAGATTCTTTTGCTCCTTATCTGATCTCTGGATTATACAGACAAGCACCTGCTTGGGAACTCCCAAGAGATTCCATGGCTTTCCCACATCATCTCTCCCTGTCAGAGGCAGGTCTGGCAGCAAAGTCTTCAGGGATAGGCCACCAGCCATTACTGCCTCGCCTTGCCCCTAGCTGGAGTTATGAGGAGTCATTGTTGATTGAAGTTCAATGGAGGAAAGCCTGGGTGGGGAGCGTCGCTGTCCATCAGGCCTATAGATCAGGAAGACTATTTTGAAGATGTCTTGATTTGTCCATTATAGGCAAAACCTGAAGTACGACTCGATGGACTGGAAGCTGGCACAGCCTACCAGGTGCAAGTGCGGACTGTTGCCTTCTGGAGCCAGAAACGTCTCAAGAGCCCCAAGTCTCAGATGCTTATTGTCATGCCAGCAGGAGGTAGGCCTGAGTCTGAGTTTGCCAGCTGGGGGGTCCAGCTGGGATCTCTGCTGCCAGTTGTCCTGGACAGGCCTGTGGAGGAGGGTCCAGAGTGCCCCAAGGGTGGCCAGAGCCAGTTCTGAGGTCAGAATAACTCAGTCATTGGCAGGAGATGGAGAGGAAGGAGATGAGCAGCTTTTAGGAGACTCAGTACATGAGGGGATGTCTGGAGCTTGGTGATCCAGTGGTCTGGGATAGGAATAGCGAGGCTGGGAAGGAGAGAAAAGAGAGAGGAGGAGAGAGAGTCGATAACCTGTATGGGTCAAAGGCAGGTCTCGAAGCTACGCCTTTGAGGTTCTGCTCTTGGCCCATTATGGCTAGTCAGAGGAAGGGATTCAAAGTGAGTTAAAGCTGAGATAAGCAAGAATTTAGGGGACTCTGTGTGTGTGTGTGTGTGTGTGTGTGTGGTAGAGGCAAATTTGGGCTGGGTTATGGGTCCTGATGAGATCCTCCTCCCAGAGCAATGAATATGGTCCCAGGAGATGGTCACAGATGATGAGGTTTGAGTCAGTTAATCAGTCAATAAACATTTCTTAAGCATCTCCTATGTGCCAGGCACTGTGCTAAGAGCTGGAATTATAAAGAAAGACAACATAGTCCCTGCTCTCAAGGAATGCACAGTCTAGTGGGGGAGATAACATGCAAATGATGATGTAAAATCAAACTATATACAGAGCACATTTGAAATAGCCAATAGAGGAAAGGCATGAGAATTAAGGGGGCAACATGGTGACTCAGGGGCGAGAGTGCTGGACCTGGTGTCAGGAAGAACTTAATTCAAATCCAGCTTCAAACAGTTGTCAGCCATGTGACCCTGGGCAAGTCTTTTAACCCTGTTTGCCTCACTTTCCTCATCTGCAAAATCAGCTGGACGAGGGAATGGCAAACCAGTCCAGTATCTTTGCCAAGAAAACTCCAAATGGGGTCATGACTGGATGTGAGTGAGGATGACTGAAACACCGGGCAGCAGCAACATCAGCACTCGAATTTAGGAGAGGCAGGAAAGGTTTCCAGTTTTAATGTATTCACCAGATGTTACCACTCTACAATCCTTTTCTGAAGCATGAACAAGTGAATGAAAACCCTTTTTGGCACTCAATATGAGGCCAACTTTACCAAGCTTTGTCCTCAATACTTAAAATTCTAATGGGAAAAGATAACACACATGGGGAGTGGTGCCCAGGGAAGAAGGCTTCCTTTTTCATATATTGGATTGTCACATATATTAAGGAGAATTATCATGTATTCCTGTAAATGGGATCTGGGTCAAAGATACCACGTGGTCTCCTGCTTTTTGCATTTTCTTTATCTTTAGGGATCCCAAGGAACAGTTTTCTTTTCAACAGAAGTTGGTTAATCAATGAAAGGGGGGAGGGTTCTTCTCCTGCATTTGGGATCTGTCCACCTGTGGGGATGGAGAAGTTGATGGACCACCTCTTAGTTAGCTTCACCAGTTAAAGAGGTCTTGGGATGGTCAAGGGAGAAGCTGAATAATGAGCTCCTGAAACCTATTTATCAGGCTTCCTGACCCAGCTCAGGTCATCCCTGGTCAAGGGAGCACCATGGATACCTCTATCACTTTCTAGCTTAAGATGCTGCCCTAACATGATATCATCAATACCCAAAGATCAGTCTCTCAAGATAATTTCAATCCTAAAGTATTGAGATCAGTCCAGTGGTCTCTCTGAGGGTCCAAGGTTTTCTCCATTTAGGTGTGGCAATCTGGTCAAATAATGGAGATGAGAAACACTCTGCCTTCAGACCCATGTATGCAGGCATCACACATAGTGCTCTGCCATAGTACTGTGGTTTGTGGTTTTCAGGTACATACTTCTTTGACACACAATCAATTTTCTACATATGTGACATTCTACATTCTGATTGGATATTATCAAATCACCTAAACAACACTCTTGTGATGTTACTACAACAAAGAATTCTGTGATCATTTACTACATTTCTATAACACTCTGTGATATATATGAATAACATGAATAAAGTCGTTTGTAGGTTTAATACCCCTTGACCTGCTGAGAGGATCATTGTGCTTTTGATCACCTTTCACTATCAATCACAATTGTTTAGGAGATAAATAGCAAAACATTTTCGTATCTAGGTGCAAAGTTAAAAGGTGACTTAAAGCAGACCAGATTTGGTGTTTTCCTCAATTTCCAAGTTCTGTTTTTCTTGTGTTACTTTGAAGTGCCTAGCAATGCTGCCTGATTTCTGTTCATCAACAAATTCATTGGAGTGTGATAACTGTAAGGAAAGATTTATTATGGTGCTCAAGCATTTGACCAGTGTTTATTGTAGTGCCTTGGAGCATATCTGTGCTTGAGAAAGAAAGGGTTATGGGCAATAATCTTTGGCCTTTAGTTCTGTAATTGCAATCTTTGGGGGTAATTATCTAGGGGGATTAAAGTGGGATATATATGTATTGAACCTATAAGTATTTGCTCTCATATTATTTCTCCTGTATTGGGGTGAGAATAATAATCATAACAAGTCCATTAGTAGGGGAAGTTGGAGAGAGAGAGAAGTCACAGAGGGGGATCAGTGGGGGACTCATTTTAAGGGGGTTTCCTTGCATCCCCCATCTCCCAAACTGTGACTTTGTCAGCCAGTGGAGATTTGTTGGCTCCCCGCACTAAAACACAGGCCAATCGATGAATTCATCCTGTGCAAGCCTGATGGTGTTGATTCATGACTGTTTCCAAAGATGGTGGTATTTCTGCCAAAGAGGGAGGAGAGGAGATAAGCCTGGCATTGCCCTTCATGCTACTGAAGGCATGGATTTCAAAGGCAATGCCATCAAAGATGGCATTATGGTGGGTCTATCTGGCTAGTTGTGGAGAACTCTCACCAGTGAGGAATGTAGGCCTTCACAGCAGAAGCTAGAGAGTCTGGTCTCAGGCAAGATGGCACATCATGAAGATGGACAGAGAATAAAGACACTGGACACAACACTCTGCACCACTTCCAGTTGTTCTCTGGGGCCCTCATGTCTCCCCAGACAGATGATTTTTGTAAAACCCTCCCCTTCCACCTTAGAATCAATACCGTGTATTGTTGCCAGAGCAGAAGAGTGGTCAGGGCTAGGCAATGGGGGTTCAGTGACTTGCCCAGGGTCACACTGCTAGGAAATGTCTGAGGCTAGATTGGAGCCTAGGATCTCCTGATTCCAGGCTCTCAATCCACTGAGCCACCCAGCTGCCCTCTACACACCCAATTCTTGCAAGGCTCCTCCATGTTTTCTCCTCCAATCTCACTCATTCTCTGAGGGGAAGCTGACAAGGCAGAGGGGAGATGAATCTTCTGGCACTCAGTTCCTGGCACAGACTTTACATCCATTCCCTTCTCTTCCTTTTACAGAGCTATTAAATGAGTTACCAGCAGCCCAGCGAGTACCTGCCCTGAGAGTACAGGTGGAGAGTCCCTACTATCTACAGAATGACCTACAAGTAAATGTCCAGTGGAGGGGAGGTAAGATTGCAGCAAAATCAAACTGGAGCCTGGGGGAGTAAGTAGCCCCAATCCCATTCTCAGCCAGTGAAAGCATGCAAGACAATTCTGCAATTTAATAGGGGAGGCAGCGTGCAAATTCCTGTGTGCAAACAAGCTTTAGACAGAGTAAATTGGAGATAATAGCAGATAGAAAGCACTGGGGGATAGGGAAAGGTTTCTTGTAGAAGGTGGGATTTTGGGGGCAGCTGGGTAGCTCAGTGGATTGAGAGCCAGCCCTAGAGACGGGAGGTCCTAGGTTCAAATCTGGCCTCAGACACTTCCCAGCTGGGTGACCCTGGGCAAGTCACTTGACCCCCATTGCCTAGCCCTTACCACTCTTCTGCCTTGGAGCCAATACCCAGTATTGACTCTAAGACGGAAGGTAAGGGTTTTAGGGGAAAAAAAAAAAGGTGGGATTTCAAGTGGAAGCCAAGAGAGTTTAAAGATCATTTAGCAGGTGAAAAAACAAAGGCCCTAAAGATTAAGTAATTTGCTCAGAGATACACAGGAAGTAAAGGAGAAGCAAGATTTGCACCCAGGCCCTCTGACTACAGAGTCTGGGCTCTATTCACTGCACCACATTGCCTCCCTCCTGTCTACTCATAGGCAAGTTGTTAATGTTCCCACCTTCCAGAATGGTGGGAAGGTTTCAGTGAGACCTTGTTGGGAAAAAACATCTTGTACCATCTAAAGTCCTATTTAAAATGTCAGCTCTTATAAAATATACAGGGCCCAACACATGGTAAGTGTCTAATAAATACTTTATCTATTTTAAAGAATCATATGGGGAATTTTTGATAGAAATTCCTAGCCTCCTAATTGATCTCTTTTGGGGGGGTGCAGTATGGAGATCGAATGATCATTTATTGGGTTTTTATCTTTGTTTTAATTTGTATGTGATCTTCTCTTAGCACGTGGTTATTAATAAGTGTTTATTGACTAATTTCTTAAAGTGAAGAATATCACATTTCATCCATCCGTCATTTTATTCAGTTATTCAACAGATGTTTTGAGCCCTGATGAGGTGCTAGGGCATGCTGAATTAGGGCTACAATACAGGCAGTGCACACATGTGTACACACACACACACACACACACACACACACACACACACACACAATTTGCATTTTCTCTTTTTAGCCAGCTCAAGAAGACCTGGTATCTACCTGTTAACCTGGAGACCGATCTCATGTGCTACCAACCACACGGCATCAGCCACACAAGCCTTGGTGCAGGTCAGTGCTTGATTTCACCAAATCACCAGTTTGGGAGTTGGAAGGACCCTCTGTGACTGCCTTATAAGTTCTATACCTGTGGGGGCTCCTTACTAGATAATTGGCAAGTGGATATCCAGCCTCTACTAGAGGACCCTCAATGAGTGCCTCCACAGGCAGCCCTCCCTGTTTGTGGGCAGCTGTCATTTCCAGCCTGAATCTGCCTTCCCCTAAGGGGTCGAGCAGAACAGGGCTAATCCCTCTTCCAAGGGACACCCCACAAAGTATTTAGACTCAGAAGGTCAAGCCCCAGAACCCATCCAGACCAACCTCTATATATTACACTTGAGGAAAAAGAAGCCCCCAAAGTGCTAGAGCCAGGACTTTCAACAATCTTTCCACTGAACCATCCTGCCTCCTTCATGCGGTCATGTTCTTCTCTACCTGAGTCTTCTCTTCCCAGGCCAACCATGCCTAGCTCCTCTAGCTGATCCGAGTATGGCTGAGCCATACAGTCTTTTACTATCCTGGTGGCTCTCCTCTGGATATTTTCCAGTTTATCCATTTAAGAATGCACAGGACAAACTAGGCAAAATTTTTAATTCACCGGGATCACCTAGCACATTTTGTACATGAGAAAGCTAAAGGCCAGACAAGAGAAATACTTTATTCAGGGTCCCACAGGAAGTGGATGGCAATGGTAAGCTTAGACCTATAGTATTCTGATTCCCAAACCAGAGCTACCTTCTACTATCTCACATTTGTCATTCATCTGCAGAATCATGAAGTTTGACTTTAGTTTTCCCAGATTAGCCCTTTTTTCCCCCTGGAGGTTACTCTCTCTTTTCTCTTTAAGCTTCAATGATCCCTTCTTTTCCAATCTTCACCTAAAAACCAGTTCTGAAAAGAATCTAGATAATTTCTTCTTCCCACTCCATTTATGTCACAAAATATCAGGTTTCAAATAAGTTAGAAGCTAAGCTCCACGAGGGCAAGGAATTATGTGTGTCTGTGTTTCTATTCCCAGTCCTAGCACAGTGCCTAGTTCATATTAGGTGATTAATAAATGCTTGTTGAATGCATCTCTCTTGAGAGATATAATCACATTATGAAGATCAACCCTACTTAAAAGTGACTGCCTTTCCCATCTCGACCTTCAAGTGTTGTGGCTACCAGCCCCCTTTATTCACTACTCCCTCTCTCATCCACATGTCTGTGTTTGGGCCAAAGGGAAGAAAATAAGACTCTTCCCCCTTCAAGTTTTATGGCAGAGATGGAAAGGAAGCAATTTCCTGAATGGTATCACAAAAACCACCTTTTGAGCTCAATTGGAAATATAAAAAAATAATACTGTCTTCAGCCTAAAACTTTCCCCCTATTTTTCTCTTGAGGAAAATACATGCATGGTTCAATAGAAAAGCTATGGTCTCAAAGTGGATTGACCTAGATCCTATAGAAGAAGTCTTCTCAGGCCTGTTCCTGGAGGGCTCTCAGAACTTCAAGTAGAAAATTAAGTGACTATTGTTTTAGAAATTTATATTTTAACATAATATGACTTTCCAACTTCAATATTCTTATGAATGTCATCTAAAATTACCTTGAGAGGAAGAGATGCCGAAGGAAGGAAAGAAGGAAGGAAGGAAGGAAGGAAGGAAGGAAGGAAGGAAGGAAGGAAGGAAGGAAGGAAGGAAGGAAGGAAGGAAGGAAGGAAGGAAGGAAGGAAGGAGGGAAGGAGGGAGGGAGGGAGGGAGGGAGGGAGGGAAGTAGGGAGGGAGGGAAGGAGGGAGGGAAGGAGGGAAGGAGGGAGGGAGGGAAGGAGGGAGGGAGGGAAGGAGGGAAGGAGGGAAGGAGGGAAGGAAGGAAGGAAGGAAGGAAGGAAGGAAGGAAGGAAGGAAGGAAGGAAGGAAGGAAGGAAGGAAGGAAGGAAGGAAGGAAGGAAGGAAGGAAGGAAGGAAGGAAGGAAGGAAGGAAGGAAGGAAGGAAGGAAAGAGGGAAGGAAGGAAGGAAGGAAGGAAGGAAGGAAGGAAGGAAGGAAGGAAGGAAGGAAGGAAGGAAGGAAGGAAGGAAGGAAGGAAGGAAGGAAGGAAGGAAGGAAGGAAGGAAGGAAAGAGGGAAGGAAGGAAGGAAGGAAGGAAGGAAGGAAGGAAGGAAGGAAGGAAGGAAGGAAGGAAGGAAGGAAGGAAGGAAGGAAGGAAGGAAAGAGGGAAGGAAGGAAAGAGGGAAGGAAGGAAGGAAGGAAGGAAGGAAGGAAGGAAGGAAGGAAGGAAGGAAGGAAGGAAGGAAGGAAGGAAGGAAGGAAGGAAGGAAGGAAGGAAGGAAGGAAGGAAGGAAGGAAGGAAGGAAGGAAGGAAGGAAAGAGGGAAGGAAGGAAGGAAGGAAGGAAGGAAGGAAGGAAGGAAGGAAGGAAGGAAGGAAGGAAGGAAGGAAGGAAGGAAGGAAGGAAGGAAGGAAGGAAGGGAGGGAGGAAGGAAGGAAGGGAGGAAGGGAGGAGGGAGGGAGGGAGGAGGGAAGGAGGGAGGGAGGGAGGAAGGAGGAAAGGAGGGAAGGAAGGAGGGAAGGAGGGAAGGAAGGAGGGAGGGAGGGAGGAAGGAGGGAAGGAGGGAAGGAAGGAGGGAAGGAGGGAAGGAAGGAGGGAGGGAGGGAAGGGAGGAGGGAAGGGAGGAGGGAAGGAGGGAGGGAAGGAAGGAGGGAAGGAGGGAAGGAGGGAAGGAGGGAAGGAGGGAAGGAAGGAGGGAAGGAAGGAAGGAAGGAAGGAAGCAAGGAAGGAAGGAAGGAAGGAAGGAAGGAAGGAAGGAAGGAAGGAAGGAAGGAAGGAAGGAAGGAAGGAAGGAAGGGAGGGAGGGAGGGAGGGAGGAAGTAAAGCTGCCACATCTATAAAATGATAATGATAGTATCTGCAGGGTCTATCTTGAAGGGACTGTATGAGTATCATGTGAGATGGTTTATTTGAAGAATATGTAAACACCTGCTATTATCGTGTGTCTGGGGATACCTGGCTTGTTTGTTTTTTCAGGGTACCCACTTCACCATCACCAGGCTTTTATTTACTTGTACCTATGAGGTTATTGTTCAACTAAAAGGAAAGAAGGAACAGATTTCAGGAACTGTGACCTTTACTGCAGAACCACCAGGGGTGAAAAGCCCAGAATATCAAGCTCTACAGGCCCCCTCAACCTCACAGGGGCTGGCAAATGCAAGATGGCCATTGGCTGACTAGGAGCAAACTCAGCTTTCCCTTCCTTCTGAGACCCTGTTCTGTTTGCTAGACCAACAGCTTGGGGATCTGCATCTTGTTTCATGTTTCTAGGATATCTTCTGTTGAGACCTGGGACAAACCCCTCCCAGAGTCTCAGCTTTCCTATAGCCTATATTCCTATAGGAAATATTTTCTATTTCCAGAGGAAGGATGGCTGCCTCAGGATACATTTGCCTTCTACTCTATAACTTGGGAGCCCTTTTGGGCAGAGAATGCCTTATGGTTTATGTTCCCTGCAATGAGCTAATATCTCATTAGAGCTTCAAGCCTGTAGATCTTCAGATAAAAAAAATGCTGTACAAATCAATGGAGGTTGTTGATCTGCTCAGGCATTGCTCAATCTTGAGGAGCCACCAGGCTTCCTCATTTATCCAACCTTTCATGTTCCTGTGTGTGTGATGGATGATGAGATCTCTGTTCATACTCCTGTCTGAGTGGGGAGTCCCTGAGTAATCATTCCCCTCCCCAGTATCATCATCCATCTAGGTTCTTTGGTCACAACTCTGGGATCCCCCATAGTGAGGTAGAATTCCTTGCTGAACATAGTGTGGAGGAATCCCATATTGGATGTATTGTAGAGACTGGGCAGGCCAGAATGGCAAGGGGGTGTATGGAGATGAATTTCTCCCCTGAATCTCAGGATTTTTCAAGCTAATTGCAAGGACCAGTGCACCAAGGAACAGTAGGGAAAAAAAAGATACCCTACAACTGGGAGCTGTTTGAGATAGGTAATGTACTGCTCTTTCATAGAGTGAGCCATCCTTGCAATTCTACTTCCTGTTTGGAAGAGTAACCTTCCTTCCCCTTTCCCTTCAGAGTAAAATGCCAGGGAGCAGCTTGCTTCCCCTGCCAGGTGGACAGGCAGTTAAGAGGGTAGAAGTTCTCCTCAGGTAAAAGCCTTTTATGAAGCTAATTATTGATTAATTGAAACACACCTGGGGCTTCCAAAGCAAACAGAAAGTAAGCACTCAGCTGTTGGCAATGTATGGAAAAGAGGGATTTATACTTTCCAAGCCTCCAGAGACAGCTCCAATCAACAGCAGCAGCAGCAGTGGCAGCAGTGGCAGAAGCAATGGCTCAAGCAATGACTCCAGCAATGGTTCTGCAAGGATCATCCAGGCAAGGAGGCAGAAGCAGTTGACTGGGACCACCCAGGGAGTTAACAGCAGGAAACTGGATTGGCAGCAAGAGGTGACAGCAGCAACACCGGGAACAAAGAGAATTGGGGGTGGGGAGATGGGGCAAAAAGCCATTGCAGAAGAAATGTGATTTCTTTTCAAACTAATCTCCTTAGAGAGAATTAAGGGTTCTGAACCCCACTTCTGGTCACCAATAAATGTAGGATTTAAATTAATGTCCAATGCTTCAAGTATTATTTTTATAAAGTTTATTATCTGACAAAATAGAACCATGCAACTAAGTTTTTCTGCCTGCTCAAAATGTCTGCCCCACCAAAGCTGCCACAGGAAGGAAAGAAAGAGGCCAAGAGACAGAACTCCTCCAAATTTATGTCCTGTCTACATCAGCATGTAACAACAGGAAGAGAGTAGGGTGCTATGAATCATAGTTTTGTTGGGGATCCTAATTTTCAGGGTAACAGATTCTAATTACACACCAGTGAAGGAAATCCTACTAGCTACAGAGGCAGTCTGCACCACTTTGGGATAGCTCTAGGCTTCTGGGTTTGGTTTTATTTTGACCAATACCTTTGTTTTTTACTTCACCTTCATTTATAGATCTATCTTTTCTCTCCTTTTCCCCAGAAAGCCTTCTCCAACAACAACAAAAAATGAATGAGACCCAAAAACTCTATAGAACAAAGTTCAATAATCTATTAACTGAGTCAGACAGTATATGCAATGTTGCATGCCCATAGTCTTTGCTTACCTCTTTATGTAAAAAAAGGAAGTCCATTTTCTTTGGGACCAAGCTTCATTCTTATATTTATACAGGATTCAACTTATTTTGTTGTTCTTCCCATTGGCATCACTGGAATAACTCTGTATGTTATCCTCGCTCCACTAACTTCAATCTGAATCCCTTCCTATAATCTTCTGATAGTTTTCTAAATTATTCCTAGGTATCTGTAACTCAGTAATGTTAAGGGTAAATTTTAGGATTGAGACTGAATATATATTTTTAGTGGTCACCAGGGATTTAAATTCTAAATCCCAGTGAAATACTCAAGTCAGGATGGAATTTTATGGTGGTTTGTTTACAATATTTTTACAATCTATTTACAATAGAAGGAAGAAATTAAGAACGAGGGAGAGAGAGAAAGGGGAAGATATGCTCCAGCTTAGTCTGAGCCAGGGGGAGTTCAGAGGCCTCAGCCAAAGGGCTTTCCATGAAGAGTAAATCTAGATTGGCTTCCAGCCAAGAGGCTTCCTCCAAGATGAGGGGCCTCCTTGGTGCCTTCAGAAAGGTCAAGGGAAAGGGGAGTCAGCCTTATCACTCACCACATAGTCATCTTAGGGAAGCTATCTGAGGTTCCACATTCCACCAAGTCAAGTTCCACCAACAAAGTCTGCAAAAGTCCCTCTCACAGGAAGTGATGTGAAATATAAAGGCAATTCTTTACATCACTTCCTATGTCTCACATGTACCAATGTTGGCTTAAACTTGGCTTTGAACATCCCAGAGGGTCAGTTAGTTGTTCTAATTTGTCACTTGCTAGCACACTCGGGTCATAGATCATCCTCCCCCACACTTAATCCCTAAATGGGGGGGGGGGGTTGTAATTAATTTCTGTTTGCTAGAATTCTAAAGACTAAGCAGGGTGGAGTAAACCTAAAAAATTCACATTAACATTCCATGACATTCATGTACCACAACTTGTTTAGCCATTCTCCAAGAGATGACTGACTAGTTGTCTTCCAGCATTTTATTAATTTAAAAAATTCTACTATAAATATTTTTGTTTATATGGGGTCATTCTGTCTTTTACCTTCTGGGAGTATGTGCCTAGTCCTGGAACCTAGGACCTAGGGTATGGACCATAAAAATGTAATTGTTACAAAGTTTTCCCTGAAATCAGGCCTAAATTTGCTCTACAATACCATGTTTTGAGCCTAGGTGAATGGGAGAATACAGTTATCCTGATCAGAAATAGCAGTGTTCAGTAGAGAAGTGGGTGTAGGGCAGTGATTATAATTCCTGGTTTGGACAAGATGCATTTGAGATGCCCAGGGTACATCCAGTTTAAAAAGTCCACTAGATGGGGCAGCTGGATCCAGAGCCAAGCCTGGAGATGGGAAATCCTGGATTCAGACATTTCCTAGCTATATGACCCTGGGCAAGTCACTTGACCCCAATTGCTTAGCCCTTACCACTCTTTTGCCTTGACGTCAACTGATTTTAAGACAGACATAAGAGTTTTAGAAGGAAAAAAAAAAAAGCCCACTAGACAGCTGACCACTAGGGAGGCAGGGACTCCAGGAGAGACCCAGGAACTATCCCCAGAGATAGTCATTTAACCCATGGGGGCCCAGACCTTAGAGGAATGACCCCCTCTGGGCCTGCATGCATAATAAATCTCCTTCCTTCCTTCCTCTAAGTGACTTATGGTTTCCCCTCGCCTGGCTAAACAGAAAATTCTGTAACATTGTGGACAGAAAAATCTAAGAGGGTTCAGGAGAGACACTTGACCACAGCCACTTTGGGGCATGCTAGAAGACTGCGGATTATCCAGCAAGGGAGAATGAATAAATGAATGAGATAGCACTTAAGTGTTCATTGTGAGTCAGGCGCAGTGCTAAACTCTGGGGATATAAGTTCAAAAGCAAAGACAGTACCCAGACTCAGAAGGGAGGGGCTAGAGAGGGAGTTCCAAGAATGCCTAAGGCTTGAGGAGGGGGTCTGGGAGGGGTTTCCAAGATGGGAGGTGGGGCGGGGGAATCTGGAGAAGGGTTTCTAGGATGCCAAGTAGCGGGCGTATATGCAGGCTGCCATCCTTCCCAGGATTCACCAAGGGAAGAATTTAGACCCTGCCAGGTTCTCCAAGGCTGATTAGTCGCACCCTGCCGGTTTACAGACGAGGAAACTGAGGCCCGGGAAGGGAAGTCATCGGACCACAGAGACACAACTGAAAAGTCCCCAGCGGCCCCCTGGCCAACCCCTCTGATCCAATCCCCTCATTTTATAGAGACCTTCTTCCACCCCCGTGCTCCCAGGGTTTCCGAATGGTAAAAAGGCGAGATTTGAACTATGTCCTCCTAATCTCACTGTGGTCAGGTTTCCTCGGTCCCCAGCAGGAGGAAGGAGGACAGGATGGAAGAGACCAGCCGAAGAGGGCGGAGCTTCATTTTCCGTAGCCAGCAGAGGCCGAAAGGCGGGGGCGAGGAAAGGGAAAGTGGGGAGGGTGGGAGGGAGGAGGCGGGGACGGCACGGGGTGCGGAGCTATGATGCACTCAGCTTGCGCCCGCGACAAAGACGAAGGAGCCAACTTGCCCGGAGAGGAGGGGCGGTGTCACACGCCGGTGATGCAATCAAAGCGCGCCTCTGGAGTTGGGGATGCCGGAGCATCGCCTGCCGCGCTGGGCGGGGCGGTGTCGCGCGGGATTTACGCAGTCAGAGCGCGCCGGTGGCGGCGGCGGCGGCTGCGGCGCCTGGGGAGTGCGCTCCTGGCCGGCCGGGGCCTGGGGCGGGGGCGGGGCGGGGCAGGCCCACGTGACCCCGGCGCCGGGATGGTGTGGGGCCGCCGCGGGCCCCGGGACCAGCGTCGGAGGCGTCTCGAGCGGGACCCGCTGGTGAGGCTGAAGTGGGGCGGCCCGCGAGGGGCAGCGCGCGGCGGCGGCGGCGGCAGCGGCGGCGGCGGAGGAGGAGGAGGAGGAGGAGGATCGGGCCCTCACGCGGCCCTCCCGGCCCCGACTGGCGGGGGTACTCCCGGTGGGCATAATCCCTCCAGGGACGCAGCTCGGGCCTCCCCCACCCTGGGGGGAAACTGAGGCAGCCGGGGCTCCACCCCTCCTCCGCTCAATACCCTGCCCCTCACGTGGGCCTGCCGGGTCTTGTCTACTGGGCGCCCCCGCACGTATTCACGCCGTCCGCCTTGGTTTTCCCCCTGTGCGGGCAAGAGGTCCCCGCGGCACCTTGCCTGGGGCTTCCAAGGTCTCCTTGGAGGACCCCACGCTCGGAGAACTTCCCTGGGGAGGGCGTGGGCCCCCCGTGACGTCAGCAGTTAAGGACTGCGGGGGCGGGGGGACGCCGTCATTTCTGTGGCGCCCCCTGGGTGCTGGTCCGGTCTCCTTGGGAAAGGGGTGTCGGTAGTACCCCATTGTACAGAAGAGGAAATTGAAGCGGTCCGAACTGAAGTGACTTCCTAGTTATTGGCCATCTGCAAATGTGTCCTCCATCCCTCTCCGCCGAGGAGGGAGGGGGGAGGGGCGCCCTGGTTACTTTGAGTACCAGCTCTGGGACTGCTCATGAGGAAGGGGCTGTCTTGGTACCGCCAGGAAATGGGGGGGGGGGGCAATGAATGAACTCCAGACCCACTCAAGAATAGCGCAGACCCGGAAGGACCCTGGGGAGAGGGGGACTCTCTAGCCTGAGAACTTGGGGTGGGCTCAGTGGCAGGCACTTAGGGGTCTGGAAATTGAGGGACTTCAACCCACAGGGTTCAGCTTTCTGAAGGCAGGCTTCCCTTGGGAACCGCTACAGACACCAGAACAGAAGTATTTGGATAGTCAGTGGGATGGATGGATGGATGGATAGACAGACAGACAAATGGGTTGATATAGATGGCTGGGTAGTTGGACAGATGGATAAATGATGGATGGGGAGACATGAATTGGGTGGATGGATAGACAGATAAACATATAGATGGGTGGGTAAACAGGCACAGATGGATACCCAGATAGATAAGTGGATGGATAGGCAGATGATGTAGATGGCTAGGTGGATAAAGCTATAAGGATGGGTGGATGGATGGATAGATCCTAAGTCCACCTCAGTTTGTGGCTGGAAAGGGTAAAAACCATTTCTCCTGTCAGGCTTTTGTCACAATGAGACATCTCCCTCACTAGGAAAGCACTGAGAGCTTTGAAGTTGGGTTGCTTGCTAATTTAGGGACTGTAGCAGGAGAGGGGCTTTGGGTCTCTCCGAGTTCTTCGCTGGAGAAAAGCCTCCTGGCTAAAACTGCATCCCTCTCAGTGAGCCTTATCAGCAAGATTCCCTCTCTCAGCCCCTGAGGCACAGCTGGTCTGGCAGGTTCTTAGAAAATTGCTTTTGCTTCCTTTGATTTTCCATTTTCAAGATGTTGTTAAAGATGTTAATATTGAATGTCCTTTAGTGTGAGAAAACTGAGTCTTGAAAGGATTAAATCCCTTGATTCCTTGTTTAATGCCAGTTTCTTCTCTAAGGCCAAGTAGAGACTTGAGAGTTTGGAGCCAGAAGAGCTGTCATTTGATCTCTGTGAGCCTCAGTTTCTTCACCTGTGCATCGTGAGCTCCTTGTCATCAAGAACCACTTTCTTTTCTTTGTATCCCCATCATCCCACACCTCCTGATCCTGATCAGCTGAATTGAGGAAGTCAGGATACAGATGACCCATTAAATTACCTTCTAGCTCTAACTTGACAGTGATTCCATACCTTCCCTGCCTCCTCCCCTTCTGGACCAGTTATAGACCCTGGGCCCTATCCTCTCTCCTCTGGTCTCTCCAGTTGTCTGTGCTATCTTGGGTAGTTTGAATTAAAGAAAGACTTTTTTTTTTTTTTACAGTTTTACAGTGCTTGCATTCTTTGGCAGTAATATGCCTTATAATTTGAGACAATTTCTGATCTCTATGTGTGGATGCCACATAAATAGTCAGAAGACCTGAGTCTAGTCTTAGACGCATGTATGGCTGTGTGAGCTTGGGCAGCTCTCTTCACCTCTCAGTGCTCTGGGTTTAGAACTAGTTTCAAGTTAGAGAGTTTCCAAGATTTAATTGCAGAGAGATGCTGCTGGCATGCCTTGGCAGAGAGAGTGTCCTCACTTTTGAGTTCCTTATGTCAATTGAACTCACAAGTCTAGGCCTGATTTGTATTCTAATGTAGCTACATTTAGTTAAGGACTTTTAATGAAAGAAAAAATAGCTGAATCTCAAGTGTATCTTTAGCAACATTTCTTGATCTTTGACAAATTTTTTGGTATGATGTTATGACAAGCTTCAGAAGGCCATGAAGTAGTTCACATTGACTAGGCCATTTGTGGTGGTGTGCACTTGAAATCCTTGCGCCCAGGGGAATAGGAGTTGGATGGATCCCTGGAATTTCAGGCTTCAGCTCAGGGTCCAGACTAAGGCCAATGCTGATAGTGAACCCATGGGAGTAGGGAACCATCAGGCTGCTTAAGAAGAAGTGACCTGGCCCAAATCAAGAAAATGGATCAGATTGTTCAAACTTCTATTAGAATCAGCACTGAGATTGGGTTTGTGGATGTACCACTACACTTTCAGTCCAAGTAAGAGAGGGAGACCCAGCCTCAAAAAAGAAAAGTTCAAACTGGGTTTGTTTTGTTTCTAACATCCTAGCACAAGCCTGGCAAAAAAAAATACACCGAAAAGGATCATTTCAACTGTCCTAGAGTGATAAGAATCCACTGCTCTCTTTGCTTTATCCCCTTGCTCCCCTAGAAGGCCCCCTCCCAGGCAGGACCTGCAGCCAGATTTGGTTGGAGCCCAGTTGGTTAAATGCTTAGGCCCTCTTCTTCTGTCTTCCCCTGGATGTCTTTATCATCTAAGGCCACTTTTAAACAGGCCCCCACATTTGGTGCATGTTTTGGGCAGCGTTTACTACCACTGGTTTGAGGGAAAGAACTTCATGTTCTTTTTCTTAGAATTCTAATGGTATCTCCACACAGTGAGCACCTAATTAATACTTTGGGGCTGTCAGTTGAAGATTTTTGCTTGAAGATTTCAGTATCTCACATTTATTTTCCTCCCTGCCTTTTTCTGTTGCAGTGAACTAGCAATTTTTTTTTGGTCTCAAATGTTTTTTTTTTTAAATTAGGGGAGGCTTTTTCAACACCCTGGTATGATAGGATTCTCTTTTGAGGAAGGAGGTAACGGAACCCAAAGACCTTGAGCAACCCTTACTATGTATTTAGTGGTTGAACCAGAAATAGAAGCAGTCTCATTGATGTCCCATTGGATTTCCTAGCTCCCTTGCAAAAATATGCCTCTGTGTATATCTAGAACCTGAACTCATTTAGATTGCTGTAAGATTTCCAGATTTGGAAAGGGGGTATCAGGAGGAGTGGAAACCCAGGATTCTAAACATGAAGCTGTTAAATTGATATCAAAGTTTCTATTGCCTCTTGGAGCCAAGTTCCACTTTGCTACAGAATAGAACAATGCAAGGTCAGCTCAGTCAGAAGGAAGCTCCCACTTCAGTTGGCCTTGGATGAGGCCCTGGAGGCAATGTGCCCTTCTCAGAGGAGGAGGTGATGGCCATCAGCCAGCAATGGCTGGAGTTTGCCTCCTCCCCCAGGCAAGATCCTACTAGGACCTGCACTTTTCTCTGATCAGTAAAAGTATTCTTCTTGGCTCCCCAATTCACATCCCAGGGAGGCTGGCAGTTTGTTGTCCCCCAGAAATGCCATCAGTGGGTGTGGACACTCCCTTTACTGATGCACATCTGTGACTCCTAGAGAGTGTGTCCCATCATGATAAGCCTTCATGGGTCCCTTTGCTTTAGGGTTTCTTTAAATATTGAAATGTTTGACTTCACTTTTTCTGAACAAATTGAGCATTGCATTGAATTTTAGGTCTTGAAAGAGAATTGAAAGAACATCTAAGCAAAACTCCCTTTTTTCCCCCAAGTCTTGAGGAATCAGTGACTTGTCTGAAGTCACACAGTCAGTGGCAGAATAGGAATTAGAACACAGCTCTGAGGTAGCAGGGTCACATTGTGTATAGAACAGCTGGTCTGAGACTGGAGGTCCTGGGTTCAAATACGACTTCATATACTTCCTAGCTGTATGACCCTGGGCAAGTCACTTGATCCCCATTGTCTAACCCATGCCCTTTTGTCTTAGAATTATGACTAGGACAGAAAGTATGGGTTTTTTAAAAAAGTAGAACCTGTGCCTTGCCGAACTTTCCAATTAGCAAAGGTTTTTCAAAAAGTTCTTTGGTTATCCTAACTCCCTTAACAACCTTAAATATGCAGCTCCCACTTCCTCTCTCCCTTTTCGGTTGTTGGTGAAATATGAGAAACTAGAAAACATCAAAATTGTAGTTCACTTCTGGGTAGCTAAGAGATGATGGGGCAAAACTGAGGCTCTCAGCCCTGAGAATTTATTTTGTGGGCCAAATGTGTTGCTATGGAATTAGACCTGTGATGGACCCACCTTTGAAGCATGGAATTGCCTGAACCAAGATGCTGGCAAGAAGAGAGAGTCACTCAGTAAGCATTTCTTAAATGTGTATGATGTGCTAAACACTGTGCTAAGCCCTGGGGGGTTCAAAAGAGGTTAAAAGGTAGGCCTTGCCCTCAAGGAGCTCATATTCTAATAGCTTTAGAGTGGGAGTATAGAAGTTTATTTTATCCAATCTCCCTGCCTATGTGTAACCTGAAGGCCTCAATTTCATGATAGGGGATGCAAAATGTAAAGCCTCCCGGCCAGCGAGAAGCTTTATGGTAGGAAAATAGAAACAGGATAGAAGTTTGTGAATCCCGCCACTGGCGTGAAAGAGCCGACCTTTGAGATATGAGTAATGAGTCAGTAATCAATTATTATGAATATTCGGGAGCCACAGCCATGCTCAGACCACTGGGCATTACTTTTAAAGCTATTCCCATCCAGTGATCCCAATTCTACACTGCACTGGTCAGAGGGTAATACTAGCTCAGTAGGGAGACAGATTAGAGACTGAAAGTTAGACAATGCTAGGTATTAGCATAGGAAAAGAGAGAGACCTGACCGAAGGGCCAGGCCTCAGGAAAGAAAAGGAGGAGAGAGAAAGGGGAGAAGTTGGTCTGTAGGGCAAACCTGTCCAGGTCCTCGAAGTGGGCGGAGCTGGCTGTGTTCCTTCCTTTTATTCTCTTTGATATGTAAATGAACTCAATACATATAGATGAGTTACATGATGCCCCAATACATATGGATGAGTTACAATGTGTATTGCCTTTGGATAATTGCAAATTACGACAAGGTGAAGGTGGAGTCTTTATCCTCAGGTGAGTGAGACAAAGGGAAGCAAGGTTTCGAGCCCTAACTTCAGCCACGCTGGGAATAGAGTTCATTGCCATGCGCAGAATGGCCATGTGCCCATTCACAATCCTTGTCTCTCCACAATACCCATGGGCTGGACTGCTACAGAATGCCAAGATCTCTTACAGCTCTAAAACTCTGACTGTCCATGAGCAACTGCTGCTGTTGTTAGACTTCATGGAAGGCTCAGGGGAATGAGCTTTGTTCACCTAGGCAGTAGCTTTCTCCCTCAACATATGGCTGCAGTTGCTGTACTTATGAATCCACTTCTGTTTCTGCTGGAGACTGTCCCATCTTGTCTCCCCTTGAGGTCACGGCCCTTACCACCCAACGCCATGCCTACTGCTTTGAGGCACTGTTGACTCATGAGAGGGAAGGAACCTATAATCCAGTGTGTGTGTGTGTGTGTGTGTGTGTGTGTGTGTGTGTGTGTGTGTGTGTGTGTGTGTGTGTGTGTGTGTGTGTAAGAGCACACGATTTGGAGAAGGAATCTAGACCAGTGCTGTCAAATTCAAGTAGTGACAAAGACCACTGATCCATATATAAGAATGCTTGAGGGAGGCAGCCATTAGCTATTGGCTTAGAAACCATATCCCCACATTCTCCACATTCTGTTGCATTTTTGCCTATTTGCATTTTAAATTGGTTCAGACTTACATTGGATGCCTCTAGTCTAGACTGCCCAAATGATCCATGGCCCAAACAAGGTTCCTAGCTTTTGACCTAAATAAATCCACTTTTCTGACCCATGTATCAATGGCAGGCTCTCAGTATAGTGCAACTCAAAATTCTCTATGTAAAGCATTCTCCTTAAGGTGGACAAAGAAAATGACAGAGAATAATCATTAGAGCTGAAAGAGACCTTGAGATGCGTCCAAGCCCCTGATCTTACAAATGAGGAAGCTGGGGATTAAGTGACTTGGATTGGTGACACATGGGCAAAGTCAAGGCTAGAATCCACTTCCTAAAACCAATTTCAGAATTAGAAGGAATCTCAAATCATCTCATAGAGAATTTCCTCAGAGAGACAGCCCATTCTGCCTAAGGACAGCCATAATTGGTAAGGTACTTTCTTCCTTATCTAGCCAGAAGCTACCTCAACCACCTTTACCCATTGCTGCTCCCCATCACACAAGCAGAACAGGTCCGATCCCTCTTTTGAGGACAGTCAACCTTCAGACCTGGAGCACAACTTGCATAGTCCCAAGAAGAATCCTTTTCTTCAAGCTAGATATCACTAGTTCCTTCATCACCTTCCTTTGAGTGCTTTCCTGGTAGTCAGTTCCCTTCTTAAAACACGGCTCCTGAAACGAAGTGTTATGTTTCACCCATGGTACAGGCAGCAGCAGACTGATCCCCATCCTCCCTCATTTTGGGTCCCATCTACTGAACACTACTTGAGGTCAGGTTGTCTTCTGGGCATGCTGGGGCTCACTGCCTATCAGAACCCTCAGATCTTTCTCACTGGCTGACTCCTTCCAAACCTGGAAGGGGAATTTTTTTTTTAAGCCTCATAAACAACTTTTCATCCAACTGTTAAATAGGAGCCCACCAGACTGATCTAACACAGTATGTCAGCTTTTATGGACTCCAGCTCTGTCAATTAGTGAGTTATCAAGCTTCTAGCTTTGTGTCTTTTGGTATTTTAATAAGCTTCTCATCATTCGTGCCATTGTGCTCCTGATTGCCAAATCCAGTGGCCTCTTTTCAGTGGAGCACTGTCTTCTCTAGGTTTTTAAGACTCCTTTCTCCTGGCTTTCCTCCTTTTCTGTCTCCTTTGCTAGATCTGCATCCAGATTTGTCCCTCAAGCTCTGTCCTGGACTCTCCTTATCTCCTGTTTTATTTTACTTGGGGATCTCATCTGCTCCCATGGATTTCTTAAGTCCACCTATCTTACCCCAGTCTCTCTGCTGACTTCTACCCTCAGATCTTCTGCTGCCTTTCAGGCATCTCAAATTATATGCCCAGGAGATATCCTGATCTCAGTGTGTCCCAAAGAGAACTCATTATCCGTCCCCTTGTAACTCTCCATCTTCCCTATTACTATAGAAGGCTACACTGTCTTCCCAGGGCCGTAGGCTCATAAAATAAGGAGTCATTCTGGACTCTCCACTCTCTCTCCCTCCCAAATTCAAGTTGGTGCCATGGCCAGTCGATTTCACCTTTGTAGCATCTCTCCAGTAGGCCCCCTTGTTTCCTCTGACACTGCCCTCACCCCATGCCTGTACTATTGCTATAGCCTGCCTTGGGTCTCCTGCCTCAAGTCTCCCCACTCTGATCCATCCTCTATTCAGCCACCAAGGGGATTTTCCTGCAGGCCTGCTACCCACCCCCCATTCACCAAACTCCAGTGGCTCTCTATCGCCTCCAGGAACAAATACAAAATGATCCATTTGGCATTGAGAGTCCTTCATCACCCGCCTCTCCTACCTTACCCTCGTACACCTGACTCTCCAGCACATACTCTGATCCAGTGATACTGGCCCCAGCAGTTCCAAAAAAGACTCTCCATCTCTCCTTGGCTGCCCCCCCACCTCCCCCATGCCTAGAATACTCTCCCTCCTCCACTCTTGACTACTACTAACCTCTCTGGCTTCCTTTAAGTCCCAACTAAAATCCCACCTTCTCTAGGGAGATGGGCCTTCCCCAAACCCTCCAGATTGTAGTCCTTTCCTTCTGTAAGTCTTCTATCTTTCCTGTCTAGAGCTTGCTGGCTCCTGCGTTAGACTGGAAACTCCTTGGGGCAAGGACTCCCTTTGCCTCTTGGATTCCTAGCTTAGCACAATGCCTGGAGCAGAATTAGCTCTTGGGCACTGTTGACTTGAATCAGTTCTGTCTAAACTGGAGTCTTATCTAACTTCTTCCTGGCCTAGACCCCTTCCCGGAATCATATTTTTAAGTGCATAAGGGAGAATCCATAGGATTTCAAAGGAAACCGGTCATGCTGAACTACATATGTTTAAAGCCCCACTCCCAGACCCTCTACATCCTGGGTACTGTGATGAACAGGCCCTAAAGCTAAGCCCTGGGAGCTCCACCGAGCCAACTTTGGAGTTGAATCCTTGTCAGCAGCTCTTTTAATTATTTCTGTAACCAGGATAGGAGGCATCAACGTCGCTGTTTGCTGTCTAATCCCCCAGAATATGCGTCAGGGCACACGTTAGTTAGTATTGTTGCCTTTCTTCTCCTTGGGAAAGACTCCAAAACCGGACACTATTTCACTCCTTGAAGAGAGGAATAAGGAGGGGGCCCTGGGCAGTGCTCATTGGTTCTCGTCTGCCTTTTCCTTAAAACCTTGGCCTCGTGACTGTTCTAAAATGTAACTTTCTCTTCCAGCTTTGTGTCCAGGCTCCATAATGCCACAGAACAATGAAAGGCCAGCGAAGAGCTCTGCTCAGCAGAAGCCCCCTGCCAGCTGTCTCGGAGAAATGGGCATCTGGGTTTGAGGGCTTTAAGAAGTTCTGCCTTTTCCACTCCAAGCAGGAGACCCGGAGCACCTGGCACAGGCTCTACCGGTCCCTTCAGCGTCGGAGGAAGGCTCTTCGGCTCCAGAGGAAGCGGGCCCAGAAAACAGCCCTGGCGAGTAAGGGCTGGGCCACCCTGGCTTCTCCCCATAGTCACCCGGGCCCTGGCACTGTGAGTCCCCACATCCGGGGGCACCTCGCCGGAAGCCTGCCAGCAGCTGTGGAGAACTCTGCTCGGGAATGCCAACCAGAGGAAGAGCTCCACAAGGCAGCAGCTGGCTTGCCAGTGGGCAGTGTGTTAGGTCAGGCCAATGGTTGCAGGCAGAGGCCTGAACACCAGAATCTGGGTGTGCGTAGGATAGCCAGTGGAGAGGGCCAGCTTGAGAGCAGCCCCACCTTAGTCACCTTGAGCAGCCGTCAGGGAAATGGTCGTTTCTGCAGCCGGTATCCAGGGCTGGAGCCAAGCAGAATGGAGCCCGAGCAGCCGTCCCTAATTGTGAGAAGGCCCCAGCTCGGTCAGCCCCGGGGGAAGAGGATATCGCTGCTTCGGCTGTACAAGAAACTGTCTATGATTAGGTTTCGGTATAGGATACTGCGATCCCCGAAGCTGAAAACGAGGAGCAAGGCCTGTAAGCTCCGAAAAGCCCAGCAGCGGAGCTGGGTACAGAAGGTCATCAGGGACCAGCAAGAGAACCAGCAGGAAGGCTGCCAGGGAGGCACCTGGGACCAGCGAGAGAACCGGCAGGAAGGCTGCCAGGGGCCCCCCTGGAGCTCATTCCCTTACTCAGGACCTGGCAGCCCCTCTCGCCTCCAGCAGCCTCCCTTCCCAGATATGGACTGCCCTGCCTCAGGACCCACAGCAAAGGGGAAGAACTTGAACCCATCTGCTGGCCCACCGAAAGGAAACCCTGGGTCCGGCCCAGAGTCTTGTGGAGGGGAGACGCTCCCCAGCCAGCAGAACAGCAATGGGGCACATGGTTGGGACCCATCAGCCTTCACAGCACTGACCAGTGAGAGCCTCTCCTCGGAGCAACACTCCAGGGACCTTTTCATCTCAGAAACTGAACCAGAGACTGTCACTGTGGGGCAGGAGGACCAGGTGAGAGACACTGGGGAAGACAAGGTCAAGCTGCCCCTGCCTGGCCCAGCGGAGAAGGCAGTCAGTGGTAGCGAGGGCCAGGGGCCGGTGACTGTGTCCACCAAGACCGTGCAGGTCCTGGGGAGCCCATGCCAGATGGAGGCCGTGGCTCCCCGACACCGGAACATCCATAGTGCCAAGTTACTGGATCATCCCTACTGTAAAAGTCCCCTGGACGCTCCCTCCCAACAAACTGGACTCAAAGGGGGACGTCAAGTGGGAGGCGGAAAGAGTGGTCAGAAAAAGTCTACGGTGAAGGATGAAGATCTTTCCTCCTGTCTCTGTGGTATGTACCCTGCCCGCCCTCTTGTCCACCCTCCACACCGGGGTCCTGGGGCCCTCAGGGTAATCCATCAACCAGTTCCTGAAGGGACTGTCCACAGCTCGCCTCTCCCACTCTGTGCTTGTCTCCAGTGCAGGCCTGGCCAGTTCCTTTTTATGACTGGCTTTCCTGACTTTGCCAGATTTAGTTGTAGAATTTTCGGACTTGGACATCCTAGTTTTTTCTCTGTACCCAGCAGGCCTCAGTCCTGAAATCACACGTGCGTAGTAAGTTCCAGCCTGGGAGAAATGGGTAGAAGCCAGAGTGGGGAGGTTGGGGGTTAATATAAGGAATGACTTGCTGACAGGTTGCTGGGTGAGCACACTGTGCAGTTACTAGGGAGCCTTTGGAGTCCTTGAATATTTGCCAAGTGCTTTCCTCACAGCAGCTCAGTGTGGTAGAGACTGACTGCTAGAATTGCCCCCATCATACAGGGGCAAGTAGGCCACCCAGAAGGAAACAGCCGAGCTGAGGCTCAGGGGGGGCCTGGGATGGGAGCCTAAGAGCTCGCTTGACCTCCCCCCCAATGGTCATCCCACCCAAGGGTCTCTCAGCCTCCACATCCTGTCCCCAAACTTGACCAGCCTGTTTACTGCCAGAGTATTCGAATCCCTTCCCTTCACAGCCGCCTCCTCTTCTGTTTGTTTGCAGCCTCTCTTGTTTCCTTCTGACTCCCATGCCTTGATGGGTGGAGGGTGTCTTACAACATGATTCCCCTGATGGTTGATGAGGCCAGTGTGGTCATTCCCAAGAGCCCTGGGCTCCCTAGTTGGGAAGATGGTGTGCCCAGATGGTGAAAGGAAGGACCAGGGCATTTCATTCTTTAAAGGGCCAGTCTTTCTTTGGATTGAGTTGATGTTGCTGGAGCCCTTGGACATACTCAACGGCACAGTTGCTAGCCGTGTCCTACAGCAAAGCAGGCAGAGATCAGAAAAATGAGGGTGTGCTCTAGGCGTGCCTGTGTTCTCTTGTTGAGTGTTTCTGGTTAGGCGGCTTCCATCTCAAAGATCACACCTGAAACATCTTCCTTTGGCCAGTTGCTTTTCAGATTTGTATATCCTGTCCCCAGAACCTTAACATAAATTCATAGTTCGACATGGGCGGCCGGTGCCTGGGCAGGGCTTTTTGTTTTTGTCTTTATTTTTTAAGAAACAGGACTATCTTTTTCAAAATGGGCAAACCATCCCCGTAGTTTGAAAATGAAACCAGATGGGCTGGGTTTTGGGTTTGTTTTTGTCTTTAACATTATAATGCTCAGCTATTTGTACAATTGAGGCAACATAGTGTAGCCAGACGAACAAAGTGTTTAGAGACATAAGATCAGGGCTCTGAGATGCAGGCCTTTGGTCCTTAAGAGGAGGAAGTGGAGGGCCAGGGAAGCGGACTGTTTTGTCCAAGATCACCAAGGAGGAAACCTCCAAGGAAGGGCTTGGATGCAGGGCTTCTGCCTCTGCAGCTCAGTCTTTGCCATGAAATAAACAACAAGAGGCCTCAGGAAACCTTAGCGTGAACCCTGGCTTGGGTGATTGCTCCCCATTTGATCTTGGGCCAGTAGCAAGCCCAGTCAGTGCGGGCCTTTGTCTCTTCTGAAGAGGGAAAGGGTTGGATGAGCAGATGGCTACTGTCTGTCTCCCTTTCGTCTCGGGCCTCCGGTCCTATAGCATTTGCACAGGAGATTCTAGTATCCGGTATCCTTTGTCTTCCACCTTCATGGGCAGTGTGGCATCCAGCTCACTAGTGCTTTGCTTTGGTTTAGGTCTTCAGTGACCATTTAGATGGCACTGGTCACCTGTGACTTGACTTCGGTGCAAGAATCCTCTCTGGTGTGAAAGCTGTGGAGAAGTTCAGATCTTGACCGTGGGGAATGCAGCCTTCCTTTCCCATCCACTGATGGGTCTGTAGCTTAAAAAGCCAAAAGCAGAGATGTCCCCTGAGGAAGGGCCCCCTCCCATTGGGCTTGGGCGCTTGCTGCTGGATTTTCTTTTCTAGCAAGCATACGATCCTATCTTTTTAACTCTTTAAAAACCTTTTCAGAGATCCCTGTCCAGGATTGGTCAGCTTAAATGAATGTGTCCCTTTCTCTTGGTTTTAAGTCTTTTTCATGTGTTTCTAGGATTCCTGGATGAGGTGATGAAGAAATATGGCAGCTTGGTCCCCCTCTGTGAAAAAGATGTTCTCGGAAGACTGAAAGAGGTTTTTAATGAAGACTTTTCCAATAGGTTGGTAGATCCGTTGGAGGCCCTGTTTGTGTGCCCTGCCCGACTCCTGGCTCTATAAAGCCCTCATCACATTGAGTAAGAAAAGGAGTAACTGGCTCTCCAGGCTCACTCACTCCTCCTAAATCGACCTGTTTCAGAAAGCCGTTTATCAATCGGGAAATTACTAACTACCGGGCCAGGCATCCAAAATCCTCCACCTGCAACTTCCGGGTGTTCTACAACAGGCACATGCTGGACATGGACGACCTGGCAACGCTGGACGGTCAGAACTGGCTGAATGACCAGGTGAGAAGAGGGTGGCTGGAAGGGACCTCGGACACTGGCTAGTCCAGCCCCTTCCTTCTAGAAGTCAGTTTGTTCTTTGCCGTAGCCCAGCCAGTCAGTCCAGAACCCTTTATTAAGCGTCTACCACAGGTGGAGGCCCTGCGGTCCACTCTTTATTCCAGCCTGTTCTTTAACTCTAAGACCCTTTTATGTGCACCCAGTGGGCCGAAGGTGCTTCCTAGGCCTGTAAGGGCCTGCGCCCCTGGGCTTGGGCTCCAAACGGCCTGGGCACTCTTTCCCTGGCCCTGACACTGGCGGCCCCGTGACCCTGGGCCCGTTGCCTCATTTCTCTGCCTGTGTTTCCTTTGTAAAATGGGTAGCCTTCGTGTGGTGCCCGAGGAGAGGGCTCTGTAGAGGTCCTCGCTGCCCTAGTGACACTGTTTTCAGTTCTGGTCCGAGTTAAATGGGGACCTGCAGTCCTGGATTTACGGGGTTTGGTGCCCTTTAAAACGTGTTGGGTTTTTTCAGGTAATCAATATGTATGGTGAGCTGATAATGGATGCTGTTCCAGACAAGGTAAGTGGAGCCTCTCTGGAGAGGAGGAGGGTACGTGCCTCGGTCTGGCACACGTGTGAACGAAGGAGAGGTTGGTGGGGGTGAGCCGGAGCTGCTTGCAGGCCCGTTTCCGACGGGCTCCACGAACAGTCCAAGCAGGGCCCAAATGGCGGGAGGAAGAGAGGTGGAGGCAGGACCCCAAGGCTTGGGAAGAGACAGCACGGGCGCCTGGAGGTGCTGCGGTCGGCAGCATATAGGGAGGGCAGAATTGGTGAGGGAAGGGACGAGTGCCGAGAGGTGGTCTGGGAAACCATTCAGAAAGGGGGTCTGAGGCGGACCACAGATTACAGGGGCCTCTGGCCGAGGCGGCAGCCGAGGCACTGGCCAGGAATGAAGTTACCGAGCCTTGGTGTGCTCGGGACGGCCAGGAATGCTTCTGGAGAGCGTCAGGTCGGGGAGGAAGCCTGGGAACGTTTGTCCTTGTCTCCTCCCGGGAGCAGAAGCCTCGTCCCGAAAGCTTGGCTCTTGCCATTTCTCGGTTTAACTTGTTGGTGTGCATTTGGTCTTTCCTAGGTTCACTTCTTCAACAGCTTTTTTCATAGACAGCTGGTAACCAAAGGATATAATGGAGTAAAAAGATGGACCAAAAAGGTAGGCTTTGGCTTCCTGTTTGCTCCCAGTGCCTCAGTTCAGCTCATGGGCAGCCTCTGACTTCTCAGGTCATGGGGGGGGGGGGGGACAAGTGGGGACGCAGCCCCCCAGGGGGGCGACCAGGCTGGAGACCCCCTAAAGAACATCCACCTCAACTCTTTCCTTGATGGTGTTTGACCGACGTGTCAGAACGGTTCCTACGCCAACGCTGTATGGAGGAAGATGCTGTCTGAATGGGGGCTTCAAGGGCTTTGAGATCATTTTCAGGGCAGGTTGCAGGAAGGGGAAGAGGATGGGAGAACTCAGTCAGGCATTGATTAATCACCTACTGTGTGCCGCGTTCTATGCTGAGGGCTGGACATGGGGAAAAGCCAGGAGGCGTCTCTGCTGTGAGGGCGCCCCCTTCTGATGGGAGCCCACGTGCTGGTATCCGTGGGCAGACAAGATCGCTGTGGATAGACTGGTGACCGCAGTAAGCGGAGCCAGGAACGGCTTCTTGTAAAAGGCAGTATTTTAGCTGAGCCTTGAAGGCAGCCAGGAGGCAGAGGTGGGGACGGAGAGCATCCCGGGCCTGGGGGGCGGCCGGGGGAAAGGCCCAGAGCAGAGGGGGCTCTCCTTTGAGCCACAGCCAAGAAGCCAGGGTCGCCGGATCCTGGGGACGGCGGAAGGGAATCAAGTGTGCTAGCCTGCCTGCAGAGGCCACAGAGAAGGCCCCCGGTTTATTAAGTAGGGGGGACGGCCCCTCCTGGGCTTTCGGGAGACGATCACCCCGGCCCAATGGGGGAAGGGCTGGAGGCGGCCAGAGCCCAGCAGCTAGAGCGGGAGGCCCCTGCCGGAGGGGATCGGGACGGCCAGATGGGCAGGGACGCGCTCTCTTCAGGAGTCGGGGCTGGGTGAGCGTAGAGACGGTGAGGTCTAGCGGCAGGAAGACGAGGATCCAGGACGGCGCCCACTCCTGGCGGCTACTGCCTGGGGGAGCCCCCGGCCAAGGAGACTGAGCAGGGGTCCCGTAGGGGGGAAGACAGCCCGGAGGGACTTCTTGGGTGACTCGGGAGGCTGTGGTGGCCAGACATAACGGCATCCTCTCCATCCGGCCCTCAGAGGGGGCATCTTTTTACTGGCCTGTTGGGTCTGCATTAGAGCGCCTCTCCATTCCCTGTCCCCGTCCCCCACAAAGCTTCCTTAACCCCTGAGGGGCTCCACGGGGCCAGGGGACTTCCTAAGACCCAGGATGTCATCCCTGGGGCCCCTCCACAAGCAGACAGACCCCCCCACTCCCTCCGAGGAGACGGCCGCGGCCAGGCTGCCTGGGGTGCTGTTGTCTGAAGACTCCTCTTCCAACGGTCCGCTCCTGGGGAGGAGGCTCTGAGCCTGGAGCTCAGCCACTGTCAGGCTGGGGTCCCCCCTCTGCCACAGTGGGGGACTGTTGGTGACTGCGGCATTGTATTTGTTCTGTCCTCTGGAACACTGCATGGAGGTGAGAGGCCACAGCCTTGGGGGGGGGGGGGGGGGGGGACAGGACAGACAGACAGACAGACAGACAAGGGGGAGGGGAGATGGGAGAGACAGACCGCGTGCTCTCTCCGGCCAGGTGGATCTGTTCAAGAAGAGCCTTCTCTTGATCCCCATCCACCTGGAGGTCCACTGGTCTCTCATTACTGTGACTCTTTCCAATCGAATTATCTCCTTCTACGACTCCCAAGGCATTCATTTCAAGTTTTGTGTAGAGGTGAGTCGGGGCCGCGTCTCTGATCTCTGCTGGGAGAATATGGGGGGGGGGGGTCTGTCCCCACTTAGTAAAGGTGTCACCCCGAGCCTCTTGGGCTGTGCTTGCGATGCCCCCCCCCCCCACTCTGGGACGTTTGGAGCCTCGGACACAAACCTGCCCCCGCCCCGACTCTCCGATGGGCCACAGAAAGGAGCCCCGAGGGGGGCCCTTGGATCCAGACATCGCCGTGGGGTGTCAGCAGCGAGGCGGGGACCCCGAGTGTTGGATGGAGCCTTTTCGGCTTCTCTCTGCCATTCTCCCTCCCCAGCCATAGCCTGAGCTCCACCTCTGAACACTTCTTAGTCCGGGCCAGCCATGGGGGGGCCTTGCGCCCCCGCCCTCTGGCTACCGCACGGTGCATTGTGGTTTCTTCTTCACCAGAATATAAGAAAGTATTTGTTGACCGAAGCAAGAGAAAAAAATCGCCCCGAGTTCCTTCAGGGTTGGCAGACGGTTGTTACGAAGGTGAGTGTCGGGCAGGGGAGGGCACTCTAGAGAGCCTCGGGAGCAGCCCCCTCCCCCCACAGGTAGCGGATGCCGGACCCCCGAGCACAACGGGGGAGGGGGTTCATCTTCCATTTTTGCTGCTGGTAACCAGCTTTATCTCCCCAAAAGAAGCCTTTAGTCTGGGGGCGGCCAGTGGGGGATTGCGGTCAGTTGACAGGAGTTGGAGTAGGCGCCGACGCCCTGGTCTCCTCCTCGGTCTGGGGGGCGTTAGGAGGCTCCCCGGCCCTGCTTCTTGCCTCTGCTTCGTTCTGGGCCTTGACAAAAGTCCCCGGGACAGGAAGCGCCTGCTAAGGTGGCGGATGCCAACGGTGCTCAGAGGGAAGGGGGGGAGCCAGGGGGGAGCCTGGCCGGGGACCTTCATGCCTCTCTTCTCCCCCTCAGTGCATTCCACAACAGAAAAACGACAGCGACTGTGGAGTCTTTGTGCTCCAGGTGAGCAGAGGCCTCTCGGGGACCAGGGTTGGCCTCGGGTTGGGGGGGTCCGTCTGGGAGTCTCCCCACTTTCACCCTCGATGAGGAGCCCATCCTCGCCTGCCCCCTGGTGCCGCTCCCAATGGGCGATGCGCCCGTCCCCGGGGGACACGGCTGGGGGATGGCCAGCGCCGGGGCCGTGCCGGGGCTCCGCTGGCTGCCGCGGGAGCCTCACTCGGCCTTCGGGGGCTTTTTCAGTACTGCAAGTGCCTGGCCTTTGAGCGACCCTTCCAGTTCTCCCAAGAGGACATGCCTCGCGTTCGAAGAAGGATTTACAAGGAGCTGTGCGAGCGCCGGCTCCTGGACTGAGCCCCGCGGCCGCCGGGCCGCCGGAGGGCGTCGCTGTGCTCCGGACCCCCAGATGGCTCAGACCGGCGGCCGCCAGCCGCTGGCGTTACCTCAGCTTGGTTTTTCTCCCCTGACTTGTTTCTTCAGCTACCTGCCATGTAATATTTCTTAATGTCCGGTTTTGTTCCTTTCTAATTTTGTGGATTTCTTTCCTGTATTTAATATTTATTATATGAGCGCATGCACATAGACCAAGCATGCAGAGCGAATATTAAAAATGAAAAAGCAACAAACTCGTAGACTGGGTGCACCGACCTTTTCACCGTAGCTAGAACGAACTGGACCGAGCGAGCCAGGCAGCCGGGGGTCCTCGAGGAGACCCGTTTGAGCCTTCCGGGGCGGGGCCTGTCCTCAGACCCCGAGAGGGCAGAGAGGGCGGAGAGCTGGGAACGCCTCCGCCCAGAGCCTTCCTCTCCGGGCTGGAGAGCCCAACGGGGGAGCGTCCGTGGCTGGACAGTGTGTTCCGGGGGGGACGTGCCCATCCCCATGGACACATGAGACGGCGCGACACCCCGATGGCCAGAGAGGCTGCCGAAAAGCTCTGGGTGTCCAATGCTGCTCTGACGGGGGGCGTCGCGGCCAGCCGCTGCCCCAGGACACGGGGGCGAGAAGACTGCGCCGGAGACTCCTTGGGGCTTCCGTGGCGGCGTGTGCTGGGCAGGAGCTTCCCGGGCGCTGCTTTGACACTTGGACACCAGGACCGTCGGCCCCTTCGGTCCGTGGGGAATTCTGTGCCGATTCAAGGCCTCTTTTGCCTTTTGCCTTATGTTGCCCGGCATGCGCGAAGATGGAGCGCCGCCGAGGAGCCCCGCGATGGTGGCTTCTGCTAAACAGCAGCCCATTCGTGGGCGTTTCGGAAGACGGAAGGACGGGATTGGAGGGTTTCCTACGGACGGACGCTCCGATGGCCGGCCAGGATCTGCCCCCGAGGGGAGCGTGTGGAGCTTGGCGGTGGGCTTCCTCCAGCTCATGCCTCCCCCCGTGGGTTAGGGAGCCCCTCGTCCCCCTCCCTCGGTGGCCCAGGAAAGTCACGGCCCGCCTTTGGGGCCGGAAGAACACGGGCCTCGCTCCTTCCTCTGGCCTCCTTCGCGGGCCTTTCCACAGAAAGGGGGATGGTGGGGCCTGCCGAGTCGGCCGTCTGCCCGTAGATCTCAGAGGGAAGAGCGAAGTCGACCCCAGATTGCACTTGAATTCATACGCAGGCGTGTTGGCTTTGGATGGACAGGCCCGAGGGGGCTGGAGCCTCCGGGAGGGAGCCAGGCTCGGCCGCTGGCACGGGGCGGGCCGGTGCGTAGCAGGCTGTGTCTCGTTCACGGCGGTCTGCCTTCTCCCCATTCGTCGCCGTTCACAAGGTGCGTGTCTGGGGAAGCCACCCGCGGGCCCCTCCCCAAAGCTGTCCGGGGGCGTCTTCTCTGGCTCCTGCCGGCTTCCCTGGGGCCCAGGAGGCTGCCCTCCGGCCCCAGGATTTCCCCCAGTTTGCCCGCTAACAGAACTCCAGGGAAGAGAGCGGGGCCTGCCCGACACTCCCTCTGGGCCGGCACGTGTTTGCAGAAAGGCCTTCAGGGTGCCTCCGGGGAGGGGAGCAAAGATCTTGCTGGGCAGCTGGTGGGGGCCGGAGGAGAGGGACGGCCATAAAAGGCCCTCAAAGGGAGGAGCTTCTGCCGGCCGGGCTGCAGACGAGGCAGGAAAAGGGACACGTGGGGGGGAACTTGGTGAGATATTTTTGAGAAATAAACTCAGACTTTATAAACACTGTCTGGTGTTGAGCAGCGCCGACTCGGGGGTCCGACTGCTTTTCCCGGCAGTTTGGCTCATGACAGCCTCGAGGTGGTGCCCAAAAGGGTCAAAGCGTCGCCTGGACCCTCCCTCTGCGCCGCCCCCAAGGCTGCCCGGGTTAGACCTTTGCCAAGGCCGCGCAGACTAAGCGGGGCCTTGCGTGCCACCCGTTCAGTGGATGCGTGCCCCGAGGCCCAGGTGGAGGCAAACCCCGGCCTGCGTCCGGCCCCCCCTCTGCGCTCACACCGCTGCCCCCCGCGCTTGAGCCCTGCCTTTTGTTTGGACCCCTTGGGAGGATCCTGAAATGAGGGAACTCGGGCCACCGCCTTGGGGCCTCCCCGGCTTCCCCCAAAGCCTGGGGGGCCTCTTGGCACTTCGGGCTGGACGCAGGACCCAGGAGGGCCTCCCCACCGCCCCCAGCGCGTGCTGGGCCCTGCCGGGAGAAGTCGAGAAAACCGGCTCAGCCGGGCCAGTCATGACCGATGGGGAGAACCCGAGTCCAGTTCAGAAAACCAGCCATGCGCTGCCCAGAGGGACGGCCCGTTCCTGCCCGCGCTAGGAAGGCTGCAGACGAGAGAGCCGGCCTAGAGCAGGGAGCTCCGGGGTGCCAGTCTGGCCTCGACACTTCCCGGGGCCCCGGCAGCCATTGTGCCTCCTTGCCTCGGAGCTGATAGGCAGCGAGGGCTTAGGAAGGAGAATGAGGTAGAGACTGTGCCGCCCCGTGGAAAAAGCAGCTGAGAAAGGCGGCTCCCCCCCAGCCTCCCTCCTCCCCCTCCTCCCAGCTTCCCCCCAGCCTCCCTCCCCCCCCCAGCCTCCCTCCTCACCCTCCTCCCAGCTTCCCCCCAGCCTCCCTCCTCCCCCTCCTCCCAGCCCCTCTCCCAGCCCTCCTGCCGGTCACAACCCCCGCAGTGGCTTCATCACTTCATCGGGAGAGCCCGGAGAGGTGGCGGTCGAAGCTGCCACCAGGAGTGGGCCTGGGGAGGCTCGCTGTCCCCGGGGCTCTGCGCGCTTCAGCCAGCATCTGCTGCTTAGGAAGTCCCCAGAGGCGGCCCTGGTGGAAGGGACAGGGAGGGGGGACGAGGCAGCGGGGGGTGCCGTGGAGGCCCCCCCAAAGGCTGCGCCTGTCGCTTCTCGGCCGGCCCGGCTTGCCTGCCTTTCCTGCCAGCCTCCGTCCTAGCGCCGGGCCCCGCCGGCTCCTGACCTCCTCCAGCCCAGAATCCCGCCCAGCTTTCCTGCCGCCTCTCCCGGGGTCCGCCGGGCTGCCTGCAGAGCCCCCTCCCGGCCCCAGTTCCCGAGGACGCGCCGGAAGAGCCGTTGGCGCCCGGCCCGGCTCCGTCTTCCCGGCAGGCTGCTCAGCCGCCTCGGCCCCTCCTCGGCCCCTCCCCGGCCCCTCCGCCGAGATGTAGACGGGAGGGAGCGGCCGCAGCCGGACGGTTAGCATGATTTATTGGCGGGGAGCCCCGAGCGCCGGTCAGGAACAGAGAGTCCCCCGGGGCGCCCCGCAGCGCCGCCCTCCCGCTGATGCTCTCCTGCCCGCCCACCCAAGCCCAGGCTCCGGCCTCCGGGAGAGGCGAGCAGGCGCCTCGCGGGCCCCTTCCAGAGCCTCGGCCCGAGCGTGGGAGGGCCGAGGCCGCCTCCGTCTCCAGGACTGAGAAGGCCCCCGGAAGGCGGACTCTGGTGGAGCGCCACGGCCGGAGCCGGGACGGCCGCCCTCCGGGAGGGGCGCCCGGAGCCCTGGAGCCATGCACAGAGGGGCGCGGGACGGGCCGGTCACGGAGAAGCCGAGGAGAGCCGGGCAGGCGGCGTCACTCGCCGACTTTGCACATCTTCCCGTAGCCGCCTCTGCCGGCGTCGTAGTCCTTGCGGTACTCGTCTCGCACCTCGGGGGGGAAAGAAGGGGGAGAGCGGTGGTGAGGGGCCGGCGGGGCCGAGGACGGGCCCATCCCCCGCCGGCCGGTCCCAACCCTGCTGAAGGGGCTGCGGCGGGACCCTGGCGCACGTGCTCGTCTCTGGTGTCTGAAAAGTGGCCCTTTTGTTTGGAGGTCTTCCCCGCCCCCGCCCAGCGCCCCCAAAGGCCTCCTCGAAGACCTCCCGGCGGCCCCCCAGATACCGAAGGAAACTGTATCTCCTGCTTGGTGTTCATTTCAGAAGCCTCCTCTGGCTCAGAATCGCCACAAAGTATCGGCTCCAGGACAGGGAGCGGGCGAGGCCGGGGGTTACGTGCCCTGCCCAGGGCCACCCCGCTGCCCCTCATCCTCTGAAGCCCCGATGGAAGCCGAGGCTGGGGGGTCTCACCTGGCCCCCCGACCTTCCCCGGCCGTACTGCCGGCCCTCCTTGAAGCCGGCGTCCCAGTCCGTGCGGATGATGCGGTCGTCCAGGCGCGTGCCGTTGATGTAGCGCATGGCGTTTTCGGCGTCCGCTCGGCAGTAGTACCTGTGACAAGCGTTAAGGACCGCGAGGCCAGAAAGACACCCGGGAGGTAGGAGGGAAGCCAGGCGGAAGCCAGACGCCCACGGGGCCCCAGGAAGGGCCGGCGGCCAGATCCTCCCCTCTGCTCGCACCAGGCCCCCGCAGAGGCTTCAAGAGGTCCCCACAGATGGCCCCCCAGGGACGAGGAACGTCCAGTATTCTAGAAGGAAGGCGGAACCCCCCAGCCCCAGAGAAAGCCTTCTCTGGGTCAGTCCTGCCCGGGCCTCGAGAACCCACCCCAGCATTCATTGCCGGGCAGGCCTGGGCCGGAATCTTCCTCTGGCAGCCATCCGGTCATGTCCCCCCTCCCTCCCTGCTGCCCATGGGCCGAGCCTGCCTCTCAAGGCCCCTTTCCCCCTTCCCCAGACCCTTCTGGCTCCGAGCCCAGCAGCCCCCGTCTCGCACCACCAGGGTGTCCCGAGGAGAGCCTGAGCCTTGGCCCTGGGTGGCCACGCTCTGGGGCCCCCACACTGGGCTTCCACGAGGGCTGCCCCCATCAGGGCCCTTCCCAAAGGATACTCGACGAAGCAGAAGCCACAGGCCGTCTTCTTCACCTTGTCCAGCCCCATGACGATCTTCTTGATGTCCCCGCTCTTGCCAAAGAGCTCGTAGATCTGCTCCTCGGTGGTGTAGAAGGACAGGTTCCCCACGTACAGGGTGCAGCTCTTCTGCAGCAGCTTCTCCTGGTCCTTCTTGTCACCCTGCGAAGCCACAGAAATGGGGCCCCTCTTCTCCAGCCACAGCCACGGCACCCACAGGAGCCAGTGTCCGAGCTGGGCCCCGGGAGAGCAAAGGAGGCTGCACACAGCCCAGCCCCAGTGCCAGGAGGAAAGAGCTGAGGAAGGCTTCTCACCTAAGAGGGGATTGAAGAGGAGCCTGGAAGGGAGCCAGGAGGAAAAGCGGGATCAGCCAGAGAGAAGGCCCAGAGGCCTGAGATGGAGGTTTGTTCCAGGCTGGGGTCACTAGACTGAAGAGAACAGAAAATGGAAAGGGGAGGAGCTGCATGATCAAGGCCTTGAATGCAAACAGAGCCTTTTGTGTTTGCTCCTGAGGCACTGGGGAGCCACTAGAGCTTGGGGGGAGGGGACCATTTAGGAATCGCTCTGGTGGCTGAATGGAGGATGGACTGGAGGGTTAGAGGTCAGACCCACCCGTAGCTACTGCATCATCATCTAGGACTGAGGTGATGAGGGAATGGGCAAGGGCTCCGAGGAGAAGAGGAGGACCCAAAGCTGTCTCCAATGGATGAGAGGTATTGCAAGGGTGGAATTGGCATGAGATTGTTGCAGAGGTGAAATCAACAGATGTTAGAGCTGAAACTGATTCTGGATGTTGAAGAAGTGAAATCTTGCAGAGGTGGAATTGACAGAAGATGCTATAGAACTGAAATGGACAGGAGGTGCTGCAGGGGTGGAACTGACAAGCCTTGGAAACAGTTTGGATTTGGGAGATGGAAGAGAGTGAGGGTTTGAGCAGAGTTTTGGGCCTGGGGACAGAGAGATCAGTGCTGCCCCTTACAGTTATATGGGAGAAAGGAAGGAAAGGTTTAGGGGGAAAGATCATGAGTTCGATTCTGGACTGTAGGTGTAAACTGGCCACTGGATATCCCCCCGGTGATGTCTGAAAGGCAGCTGGAGGTGTGAGACGAGAGGTTGACCACAAAAACTGGGGCAGGATAGGGAGAATTGAGAATCTTCCCCATAAAGACGGTAATGAAATCTACAGCAGATGATGAGGCCACCGAGAAAAGTAGCAGAGGCAGACCAGAAGAGGGCCCTGAGGGACTCCCAGAATTACATAGCATAATCTGAAGGGACAGAAGGAGAACCAGAAGAGAAAGTGTCCAGGAGGTGGAGAAAGTGGTCGTTCTTTGACCATCTTACCACTAGTTGGAGGCAGTCAGGGCTAAACCCCAAGACCCTCGACTCTTAGCTGACCTCGGAGTCCAATGGCTGGGGGTGGAGGGACCTCCTAACAGCCTTTTTCATCTCTTTAAACACAATGTGGCTCGAGCAAGGGGCCAGCGCCATCTGCCAGCTCCCAACTCCCAGACTTTGCAGAAGCTGTGCCCAACCCCAGGCAAACTCTCCCTCCCCCACATCCCCTAGGAGGAGGACCGAGGCCCTGAACTCCTATCCCTCCTGCGGCCTAGAGATGCTGGTGCCTCAGTTTCCCTTGGCGTTCCGGCCCTCCCCCAGCCTCGGCCTACCCGGAAGTGCTGGTCGCGGTACTGGCCGAGTTGTACATAGGAGTCGCTGTCCAGAGCGCACAGAAGCCCTCCAGACATGGCGGGGGTGGGGGCGCGGGCCTGTGGCTGCCGGGATCTCCGGGAGGTGAGCGGGGGCGGGTCTTCCGGAGACGACCGGGAGCCAATCCAGGGGCGCGCGGCCCCCTACGTCACCTGGGCGCGCCACCTAGCCGGCATCATCACGGCCTGCGCACGCGCACTCACGCTCTAGCTCTCGCGCCGCGGGGCTAGGACCAGGACCATGGTGCTGCGGCGGTTCCTCCTGGCTCTCATCAACTCGCAGCAGCTCGTGGAGCGCCTGGCCGAGTCGAGGCCCATCCGCCGGGCGGCGCAGCTCACGGCTTTTGCCGTGCTGCGGGCACAGCTCGGGATCCGAGACGCGACGCGGGACCTGCGGGGGCCCGTGAGACGCGCCGCGCGCTTCGGGGCCACCTTCTTCCGGGAGCTCCGCCGCGGCCTCCAGGACCGGCCTTCCGGGGGCAAGGACGGCCCAGGCCGGGGACTGGGAGACTGAGGCCTGCGGGAAGGGGCGCCCCCCTCCGGGTTCATCTTCCGCCGAGGAGGGGGTTCTTTGCCCCCTGACTGAGCCAGGAGGGCTTCTCCTTCCCCTCGGGTCTTGCGTCCGGGCTTCTCTGGGACGCCTGTGACCTTCAGCCCCGCCGCCTGGTCTGAAGGGAGGGACTGGGACGGACGCCAGGCTGGCGTCCTCCCCTGTCGCCCTTGAGAAGACTGTTTCTTCAGCTGGACAAAGTGCCCTCGGGGGCCCGAAGACCTGGAGGACCTTCCGGAACGGGAGTCTTTCTGGGAACCTGCAGCCGTGGCGGCGCTCCCCTTGGAACAAGAGCCTCTTTTCTCCGCCTGCCAGCTGGATGGTCCCTAGCGGGCATCGCGGGAGTTCCCCGAGTCTGGCCCCGGGTCCTCGCCCTGCCAACAGGACTTCTGCATTGTGAGCCAATAAAGGAGGCAGCAGAGCTCTCAGTCTTGCGCCCAGGGTTCCTAGCCAGGGGGAGACCCGGGCGAGGCTCTACCTCCTTATCTGTAAGAGCCGGAAGCCGTCCTCGCACCCTGTGCCTGTGCCGGCCAGAGGATCCTTCCGCAGCCGCCCAGCTTCCAATAAAGGAGCCCCTGGGCTCAGGGTGGAGGAACCAGGGGCTGGAAGAAGGAGCTCAGAGCGGCCTGAAAGGCCGCTGAACCTGGCCCTCTCCAGGGCCTTCTGGGAAGGTTGGAGGCGCCCTTGGCTCCCAGGGCGGGGGTAGGGGACTGGCTGGGATCATGCTCTGATTGACCCAAAGCCCTTCCTTGGCCTGCTTTCTCAGCCCAGGCTGCGGGCTGCTGGGAAGCTCTCCTCAGGGCGCTGCTAGAGCATCACATGAACAGCCCCAGAGGCACCCAGGAACCGGCGGATCCCTCCCTCTCCCTTGCCTGGGCTTCCAATGGCTAACCAGGCTGAACCGCCTTTAGCATCCACCTGGTTCTCTGGGGAGGCGGGCCCTGTGTTGGGCAGCAGCCTCCTGCTGCCCTACTATGTGTGGGGGGGGGGGGGTACTAAGGGGCCTGCCGGGAAAAGGCCTGGTAAGACCTCCAGACTCCCAGAGCTCCGAAGCCTCTGTCACGCCTCCTGGCAGCCAACAGACTGATTGTAGAAAGCACAAGTTTGGGCGTCCGTCTAGCTCTGGGCCTCAGTTTCCTCGTCTTTAAAAAAGAAGAAAAGGAGTCTCTCTGAGCACCGCTGGGACGCATCTAGGCCAGATTTGAACCCGGGACCCCCGGGTCTCCGCTTGACTCTCCATCCACTGAGCCACGTGCTTGTCCCCTCTCGTCCGTCCTCGGCAGCTACCCAGACCTCAGGTCGCTCCCGAGTCTTCTGGGGCTTCCCTGGCCTTTAGGGTGGAAAACCCGAGGCCGTTGGCATTGGAAGCGCTTCACAGCCTTGCTACAGGATCTCCCAACGGGCCTTGGAGACGGTCTCCACCGTGCTTTCCCTGTTCTAGCTCGGCCGGACTGGCTGGTGGGCCTCGGCAAGAGCAGGGCCACCTTGTTCCCCCTCCGTGGCATTTCCGGGGCCCGTGCGGGCACCATCTTCTAACGTCTGCTTTGATGTCCACAAGCCCAGGCTGAACCGCTGCCACAACAGCCCTGTGTGCCCTTTGGGCGCTGGCCTCCTGCCCAGCCTCCGCCACCCGGCCTCTCCTCGCCACCACGGTGGGTGTCTGTCCCTCCCCGCAGAGTGGAGGGGGCGGAGGAGAATCCGGACTGTGGCACAAGAAGGGAGCTCGGGATCCCAGGAGGCAGACACGGGAACCGGCAAGCATGGGCAAAGGCTTGGAGGCGGGAGGGTGGCTCAAATGCAGGGTGTTGAGGAAGGGGGATGGGGAAGGCCTTCAAGGCCAAACAGTGGACTTTGCCTTTCACCGTTTGAGCAGGGAACTGGCCGTCCCCACGCATTAGATCCCACACACGGGAAAGTACACGTGTGCACCCGATCCGCCCGTGCACCCATTCTCGGGACGCCTCGGCGTCTGCTTCCCCTGAACCCCCAATAAATGTTAATAGAGTGAATCAATAGCTGTCCAGAACTTGTGGGGCGGCCAATCGGATGACCCTCAGCACAACTCTGGGAGGCGGCTTCTCCCGTCTCCCTTCACAAGCGGGAAGCTCAGGCCCAGCCGGGACCTGAACTCGAGGCTTCCTTGCTGACTCCCAAGCCCAGCGTTCCCTGCACGGCCCCGCTGCCCCCCGCACTGACCCCCCTCCTTGCTGCCGCGCCGGGGGGAGGCCTGCGCCTGCCTGTGGACTCCTCTCGGCTCACCACCAGAGCTAGTGCTGCAGTTTGGGAGGGGAGCAGGGACGCCGCAGGAGGAGTGGCCGGCCACCAGGGCTTCACCTCGGGCGCCGGGAGGCAGCTCTTCCCTCTGCGGCAGTAGGCCTGGGCTGGGACTTTCCCATGATGCTGCTGGAGGCAGGACGGGGGGGGGGGGGCCCAGGAGGAAGCTCGGGCCTCTGACTGAAGTCACAGGCTTCGGGGGGGGGGGGGGGGGGGCAGCGCCTGCCCAACGCGCTGTCCGGCCTGGCTCTGAATGGGGGGGAGGGGGGACTGACTCCTGCCCTCTCCAATGGGATCACCCATCTGGCCACTCCACGCAGCTCAGCTCAGGGGCGATACCGCTGGTCGCCAGCCCACGTGCCTCCACTCTTGGCACGTTGGGGGATTCTGGGCCGCCAGACTAATTCAGGCTCATCGCTGATCTAATGGCCTTGGGTAAGAATGGCATTCTTTAGGCCTCAGTTTCCTCATCTGGAAGATCGACGAGGAAGGGGAACGCTAAGCCCCTTCCAGCTCTGTGCTTTGGATGGTGACGATCTTTGCCTTAGCAAGGCTACCCAAGGGATCTGCTTGAGTCAGAAGTTTGAGAAAGCCTGAAGAAATGTGGGAGAGGTCCCAGGGCAGAGGGTGGGATGGGGGAGATCAGATGGGCGAGAGCAATTGCCTCCTCCCAGCCCACTGGGTCATCTCTAGGTCCTCTCCAGGAAAGAGTGGCCCCAGCTTGGCGGCGGCACCCAAGGGTGCCGTGTTCCTCCCGAGCCAAACACAAGGGCTCATTCACTGCCTGCTGGCTCTGGCCACCTTGACTCGCTGGCTTCAGTGAAAGCTTCCAGCCCAGCCGGGCGGAGCTGAACCTGGGGGTTTTGATCTGGTTTTCCGGCTGCTCGATTGGATTAGAGAGAAATCCCAGAAGACTTCTACGGCCTCAGTGACGCAACTTCATTAGAATCCGGTGCAGTTTAATTCCCTTTAATGAATGCAAACCATGTGCGGGTACATGGAAGGAACGGCCCTCAAAGAGCTTCCAGTCTTACCGAGGGAGTGAGGACGGGGAGGGAAAACGGGTATACTGGGAAGCACCAAACGGGAAGGGGGTGACAATAAGGAGACTTGTGCCAGGAAACAAATCAGGAGGATAATTCAAGGCAGGAGAGAACCCCATTTTTGCCTGGAAGGGGGGGTGGAGCAGAGAAGGCTTAAAAGAAGAGGAGAGCACCAGAGGGGCCCCAGAGAAGAAAGGGTAGGGTCCTGAAAGAAGGAGATGTGGAGGGAGGGAGGGCATGACCACTTGCACATATTCAGAGAGGCAGGAGGTGGCTTGTCAAGACTGGGGGACTAGGCAATGGGAAGAGCATGAAGGAGAGCCAAATGACATCTCCAAAGGTAGGCTGGAGCAGTGAATCCCTGGGAGTCAGTCTCAGGAATTTGCATTTGATCCTAGGGACAATAGGGAGCCATGGGAGTTGTTTGAGCAGAGAAGGGCTATGGTAAGAGCAATTGTGGCATCTTTGTGACAGACTGAACGACCCACCTGTGCTGTGTGACAAGGATTACTCCCACGTGTACATTTCCTATAGCCACAGATATAGGCTGTCACTTGCTACATGTAAAGTGGCCACGATTGGTCTGGCTGGATCTGTGTAGGGTACCATTGCCAGCATCTTAACTCTAGGACTCTTGGGAACAAACGACAAACATTGGTCCTAGATTAACTGAAGGAGGTAAAAGTAGGAGACCCAAAGCTAACATCAATGGTGCCACCTAAATTTGGAGGAAGTGGTGGACCATCAAGAACATGGGATAACTGACCACTTTTGATTTCCTGTAGGGCAGAGTAATATCTGATGGCTCATAGCAGACGGGAGGAATCTGAGCTGAGTGTTGACTCTCAATGTCTGTAAGGAGGAAGTAAAATTTCTTTTCTGGAAAGCTGAGAGGAATTCAGAGGAAAGGGTGGGAGGATAATGAGATTACATGTGGAACAAAACTGGAGGAGAATTCAAGGAAGGAGAGAACACCACTTTTGCCTGGGAGGAAGGGTGGAGCAGGGAACACATAGTGGAAGAGAAGGGCACCAGAGGTGGCCCTAGAGAAGAAAGAGAAGGATCCTGAAGGAGGGAAATGTGTAGATAAGTAGATAGATGGATAGATAGATAGATAGATAGATGGATAGATAGATAATGGATGGATGGATGATAGATAGGCAGGCAGATAAATACAAATTGATAATTTGGCATAAATAGACAGTTTCTGGAAAGTTAAGAGGAGAGTTGACTGCCTCTATCCTCAGGGGCAAGACCAAAAGAGCAGAGACAAAGAAGGTCCTTTCTGGCCCATTAAGGACAGTACATAGAACAGCAGGACCTCCACATGTTCTCACACCAGACAGTTAAACTTATTCAAGCATGCATGCATGACATAAACGGCCATGGATGCCCATGGTCACAAGGGAAGAGTTCTTTCAAACAGATAAGCAGGAAGAACCTGGTCACCCTGCTCAGACTGGCCACCAACTCAGGCCAGCTCATGCACAGACTGCAGCCACGTGGTTTGGAGATGCTTAGGAAATGGAAAGCCCAGCGTGGCCCCTTTGAGGGACATCCTCAAAACAGTTCTGGGGAGGCACAAGCAGTGCCTCCAAAAGCCAGTTTGCAGCAGGGAAATGGAGGAAGACAATTCATTCTTTTCTTCTCTGAGATCATTGCCAACAATAACTTGCTGTATCTTTGGTCTACGAATGAGTTTGGCATTTGAATGGCTCTAATGGCACATCATCAGCCTCTGTGAGTTAGGCAGCCTTTGCAGAGGCATTAGAATATGGACCAGAGAGAGCTGGCCATGGGACTCTTAGAAGGAAGTGGAGCTGAGGCATGGAAAAGCCACTGATCTTAGATAAGAGACCATGGACTTTGAGAGGCCAAACCCAACCCAACCAGGGAACACCAAGGACAGGCCTAGCAAGAACAATGAAGGCATCATCTAAGCAACATTGCACTCACTCTGCAAACAGGACAGGACTTTAGGGATCATTTAGCATGACTCCCCCCTACAACATCACCCACAAGAGGATACTCAGCCTCTGCCTGGTAGGTGACGCCTTTCTCCATACTCTGCTCTGGTTGGGTCTCATGTGGAAGCTATTTGGGGTTCCCTATTTCTCTCAGAAGAAAATTTAAACACCACAGAACATCCCACAGAGGGGGAGGATTCTAGAAGCCATGTTGTATGAGGAGGGTTTGAAGGAACTGGACATAACTGGCCTGAAGAATGGAAGATTGATAGGAGAGATCCATCATTCTTAAAATATTTGGATTCCAAGACATTCCTTTTTTGCACATATAGACAGACGAGCAGATGGGTAGGTAGAGAGATAAAGAAGCAGGAAAACATACATAGACAGATACAGATGAATAGATTGGCATTAGGTAGAGATAGACAGAGAGAGAGAAGAGACAGAGAACAAGCAAGCAGGAAGAGCATTTATTAAACACTTACTGTGTACTAGGCACTACCCTTTAATTAGGGGAAAGGTCTTACTGGCTAATCCACTAAATCCCTTTGAGCACCTGATTTCTCATCTGCAAGGACCAGTTGGACTGAGGACATTCTTTCCTTCTTTCCTTCCTTCCTTCCTTCTTTCTTTCCTTCCTTCCTTCCTTCCTTCCTTCCTTCTTTCTTTCCTTCCTTCCTTCCTCCCTCCCTTCTTTCCTTCCTTCCTTCCTTCTTTCTTTCCTTCCTTCCTTCCTTCCTTCCTTCCTCCCTCCCTTCTTTTCTTCCTTTCTTCCTTCCTTCCTTCCTTCCTTCCTTCCTTCCTTCCTTCTTTCCTTCCTTCTTTCCTTCCTTCCTTCCTTCCTTCTTTCCTTCCTTCCTTCCTTCTTTCCTTCCTTCCTTCCTTTCTTCCTTCCTTCCTTCTTTCTTTCCTTCCTTCCTTCTTTCTTTCCTTCCTTCCTTCCTTCCTTCCTTCCTTCCTCCCTCCCTTCTTTTCTTCCTTTCTTCCTTCCTTCCTTCCTTCCTTCCTTCCTTCCTTCCTTCCTTCCTTCCTTCTTTCCTTCCTTCTTTCCTTCCTTCCTTCCTTCCTTCTTTCTTTCCTTCCTTCCTTCCTTCTTTCTTTCCTTCCTTCCTTCCTCCCTCCCTTCTTTCCTTCCTTCCTTCCTTCCTTCCTTCCTCCCTCCCTTCTTTTCTTCCTTTCTTCCTTCCTTCCTTCCTTCCTTCCTTCCTTCCTTCCTTCCTTCCTTCCTTCCTTCCTTCCTTCCTTCCTTCTTTCCTTCCTTCCTTCCTTTCCTTCCTTCCTTCCTTCCTTCCTTCCTTCCTTCCTTCCTTCCTTCCTTCCTCCCTCCCTTCTTTTCTTCCTTTCTTCCTTCCTTCCTTCCTTCCTTCCTTCCTTCCTTCCTTCCTTCTTTCCTTCCTTCCTCCCTCCCTTCTTTTCTTCCTTTCTTCCACCCTTCTCCTCTCCCAAGCAGAGATTCTGTTAGGATGAAAATCTACCTTCTTGAAATTTGCCTTCTTCTGTCATTGTTCTTCCTGCTGGCCCTCCCCTTCCCAAATGGAGAAAGCCCTTCACATATACCCAGAAGGTGATCATGTCCTCTTAGTCAGTCTCCCCCCTATACTCTACCTCCCCCCAAGACCTTTGTTCAGACTCAATATTCTAAGTTTCTTCAATTCATCTTCCAAGTTCCTTCACCATCTCTTTAGGCAAGCTTCGGGTTGTCTTTATCTCTGGACATGTGATGCCCAGAATGGAACACCATACTGACAGCATTTAGGAGTGCAGCCAGTAGCCAGGGGTCAGAGTTTGGCCAACAAAGAGTTGTCTTTGGCTTGGGTTCTAGAGAGTTGTGACCTATGACTGGGATGGAAACACGCTTTGGTGCCAAGTCGATCTGCCTGGGGGTCCTGCTGGGGACACCGCAGAGGGAGCAGGGACTGAACAAGTCTTACTAGACAAAGGAGCTTCCAGGGTCACCAAGATGAGAAGAGGGCTTCACCCTCTTCTCCAAAGGTCATTGCTCCCTCCGTTCTCCCACTTCAAGGATGTAGAGCTCAAGAGAGTTCCTCCAGTCACTGCCCAGCAGGTCAGAGAGCACAGGCGGGTCCTCCAGAGTCAGGTGGGGAAACACCCGGGTCTCATTCCTCAGGTGGAAGGGACAGGTGGCCACGGCTTCCCTGACTGTCCCAGGGGTCACCACAAAGATTCGGCAGAGCCGATCTCCCCCAGCAATGTTGCAGATTGACTGGCTGGTGAGCTGGTCAAGGGTCTGGCAAAGGGCCCCACTGTCTGCCCCTCCGAGGTCAATGACCTCCACGGGGGGCTCCTGCCCTCGCAGATAGAGGAGGTAACGGGGTGGCATGTAGGTGTGAGTGAAGAGGAGGGTGAAGTGGGAGAGCTGGCCTTTGGGAGCTGCAGAGTGAATACTGTGCTCCAAATGGGATAGGCAAGGAACTAGGCCACCCTGGTGAAGGCAGCCAAAGAACAAGGCCCCAAGAACGTTGAAGACAGTGACTGCTGGGGCTCTCCACCAGGCAGCCCCACGGCCCTTCTGACTGCTGAATAGAGTCAAGGGCCCCAGGAGGGGGACCAAGAACCGGGGCTCTTGGTGGCTGAAGAGGGAGAGCAGGGCCAGGGGGACAAAGTAGAAGAGGAGGAGGACGTTCTGCCTGTTCAGGATGGTCCAGGCATGGGCCCAAGGAGTCTGACGCTGAGCCAAGAGGCTGAAGCTTTCCTTCAGGGCTCTCCATGCAGCCATCACTGCCTCGAGGTGCAGAATCCCAAAGAGCAGGACGCCATTGACGGCCAGGTGAGTGAGGCGGAGGTGGGTGCCATGTTGGGCCAGGTTCTGGGGGTCCAGGTTATAGCTGAGGAAGTGGGCGGGAGTCAGGACAAGGTGGGGGCCCAGCCCTAGCCGGGAGCAGTAGTACCACGTATCTACAGCCACAAACATGGTGGCCACCAGCATGGCCCCGGGGAGCAGCTCCAGCATGCTCTGGACCAGGGGCTTCATACTAAGAGCCAGCACTGTGGTGCAGCCATTGGACCAGAAGAGCAGGGGCAGAAGGGCAAAGCCCAAGAACGTGGGCCTGTTGAAGAACCCTGCAGCCACCAAGGCACCCAGGAGCCAGCTGTGCCTCCCACCCCTGGGACTCGGTTTCCCATCGGCCCCGTCACTACCCAGGCCCGGGGAGACCAGCACCAGCAGCCACATGAACAGCAGGCCCTCCATGGCGTTGGCCAAGGTCCTCGTGTAGAAGACCAGGGTGACGTAGGAGCCGGCCAGCAGGACCAAGGCGTGCCAAGGGTCGGCCCCCCAGAGCGGCGCCGCCCGGTACACGGCCCAGTCCAGAGCAAAGGAGAGGGCTGTGAAGACCAGGCGGGGGCCGACCAGCAGGGTGTAGCTGCTGACTGAGCCTGGCCAGAGGTCCAGCTGGTCCAGCAGCTCCAGCAGCCAGAACACGGAGCCGCTGGTCAGCAGAGGGAACACGACCGTCCGGCAGGGTGAGCTGGGGAGGAATTCCCAGGGACGATAGACCTCGAGGCCCAGGACGTCTTCTGGCAAAGGAAAGAGAGGCCAAGTGAGCCCGGAGGGAGCATCAGGAGGCCCCGGGGCGACCCGCCTCTGCAGGATGACGCCCAGCTCTCTACAGGGAGGAGACCCGAGGGGGACGCAGCCCGTCCCAAGCCCCCTCCCCGAGGCCCCTCTTCCTCTCTGCTCCTGGACCTTTGGGGGGTCTCCTCCCCAGCCCAGGGGGGCCTGCCTGTAGCCCCCAGCTGCCTGCTCACGGGGGACCAAAGCCTTGTTCCCCTTGGGCCCACAGACCAGGGCCCCGACCCGCCATCATCACGGGGTCCTCCAGGGGAGGACGGCGGCCTCCACCGCTGAGCTGCCGTGAAAGGGTCAGCAGCCTGGGCAGGAGGGGCCGAACCCCACAAAGCATTCTTGGGGTGTTTCCTGAACACCCGATTCAGGGCCAACACAAAGGACGACGGACGCCGACTCCAGGCTGTGGAGTCCAGAAAGACGGAGGCCGCAGCACCGACTTCACCGACCGTGTTCAAGTGAAGGCCCAAACCATGGAGGAGGCTTCCTGCCCCCCCAGTTCTAACCTGGCCGGGTCCCAGGACTGGGGGGGCGCCGGGCCCCCTGGCTGCCCCCCCCCTCCCCCATGCAGGCTCTGAGGGAGGTTTGGGAGCCTGAGATGAAGGCAGGACCCCAAGCGGCTCTCTGGCGCCGCCCTTGGGGCTGGCCAGGAAAGGGGCCGCGTGGGGAGGGCCAGCCCCGCTCTAGACTCCCCCCAGCCTCCACAGGCCGGGGTTCGGCAGCCCCTCCATGCTCCTGGCCTGTGGGGGCTTGAAGTGTTTTAGAAGAAGCCAGAGAAAAGCCGTGGGCCAGCCGCCAGCCCAAAGGACTCTACCTGCCATGACCTCGGGCGACTGGAAGAATTCATCGGGATGCAGGTAGCCCGTCTGCGGGAGGAGACACCAGGCGATGCGCAGGAAGCCCAGGCTTCCCCAAAGCACCCGGGAGGCCCACATGGCCGGCCCCTCGGGAGCAGGAAGAACCAGCAGAGCCGGAACCTCTTCCTGGCCTAGAGAATCTGAAATGAGGAAGAAGAGGAATCCCATCTGTATTCATGACATTAGAAGGGAGTGGATAAGGGGGCTGCTGGGCGGCTCCAGGGACTGAGAGGGGAGGTCCTGGGTTCAAATTTAGCCTGGTGACTTTGGGTAAGTCACAGCCCACATTGGCCAGCCCTGACAACTCTTCTGCCTTGGAACCATACACAGGACTGATTTGAAGAAAGAAGGTGAAGCTGTTTTGTTGTTTTGTTTTGAATGACTGGATGAAGGTAAACTCAGGTCTGTGGTCCCCTAGCCCTGCCGTCCCTTGTCCCTCAGGCTCTGCCCCCACCGGGTGTCATGGGGGAGAAGGCTCCCCTGGCTGCAGGAGGGCCAGCCAGGCTTTCCTGGGCCCCTTTCAGGGCTGTTCCTTGGGCTCTCTCCACTGAGACTGCCTCATGGCAGAGACTCTCCCTCTGGGACCCTCAGATTGTACCCACTCGCGCCATGGGCCTGACTCTCCTCTTCAAGGCCCTCACAGCTGCCCCCCAAGAGGAGGAAAGGGAGAGGGTGCCCCCCCAATTATGGAAACGGCATTTTCCACATTATCTCCCTTGGGAGGTCAGTGCTTCCAGGATCCCAATTTCCTACATGAGGAAATTGGGGCTGAATTTGAACTCTGATCCACCTGACTCCAGTTCCCAACACTATCCACTGCCCCACCCCTTATCTATAACAAAGGCTTTTGATTGCCTGTGGGAATTAAGGATGAAAAGGAATAACTTAGGCACAGCGCATAGAGGGGCAAGCCTGGAGTTGGGAGGACCTGAGGTCAAATCTGGCCTCAGACACTTGCTAACTCTGTGATCCTGGGCAAGTCACTTCACCCCATTTGCCTAGCTCTTTCCCCTCTGTCTTAGAGCTGTTCCTAGGACAGGAAGTAAGGGCTAAAAAAAAAAAGAAGGAAAGACCCAGGTGCACACACCCTGGCTTTAAACAGGTAGCTGTGGTGGGTATGACTAAAATGGCTCCCCCACAAAGGAAGAGATCTTTGTCACCACTTCCTAATCAACTAAAGCTGGAGTTATTGCTAAGGACCTGTAAGAGATGAATGGATGGATGGATGGATGGATGGATGGATGGATGGATGGATGGATGGACGGATGGATGGATGGATGGACGGATGGATGGATGGATGGGCGGATGGATGGATGGATGGATGGATGGATGGATGGATGGATGGGCAGATGGATGGATAGATGGGAGGATGGATGGATAGATGGGCAGATGGATGGATGGATGGATGGATGGATGGATGGATGGATAGATGGATAGATGGGCAGATGGATGACAGAAGCATTTAGAAAGCACCAACTATGTGCTAGGGATGCAAAGAGAAAAGTCAGACAGTTCAGTTTTCTAAGATGAGCATCCAAGGGAGGCGGAGTCAAGATGGCAGTGAAAGTTCAGACCTCTGAAAATCCTTCCTCACCAATTAACAACCAAATGCTCCCAGGGGACTGAAAACCAAATCTATCAACAGGATAGAGTCAAGGAACCCTCCTGCTGGACTCAACTTAACAGGGACAACCCCCAAAAGCTAGAATTCAAGAACACTCGGGCTTAAGAGGAAGGAAGAAGGAAGGTCCCAGGACCCCTCCCCCACCTTACAGAACTGAGCCTCCAGCAGTGGCTGGAATCTCTTGGCGAGCAAGGGCACTAGTCTGGAGGGAGTACCTTGTGGGCAAAGCTGTTCCAGGCTCAGGGCTTTGAACACAGGTGGTGGGGAAGCAGTTGGAGAAGAAGCTCAGAGCAGGCAGCCTAGTCGCGGCTGAGACACTCCATTTTGGCCTCAGAGCACATCCTGCTCTGCATGATCAACTCCCCTGGGCTTAATCTTGTCAATCTTTAAAGGGCAGGGAAGCTCAAGTTCCAATGCCCCTCCCCCACAGACTGCTCTGAGAGCTTTGCTGACTAAACTCCAAGGGTAAAAGGCTGAGAGAAAAGCCCAAACCCACAGATCCAGCACATAATGAGAGGAGCAAGACTATAGGCAACCCCAGGGGGGGAAGAAGGGGCAAATATGAGCAAACAACAGAAAAAGAAAAAAAAAATACAATCAACAGCTTCTATCCAGGCAATGAACAAAGAGCAAATGAAACAGAGGAGGATCAAGGAACACCAAGAAAAAACACAGAAATTCCACGAATTGGACACAGGCTTTGGAGGAAGAACTCAAAATACAATTCAAAACACAATTAAGAGAGGCTGAAGACAACTGGCAAAAGAACTTAAAAAGCAAGATAAGTCATCTGGAAATAGAGGCACTTGAACTAAAACGGGAAAATAGTGTCTTGAACACCAAAATTAACCAGCTTAAAAATGAGACAAAGGAGATGAAAGATGAGGCAAAGAAAATGAAAGATGACCTCCAAAGAAAATCAGACCAGAAGGAGAAAGATGATCAAAAAGTCAGGGATGAAATTCAGTCTTTAAAAACTAGAATACAACAATTAGAACCAAGCGACTTCACAAGACAGCATATAAAACAAAATAAAAAGAATTTTAAAATTTGAGGAAAATATGAAACACCTCATGCATAAAATGGAAGATCCAGAAAACAGGTCCAGGAGAGACAACTTAAGAATAATTGGTCTACCGGAAGACCATGACAAAAGAAAAAGCCTGGACATCATCCTACAGGAAATTATCCAAGAAAACTTCCCCAACATTCTAGAACAAGAAGGAAAAGTGGAGATTGAAAGAATCCACAGATCACCTCCTGTACTAAGATGAGCATCCAAGTGAGTGACCTCTCTATTACAAATAGACATCTATCAGCAGAAGATAAATTCTATAGGAAAAATTCTCAAGGGAAAGACAGTACAAGAGGGCTGAGAACTTCTTGAGAATTTTAGAGATAAAAGCCAATTGCAATGCCAGTGAAAATGAAGAAGCTATTGACCCACTGATAGGAGGATGCACAGGGAATATGGACCAAGTTGGATTTATTTTTTAAGCCATGGATAGTGAAATGGTTTTTATCAGTGGAAACAACACCAAAGAAGAAGCCTGAGCACCCACCGGGGTGTTGTCCTGAGGGCTATCTGCACTTTCCATCTGATGAACACATGAAACCTCCCCCTCATCAGCTGTCTCCTCCTCTATTAGAATGTGGGATCCTGGTGGAAACTCAGCCAAGTGCTTTGTTCAGAGCAAATGCTGAATCATGATTTTTCATCCATCCATTCATCCATCTTTCCAAGCATTCATTCATCTTTCCCTCCATTCAAAAGGAAGCCAAGACAGGTGAATATAAAAAATGGGTATGGTAAGAACAGTGTCTAGAATTCAAGGTACATACAGGAGCCAGTCGTGATGGGCAGAGGATGAGTCCCTCTTGCCAAGGAGGTGGGAGCTACAACTACAGAATGTGGCATAAACTCTCCCCTGGGGATGCCATCTTCTTGGCTTTTCCTGTTATTTGAGAGGATTTTATGGTGAGAAATAGAAGTGCCAAGAAACAAAACACAACAGGAAACTGGATTAATGTTTTCCCTTAAAAGGTTCAGGATCATTGACTACATTTGGAGCAAGCAGAGGTTGGAAGCAGCCATGAAAGGCAGTGGAAGGACTTGAGGATGGGATGGAGGACCATCTGAGGAGGCTGGTCTGGGGAGGCTTGGCTGGGCCAGTCATCATACGGGATGGCCAGTTTTCTCAACCCAAGAGAATGACTGCATTGTAGCAAGGCCAGATGAAAGCAGACTGATCTCCCTTCTTCCCAAGGACCCTTTGGCCATCCCTCCATCTTGAAGGGACACCCAAGGGGAAAGATGGAGAGGGCCGCGGACAGGAGTGTGCCCACACCTCCATCCCTACTTACCCAACTCCTTGGGAGTCTGGGAAAGGTCATTTCATTTCTCTGGGCTCAATTTCTCTCCTGCAAAAAAGAGGAGTTGGGTTAGACTCTGGGATCCCTTTCTGCTCAGGAATTCCTGCAGGTAGGTCTCAGCCTCTGTTCAGATCTATGAATAGACAGACCCACACAGAATGTCTGCAGGAGAGGCCTCTGCTGAGATTTTAACCTTGTACTCTCTTGTCTGGGACCAATATTTCTGGTTCTGCATCATCACCGAGACCTCCCCTGTATCCTACCCCTCCTCTCCCAGAGAGTCATCCCTTCAAATAAAGAATATTTATGAAAACCATTTTTATTTTGTCAAAGCAAAGACGAATTCTTCTCATCTCTAAAACTGTAATGTAGTCTCCCTTCTTAAAAGCAGATACAAAGTACTTCTAATGCTCAAGAAAGGCTTCACAATGGTCTAGATTCGAAGTTTGGAGAGGGCCAGGCTCATGTTCTCCTCTGGCCCCTACTCCACATAAGACTCTGGATTCCTCTGAACCTCAGTTTCTCATCTATAAAATGGATCGATTTGTTTAAACCTGAAGGCTCTGAGTGATTCAATGTGTCCCATGTATGACAGCAATCTAGATACAGTCCAACTGAATTCAATTCCACCAACAATGATCAGGAAGAGGCCTGTGAGACCCAGAACTGGGTGATGGGGCTCCAGAGGATCTTAGGGAAGGAGGGAAGGAGACCAGATGGGAAAGAGAGGCCAGACCAAAGGAGAGCATTCCTAAAAAGGGGAAGGAGGGTTTTTATGAAGAAGGTGGTGATCGAGCTGAACCTTGAAGGAAAACAAAGCTTCTATGGTAAGGAGGGGAGGAGGAGATGCCATGTCAGTTATGGGGGATGATATGGTGGAGAGAGGTGAAACGCTGCCAAAATTATGAGAGGAAGCTGGAGCTGGTTCTAGAGGTCCTTAAATGCTAGTAAGAAGTCCCTTTGGGGGATGGGATGATTAGATCCTGTGGGTTCTTAGGGTTCCAAGAAGGCCCTGCTCTAAGGACTGGCAACATGGAGGCTCTGAAAAGCAGTCTAGGATGTGGGATTTAGGAACAGGGACTTAGGGCTAGAAGAGCCTGTCACTTACTTTGGAGCTGAGGAAGCTGAGGCCCAGAGGAAGGAAGTAACTGGCCAAGGTCACCAGAACCAGGACTTGAACCGTCTCACCACCAAAACCGCCACTGGGGCTTAAAATCTATCTATTGCTGAAGTGCCTAATACTCAGAGAGGTTAAGAGACTTATCTAAAGTTACACAGCATCAAGGCCCTTCACTGCTCTCTGCCCTATGCTAGGCTCCCCATTTCCCTTGACAAGATGAGCCTGGTTTGTTTCTGAGCCGAGTTCTAGTGCTTCCTGGTCCTAGTTGCTTCCTGTTCCTCTCTCCTAGGATTGGGAAATCATCTGCTTCTCCCCAGTTAATCCTGCTTGTCTGGAAGGGGGAGGGGAGGGAGGAAGGACAGTGGAAAGGGTGGAGACATCATTCCAAGGGTGCTTGTTAGAAAAAAATGACATCATTGTGGGTTGGGCTGGAAATATCCAATCTGTAAGAAAAGTCACCGAGACAAAACTCTGAGCACAATCAGTCAGTTTATTAGGGATCCCGGTGGTCCCTAGTCATCTGGCTCCAAGACTTTCCTCAGGGCCAAGGACTCCTCAGGGTCCCAGATGTTACCGAAAATAGAACAGGCTGCGTCAGTTCTAGGATGAGTCATCTCCAGAAGTGGGGAAGACCCGATGATCGGCTGAGGGGCGCGCACATCCATCCTGACCATTCTGTCAGTAGGCTGTTTGCCCGCAGATGACCGCAGTAGGGTCATTCCACCGGCCACCTCAGCAGAGCCGCGACGCTGTTGGCAAGGTCTTGGGCCTTCTGCCAGGTCTTCATCCCTCTCTGCCTTAGCTTGCTCCATAACATTCTGGGATTCAAGAGAACCGTGATGGGACCCTTTGGAAGTGGGGCTTGGAAGGGCCAAAAGTCCTTCAAAATGGCGAGGATTCCCAGCGTGAAGGCACTGGTGTGCCGCCGAGGCTCTCGGATTCTCCATGACAGACCCAACCCACACAACGGTGTGATTCTCTCTCGTGACCAGCCGCCGGCGCCGTACCTACCCATACACAAATATTGGCGCTGATTCACAGGAGGCGAATCCACGCCAGCATTTTGGCCAAGAAAACCCTGAAGAGTCAGCCGTGACTGAGCCACAGCAACACTCTTTGTGTTTCTCAGTCCTAACGCCATGCAACTGGCACGGATCCCCGTGAAACCCTCGCCACGCACCGCGTGGCCAGCCCGGGGAGGCCTCCGGCGCCTTCCACACGTCCCCAGTGAGCCCGACGGGCTCATCACGCCAGGACGAGCGCCCAAGGCTCCATCTTGGGCTGGGCACCGACAAGGAGCCCAAATGGACCTTTGGGTCGGAGGGGCCCCGACACAAGGGCGTCTCACCAGGGGCGCTAAGAGACGGCTGCCCTTTGACCCAGCCGGGTTCGTCCCCCAAAGAGATCATAAGGAAAAGTGTTTGTGCGGCAGGGTGGCAGGCGGCGCTCCAGCACCGCTAAGAGAACTGATCCACGGCGCACAGAAGTCCTCCATTTGCCTTACTGGGAGCTGAACGGATGAATGGTACGGTGCTGCCTGGCGGAGAGTCTCGGTTTTCTCGGGGTGCTGCCTGGCGGAGTCTCGGCTTTCTCGGGGTGCTGCCTGGCGGAGTCTCGGCTTTCTCGGGGTGCTGCCTGGCGGAGTCTCGGTTTTCTCGGGGTGCTGCCTGGCGGAGTCTCGGTTTTCTCGGGGTGCTGCCTGGAGGAGTCTCGGTTTTCTCGGGGTGCTGCCTGGCGGAGAGTCTCGGTTTTCTCGGGGTGCTGCCTGGCGGAGAGTCTCGGTTTTCTCGGGGTGCTGCCTGGCGGAGTCTTGGTTTTCTCGGGGTGCTGCCTGGCGGAGTCTCGGTTTTCTCAGGGTGCTGCCTGGCGGAGTCTCGGTTTTCTCGGGGTGCTGCCTGGTGGACTCTCGGTTTTCTCGGGGTTTCTTGTCAGGCTTGGCTTGAACAGCCCAGGAGGCAGAGACTCCAGCCCTGCTCTGAGGCTGCACAGAGCGCCCAGCCGCGTAGCCATCTCCAGTGAGATCATTTCCCATGGCGGTGGTAGCTGGCCTTGCTGTGGTTTTCATCCTCGCGGAAAGCATCCGCACACATCACGCTCAGCAGCCTGGGAGCAAGCGCTGCAGACTCCTTCTTGACCGCTCCTCGGGCCCTTCGGACGCCGGCCCGGAGAGCCATCAGCAGCGCCGGCGAGCCAAGCCCGGCTCCCAGGACGGCCCGGTCCCCTCCTCCCAGAGGCAGGCCTGGCCTCCTCCTTAACCTCCCGAGGATCAGCCTCGCCAGGCCCCAGGGGTTCAGTGCGGACGAGCCCCGGCCCTGGCAGTCTCTGAGGAATGGAAGGAGCCGAATGGCACTGGAAACGCCCTCGGGGGGAGTCCTTGCTCCACAGTGTGGCTCCCCTGGGGGTGGCCCGTGATCGGGGCTGGCACTTTCCAGACCCCAGAACACGTGTTCGAATTTCACGCAAGTTATCCAGGGTGATGGTTTAAACGCTTCCTTGTAAAAGTCACTTTTCTTCCTTTTCACCTTCACTCTGGCCAGGGCAGAAAAGCCTCCGGCCGGCTCTTACTCCCTCTTTTTGTCCATTAGAAAAGTTTGGTCTCTTCATGGAGGTGGATTTGGCTTCAAAGGTTAGGACTTGGGGGCAGCGAGGTGCCTCGGTGGACTGAGAGCCAGGCCTAGGGAAGTCCTGGATTTAAAGCTGGCCACGAGACCCTGGCCAAGTCACTTGACCCCCTTGCCTAGCCCTTACCACGCTCCTTCTCTGGCACCAATCCACAGTGTGGATTCTAAGATGGAAGGACTTTTTAAAAACAAATAAGTAAATAGAATAGAATAGAATAAAAGGCTGAGATCCTGCACGGACAACCTCCAACAGAAATCCTCATTAGATGCAGCCATAGCAAAGGAAAGTGTCCATGAAGGACCCTGGAGCCCAGGTAAGAAACCCTGCCTTAAAGAAGGGGTGCCTCTGAGAGCTCCATTCCCGGGTAGGGGATGCCCAAGGGAGAACAAGGCCTGAGCTCATAATCCCCACCAGTCGGGCCCTAGGACAGACCCCAGTTAAAACAAGAATGAATGAGAAACCCTCCTCAAGAGGAGAGAGACTTAGGGACGGCTGGAGAGCCAAGCCTTGGAACAGGAGGTTCTGGGTTCAAATCTGGCCTCACATATTTCCTATCTGTGTGACCTTGGGCAACTCACTTAACCCCAATTGCCTAGCCCTTACTGCTCTTCTGCCTTGGAACTGATACTTAGTATTGACACTAAGATGGAAGATAAGGGTGTTTTTGAAATAGAGATAGAAGAAGATAGGTAGATAGATAGATGATGGATGGAAGGATAGTAAGATGGTAAATGGATGGATATAAGGAAAGATAGAGAGAGATAGTGGATGGATGGAAGGATAGATAGAGAAGAAAGAAAGAAAGAAAGGAAAGAAAGGAAAGAAAGAAAGAAAGAAAGAAAGAAAGAAAGAAAGAAAGAAAGAAAGAAAGAAAGAAAGAAAGAAAGAAAGAAAGAAAGAAAGAAAGAAAGAAAGAAAGAAAGAAAGAAAGAAAGAAAGAAAGAAAGAAAGGAAGGAAGGAAGGAAGGAAGGAAGGAAGGAAGGAAGAAAGAAAGAAAGAAAGAAAGAAAGAAAGAAAGAAAGAAAGAAAGAAAGAAAGAAAGAAAGAAAGATGGGTGGATAGATAGGAGAGAGGGGGAGAGAGACAGAGACAGAGACAGAGAGAGAGACAGAGGGAGGGGGGAGAGACAGAGAGAGAGAGGTGGGGGGAGCATAGACCTTATTTGGGTAACTGGGGAATTTCTTTTTTGACCGGCTCTTCTACTTGACTTCTTACTGTTTGCTGAGCTTGTTCTATAGCGTTGTAAGACGGTCCTCTGTTCGCAGGTTGTTGCCATGTAGTTCTAGCACTGGCTTGAGCAGAGCTTGGGATAAGGGAAACTCCCCCTAGAGCCGGGAGTGACAAATGGAATTTTGAGGCGACGTGGTAGGTGGTCATTTACTCTGGCCTTTCCTTAGGGTTCTGGACTAGGGACTCCGGCCCGCTAATGAGATCAGGAGCCAAAGGAGACGCTGGGATGGCCCAGCACAGCGACCCGATGGGCCGGCGGCCACGCCGGGAGGTCAGCCGTCCTTCCTCTTCTCGGGCCTGCTCGTGGCTGGACGGTTCTCTCAGCACCTCCTTCCTCCACCCAAAGTCCAGAACAGACGCATCTGGCGTCATGTTTCCTCTTGGAGGGCAGCAGGAAGCAGAAGGAGGAGGTGCACGTTACGGGGGAGCCCGATTGCCGAGAGCAAACAGACAGAGTGGGTCCTTCACAGCCTTGGAAGGAGGAGGGAGGCGGGTCCTCAGACCAGGAAGGCCTGTGATGCTATTACGGAAGGAGGCTGGCTGGCTCCTTATTGGCTCAGAGCTCCGTCCAGGATCCCGTTCTTAGCACTGACCAGAGCCTTCAGGGCCTCCTAGAAGCTCCTGGGCTTGGTGCTCGGCATGAAACGGAATCTCATCGGCCTCCGCGCTGAGCCAAGGCACCTCCATCTCTCTACGCGTCTCGTGTACTTCACTTTTACCCCTTCCACCTCGGAATCAGTACTGTGTTGGTGCCAAGGCAGAAGAGCGGTCAGGGCTAGGCCATGGGGGAGACGTGACTTGCCCAGGGTCCCCCGGCTGGGACGTGTCTGAGGCCAGATTGGAACCCAGAACTTCCCTCCCAGCTCTAGGCCCGGCTCTCCATCCCCTGAGCTTCCCAGCTGCCTCTTGTCCTTTACTTCTGATGGATGGTTCGCACAGGATGACTTCCTGCTGGCCAACTGGGCAGCGTTCTCGTTGTTCATTTAGTAGCGTCTGAATTCCTCCATCATTTCATGCCAACAGTTGAGGCGTGTCTGGGAGGAGATGGTCCTCTGGTCCATCCGGTCCAGATGCGTCCATGGTGACGGGCCGCCAGCCTCCGGAAGCCGTCCTCTCCCTGTGTGCCCCATCGATGGGTTTGAAGAGGGTGCCTGGAGTGTGGTGCTGTGTGTGCTCCAGCTTCCTGGAGCCACAGGTCAGAGCGTGGTGGCTGCCGAACATCAGCCCTGAAAAGAGCTCAGCAGCCCCCCCTCATCCTGCACCCCGCCTGGAGCATTCCAGAAAAAAATAAAAGGATAGTAACTGTTCAGAACTGAGGCAAAGCGGGAGCCAAAGTGGGGCATGGGGGAGGGTAGTGGGTAGAGCTTGGTTCAAATCCTGCCCCAGCTAATGATTTACAGTGGGTGACCTTAAAGCATTCAGCAGGTTAAACCTAATTCTGAGATTTCGAAGCAAAGGCACTGGATTAAAATCCTACTCCTGTTACTAATTGGCTCTGGGAATCTGGGCAAATCACTTCCCCCTCTGGACCTCAGTTTCCTCCTCTGTGAAATGGGGGAGTTGGTCTCTGAGGTCCTTTCCAGTTCAAAATCTAGAGCCAGCTGGATGAACCCCCCAATGAGAATCATGTTGGTATGGATTAAGGAGTCTTGATAACCAAGGATGGTACTTGACCTCTCTCTGTATTACTCAGCCTTGCCATTTCCACTGTATTAATTAAACAGCAAAAGCTTATTCAGGGTCAGGTCAGGCACCCCCACCCCTACCCCGTCCTGGGGATCTGCCCCTGCCTCCTGGAGCCTCCAGTTCTAGAGGGGATGTCCCCCAACAGCAGGTTGGGGCTGAGTGGAGAAGCTTTGAAATGCCCAACAAAGGAGTCTGTGTTCAGTCCCAGATGTCGCGGGGGCAGGGAGCCTACCCAGGAAAAGGAGCATAGGACTTGAGGCACTTACTGATAGCTTGCCCCCTCTCTGGGACTCAGTTTCCCCGTTTGCAAAAGGAAGGGAGAGTGGATGGACAAGAAGGTCCTTGCTTGGTGTCCCTCCCACCAAGCTCATTCTCCAATCAGCTCTCTTCTGTGGTGATGCCCCGCCCCTCTCTTGCAAATGAGCATCTGAAGCTGAGCGCCCAAGGCCCAGCCTCCTCCTCCCCGGGAGAGACTCGGAAGAAAATGTGTCAGTTCTCCTGGACCGCCCAAGATGGAGCGTGGAGCATGGAAGAGAGAAGGCAAGTAACCATAGAAACCGAGGGGAGTACGCATGCGTGAGGGTGGGCTGGGGAGCCAAAGGGAGAGTCTGGAATCCGCAGTAAGTTCCCAAACATTCTCCCAGCGGTGGAGCTCGAGCATCCGGGGCTCATTTTTCCCAGAGCTTTGTAACGGCAGAACCCCGACACCCCCTCCCCTACTGAGGAGTATCTGCTTAGAGCTGAAATGGGCTTTAGGGGTCCGCTGGGCCAGACCCTCTCGTTTTACAGGTGGAAACACTTGGGCAGGCATCGTGGTCCACTAGAAAGCTTAAGGACTTCGGAGTCCAGGGATCCAGGCTCTGCCTTCCACTCAGTGCCTCTAAGCCTCAGTTTCCTGCTCTGTAACCTGGGGGTGTCTTCCTCAGTGGGGGGCTTTGGGTGCCAAATGCTGGGTCCCAGCGTGGGTCGATGTCACCGAACTAGTTTCCCTGGTGATGCTCAGGCTGCAGCGGGCTGGGGGGGGGGGCTATCCAGAAAGGACTGACGAAGCCCCCCTTCAAGCTTTCCTCATAAAATGGGGAGCTAGATGATCCCCACCCCCCATTTTCTGGCTGAAATCTGGGACACTAATAGATGCTCAGGAGAGGGGAGCCCCGCTTTGCTGCCCCAAGTTCTGGGTCCTTGGACACATTTGGAGGCAGCAGGAGGCAGGGCTATGGGTGGACTTGGGGTCACCAGCAAAGCTTGGACACGACACCATCGGGGCACCCTGAGTGCTGCAATGCATTTTGGAGTCAGGCAGCCCCCGCGGCAGGCCCGCTGGACGTGATGGTGGACAAATCGTGCAGGATCCTCCTCTGTAAAATGAACCTGGAGGCTAGAAGCTCCCCGAGGACGTGGCCTCTACTTAGAAAAGGGAGGCCAGCCCATGGGATCCCCCCTTCTTGTCACCCCCCATCTCCTACTCCTTCCTCCTTCCCCCTCCCGTCTGGCAGAGGCAGCCCCGTCCGTGTGTCTCCCAGACAGACCCGAATGAGGCTGCGCCTTCCAGGGCCCCCGGCAGACTAGCCTGGCTCCAGGCCCCACTTCCTCAGCCTTCACCCAGCCTATTGGTCCCCTCCTGCCTGCACGGCTACATCTCTGGCCTTAGAAAACGGCCACTAGACCTGGTGTCTCCCCCACTGACCGCCCCACCAGGAGGGCCGAGCCGGACCCCACTGACCGCCCCACCGGGAGGGCCGAGCCGGACCCCACTGACCGCCCCACCGGGAGGGCCGAGCCGGACCCCACTGACCGCCCCACCGGGAGGGCCGAGCCGGACCCCACTGACCGCCCCACCGGGAGGGCCGAGACGGACCCCACTGACCGCCCCACCGGGAGGGCCGAGCCGGACCCCACTGACCGCCCCACCAGGAGGGCCGAGCCGGGCCCCACTGACCGCCCCACCAGGAGGGCCGAGCCGGACCCCACTGACCGCCCCACCGGGAGGGCCGAGCCGGACCCCACTGACCGCCCCACCAGGAGTTTCTCTTCTCGCTGGCTTTGCACGGCCCTCTGGTCCCTCCTGCCCTGTCTGACCGTTTCTTCCCACTCTCCTTTGCTGGTTTATCAGCCTCATCACAGCTCCTAATTGGGCTTCCCCCAAAGGTCCTCTCCCAGACCCTCTTCTCTCCTGCACACTTTGCTGACCTCATCGGCTTGCAGGGGTTTCGGGACGTCTCTGTGCACATCCAAAGCCCCCGCCTCGGCTCTCCCCCGAACCCCAGCAGCCTGCTGGACATCTAAAGTCACTTCTTAAACCAAACTCGGCTTCCCTCTTCCAAAGGTCCGTCTGCACCCGGCAGCACTGTGAGGCCCGTAAGCTGGGCAGCGTTCCAGATTCCTGCTCCGTCCTCACCCCACCAAATCCTATTATTCCTGTCTTTACTGCAGACACCACCAGCCTTTTCTCCACTCACCCAACTAACGCCTTCCTTCGGGCCGTCCTCACCTCTTGCTCCCATCACTGCAACAACCTTCTCGTTGGTCTTCCTGTCCCCACTCTTTACTCATTCCTAAAAATAATGTCCCTCAAGCACAAAATGGTCACGTAGCCCCCCACTCACCCGAGTATTACCTCTAAGATCCAGGAGAAACTTCACCCCCTGAACTTTTTTTTAAACCTTTACCTTCTATCTTAAAATCAATACTGTGTTCCAATCTGGCCTCAGACACTTCCCAGCTGTGTGACCCTGGGCAAGTCACTTAACCCCCATGGCCTAGCCCTGACCACTCTTCTGACTTGGAGCCCATACACAGTGTTGATTCTAAGACAGAAGGTGAGGGTTTAAAAATAAAATAAAACAAATACTGTGTATTGGTTCCAAGGCAGAAGAGGGTAAGGACTGGGCCATGGGGGTAAAGTGACTTGCCCAGGGTCACACCGCTAAGAGATCAGATTTGAACCCAGGACCTCCCATCTCCAGGCCAGGCTCTCAATCCACTGAGCCACATGTCTGCCCCCTCCATTGGGCTTTTAAAAGTCTTTCACCTCCCTGGTCCAACCTATCTTTCAAGCCTTCATAGACATTGTTCTCCCTTCTGCATCCTCTTGTTCAGCCAAGCTGACCTCCTCTCTGTTCTTCCCAGACCGTCTCCCAGCTCCTGGCCTTTGCCCCAACCATTCCCCACAGCCGAAATGTTCCTCCCTCCTTAACTCTGCCAGAAACAAGCCCCCTCTTCGTTCTGGGTGCAGCTCAGGCTCCACCATTTGGGAGACGCCCCTCCAATGGTGGAGCCCCCTCTTCCTTCAGGGTGCAGCTCAGGCTCCACCATTTGGGAGACGCCCCTCCAATGGTGGAGCCCCCTCTTCGTTCTGGGTGCAGCTCAGGCTCCACCATTTGGGAGACGCCCCTCCAATGGTGGAGCCCCCTCTTCGTTCTGGGTGCAGCTCAGGCTCCACCATTTGGGAGACGCCCCTCCAATGGTGGAGCCCCCTCTTCCTTCAGGGTGCAGCTCAGGCTCCACCATTTGGGAGACGCCCCTCCAATGGTGGAGCCCCCTCTTCGTTCTGGGTGCAGCTCAGGCTCCACCATTTGGGAGACGCCCCTCCAATGGTGGAGCCCCCTCTTCGTTCTGGGTGCAGCTCAGGCTCCACCATTTGGGAGACGCCCCTCCAATGGTGGAGCCCCCTCTTCCTTCAGGGTGCAGCTCAGGCTCCACCATTTGGGAGACGCCCCTCCAATGGTGGAGCCCCCTCTTCGTTCTGGGTGCAGCTCAGGCTCCACCATTTGGGAGACGCCCCTCCAATGGTGGAGCCCCCTCTTCCTTCAGGGTGCAGCTCAGGCTCCACCATTTGGGAGATGCCCCTCCAATGGTGGAGCCCCCTCTTCCTTCAGGGTGCAGCTCAGGCTCCACCATTTGGGAGACGCCCCTCCAGTGGTGGAGCCCCCTCTTCCTTCAGGGTGCAGCTCAGGCTCCACCATTTGGGAGATGCCCCTCCAATGGTGGAGCCCCCTCTCCAAGTGATAGTTTTTCACTTCTCTGTAAGGATTTGTATTTCTTTACTTTATCCTTGTAGACTTGCCCCCATTGGCTCCCCATTCCAGTGACATCCTCTGAGCGCAGGGACTTCCATCCTCCGGGCGTCCTAGCCCATGGCAGGTACCCACCGAATCCTTGTTGGCGGATTCTTTGGCGCGTCCTTCTAGCTGGGATCCTCAAGAAGTCTCTCCCCACCAACGGGGCGGATCTTCCTCTTCTCTAAATGGGAAGAATTCTTCGGCCGGCCGTCTGCCTCGGAGGGTGGTTGCGAGGAAGCGTGCCGGCAGGGTGAGTTCTCATCATCTAGAACCTGCTGCCTCTGTGCCACAGTCCAGGAAGAGCGGCCCAAGGGAGGGGCGCCATCCCCTGGCTGCGCCGTTGGACTGTGGCAAGAGGAAGGAGAAAGGAAGCTCCCCTTGGCTGCCTCCTTGGCTGCCTTGGTGGGGGCCAGCCCGGGCATGGCTCCGTCCCTTCCTCTTCTCAGCCGTAGACCAGCCTCGAGGGCCACCAAGCCTCCCATCGGTTCACCCAGAGAAAACATGGCGCCTGGCCAGCTTCCCTGTCCAGGAGGGGCCTTCTGAAGTCCTGCTTCCAGGAGGCAAGAAGCACAGGAGCTCATGGACGGAGAAGCTTCCTTTGAAGCAGACTTGCTATTCTTTAGTCTCTGCGAATGCCTTTTATTAGGAGGGCTTCTTGTGCCTTCCTTTCTTTGCTCTTTAATGTGCTTTTAGTGCCGGATGGATGACGTCATCTGCAGAATTCTTTCTATTTGAAGGAGTGTGTACACCCTAGTGATGGATTCTATGGGGCAATCGCAGGATGTTGTCGTACATGCAGTGCTCCAAGTATCCGTCGACAGACTGTGCTGTTGCCATTCAAAGGGAAAGCAAAGCCTGTTCTCCTGTCTCAGGGAGGCAGCCCGGACTGCCCTTCATTCCCGTGTCGGTTTGGCCCAAACGTGCCGTCCGAGTCAGCTGATGATAGCGATGAAAACAAGGCGCTCCATGAGCCCCTGAGGACGTCTCCCGATCTGCAGGGAGGGGAGAAGTTCGCATCCTCCGTGTCAATTCCGTTGCCTCCGTGGCTTCGCGTGCGGCATTGATCGGGGCATTCGAGGCCTCCCAAGCTCCGGGAATGCTCGGTCTGTCTTCCCAGAGCACTGACCCATTTATTGCCCAGAGCGAAGGAGCATCAGCACAGAACCTGGACCTGGAAAAGACTTCATTCGAGTTGGATTTTGAAAGCGAGGGAATGAAGAGACGTTCTGGACAATTGGGTACATGGAGGCACATTTCCTCAAGGGGAGGCGAAGGGACCTGTCTCTGGGCTTCGGAGCCCCTTCCCAAAGTCCTCCCTTTCACGGTCAAATTCAGAGAAACCCTAGAAGGCTGCCATGATGGGAGAAGCCGGTTATTGTCTCCTACACTAGAACCAATACTGAGTATCGATTCTAAGACAGAATGAGGGTTTTTTTAAAAAAGGAAGACTTAATAACTGTGCATTGGATCCAAGGCAGAAGAGTGGTCAGGGCTAGGCCATGGGGGTCAAGTGACTTGTCCAGGGTCACCCAGCTAAGAAGTGTCTGAATTTGTGGTGGGGGGTTTAAGTGAGCCCCCAGTGTTCGGGAAGGGTACCTTTTGCAAGAATGCAAGACTGAAACTTAGCTTAACAACCAAAAAAGAGAACTGCCTGAATTTAGAAGGGAATGTTGAGAATGGCCAGGAGGACAGCATCGGTGGAAAGCTGTTCCCAGAGGACATCAGCTCTGGGGTCTTTCTATTCTTTACAACAGTGAAGATGGGACTCTAGAGTGAGGGGGTGGGGAGCAGGGGGGAGGCTGGTCATCTGACCGGGGTCTTCCTGAAGACATAGATTAGGGGACAGGACAGGCAGATGTCTTGGATACAAGCTGATGGTATCAAGGCACTGCCTGGAGATGCATCTCTCTGTCCATCTCAAATCTAAAGGAGGATCCAAGGAGGAGAATCCTCTCTGGGTCTTGTAGGAGTTATCAGATGTTTGGCGTGAGGAGTCACAAGGATGTAAGGGAGCAAACGAATGTCCCTGCTTACAGTTGACCTGAAACACTTCTGTAATTTGGGGGTACACTGGCCCTTGCCATCCCCAGATTTGAACCTGGGACCTCCTCTCTGGACCTGGCTCTCAATCTCCTGAGCCTCTTCCCCCACCCCTTTTAATAACTTCTAAAATTCTTTTGCATTTCTGGATTGAAGAACAGCTAAGATCATCACAACCCTCCCAGGACCACAGAATTTTGAGTCAGGAGAGACCTTGGTCCCTTATTTTACAGATGTGGAAACTGAGGCCCAAAGGGCTTCAGTGACTTGGCCAAGGTCACACGGGTGGTCGATGAGAACTGGTAAACTTATTCACAGTTCCTGAGAAAGCCAGTTCCGAAAGCCTTCTCGGAAAGGCCGGTCGCCTGTTTTCATCCCTAACAGATTCCCTCAGTGAAAATGGCACAACTTACCTCCTTCAGCGCCAAGCCGGCTCTTTGTCTCTGGGCAAACCGGAGCTGTCCTCAGCACCCGCAGTTTGGCCCTGGACCGTCAGGCTGAAGCCCCGCAGCCGGAATCTGCAGCGAGAGCCGCGTCACCCCATTGGCTCCCCGGGAGGATCCCCGCCGACAAAATCGAATGGGAAAAACTAGTTTGCCCTCAGCGCCTCCCTCCCTTCGGCCCTTCCCCCAGCCCGGTACGCGAGAACGCGAGAATGCGAGCCCTCGGACCAGAGAAAGCGATGGGAGGGATGGCGAGATGCTGGGGCTCAGCCCCAGGCTCGGAGGTGCCTCTGCAGCGGGCTGGCCGAGCCGCGGGAGAGGGCAGGGCAGCCAACGCGCAATGCGGAGTCCTGATGGATGTTACCTAGCGCGGAGGGAACCTGGCAGAGCCCCGCCGCCAGGCAGGGGAGGAGGGGGCTATTTAAAGAAACACCAGCCAGAGCCCAATGAGGGGGGAAGGGGCCTCGATGGCACAGTGCAGCCCACGGCGAGCCCGGGAAGCGTGGCTGGCTGCCGGAGAGGAGCGCCTCCTGACAGACGCCGTGCCAGGGGAGAGGAGAAGCCGTCGCCTCCATCTTATCACAGAGGAGGGGAGGGAGGGACCCGGTGCTGTCCTCTTCCCCGAAACCTGTAACGAGGCCGGGTCCGAAGCGAGCATTTCTGGGAAGCACGTCTTGGGCTCCCGGAGGCCCCAGGGGATCCGGATCATGGGCTCCCCTTTCTCCAGCCGGGGAAACCGGCCCGCGGCGCCCGCCTCTCCTTCTCTGTCCTTTAGATCCATGGGCTTCAAACACTCGCTGCCCGCCGAAGTTCTCCTCTAGCAGCTCCTGGCGGTCCATCTGGGCGCTTCCAAATGGCTCTCTTCTCCAGTTCGCCCGATTTCGCCCCTTCCCCTCCTCCCTTCAGAAGGGCCTCCCCCTGGTTGCCGTGGCCGGGCCAGCCTCTATTTGTCCTCCTGGTGCACTTTTCCCCATCCGCCTCTTGGAACGTCGGAGTGGCGTGGCCTCCATCCACAGGAACTAGGGTCAGGAGAGGCTCCAGGTCAATGGCCATGCCAGGAGAGGTCAGCGGGCCGCCGGGTGGGAAGGAAGGCCATCCAAGCAGCAGAGGAGGACTGTCATGAGAGAATGTCCCCGACGGAGGAAGAAGCCACGGGTGGATGCCCCACGGGTGCCCCTGTGGTATGTGTAGAAGGACAGAAGGCCAGAGAGGACTGTGGGCCGATGTGCCCACGGACCCACGGACTTCTTGCCGTGGTTATTGGGAGTTTATGAGGAAACGTCTACAGGAAAAAAAATACAACTTGTTGTTGTTTCCCAAAGGCTCCGGAGTGTTCTTTCAGTGCTCTCAGGAAACTCATTCTGTGTTTAATGCTTTCCTTAGCCTGAGTGCTTGCAGAGGAGCTCAGGGCCCTTTGACACAGGCTCGGGGCAAGTCAGTTAACCTCCAGCTGCCCCAGTTTCCTCAGCTGTAAAATGGGGACAATGATAGAACTGACTCCCCAGAGTTTTCGGAAGAGTCAATGAAATGGTATTTGTAAAGTTTTTTACGCAGGTAGTAGACAATGAATAAATGCTTATTTCCTTTTCTTAATATCTTAAATCTGCACGGAGACTTTTGGGACACCCTGACATTGTCTTTTCACTTGTTAGAGATCTCCAAGTATGACCACTCAGCATCCCTAAGGCTTCATCCCTGCTTCCCCAGCCTAGAGAATCTTTGAACCTGGCAGCCTGCAGGAGGTAGAAAGAGGATTCTGGGAAGAGCTAGGGAGCTAACACAGGACCAGGATGGTTCAGGATCCAAGGACAAGTGGAGAAAGGAGATCCCTGTAAGCAAAGCATGTGTAAGACTCTTCAAACTTCAGGGCATCCGTTTCCAAGGTTCCCTTCCCAGCACTGCTTTTCTACAGGCCCCCTTCAAGAATGCCTTTATTTCTCCACCCTTTTCCATGTTGTCTCTCCCCTTAGAGCTTTCACGGGCAGCTCTTTTTGCTTGTGTCTGTATCTCCAATGAGGTCCCCTGACTTGTGAAAGAAATCACACAGAAGATCCGAGAACGTGAATCCAAAATGTAGGAAGCCTTAAGGGAGTCACAGGTTGGACTTTGCCCCCCCAGAACTTTCCCAGTGCTTGTGAACCCTTGGGGTTCCTTCCAGTCCTTGAGACCAAGAATCCAGCTGAGACCAGCCGTGACTTCCCTTAGCTTTATGCAAAGCAAAGACTAATATTTCTGTAGGAAGGGAGAAAGGGTCTCATCTGATGGGCCTGCTGGATGTTCTCTGTATGGGGAGAAACCTTGGCCCCAGGGTCAGTCCCTTCTCTGGGACTGACAAAGCAGTCTAGGGGAAAAGAGAAGTCAGAATTCAGGCACATTTGGAGTATCCCGGGCTATACTTAAGGGAAAAGATTTCTAAGGGGAAGCCTAAACTTCTTCAAAAGTAAATCCCACAAGTTTGCAGGGATAGAAGTTCCATGTTTACAGAAATGCAGGTGACCTCTAATGCTTGCAGAAAGATTTAGTCAAATGTGAAATAATGACAGCCCCAACAAGATAGCTGGGACTCATCAGAATCGCATTTTTAAGTGCATACTATGACATTTGGAGGATTAGAGAAGCCAGTTATATTGAAATTCAGTGACTAAAATACTGAAATAAGGAACAGTGAGTTCACAGACCCTGGGGTAGGGAACTCCAGGTCTGGATCCAATTAGAACTGCCCTCTGGAGTGCATTTGTAAATAGACTCTCTGCATAAGAACCAAAATGGAACTATGGCAGCTAAAAATCTGGAGGCAGAAAGCAAAGAGAGCCATTGATCCTTTGATTCTTATGACAGTAGGAATTCCAGGAGGCAGATTTAACGTTAAACAAATCATGTGAAAGCAGAGGGAGCCCTAGCATCTGTTGCATCAATTTCTGTGCCGTCTATCCCTGCCTCATCGGGAATGAATGGCCAGGTCTTTGGACCATGGCAAGAGTTTGTTCAGGTGTGCTTCCTGTAGGTGGCAGCAGCACCTCGCACACAGGACCTTTTCTCATTCTTTTCCCATCACACTGGTCCCTTGGCATAGGGAAAAGTCTTTCTTTTGATCCCTTTCCCACCAGGGAATTTTCTTTTTTCTTTTCTTTTTTTAAATTTTATTATGTGGTCAAGCAAAACCCACTTCCATATTGGTCACTGTTGTAAGAGCAAAGTCATCCATGACCAACCCAAAATAAAACCAAAGATACACGACAGCTGGCTCCCCCAGTTCTTTCTCTGGAGGTGGGTAGCATGACCTGGCAAGAATCCCTCAGGATTGTCCCAGATCAGTGCACTGCTGAGAGCAGCCAAGTTTTCACAGATGATCATCGTGCAATATTGCTGTTATTCTGTACAATGTTCTTCCAGTTCTGCTTATTTCATTCTGCATCAGTTCCTGCAGATCTTTCCAGCTTTTTCTGAAATCATCCTGCTTATCACTTCTTATAGCTCAATAGTATTCCATCACCAACATGAACCACAGTTTGTTCAACCATTCCCCAATGGATGGGCATCCCTTCAATGTCCAATTTTTTGCCATCACAAAAAGAGCAGCTATGAATATTTTTGTACAAGTAGGTCCTCTCGCTTTTCTTATGATCTCTTTGGGATACAGGCCCATCGGTGACATTACCAGATCAAAGAGTACGCACAGGTTTATGCCTTTGGGGCATAGTTCCAAATTGCCCTCCTGAATGGTTGAATCGGTTCATCACTCCACCAACCATGCATTAGTGTCACCAGGGAATTTTCAAGTCCCAGAAAGTGTGTATATGCCAAGTCTGAAAACAGCCAATTGCCCCCTTAAGAAACTTCCAGTCTCACTCTCCTCCACATAGGCAGGCACTTGAATTTTTTTATAGCCACCTAGGAAAGGAAGATACAAATGGCCCTGCTCCCCATTCTACTGCAGATGGGGATGGGGTAGGGGAAATCTTTCCAGATGGGCAAATACAGAATATACACAGAATTAAATATAATTGATTTTGGCTTGAGGAGTGACTCTAAGAACTAAGGGAATCTTAAAGGAGGAAATACTTAAGCAGAGCTTTGGAGATTCCTTTCCTGGGTAAAAAACAAAACAAAACTGACCCAGCTCCCCTATAGCCATTAACTCACATCCACTGACATGCACCTCGCTTGGACTGGGTGCACACAAAGGGAATGATCCTTCTTGGCTGTGTCAGCACACCTGCATACAACTGCTCCATGCTCTGTGCTTGCCTGTACTCACACCCCACTGTGCTCTTGGAGTTACAGTCATAGAAAGCTACAACTGGAAAAGTTATCAATTCTAATCTCTTTTTATGGATGAGGAAACTGAGGCCCAGGAATGTTAAGTGACATGTCCAAGACCACACAGGTAGAAGGTGCAGAGCCAAGATCTGAAGTCTTATCCCTCTTCTAAAATGAACAGTTTTCTTTCTGTCCCACCTCCAGCCAAGCCAGAGCCTGGCCACAAACTGAAGCCTGCAGGTGTGTGCCTGTCGGTGACCACAGGCTGTACATCACCCAGTCCTAGTGGGAGAGCGACACTCCTGGAGATAATCAACGGCTTACGGCATCAGAGACATGAATTGTTTCTCCATGACTGTGTCTCGACAGCTCATCATCCTGACATTTGTGCTGTCTACATATTCTTGAGGGGAGCTTAGTTTATCTAGGAAGGGGGTGTATAATTGGGGGAGATGGTGCCAGGTTTAGAGAGGAAATATTCTTTTGCCCTCTTTCTTACTATTCTGCCTCTGCTTTAAACAGATGGTCACTAACAGCTGTAGACACATTGGTGGGAGATCCTGAACTTTAAAAATTATTTATTTATTTGTTTGTTCATTTCAAACCTTCACCTTCCATCATAGAATCCATACTGTGTATTGGTTCTAAGGCAGAAGACTGGTAAGGGCTAGTCAATGGGGGTGAAGTGACTTGCCCAGGGTCACACAGCTAGGAAGTGTCTGAGGCCAGATGTGAGCCTAGCTCTCAATCCACTGAGTCACCCAGTTGTCCCCTAAAAATTATTATTATTATTTTAAGCAGATTCAGAACAGTATTTTGAAGTGGATGCAGTTTTCCTGGAACCCTAAGGAAAAGGAAACACTGTCTCAGGTACTAAATTATTGTCACAAATGTCCAAAGGCATAGCCAAAGTCGCTGGTCCTTTAAATGAATGGGTGAATGATAAAATGAAGGAAAGAAGGAATGGATAGAAAGACATTTTATTAAGATTTTATTAAGTGCCAAGTGCTAGGGATATAAATAGAAAAGTAAAGAGAACCTGTCCTTAAGATACTTATATTGTAAAGGGGCAGATAACACACATAATGTGCTGAAAGTCAGCTGAAGGACCATGGAGGTCCCTAGGGTAGGGCAAAGCACCTGGGAATCTATCCTTAGTTTTATTTCATTGGATAAAATTGTATGTGTTGAGCCTCTTCATTTTAGAGATTAAAAACAAAACCCTCCAGGTCCAGAGGGGGGCTTGTCCAAGGTCACTCATAGTAATTATCAAAGGCAGAATTTTAAGTTTATTAATTTAGAATATTTTCCCATGATTACATGAATTATATTCTTTCCCTCCCCTCCTGTAGCCAATGAGCAATTCTACAGGGTTTTACATGTGTCGTTGATCAAGACCTCTTCCCATATTATTAGTATTTGCACTGGGGTGATTGTTTAGAGTCTAAGTCCCCAAACATATCCCCATCAAATCATGTGATCAAGCAGTTGTTTTTCTTCTATGTTTCTACTCCCACAAAGGCAGAATTTTAACCCAGGTCTTTGGACTTCATGACCTCTAATCCCTTAACCCCTCAGTTCTCTCCCAGGCCACTCTCTCCTCTTTTCCCCATTTTCACTGCTTGGTCAAGCAATTTAATTCCACATTGTTCTCCTCTCTTGAGTCTCTAGCCTCCTTATCACATAACTGATGAAGTTTCAGCCTGGATTACTACCACCATTCACCACCTCTGCTCACATACATTCTGCTAAATAAAGGTAGAGAAAATCATGTGACTGCTACAAATTCATGTTATATAATCTCAAATGGGCCCTCACTGCTGTTAGGCAATCCTACCAGACCTCCCTTATCAACTCACTAACCCACTCTGCCAAAGCTCTCCCACATCTTTTCATCTTTCCTCATACCTCTCTTGGCTCTCCCTCCCTCCATCCTCTCAGCTGAGAAGCTTATCTCATATTTTACAGAAAAAAATTGAGGCTGTCCACTATGGATCCCCTCTTCTCCCTCTTCTTCGTGTCCTATCACTGAGGGGTCTTCACCACCACCCCCTCCCCTTCTCCTTCTTCCCCTCTGTCTCACATGATGAAAAGACCTTCCTACTTACCAAGGCTACTTGTCCTAGATAGTCTATTACAGTACATATCATTCAACAGATTACTCCCTCTATTTTCCCACCCTTTCATTTATCTTCCAACTCTCCCTCTTTACTGATTCCTTCTCTTCTGCCTGCAAACACACCCCTGTCTCTCTGACCCTCAAAAATGCCCTTAGTTGATCCTGCCATCCTGGCTAATGATCGTCCTGTTTTTCCTCTAGTGTTTGTGACTAAGGTTGTCTACACTATCCTCTACTTACCTCTTAATCCCTTTTGTTCTATTAAACGCAACCCCAAGGAGAGGTCCCTATCTGGAGAATCGGTGATTCTTTAGTCAGCCCTTACTTTCTCCCAGAGCGTTAATCTCCCTATCCTCCCTTCCTCTCTGGGTTCAGGCATAGCCACCAACAAATGAAGGTCTAGTCCAGCTATTTGGTTTATACCTTAAGGGAAAGGATCACAAGGGAGTCTCAGCAGGATCAGGACAAACTAGCCTGGTTCTTTGGATGCTCTTGGAAAGATCTCCCTGGCAGCAAGTGGGGAATGATGCATCAGTCATTTTTTTAATAAGGTATAGAGTATACAAAGGCAGATGGTCCAGCTTGGAGATTGGGGTGGAGAAGGGAGGTAGACACCTTAGGAAAGATCTGGGAGAAAGAGAAGGGCACACAGAGTCACTCATGTCATTTGGATTGAAGTTGAGAGCATTTGAAGGCAACATAAACTAAAAACAGTTGGAAGAGTATTCAAAGAGCAGGATTTGGGAATTCCATTATTCTAGGGTTCTAGTAGGGGAGGATAATCTAAGGCTTGTCCATACTACTTTAGAGCTCACTTATTAGCATACCAATGTCATCTCAAAGTGATCAATCCCATCTTCTTTTTAAACCCTTACCTTCCTTCTTAGAATCAATACGGTGTACAGAAGAGCCATATGGGCTGGGCAATGGGGGTTGTGACTTTATAACACATGGTTATAAAGTGTCTGAGGTCAGATTTGAACCCAGGACATCCCATCTCTGGGTCCATCTCTCAATCTACTGAGCCACCTCGTTGCCCCATCAATCTCATTATAAGGATGTCTCATTAGCCTAATGCTTCTCTAGTTTTCCTACTTATTGCTGGTGTTTATCGGCAGTTTGCAAACTGAATGGGGTTTAGCTGGCTTCTTAATTTAGCAATAGTCTCCAGATGGGGCTTTAATTAATTTTGGATTGTGGGTTTTTAAATTAATAATCAATAACTAAATATTATATTTTAATAATAATAACTAAAACAAAAGAACTGCCTTACTGAATTCAGCTAGGTCGCAGGTCCAAGAGAGTGAGAGGGAGGAGTTATAGCCACTTAAATACAATCTCGCAAAACATGGGGACACAGGACAATGGAATTTTGGGAAATACTCAGGGAATTCTGGGGATGAAGTCCAAAAGTTCAAAATCTCCATTTATACAATGCCCCCCTGTGATCTTATTGGGAAATCAGTTTCCCCAAAAGGATCATGGAAACATAATCAACTTTAAAATTGCAATAATTTGTGGATAAAAGGAAAAGAGAACAAAACCAATAATTACTAGGTTGACAAAAAGCCCGTTTTGGCAAGTGGTGTCTGTTTCCTCTTTCACTTTCATTCCTGTATCCTTTTTATTGTTACTTTACCATAACTACTTACTACACTAATTGGTAGGGGCCATAATAAAATACAGTTTCAACACACATCTAATCTGGACCACTGACCTCTCATTTGCCAAATCCAATGGTCTTTCCTCAATTCTCTTTTTTTTTTCAGCTTGTCTTTAGCCTTTACATTGTGGATGGATCACTCCTCCTTGACCCTCTCTTCCCTCTAGGTTTTTAGGGTGCTCTTGTCTCCTGGTTTTCCTTCTACCTATCTGACCTCTCCTCATCTCTTTTCTTTGCTGGATCCTCCTTACTATAGGCATCCCTCAGAGCTGTCTCAAATTCTGTCCCCTTCTCTTCTCCATCTACACTACTTATCTTAGTGGCTTCATTACCTTTCATGGATTTTATTACCATCTCTATGCTGACTTCTCAAATCTAACCATCATGCCCCAAACGCTCTGTTGATTTCCAATCCTACATCTCCAATTCCCTTTGAGCTATCTCTAACTATGTTCAGTAGACATCTTAAATTCAACATGTCAAAATGGGACTCATTATCTTTCCCCTTAAACCATTCCCTTCCCTCTATCCCTTCCCAATTTCCATCACCATCCTGCCAGGTCTTCAGTACAGGTTTCATCATCTGTCCCATAAACTCTAGTGGTTTCCTGTGGTCTCTAGTAGCAAATGCAAAATCCTCACCTTGGCATTCAAAGCCCTTCATATCGCAACACTCTTCCACCTTTTCAGTCTTCTTATGTCTTACTGGCATCCCAGCTGTTCTGTGAACCAGACACTCTATTTTTAGCTCCAGCATTTTCTCTGGCTTTCCTCCCATGCCTGAAGCATTATCCCTCCTCTGTTCCCACCATTGACCCCCCTGGCTTCCTTTAAGTTCCATCTAAAATTCCACCTTCTGCAGGAAGCCATCCCCAATCCCTCTTAATTCCAAGTCCTTTCCTCTGTTAATTTCTTCCTATTTTTCCTGTATATTACCTGTTTGTATATATTTGTTTTATTTATTGCCTCCTCCATTAGACTGTAAACTTTGTGTTTTTTTATCCTCAGTATTTAACACAATGCCTGGCATATACAAGATGCTTAATTAAAAGTTTATTGGTTGATTAACCTAAATTCTCTGAACCTCAACTTACTTGTCAAAAAAATGGGAACAAAAATACAGGGTGCTCCCAAAGTCTTAGTGCAGTTTTACGTTTTAGTAACTTCAGAAGTTTAAAACTACAATCTCTGAAAATTCAACATTTGGAATGTTAGTTATTTAAGTTTTAAAGTATTCATGTTTCTTATAATCACTGTCTTGCATTGTATATCATTCTAGTAGAATCTGACTTTTGTAAATGTTTTTCTGGGGTGCTGCTCAGATACTGAGGGGATTGTTTTGGTAATCCTGGCCTGAGAAACTTGGAAGATGGAGATCTGGATGCATTCAGAACAAATTGGACATGACCACACAAGAAGCCAAAGAAAGGTAGATCAGACGGTAAAGATGACCAAGAAAGAAGACCTCCTCCAGCCATCTACAGTTGGAGAAAGTGTCCAGAAGTAATAGTATATGTGATTCATGAAGACAGGGTGCCCTCTCCTGTTAAAATGAGAAGTACATCATTTTAAATCTACAGGAGTTAATAAATATGAACAATTTCAACATTTAAGTTTTCACATGTTGTTTTGGTAAGTTTGTAGAAGTTACATGTCTGAAACTGTGGTCTTGGGGCAGCTAGGTGGGGCTCAGTGGATAGAGGGCCACACCCGAAGAGAGGTCCTGGGTTCAAATCTAGCCTCAAATACTTCCTATCTGTGTGACTCTGATTAAGTCACTTAACCTCAATTGTCTAGCCCTTACTGCTCTTCAGCCTTGGAAGTGATTATTTAGTATCAATTCTAAGATGGAAGGTAAGGGTTGGTTGGTTGTTTTTATTTAAACTGCAACCTATATCTTTGGGACTCCTTGAACTTAAAGCATTTCCCTCTTCAGGGAGGGCAACAAGCATAAAATAAGAGAATATAGTAAAATGCATTGAACTGTGAAATCTTTTAAAAATGTCGGCTTATTATTTGACGGCAACGACTCTGAGTGTGATTACTGTTTGGCTTTTTCCAGTGTACAACCTTTCTGATGCAGAGTTGGTGGCTGTCTGCTTTCTGAAGATGATGAGCACCTCTTAGCCAGAGAGTGACTTCTCCCTTCCTCTCTAATATCTCCCATCACTTACCATCCCCTCTTCCTTTAGGACCCCAGCCCTCTGGTCCCAGCTGACCTTTCTCTGAATCCCCGTGGCTTTTAAAACCAACATTACATACACTTCAATGGTTCTAGGTCTCATGGTCAAGTTCTTCAACATTTCACTGGTTCTAGGTCTCATGGTCAAGTTCTTCAACATTTCACTGGTTCTAGGTCTCATGGTCAAGTTCTTCAACATTTCAGTGTCTCGAGATCAAGTCCATCAACAATCCATCTACTTTAATGGCTCTTCATCTCATTGTCAAGGTTTTGGGTGTGTCTACATCACCTCCCTCCACTAGACTACACATCCCTCAAGAGCAGCACCTCGGATAGCTCTGGGCAAACCGAAAAGACTCCTTACCCCTCCTAAGAGCTGGAGCCCAATTTCAGGTGGCCAGCTGGTTCTCTGTTTTGGCAGAGTACCTGCATGTCTATCCTGTGTGCGCCCTGAAGTATTCTTGTTGGACTTGGTACCTTGGGACTTTGGATCTCGGGGGCAGAAGATAAGCGATTAGGAGGTTAATGATTACCTGCTCCATGGAGAGTAACATTCACCCAGTGTGAGGTAGAACTGACATTTTCCTGTCCCTGGAATCTTGTGAACGATTCTGCCACTTATCAAGGGGTCTTGGAGGGGCCTCCCAGGCCCACTGGGCCATTTATTCTCCCTTCTGCCTTCCCACCCTTGTCACTTCTGCCTGGGGCCCACCACGGGGAAAGTCCCACAGCGTTGGGCATTTAAGGTCTTCACCCTGGTCGGGGCTGCTCTCACCCAGTTTCAGTAGCTCCTCAGCCTGGATTCTGGTGATGCTGATCAGCAATCTGAAGGAGGAACCAGATCTTGGTGTTTGTATTAAGGGCAACCAGGAAGCTCTGTCAACAGCCAGGACCTTTAGTACCCTGAACTAATTACATCTTATAGCTGGGTTCTTTTTCAGGAAAAATTAGCCTGCTCTTTCTCAAAGAACAAACCTTCTGGAAGCCACTAACATTAATCCAAGCCAATATTTATGTTCTGGAGACAGAGAAGTCCAAACTGACATAATTCCCCAGTTACTCTGGTTACGACTGTCTAGTCCACGAAAATTTGAGGGAACAAACTTTGAGCCACGGAAAGATGGCAAAATGTTCAAAGCTAGGTGGGAGTTAGCCTTCCAAAACAACAATCACTGCCAGGTTCTGCCTCTGTCCATCCTGGTCAAGTGTGTGAGAGATTAAACAAAGGGATCTCTGATACAGTGATCCTTCCTCAGTGGAGAGGGTAGGCCAAACCTCATTCTTTAAGAATAAAGAAGCGGAGTCTGTCCTTAGATAGGTCAATAAGCCAATTGCTTTTTCAGAAGGTGAGAGAGTGGAAAAGCAACGATCTAAACTAGAGAGAGCACCATGAATCCATTTATTTCTCTAAGTCCTCAGCTTTGATTCTGCCCATGTTCCTGAAGAAAAAAGTCTGACCGAAAGGTTTTAGTCTGGAAAAAATATTCTTTTTTAAACAAGAGTTAGGAAGGCAGTGTAGAACGATGGAAATAGCAAGCGCTTTGCAGGCAGAGGATCTGGAATCCAGTCAAAGATGACACCTCGGTTTTGAGCTGGAGAGATTGGAAGTCTGGTGGCAACTCCATAGGAATTGGGATTTTGCGGAGTGGAGGGAGGGTTTGGGGCTCAGGGGGTGTTCCAGGACTGGAAGCTTTGGTACGAGAGCTTGCTGAGTCCTTTTCAGGGTTTATCAGCCATCTTTAGTGACTGCCTGCCACCCAGCTCTCACCTGTGGCTCCAAGAAGCTTGTAGCATGCACAGTGGTCACACTCAAGCAAAACTCTCCTTGACAGATGGACTAAACCAGTGGGAGGGTAACTGAGAGGCCTGTTGGTGAGTTAGGGAAATGTCTACACCAAGCATTGAAGCCTTCCTTTGCAGAATAAGTGGATTTGAGCAATTTGTTCATGTGCCATGAAAGTGGCTACAGCAGTTCCTGTGGAGCACTTAGACCTTGATCTTGTAGTGGAACCCAGAAATAAAGAAAGCACCAAATGGAGCAGGACACAGAAAACCCAGAAGTTTCCTCTAAACCCATCTGGCCAGAGAAGACCATCAATAAACAAATAGACAACCACCAATAAACAGGGAAAGATGGTGGCAGGCATGTCCCACCTTCTGAGATCTGATAAACAACTTCTTCAACCCCAGGCCTTCCCTCTAGTCACCCCCCACCCTCTGCCTCCCCAACGTTCCCCATCCTTGAGGACATCTGTCCATCTCAAGCCTTTCCCATCCCACTGAAGTTGCTGTCTCCTGTCCTCTCCTTAGAGCCACACATCTCCCTGCCCCCTTGTTTGTCAGTGTTCAGCTCACCCCAGAAAACAATAAAACCTCCCATGGGGAAGCTGACTCCTGGCCATCGAACTCCCTAATAAACCTAGTTAACCTTCTCGGGTGCCCTTGTGATTCCTTAGGTGGGAAACCCTCACCAATCAGAACAGCTCTCACCATGACAGTCAGACATGGAAAAAGCCAGGGCCATCCACCTCATCCCAGGCCATCGCCCCGTCATCTTGCCGAGCCACTGGTCTCCGATGACTGGAAGAAAAAGTGAAGCCAGTGACTTCCCCCAGCTCTGCCTCCCTTAAATGCATCGTACAATTTCATTCTTTTGCTATCCCACTCTTTTATTATTCTGTATCTTATTATTGTCTTTCTCTGATTACTATCTTTACCAACCTCGAAGTCCTGAGATGATGGGCAAATGCCAAAGCCACACTGGGGAGCTGCAGTCACAACCCTGCACATGGGTGGCTCAGGGCACTGGGTCATCTTCTCACTGGAAGCTATGGCGGAATTCCGCAGCTCCATGGCTGCCTTTTAAAGGATCACACCGTCCACTTCCTGGTGCGAGGAAGGAGCTGGCAAAAGGTAGCCTAAAAACTGTCTGCTTCCCCCAACCCCAGCCTGCTTGCCTTGGCAGCTGGGAATCCTACTTTACAGTTGAAACACACGCAAAAAAAAGACAAAAACTTTTGCAACATATTCCATGACACTGGGATTGCCACTTGCAGGAAGGTGCTGTGCTGCCATCCTCAGTGCATATGCTCCCACCATGACAAACCCTGATGAGGTTAAAGAAAAACCTTATGAAGATCTGGAGACCCTCATCCACAGGGTGCCAAAAGGGGACAAGCTTGCAATTCTGAATGACTTTAATGCCAGAGTAGGCACAGACTGCCAGATGTGGCAGAGAGTCCTTGGGAGGAATGAAGTTGAAAACAGCACCAGCAACAGCAGTGATCACTTACTATTTTTTAAAAGATGTTTTATTTTTTCAATTACATGTAATAACGACTTTTAACATATGCTTTCCAAAATTTTAAGATCTAAATTGTCTCCCTCTCCCTTTTCCCTCCCTGGTATCAGAGGTGGTAAGCAATTTGATCTCAATTATACATGCATTATCATGCAAAACATACTTTCATATTGGTCATTGCTGAAAAAGAATACTCACATAGAACCAAAACAACAAAATAAAAACCCAAATAAACTAAAGTGAAAAATCACATGCTTTGATCTGTATTCCAACTCCACCAGTTCTTTCTTTGGAGGTGGATAGCACTCTTTTTCATAAGTCCTTCAGAATTGTCACAAATCATTGCATTGCTGAGAGTAGACAAGTCTTTCACAGTTGATCATCATATAATATTGTTGTTACTGTGTACAATGTTCTCCTGGTTATGCTTATTTTGCTCTGCATCAGTTCATGGAGGTTATTTGAGCTTTTTCTGAAATCATCCTGCTCATCATTTCTTTTTTTTTTTAATTTATTTAAAAATATTTTTCCATGGTTACATGATTCATGGATTTCCCCCCTCCCTTTTCCTTACCCCCTCCACAGCCAACAAGCAGTTCCACTGGGTTACATATGGATTATCACTTAGTGTTCTCCTGTACAATGTTCTCCTGGTTCTGCTCATTTCACTCCACATCAGTTCATGGAGTTCTTTTCAGTTCATGTGGAATTCCTCCTGTTTGTCTTTCCTTACAGCACAATAGTATTCAATCACCATCAGATACCACAATTTGTTCAACCATTCCCCAGTGAGGGACATCTTCTCATTTTCCAATTTTTTGCCACCACAAAGAGCTGCTCATCAGTTCTTATAGCACAATAGAATTCCATCACAACAGGTACCACAGTTTGTTCAACCATTCCCCAATTGACGGACATCCTCTCAATTTCGAATTCTTTACCACCACAAAAAAGAGAAGCTATACATAATTTTGTACAATTGTTCCTCCCCAATACTATGTATTGGTTCCAAGGCAGAACAGTGGTAAGGGCTAGGCAATGGGAGTTAAGTGACTTGCCCAGGGTCACCCAACTGGGACGTGTCTGAGGCCAGATTTGAACCTAGGACCTCTTGTCTCTAGGCCTGACACTCAATCCACTGAGCTACCCAACTGCCCCCCTCTCCCTCTTTTTTATGAACTCTTTGGGATACAGACCTAGCAGTGGTATTATAGGATCAAAGGGTATGCAGTTTCATAACCCTTTGGGCATAGTTCCAAATTGCCTTCCAGAATGGTTGGATCAGTTCCCACAACTCCACCAACAATGCATTAGAGTCCCAATTTTGCCACATCCCCTCCAACATTCCTCACTTCCCTATACTGTCATATTAGTCAATCTCATAGGTATGAAATGGTACCTCAGAGTTGTTTTAATTTGAATTTCTTTAATCAAGAGGGATTTAGAACATTTTTTCAATGATTGTTGTTGGCTGTGATTTCTTAATCTGAAAATTGCTTGTTCATGACCATTCATCAACTGAGGAATGACTTGTATTCTTATAAATTTGACTTAATTCCCTACAAATTTGAGAAAGGAGACCTATATCAGAGAAAATTGTTATAATTTCCCCCCCAAAGTTTGTTGTTTCCTTTCTAATCTTGGTTACATTGATTTTGTTTGTACAAAAGCTTTTTCATTTAATACAATCAAAATTATTCATTTTACATTTTTCAATGCAAGAGAATGAATTATACAATTATTATCTCTTGTTTGGTCATAAATTTCTTCCTTCTCCATAGATCTGCCAGGTAAACTATTGTACATTCCCCTACATGACTTATGGTATCACCCTTTATATCTAAATCATGTACCCATTTTTAAAAATATTTTTTTTATATTTTTCCATGGTTCCTCGATTCATGTTGTCTCCTTCCCCTCTTCTCTGCCCCCTTCTGGAGTTGACAAGCATTAGACTAGCTGCCAAACTGAAGGTCTATAGAGCTGTTGTGCTGATCTCATTGTAAAACCTGGACAGTCTGCCAGAGCCATGCCAGGAAATGGAATCACTTCCATTTGAATTGTCTTAGGAAGATTCTGATGATCACCGAGCAAGATAACATGGTGGACCCTGAGGCCCTTCCTTGAGCCTGACTGCCAAGTATTCCGACTGTACTGAACAGAACACAACTTGGAGGTGCTGGTCACATTGTCCGAATGCTAAGGGTATGTTTGCTTAAAAGACTATTTTGTGGGTCACTCCTGTTGGGCTCAGAGCTTCCAGGGAGATCAGAAGTGATTGGAAGACACCCTCTGAAGAACTCTGCATTGATTGTGGGATCCTGACCCAGGACTCTATGGTACGGCACACACACCTGAATCAAAGAAGTTGCTGTGCTCTGTGAGCCAAGTAGAGTTGCAGTCGTGCAAGAGAAATGTGAGGTGCACAATTTAGAGACGTTCTCATCCTCAAAGTTCATATGGGCTGCTTGTGCCTGGCCTCTGGTCCCTCCAAGCACATAGTGCTTTGATCAGTCACAGTCAGACACACCATCCACTGACCTTAATAACTCAGTGTCATTTGGGTCCTCTCCGAGTAAAACAGACAACAAGCGAACCAGTCCAATAAGGATTTTGGAGAATGGAGGGAGGACAGAGATGGAAAGAATGAGTTCAGTTTCAATCATGTCGAAGCTATCCACTGGACATCCAGTTTGGGGTGTCTGAAAGGCAGTTTGAGATGTGAGATGGAGAGCCGGGAAGAGATGGGTGAAGGATCATTAGCCCAGAGATCATCGTTAAATCCACAGGAGCTGATAAGATCGCCAGGAGAAGAGGATCCTGGCCAGAACCCTATGGGACAACCCTGGACGAGGAGCCCTCTGAGAGGTAGAAGAATCAACCGAGAACGCTGTCTGGACAACCTTGAGAGAAGAGAGTGTCCAGGAAAAGAGGGTGACCAACAGGGTTAGAGGCTGTGGAGAGGTCCAGGAGAATAAGGATTGAGGGAAAGCCAATGGATCTGACCACAAATGGATCAATAGCCACTTCGGAGAGAGCAGTTTCAGCAGAGGCATCTATTGTCACTGGACTCTTAAGGATCTTAGCTGCCAGGGGCAGGGGAGAGAAGAGATGATAGAAGGAAGAGATGGATGAATCAAGTGAAGAGGGAGACACGGGCATTTTTGAGGGCAGAAAGGAAGCGGCCAGTAGAGAGCGAGAGATGAGTCAAGAGATGGGTGGGGCAATCTAGTGGAGGAGATGGGGAAGGGAATGAGGCCATTTGGACAGTTGGAGGGGACTAGGTTTAGGAGGCGATCCGATTCGGTGTTCTCTGAAACCCCTTCCAGATCGAGGTCTGTGGTCCTGGGTGCAAACTTGGGTTCAAGTTCAGTATTGGTTAGCTGTGTGATCCTGGGTCAGTCATTGCTTTCTGCCTTAGTTCCCCCATCTGTAAAACGAAGGCCCTCGGGAGCTGCGAGGACTTAATGAGATGTGACTTGGGAGTTCTGCGCACTTCTTAGTGCTACCCAGAACATGCTCCTAAAGCGACTGGGAGCAGCCCGAGATGCTTCTTGGTACCTCTGGAGGAATGTCCAGGGCTCTAGAGCGAGCGTAGAAGGGTGGGGCTTGAGAATCTCGGTGCGAGCTTTGATTGGCTAAACTCAGCAATCCATCCAATCGTCGTGCTGCTCTCTCCGCGAAATGGTGGAGCGGGGAGGGAGGAGAACTAGAAAGTGTCGTGACGATTAGCTAGTGTGGTGGTGAGGCTAGCCAATCAATTCTCGGATCGAGGATTTTCCCGGCTCTTCCTCTTCCCGTGTTAGTTTCAGTCTAACTGTTTTGATGCAAGAGGAGCATAACGGTGATTGGTTAGCCTGGCGATCCCCAGCCAATCCAAGCTCCGACCGTGGCTTGCACATCTGACTAGGTAAGGCCCGTACAGGAGCCGGGAAGAAAAGTCAATAGCGGAGCTAAAACTAAGATGGGCCATACCCAGCCAATCATCTCTCGTACCGAGTTCGCCCGGCCCCACCTCCTTTCCTGAGGGGCCTGCCAGGGGCGGGGTTCCAAAGAGGAGAATGGAGGGAGGAGAACCGAACGGTGATTGGCTGGAGCAGTGGCCCTCCGCCAATCAGCGCACCCTCTTCTGCAACTGTCAGTCCAGGCTCTGGATAGAGCGGGTGGGAGCGCGTGGAGGGGCTTCTTCCCCAGGGGCGCGTGTTCCTACCAGGCATGGAGGAGGCAGCGGCGGCCACGGCTGTAAGAAAGAGCGCGGGGAGCCCTCCTGTCCCCGGGGAGAGCGGTGGCGACAAGACCCGGCCCCAAGAAAGGTACGGGGGGGGGGGGGGGAAAGAGGGAGGGGAGAGGAGGGATCACCCCGGAGCCGGTCAGATCCTGGCCCCCCGCGGCGCCCTTCCGAGTTGGGGCTGAGCCGGAGAGGCCCGGGAAGAGGCGTTCCCAGACTTAGAGCAGGAGCCTGAACGCCGGGAAGCAAAGGCCGGGATTGGGTCCCCCCCCCCCGGCGATGGGCCCCCTCCGGGCCCCGGGGGCGCAGAAGCTTGGGGGGCTTCTTTCCCCTTGAGCGGAGGGCTTCAAGCAGGTATTGACCCGATGATCACGGACCGGAGAGAACAGAGAACGTTCCTGTGGAGAGATCAGGTGATCCCCGGGGCTGCTGGAGGTCCGTGGGGCACTCGCTGTGCCCTGCTGGTGCCCGTCTGGCGCCTCTCACTTTGGCCACTCCCTAGGCCAAGGCCACGGACAGTACGTGGGGTCTGTCCACCCACTACCCGGCTGCCAGTCATTTAGGTAGAAATTGTTTGGTGCAAACAAAGCCAAGCCCTGGGCTCCTCCCGGGTTACAGTGCGCCTCGATGGCGTCTGTGAGCACCCCTAATCCCTTTCCGCAGCGCTCGCAGGGGAAATCCCGTCTCCTCTGCCCCCAGACTCCCGGCATCGCTGATGCCCCGCGGGCGGACGCTGAGTTCTTCATGCCATCTAAACCGCGCTCTTGTTTTCCAGAAAGGTTTACATGGATTATAACGCCACGACGCCTCTGGAGCCAGACGTCATCCAGGCCATAACAGAGGCCTTGCGGGAAGCCTGGGGGAATCCCAGTAGCCCTTACCTGCCAGGTGAGAGACAAAAGCAGGGGGGAATCTCTGTTCTCTAGGCGGTCCTGCCTCATTGCTCCTCCCCTGTCACCTTGTGCTTTAGAATGGCTCGTTCCGGGGTCTGCAGCCTCTCTCTCTGCCTCTGAGGGCAGCCAGGGGTCTCCCAAGTCCTAGGCACGGCCCCTTTGAGCCCCTGTCCTGCAGCCTCGAACTGCGGGGCTGCTTTGGTGGGATGACCATCTAGGGGGGTCCCTGATGGCCCCACTCCCCCTGCAGATGCTGGTCTCACCCCATCATCCTTTGGTTTCTCTTTCATTGCTGGCCAACTCCTTTTTTAAGTTTCTGTAGCCTGGAAAGCCTAGGATCCTGGACCTCAGAGGCATCCAGTTCAGTGCCTTCAGGTTACAGCTAAGGAACAGGAGGCCCACGTAGGCCACGTAGGGGTCAGCTGACCCAGCTGAGCCCCCATAGGTCCGGCAGGAGGCTGCTTTGCACTTCCCAGGCACAGGTGATCATTACAGCTAGGAGAAACATTATTGAGACGCATTTGGGAACAGTTTATCCACCGCATCACCTCAGTGGTTGTATGTTGAATTTTTACCTTAGCTGTAAGACATCTGGTTGTTATGGAAACAAGTAAAATGGAACAGGCTTGGGAGTTGTGACATAAATCAGGCTCCAAGGGCCTTTGGATGCCATTTGGGGAGATTGATCTCCTTTATTTAAATGTTTGCTAAAGTTTTCTTTTTCTTAATAACCCTCACCATCCGTCTTGGAGTCAATACTGTGTATTGGTTCCAAGGCAGAAGAATGATAAGGGCTAGGCCATGGGAGTGAAGTGACTTGCCCAGGGTCACACAGCTAGCAAGTGTCTGAGGCCAGATTTAAACCCAGGACCCCCCATTTCCAGTCTTGACGCTCTATCCACTGAGCCACCCAGCTGCCCCCTAAGATAAGTTTTCCAAAGTCAGCTATTCCTGGAACATCGAAAGTATTTCAGGGACACTGAGGCTCCCTGGCTTTCAGTGCCAAAGGCCTTTCAAGTGTCCCTTCATTCATTATGGCCTTCTTAGTGGGTCTAGCGCAGACCTTGCCCAGAATCTTGCTTCTGAGGTCTGTCTCAGTGCTACCAGGCATAGCCGGCCATTCTGTTCTGTAGCGATTAAAATGATTTGAAATTTTATTTCAATTTGAAATTTGAAATAATTTGAAAATGATTTAATTGGCCAGTCAGACATCCCAACTGTAGTCAAATGATTCTCTGGGCCATCCTAAGACAAAGGGAAACCCCTTCCCACCTCCCTTCATCCATTATTCCTCCAGATTCCTCCGGACCAAGAACAAAGGGACCAAGAACAAAGGCACAGCCGGCACAGGAATGCACAGAAATTCTCCCTAATCAATGGGAATTAGTTCAGTCTGTGAAAAGAGATGCTCAGGATTCAACCCAGTGTATTCAGATTAATAGCTGAGGAATCAAATCCTGCTGAAAGGGATTTTCACTGTGAAATTGGGAAGGCAGGACTGACTCATCTGTGGGAGGACTATGGCCAGAGCTGCCATTTCTGGGGTCCCCGATGAGTGCCAGGGTGGTCCCCAGAGCAGCCTCAGGGGGGAGGCAGTGCAAAGGGTGCTCAGGGAGGTCAAGGGAATGGCTAATGGTAACCGATGGTGCTGGTTCTGGAGTCCAGCGACTTCTCAGTCTGGTGATCTTCCCTTTGGAATTCAGCCTTAGCTGGCTCTTATGTTTTATGCAACTCCAGATTCACTCTGAAAATAATAAGAGGAAGCACTCAAAGTGACGCACAGGTTTTCCCCTTTGTTCCTTAGGGGTGGGGAGTAAAAGAAACTGAGGCCTAGAGGTTAAATCCAGGGACACACTGCTAGCAAGTGTCGGAGGTAGGATTTGAAGGAGGCAGGGTCTACCCACTGTACTGCCAAGTTGTCACCTACATCAGTAGAGAAGATGTATTTTTTACCACTTAATGCATTCTGATTCCTATATTAATTACTGGTTATTTCACCCTGCTCTTAGAAAGCCATTAAGTGGGCGTCACCAGGAAGGGTGTGGCCCCTGGTGCCCTTTGGAAAGTGTCCTTGTGGCCTCTGCTGGCAGCCCTGGAAGTGCCCCAAAGGCCGGCCCTGATCTTGGCTGGGGGTCCCATTCCTAGGCCTTCAGGAGGCCGGAGGAGCCCTTAGAATCTAATGTCTCCCCAAGAGATAAAGTGGGAACCATGTAGACAATGAATGGACATGAGTATGAGAGAGAGAGACAGTGAAACAGATAGACAGGCAGAAATAGAGACAGAGACAGAGAAGAGAGGGAAAGAGAGAGGGAAACAGGGAGGAAAGAGGGGGAGAGGCAGAGAAGGAAGAAGGGAGAGAGCCTGAGGCAGAAAGAAAGACAGAGAGAGAGGGAGAGACACAGAGAGAAAAAGGGAGAGAGACAGAGAGAGAGAGAGAAAGAGAGGGAGAGAGAGAGAGAGACAGAGAGAGAGAGAGAGAGAGAAAGAGAGGGAGAGAGAGAGAGAGACAGAGAGAGACAGAGACAGAGAGAGAGAGAGAGAGGGAGAGGGAGAGAGGGAGAGGGAGAGAGAGGGAGAGAGGGAGGGAGAGAGAAAGAGGGAGAGAGAGGGAGAGAGGGAGGGAGAGAGAAAGAGGGAGAGAGAGGGAGAGACAGAGTGAAAGAGGGAGAGAAAGAGGGAGCGGAGAGAGAGAGAAGGGGGGGGGGGGCAGAGAGAGCAGCAGGAGGGGAAGGAGAGAGTGACTGGCTGACCCAGCCAGGGTGTGAGAGGGGCCACAGCCTCTTCTCCTGGGATGATGGCTCACTCATGACTAAATGAAATGGCCTCTTTAACGATTCACCCGGACCAAGCCGACATTCCCCTTGAGCATAGGGGCATGGTGACCCCTTGGTGGACCCGGGCCTGAACTTGGGTCCATCCACTTTCTTTACTCCTTCCTGGATGCCATGTTCCGTGTCATTTCCTGGATCCTTTTGGTGCCCAGCCTGGGAGGCGGGGCTGGCCCTGATCTTATCTGGAGAGGCTCTCCCAGCCCGAAGTGGCTCATGAATCTCACTGGGTGGGGAGATGGGAGGGAGGCTTGATGGTCTCTGGGCCCATCTCTGGCCCCCTCTGGGCATGCACCCCGGGGAGCCCATCCCCAGAGTCCGGGCACTCCACTGGCTCCCAAGGACTATCGTGACTGATTTTTATTTTTATTTAATTTTTTTCTCTTTAAATTTTTATTTGGTCATTTCCAAACATTATTCATTGGAAACAAAGATCATTTTCTTTTCTTCCCTCCCCTCCCTCCCACCACCTCTCCCATAGCCGAGGCACGATTACACTGGGTTTCACGTGTTCTTGATTCGAACCCATTTCCGTGTTGTTGGTATTTGCATCAGAGTTTCCTTTAGAGTCTCTCCTCAGTCATGTCCCCTCAACCGCTGTAGTCAAGCAGTTGCTTTTCCTCGGTGTTTTTACTCCTACAGTTTATCCTCTGCTTGTGGATAGTGTTTTTTAGATCCCTGCAGATTGTTCAGGGACATTGCATTGACCCTAATGGAGAAGTCCATCACCTTCGATTGTACCACAGTGTATGAGTCTCTGTGTACAATGTCCTCCTGGTTCTGCTCCTCTCGCTCTGCATCACTTCCTGGAGGTTGTTCCAGTCTCCATGGAATTCCTCCACTTTATTATTCCTTTTAGCACAATAGTATTCCATCACCAACATATACCACAATTTGTTCAGCCATTCCACAATTGAAGGGCATCCCCTCGTTTTCCAATTTTTGGCCACCACAAAGAGTGCAGCTATGAATATTCTTGTACAAGTCTTTTTCCTTATTATCTCTTTGGGGTACAGACCCAGCAGTGCTATGGCTGGATCAAAGGACAGACAGTCTTTTAGCACCCTTTGGGCATAGTTCCAAATTGCCCTCCAGAATGGTTGGATCAATTCACAACTCCACCAGCAATGAATTAATGTCCCTACTTTGCCACATCCCCTCCAGCATTCACTACTTTCCATAGCTGTCATGTTAGCCCATCTGCTAGGTGTGAGGTGATACCTCAGAGTTGTTTTAATTTGCATCTCTCTGATTATAAGAGATGTAGAACACTTTTTCATGTGCTTATTAATAGTTTTGATTTCTTTGGCTGAGAACTGCCTGTTCATGTCCCTTGCCCATTTATCAGTTGGAGAATGGCTTGATTTTTTTGTACAATTGATGTAGCTCTTTGTAAATTTGAGTAATTAAACCTTTGTCAGAGGTTTTTGTAATGAAGATTGTTTCCCAATTTGTTGCTTCCCTTCTAATTTTGGTTACATTGCTTTTGTTTGTTTGTACAAAACCTTTTTAATTTGATGTAGTTGAAATTATTTATTTTACATTTTGTAACTCTTTCTAAGTCTTGCTTGTTTTTAAATCTTTCCCTTTGCAACTGACTTTTAAAATGGTTTCTTTTGAAGGTAGAAAGGCCAAAGAGATCATCAACGCGGCCCGAGAGAACTTGGCCAAGATGGTAGGCGGAAAGCCCCAGGATCTGATCTTCACTTCGGGGGGCACAGAGGTGAGGGCTTCCAGCACAGCCTCGCTTTCGCTGAGAAATCCTAGGGGGAATGGGAAGAGTCCCAGGGCATAGCTCGCCCCCCCAGCCCCCTGGCATTTAGTAAGCCCCGAGTGTATACTCCGCAGTGGGCTAGGTGCTGCAGCAGCTACGGATCAGGTTGGAAAGTCCCGACCCCCGGCTTCACACCTGAGAAGGGGTTCAGGGTCCAGAAAGGAAGTGTCCCCCGAGGCATTATGGGAAAGCTGCGGCCTCCCAGGATGGCCGAGACAGAGTTGGAGACCTGAGTGGGGGGCGGGGAGGGGGCATTGAGTAAACTGAGGCCCCGGAGAGGAGGTCGGGGCCGCCACAGCCCTCCCATTCTGTCCAAGGGGGTGGATGGGACGGCCTTGGGGGTCTCGGGCTGGGATTCTGCTCCCGGCAGCCCCGCTGTGTCCCGGGCCCGGGTTTCCCCTCTGGACGTGAGAGCCCGCCCCAGCCCAAAGCCCCTGGCTATCGGGGTCTCTCCTCCGCTCCCACCCCAGGCGAACAACCTGGTGATCCACTCCTCGGTGAAGCTGTTCCAGGAGAGCCAGCAGGGCCGCCAGGACGGGCCGGCCGAGCAGCCACCGGGCCTGGGCCACGGGGCCAAGCCCCACATCGTCACGTGCTCGGTGGAGCACGACTCCATTCGCCTGCCCCTGGAGCACCTGGCGAGGGAGCACGTGGCAGGTGAGTGCCCGGGACAAGGCCCGGACAGGGGCGGAGAAGCGCCCTGGGGCACGGGCAGGCGCCCATTCCTTCTGGGAGCCTTTCACCGAGCATGCGCAGAGCGCAGGACAGTCCTGGGGAAGTGTGTCCCCCCCCCAGCCCTTCCTCTAGTGGGAGCCTGGCCGCTCCTCGGTGCTTCCTGGGCTCATTCTCCAGAGGGGGCGAAGGTCCCTGGCTCCCGCCCCCTCCCTTACAAGTGGGGAAACTGAGGAAGCCCTGAGCAGGGCGGTACCGTCTGTAGAGAAGAATTACCCACCCAGAGGCTAGGCCCTTCCCAAGAGCGGAGGGCAGGGAGGCTCCCCCAGGCGGGGCTTGGAAAGATGTGGGAAATGGGGTCCGGAAGGGAGGGAGCCATGGAGGACGGCACCCACAGAGCCCGGGGACCTGCAGTGAGCCTGGAGAGGGGCCGCCTGACAGGGGCATCTTCGGCCGCTCCCCGCAGAAGTCACCTTTGTGCCTGTCTCGAAGCTGAACGGTCAAGCGGAAGCGGATGACGTCCTGGCCGCCATCCGGCCCTCCACCTGCCTCGTGACCATCATGCTGGCCAATAACGAGACGGGCGTCATCATGGTAAGACAGGGCCGGAGAGCGCAGGGCTCATTCGGCCTGGTCGGCCAGGCCTCCCCTCGTCAGGGCCTCCCCTTCTTGCCTGTGTCTCTTGGGGAATGTCTGGCGCCTGGTGGTCACGCAGTGCACGTTTGCTGACTGACTGATTGACCGACCAGATGGGTTGGCGGCTTCCCCAACGAGGGCCATTTCCCTTTTTTGGGCCAGCTTGGCCAGTGTGAGGGGAACCTTGGGGCGGGGGTCCCCAGACTTTTTACACAGGGGCCAGTTCACCGTCCCTCAGACCAGACTACAAAAGCCATGAACAAGCCTGTATGGCGCTGTCTGGGATAGGAGGCTGCAGCGCTGGCTGGGATGGGCCTACCCCACCTTGCACAGCCCATCACTGCCACCACTATGCAGGGCAGCCGTATCCGCCGTGTGGAATCCCCTGCCCCAGATGACCACGTCTGCCATCGTGCAGCCCCATAATCCTTTGTGCCTGCCTCCTTCTCGTTCAGCTACTCTCGGGCCACACAAAGGATTATGTCACCGGAAGTAGTACTGTATGGGAGCAACGGCCCCACTGACCACCAATGAAAGGTGCCCCTTGCGGAAGTGCGGTGGGGGCCGGAGAAGTGGCCTCGGGGCGGCAGTTTGGGGACCCTGCCTTAGGGTGCTTTCATGGGCATTTCTCCCATCATGAGGGATCTGTGCAGGTCCTGCCCTTTGACCTGCTATTGATTAGGTAATGGAGGGCTCAGGAGTGCTTACACTGGTCCGAGTGCTGTGCTAAGTGCTGTACAATCATTATCTCCCCTCCGGACAACCCTACCGAGGGGGCGCCAGGTTACCCCCATTTACAGATAAGGGAACTGAGGTGAACCGAATTCAGGTCTCCCCAGCCCTCTGCCCCATCTCAGAAAGGGTTCCTCTGTCAGAAATTTGCTGCAAGCGCATCCTCCGTCTCTTCTCATTTCCGCCATGTTGGTTTGCCACTGGCGCTGCCACATTTCCCACGATTGTCCTTCATCTGTAACCCCAGCTTGCAGGCTCTCCACCTCTCTCTTCCCCACGATGCTTCCTGATGCTCATGTCTCCTCGGCGGTGGGCGAGGCTGGCCTGACCCCTCCTTGTTTCTTGGCACTCTGGGCCCCGGGATGGCCCTTCCTCGAGCCGCCCCTTCCAGCTGCTTTTGGCTTGGAGCCCGCAGCCCCGGGAGGTTCAGGCCTCTTCTGTCTCCTTTCTAGCCTGTCTCGGACATCTGCCGGCGAATCAAAACCCTGAACCAGAGTCGGGCGGCCTCGGGGCTGCCGGTCATCCGTGTGCACACCGACGCGGCCCAGGCTTTGGGCAAGAGGCGGGTGGACGTGCAGGAGCTGGGGGTGGATTACCTCACCATCGTGGGCCACAAGGTGAAGCTCTGGCTCATGCTCCGTCGCCTCTGAGTCTGCCCCCTATTTAAGGATAATTACCGCCCAGGGAACACTCCGATCTCCTAATGCCTTTTTAATGGGCTGATTAGGCCAGGAAAGCCAACCCTGTCCATCTGTTTGTCCAGCTTTCACGGTCTTTTTTTTATAGCCTTCTCTTCTGTCTAGACTCAGTACCGAGTATTGTTTCCAAGGCAGAAGAGGGTTAAAGGCTTCACCATTGGGGTCACACCGTGGGGAAGTGTCGAGGCCAGATTTGAACCCAGAACCTCCTGTTCCCAGGCCTGGCTCCCTCTCCACTAAGCTGCCCCTGCTTCTGCTTCTTTGATCACCTCCGGCTGATTGGTTTATTAGCTGATCCGACCTGGAATGCTTCCTCAGCAGGTTTCATGGCATTACCCCAAGGTCATACCAAAAAGGAGAGAGAATCCTTAGGGCTGGAAGGGACTTGTTCAGCCTCCCCTCCCCCTGCATTTACAGACAAGGCAGGACATGAATATAGGAATGAAAATAGCACCCGCCGCTTAACAAACAAAACAAAGATTTGTGAAACAGTTTGTCTGTTTTCTCATCTGAGTCTCACAGTAGCCCTTGGTGGTGGGTACAACAGTTAGGACTCTCCCCATTTTACAGAGGAGGAAACTGAGACCAAGAGGCCAAGTGTTTTGTCATTGGCCACATAACTACTGGGATCAGGAAGAATTCGAACCCAGTTCTTACTGAATCCAAGGTGAGCTCTCAGAAACGATTCCCTCTGTTTGGGCACAATTTATAAAATCATTTTAAGCTATTCCATGTTACTCACTGAATCTGGAGGTGAGAGGAATATTCCCAGTGCCCTATAGTACCCATTGGAGAGACCAAAAGACACCCTCCTCTGGAGAAATTCCAGCTTCTCTATGTCTTTCCTAGAAGGGGGTGCCTGGACGGCACCTCATCCTTGAGGTAGAACCCCCCCTTCTTCCCAGATGCTCACTAAGCACCCCATAACTGGCTGTTTTTAATTGGGAGCCCCCTTGCCTTTCTCCAGCCCCGTGGGCCCCCTCCCATTCTGCAGGAGCTTGCCCAATCACCAGCTCTGAGCCCCTGAGCTCTCTTGGCCGGAATTCATCCGGGGAAGCCGGGCTGGTTTGTTGACTGGATTGATCTCGGGCATGGATTCCTCACTGGCCATGCTGACTCTCTCCTTTACAGGCCAAAGATCGTTCTCTTTGGCAGAGAAAACTGAGACAGAATCGCCGTCCTCTTTGCCCAGTGGAAATGGGAATGGTTTCCCCTTGGATGGGCAGAATTTTGCTCCCTGCACCCTCTTGGGATGACTTTCCCCGTGTGACTCTAGTCCATGGGATTCTCCCTGGAGCCATTCTGAGGCCCTTGGCATCTGCTCCCTGCAGGCAGGAATAACTCCAGCTCTCTGTCCTCTCTCAAAAACTTAAGAGGGAGTGTTCATCCTCTCCCACCTGCCCTGGGTCCCAATGGCCCACCCCAAGTAGGGAGACTCAGATCCACAAGAGAACTCCACACTGTGGATACGTCCACCTTTGCAAGGATGAAATGTCGTCAAGGCGAGCCAGGAAGTTGTTGATAATCTGCTTTTGGCCCAGAGAGAAGGAAGGAGAGACAGGGGTGGCAGGGGGAGAGAGAGAAAGATAAGAGAGACAGAGAGGAGAGAAAGAGGGAAAGAGGAAGAGAGAGAGCACTCAACAAAGATCACCCACATTGAAGCCCTCCCTCCCTCCCTGTGACATCAAGCTTGTCAGGCTTAGCATCTGTTTCCCCAGCTCCTTCCCTTCCCTCCTTCTGCCTAGGTGGGCTCTAACTCACCTGATGATAGTCCAACCTCATTTAACAGATGGGGAAACTGAGGCCAGGACCACAGAGGGAGTAGGAGACAGGGCCAGGCTGTCCTTTAGGGCTGTCCCACATGAGGATCTATGGGGTGTCCCATACACGTATCAGTTTCCCCAGCCAGTGTGGGTCGTGTCAGAGATGTGCCAAGAGCAGGCACCACAGTAACCCTATGGAATGGTTTCCTCCTAGTTCTACGGTCCCCGGATTGGAGCGCTTTATGTGCGAGGCCTGGGAGTCGTCACCCCTCTGCGCCCCATGCTGTTTGGAGGCGGGCAGGAGTGGAGCTTCAGACCAGGGTGAGGTGGGAAGGCAGGGTGGGCTGTCCTTCTGGGTCCCCCCCCCAAGTGCCGGGGCCCTGATAGCCTTACCTTGCTGTCTCTGCTTCCCAGGGGGACGATGGTTTCTGTTTGGGGAAGGCGTCGTCTGTGGGAAGTGCCAGAGTAAATGGGTGGGAGCCCTTTTTATCCTCCTGAACTCGGCCTCCATGGGGAGCCCTGAATGAGTCTGCCCAGCATGGCTGAGATGGAAAATTGACTGCGGGGCTCAGGGCTCCCTGGCTCTCCCGGGTTAATGTCTGAGGCCTTGAGAGGCTCCCTGTTATATTTCAGAACTATCAATGCTCTCCTTCCGTGCTCCCTGCAGGGAAGACCCTGCCCTGTCACAAGTTAGCATCAAAGCAACTCGCAGCCTGGGCTGCGTCCTGCAGTGCCGCCTCGGAGGAGAGGTTGCCCATAGCCTTAGTGCAGCTCCAGAGGCTTCCCTGCTCCTTCTTCCACTCCGCTGTGGCCGCCACATCAGGATGGACATGGGTCCCTCCCAGCGGTCAGCGGTTTGTTCCTAGCCGTTTGACCTGAATAATCCTTGACCCACTGACAGGATGGCCACTGGCTGCAGAGGGCCGAGGTGGCGAGCCTCGGGGCCAGCCAGTCATCCTCAAGCTCTCCCTGCCCTGGCTCTCTTGCAATGACGGAATGGATTTCCCATTGGTTGCTCCCTGGCGTGTGTCTTATAACCAGGAAGCCGAGAACAGCCTGGGTAGGTAGTGGGGGCCTGGGGACATTGGCACCAAGGCCCACTGTTGGCCGAGAGCCAACCCCAGAGGAGGCCTCAGGATAGCGAGAGGGGACGGTGCCGGAGACGTTCATGTCCTGAGAACGGGTGCCTGGAGGGGAAGGGGGCCAGAAGTGGCCTTAGGTGCTCAGGCTAGGAGGGACCTGCTGGCAGGCCAGCAAGTCCAAGAACCCAAGCCTTTTCTGTTGCAGCAGCTCTTGAGGTTGGGTCTCAGACTGAAGGTTAGGGCTAGACAAGAGCCTGGAGGTTGTGCCAGGAACTGATTGACCCAAAGGGCACTCCTCGGACAGGACAAGCCTTGGGCTAGGCCTGGGGCCCACGGCAGCTCTGCGCTGCCCAGGCTGGCTTTAACCTAGGCTTGTCTTGCTGGCCCTTCGTAGCTTTGCCGCTGATTCCCATGTAGCCTTGCAGTCTCTGTTCCCACACCCCAGTTTTGCTTGTCCAGAGGACAAGAATTTTCCTGCTTGTTCTTGCTCCTCCTTTTTCCTGCCATATTCCAATCTCTGTATAGCTGGGCTCAGTCCTCTCCCGTGGCCCCCGTCTCCTCCAGGATCACCCAGAAAAGCTGACATCCTTCCTAACTCAGCCCCTCCTCCCATGCACTCTTCTGTCCAGTGACTCTGGCCTCCTTGCTGCTCCCCCAACTAGAACTCCCTCACACACACTCTGTTCACTTTTCTCTGGCCATCTGACCCCCACACCCATGATGCTCTCCATCCGCACCTCCACTGCTTGGCTCCCTTCAAGGCTTGCCCAAAGCCCGCCATCTTGGTTTCCACAGGGAACTATACCAGAGAATGAAAAGAGCCAGCCTACAAGTGCTTTCATTGCTAAACCTGGTCCCCATATAAATGTACAGGGGCCCAGAAGGTGATGCCTCTCACCCCATCCCTTGTCTGACTAATATTCCTCCTGACGTTGAGTTGTCACAGGCCCCATCCAGTTGGGCCAGACCCTAATTGAGCCCCACATTGCACGGATGCCAGTTCAGTTTGACAAGTCCGTGGTGAAGTCCTGGTGGAATTTCATTTCCCAACTTTGGGGGAGGAAGACTGGGGCTTGGCACTGACTCTCCCTTCTCTGTGCTACTTCTCTCAGAGAGACTTTGCCAGGGCCCTGGGCAGAGGAGGGGTGGCTGTCACGCCTCCCTGGTTGCTGTGCTCTGGCCCTGGGTGGGTCTCCTTCCACCCTCTGGCCAGGACAATCCCTGCACCACCACACCTCTGAGGCTGGGTTTCTGGTTTGGTTTGTGCCCTCAGCTTTCCCAGGGCTGCTGGCCTTTCTCCTGGAAGGTCTCCTCAGGGCCTTGGGGCTTTCCCCCCTTTGTCCACAACTGGAACATTGAACTTTCTGCCCATATACATCTTAAAAATGAATTAATTTTAAAATAAAAACTCCATCTTGGAATCAATACTAAGTATTATTCCAAAGCAGAAGAGTGGTAAGGGCTAGGCAATGGGGGTTAAGTGACTTGTCCAGGGTCACACAGCTGGGAAGTATCTGAGGTCAAATTCGAATCCAGGATCTCTGGCTCTAAATTCATTAAGCCACCCTGCCCATACACATTCTTGACATCTCCTCTCATACAGACTGTGGCTAGGGCTAGAGATTTAACTTTGTTCAGGGTTGTTGGGTTCTGAGATCCCCTGTCACGTCACCCCAGGTAGTTCTGATGTAGAATCTTCTGAGGAAAAGCATGTTGGGGCTCATGGGAAGCTCTCAATCAGTGAGCACGTCAAAACGGGAAACTTGCATAGACCAAAGACCTCTCCTCCACACTGGGATCGTGCCCAGCAGCAGAGACTGGCCAGAACAGGCCGGGCTGTTCCCACCTCCTGACCCGACCCAGAGGGCTCAGGAGGAGGATGCTTGTTTGGACACAGTGGGGGAGGAGGGGAAGGAGGGAATAGGTTTTTCTTGACAGTATGAACTGGTTTTAAAGGGTCTTGTTTCTCTTTTTTTCAGTGAGGGTAGGGGAAGGGGAGAGGAAGAGAGGCATGTTTTTGCCTGTTCATTTTTAAACCCTTCCTTTCTGTCTTAGACTCAATACTATATATTGACTCCAAGGCAGAAGAGCCCTGATGGCTAGGCAATGGGGGTGAAGTGACTGGAGGTTCTGGGTTCAAATTTGACCTCAGACTCTAACTGGGTGACCCTGGACAAGTCACTTCCCGCCCATTACCCAGCCCTCACTGCTCTTCTGCCTTAGAACCAGTATACACTAGTGATTCTAAGACAGAAGGGAAGGGTTTAAAACATTTTAATTAAAAGGCCTGTTCAGCTTCCCAGATTTGATCCCTCCCCACCTCTTTTCCCTACTCAGCTGTGGGCCCAGCTCATTCATACACACCCTCTCCAGCAGATGTTGCTTCAAGGCTGGGGAGGGTTTCCAACCTCCTGGACCCCCCCCCCTCCCAGTAGTGTTTTCATCTTTTCCCACCAGATTTCCTTTAACCAGAGAAACTACTTGGGGGGGCGGGGAGGGGGGGATATTAAAATCGGCCGCTTTCTGGAGCCTCCATTTGCGGTCTTCCGAGGAGGCCAGACGGGGCCTGGGCTGGGCCGGGCAGGGAAATCCGAGGTCTGGGCCTCCAGCCGGGTGTGAGGGCCGCTCTTCTCATTTCAAGAATCCTGGAAGCCCAACAAATGGCACTTGGCCGGATGCCAGGCATGTGTGCGAAGGGAGCCCAGTGAAGGCCAGTTCGGGCTCTTTGCTTCTGCGGCAGGGATGGGAGGGTTAATACGGTGCCCGTTTCTTGCAGGACGGAGAATACTGCCATGATTGCGGGCCTTGGAAAGGTGAGAAGGGCAGGCCGGGCGGGGGTGCCCCAGCAGCGAGGGGGGTCCAGGGGATGGCCGGTGGATTCAGCCGCAGCCCCGGCGATCCGGAAATGCTGTAGGGCCCGCTTGAATTGCTGACTTCCTGGCCCCGACCCCTGAGCACGTGATTCTCCCATTTCCCGCTCCCGCCCGTCTTCCAGCTTCTGGGAAACCTGTGCAGGGCGCTCCGGGCCTTTAGTGAAAAGAAGGGGCTTAGGCTTCCCTGGAGCCCAGCCAGCCATCCAGGGGAAATGGAAGAGGCCAGCCGGCCCTTCCCCTCCCTCCTCCCTCTCTAGGTCGGCCCTTTGCCGCGGGGTCTCCACTTTGCCCCCGGGGGGGGGGGGAGGGGCGGCAGTGACACGGTGTCCGCCTTGTTTGGGGGGTGTGCAGGCAGCCGAGCTGGTGAATCAGAACTGGGCCGTGTATGAGGCCCACATGAAGAAGATGAGAGACTACCTGGAGGAGAGGCTCGAGGTGAGCGCGGACGGTTTTGGAGGGCTCCTGCCGGGGCGGGCGGAGGGGCGGCGGACTCCCTTCCCGTCTGACTTCAGGGGCTCCGGGCAGCGCGGCGGGAGGCCGCTTCTCCGGCGCTCTTCCTGAGCCGATCTGTCTGTCCAGGCCGTGTTTGAGAAGAGAATCCACCTGAACAGTCACTTCGCGGGCTCCGACCGGCTCTCCAACACGTGTAACTTCTCCATCGCCGGTCCACACCTGCAAGGTGCCTGCCAGCCCCGCCCCGCCTCCTAGCGCTCAGCCCTGGCCGCTGGGGATGCTGGGAAAGGCCCTAGAGTGGCCCCGACGGCCCCAGGGTCCGTCGCCCATTAGTTACGCTGGAGAGATCCACATTTCTCCCGGGTTTGCCCTCCTTTTACCAGCCACCGGCCCCGGCAGTTGAAACGGACCCCTCCCGGGCTCGGAGAAAGAAAGCTGCCCCCCCTTCCCTTTTCCTCCCTTCTCCCCTGCTTCTCCCACCTCCCTAGCTGCCCACGCAGGTCTTAGAGGGCTCCGCAAGAAGCCTGTTTCTGGCTGCAGTCAGAGCCCTCCAGACTTCCTAGTGGGGCGCCTGGGCTAGGGCTGGAGGGGGAGGGGTCCACCTGGCCCCCCACCGGGAAATAGGGCGGGGCTTCCCGGCCTTGGGGGCGGGGCGGGGATGGGGGGCACTTGTCCTTTCAATCAGCACCTTGCCTCAGCGTGTGACTGTGTGTCTGTCTGTGTGTCCGTGTGTCTGCGTGGGCCGTCTCATGCAGGCCGGCTGGTGCTGGCTCGCTGTGGGACGCTCCTGGCCAGCGTGGGCGCTGCTTGTCACTCAGACCAGGGCGACCTGTGAGTATTCTTTGGGGGGAGGCGTTTTCTCCCTGGGGGCGGGAGAGGAAGGGGGGACAGGACAGCTCCTTCCCACCTGGAAGAGGACTTGGGGGCCCGCAGCAGGGAAGGCAGTGGCCTCACTCGAATCCAGGCCTTCCCGACCTCGGGGTCTCTACTAAGGCCCGGATAGTCCTGAGAACTCGCCATCGGTGCTTCCCCCGCTCCTCTCCGTCCCCTGCCCGGAGCCTGGCGAGGCCCGAGGGCTGGGAAGCTTGGTGGGACCAGAGTCCAGCCCTTTGGGGCTCAGAGAGGGAAGCGCGGGGCCTCATGGGAGGAGGGGGGGTGCTGATCCTCTAAAGGAAGCCCGGATCCAGCCTCGAGATGGGCGGGCAGCGGGGCCGGGCGCCCTCGGTGGAGGAGGGGGAGGGCAGTGGTCCATCGCCCCTTTGCCTTCCAGGCCGTCGCCCATCCTGCTGAGCTGCGGCATCCCCCTGGATGTGGCCCGCAATGCCATCCGGCTGAGCGTGGGCCGGACCACCACCCGGGAAGACGTGGAGCTGGCGGTGGAGGACTTGAGGCAGGCGGTCACCCAGCTGGAGAAGGGCTCGGCCTCCTAGAGCTCCGAGCTGCCTCCCCTCCTCCCCCCCCCCCCCTTTCATAGGAGGAGGAAGGGCCGCGCCTGCCCTACTCAGCAAGGAAGCCTCCGAAATATTCCATTTAACCCCAAGGAAGACTAGGATCGCTGCGGCCGGCTGTGAAGCTGCGGGGTCTGTGGCTGCCTGGGGGGAGGAGGGGGCGGGATGGATGCGCCTGAAGAGGGCGTTCCCCCTTCAGAGAGCCGAGCCACCCCCCCTCCCCCCAGCGAGGCCGCAGCCAGAGAAGCTTTTGTAGCCTCCTGTTGGGCGATGGATTCGAGGATGCCCGGGGAGGAGATTTGCCCCGGTCAGCTCTGGTTCGCCCAAAGGGAGCCGCCTTAGTTCTGTGCCTTCGGGGCCAGGAAGGCCATTTTTCATAGGAAGCCTTCGGGCTCAGGAATCAGAGTTGAAGCCTTTGGCCTCAACGAGGAAAAGCAGCGTCTGCAGAAGCGCCAAAGAACGCCCTTCCCCCTTCCATTTGTTCTCTTCCGGGGATCCTTGTGGACCCCACCCGGGTGTGAGCAAAGCTTGGTGCTGGGGACCCAGAGGAAGGGCCGCTGGGCTCTGGAGGCATCTTCATCCGCCTCCTCCAGGCTCCATGGCCTGGTGCCTGCCCAGCACCAACCGTCTGCCAGACCTGCCCCAAGTCCCGTCCCCATTTGTTACCGCTGGAGGGGCTCTTCGGCGGCCTCCATCCCATCCGATATAGGAAAACCCTGCCCTGGATCCTCCTGCCCGCATCACGCAGCTCCTCACAACCGGTGGGGGTGGGGGTGGGGGCCTCCCTGACCCCAGTATCCGTAGGAGGATGTGGAGGGAGGGGCCCCAGGCGATGAGCCCAAGGATTCCCGGGAAGGGGAGCTTTGGGCCCCGCTGGGCTCTGAGCCAGTGTCCCCAGTCTCTAGGCAGTTCTTGATCCAAGTGAACTCTAGGAAGGTTCTTCTTGAGCCCAGAAAAAGAAAACCAGCCATTTGGCGGGCACTCCGGGAGTGCCAGCTTCCCCTCATTTGCCACTTGTCCTGGGTAAGCCCTGTTACTGCCACATGGCTCACGGAATCACTCCCCAGCACACTAATGGCAGCCAAGGGCCATGAAGATTGCCCGAGGAAGTTGCCAGACTCTCCTCGCTGTTTCCAGGGGCCTCATGGCCGGGCCTGGCATCCTTGCCCATGCTTGAATGCCTTTGGCCTGGTCTCTTCCATAGGATCTTCCTTCAGATGGCACACCGTAGGAAGGGCCGATCTAAAGGTCTGGGGATGCCCGTTTGACTTGTTCTGGGTGAGGAACCGTCTCTAACAGATCTTGTGCCATCTTGGCCCAGTACTGCTGGAAATGTTGCTTGGCGATGTCTCTATTAATAAACTTATTTTTATGCTGATGTTCTAGAGCAGTGGGCTGCCCCTGGCGTTGGCTGAGGGAGGACCCGTGCCAGAGCTGGTCTCTGTTCTCGAGCCTGTGCTCCTCCAGCCCCGTGAGATGAGAGCCAGAAGGCAAAGTGGGTTCCCACTAAGGTCCGCTGGGAGAGTCGAATCCAGGTTTCTGGGTTCCAGTGCTCGATCCACTTTAGGTCCCCCATAGGAAGTATTGAATGTTGCCGGGCTCTGACCTGGGTTGGGGAGAGTTTGCCGGTAATTTGGCATCTGTGTACGGGATTCCAAGTTAACCAGCCTTTACCAAGTACCCCACATGTGCCAGGCTCTGGACTAAGCCCTGGGGACACAAGAAAGGCAAAAGCAGGGTCCCTGCCCTTACGGGGCTCAGCCTAGAGGGAAGGAGAACGTGGAAACACTGGGGTGCCTCCAAGGTGGACAGGGCTGCTGGAGGTCATCTCATCTCAAGAAGGATGGAGAAAACTCCTTGTAGAAGGTGGACTCTGGGCTAAGATTTGGAGGAAGGCTAGGCCACAAGGAGGCAGAGATGAAGAGGGAGAGAATTCCAAGCATGGGGCACAGCCAATGCCCATACACAGAGATACGTTTTGGGGGAAAACACCCAAGATTGGGGGCAGCAGGGTGGCTCAGTGGTTGAGAGCCAAACCTAGAGATGGGAGGTCCTGGGTTCAAATGTGGTCTCAGACACTTCCTAGCTGGGTGACCCTGGGCAAGTCACTTGACCCTTGTTGCCCAGCCCTTACCGTCTTCTGCCTTGGAACCAATACACAGTATTGCTTCTAAGGCAGAAGGGAAGGGCTCTAAAAAATACCCAAGATTTAGGCTTACTGGTTAATTGTGAAGATTCTGGACAGGCTGCTGTTCCCCTTGTCAGTAGAGCTAGTGTTACGAGGCCAGGAATTAGGCCTTTGTGTTCTGGACCGGAAGGTTCTGAAGCAAAAGTGACGGGCTGGTGTTTTCACAATGTACTTGACCCCTCCAAAGAAGCCCAATGGTCACGTGATCCTGTCACTGCTAGTTCAAGGACCACCATGGGATGCTGCCACCAATGGTACAAGGACCACATGGGCCTGTCCCTGAGGGTGCCATTGCACACCCCCAAAAGTCAGGGCTACAGCTGTAAACTGAGGCTGTCTACCTCGACAGGCTGCGGATCGCCCAGAGGTGGAGACGTCGTCTTGCAGAACTTTGGAGTCGGGCTCCCTTTCTAGACGTCCCTGGGGGCACCACAGCGTACAGAACCCTGGGTCTAGAGTCCGGAAATCAGGAGTTCAAACCTGCTTCTCACACTGGTGGTGTCACCCTGGCCAAGCCACACAACTGCTCCCTGCCTCTGTTGTTTCATCTGTAAAATGGGGATGATAATAATAGCACCTGTGAGGGTCCGAGGAGGTGATGTCTGCGAAGCACTCAGCAGTGAGGCAGCTATGATGGCTGGAACACCGGCCTCTCCAGGTTGTGAGGAGGCCCAAGGGAGGAAATTCATGGTGAGGGCCTTAAAAAGGTTCACGCTCATCCTGATTCCCCCTTGTCTTCCCCTGTGATAGAGCCCTGAGCGCTCCTCAGCCTGGCCGCCAAGCAGTGGCATTTATTTACACCCCTGTTGTTTGCAAAGCACTCCATGGACGTTGCCACATTTGACAGAACTTTTCCCCAGAGGTGGAGGCTACGGTTTATTCCGCAATGTTCAGAAAGGGAAACTGAGTATGAATGAAGTTGTGAGCCAGACCATAAGTGCCAGAGGTGAGATCCAAAGGGCAGGATTTGAACTCAGACCTATTGGTTCTGATTCCAAGTCTGGCAGTCTCACTACAGCACCATTGTACAGGGGACAGAGCACGCACATGCCAGGCTGTCTTGGTGCTCATCAGTAGGAACAGGACAATGCCTGAACCAATGAGCACTCCCCGATCCCTTAACGGGCTCCTAAATCTTAAGGATGAACGTTGGCCACATCTGGGCTGTGCTCGGAGGGTTAGCAGCACCTTCTGCTCTACAAAGCATGTTACGGACAGGATTTCCTTTGAGAAAAGAGCCCCTACTCCTAATTTACAGAGGAGGAAACCAAGGCACAGAGAGGCTAAGCAGGCTGGCCAGAGGTACACCTGTGACCCCATGTCAGGCCAAGGATTAAGAACCCAGAACATCTGAGCCGCTTTGCCCTCCCCTTTGGGTGCCAGCAGACCCGATGTCCACACCTCAGGGAATGACTGGGATCTCCTGAAGAGGGTCCCCTTTCTTTCAGAGTCTCAGGTTGAGCCCGTCTTTGCCTCCTCCTCACCCTGGTCTTCTCTGGGTCCTGCCACGCACCCCACTGGAACTTTCCTCTAGATGGATCTCTTGACATTCCATAGGGGGTACCAAGTCTGTTGGCTGTCCCAGGCCCTCCATGATACCCTTCTTTGTGGTGCTTCTCTCACGGAACCCCTCGACGGTGATGCCCTACATGGCCACACCTTGTTGAGAGAGGGAGGCAGAGGATGGGAAGAGATGCTCAAGAGTCATCCTGGGTAAAATGCCCCAAGTCAGAGAGCTGCCTCCCGGGATCTCAGATCCAGAGCAAGAAGGGCTGGAGTCCACATTTTCCCAATTTCAAGCCCAGTCCTCTGGGCAATGACAGCACCACAGTGTCTTCCCACAAGTGAGGCATAATCTGTTTCCTTTGATTTTCTTTTTTTCTTTGGAAATTTTATTTAGTCAATTTAGAACATTATTCCTTGGTTACAAGAATCATATTCTATCCCTCCCTCCCCTCCCTCCACTCCTTCCCATAGCCAACACGCAATTCCACTGGGTTTTACATGTATCATTGATCAAGACCTATTTCCATGTTGTTGGTGTTTGCGTTAGGATGTTCATTTAGAGTCTACATCCCCCGCCATATCCCCCTCATCCCATGTGATCAAGCAGTTGTTTTTCTTCTGTGTTTCTACTCCCACAGTTCTTCCTCTGGATAGTGTTCTTTCTTGTAGATCCCTCCAAATTGTCCTGGGTCATTGCATTGCTGCTAGTAGAGAAGTCAGTTACATTTGGTTGTGCTACAATGTATCCATCTCTGTGTACAATGCTCTCTTGGTTCTGCTCCTTTCACTCTGCATCAGTTCCTGTAGGTTGTTCCAGTTCATGTGGAATCCCTCCAGTTCATTCATTATTCCTTTGAGCACAATAGTATTCCATCACCAACACATACTACAATTTGTTCAGCCATTCCCCAATGGAAGGGCATCCCTCATTTTCCAGTTTTTTGCCACCACAAAGAGCCCAGCTATGAATATTCTTGTACATCTCTTTCCTTATTATCTCTTTGTTTCCCTTGATTTTCTGCCTGGGCCAAGCAGAGGGACACCAGATTGGGGACATGGCATGCTGAGGTAAGCCCTGAGCATGACTTAGCATAGTGCCTGGCACACAGTAGGGGCTTCATAAGTGCTGAGTGACCAGTTGGCTCTTCCCTGCTTGCTAGAGGACTGGCTACCCACAGCCCGAGATTGAAGCCATGAAGCCACCATGGTTGGTGGCTCTGGGACGTCCTCAGTGGCAGTTCCCTTCCCAGCATCCCTCTCCCTTCTGAGGGTTGCTTGGAGTCTCTGTCCTGCAAATGAGCCCTCCTCCGGCTGTCCCTGCAGCAGCACCCTTCCTATCTGTGCCCGCTGCCTCCCATCTGCCTGCCCGCTACGGAGCCTTATCAGGTAACCAGAGCTGGCAGCTCCTGGCCGCGCCGGAAACAGGAGCCTCTGCCTGGGAGCAGGAGTAGTTCCCTGGAGGAGCAGTGGTGTCTGCGCAGAGAGAGGGGAAGCGGCTCAGGATGGGCGACCACAGGGCCCTTTTGGCAGCCAAGTATGGGGACGTGACCACTTTACGGCAGCTCCTGGAGGATGGCAGCTTGGACCAGGGTGTCACCGACGCCCTGGGGGCTGGCCTGGTGCATCACGCCTCCAGAGCCGGCCAGCTGGAGTGCCTCAAGTTTCTGGTGGAGCGAGTGAAGCTTCCCGGGAATCAGCGGGCTAAGAACGGGGCCACCCCGGTGCATGATGCGGCTGCCATGGGCAACCTGGCCGAGCTGCACTGGCTGGTCAGAGAAGGGGGCTACAGGGCACAGGTACCCAAGGGGAGAAGGGCATGAGAGGGAAGAGGGAGGGAGCAAGCGAGGGCACAGGAAGGGCTCTTTGGGACATGTTGAGGGGGCAGATGTTGCCTGTTGTAAACCTGGAAATTTCCCTCTTAAAAATGTATTCCCGGGGCCGCTGGGTGGCTCAGTGGGTAGAGAGCCAGGCCTGGAGATGGGAGGAACTGGATTCAAATTCGGCCTCAGACATTTCCTTTCTGGATGACCCTGAGCAAGTCACTGAACCCTTATTGCCTAGCCTTTATTTCTCTTCTGCTCTGGAATACTTAGGATTGAGTCTAAGACAGAAGGGAAGGATTTACAATATTCATCACCTGAAATTTCAGTTAAAAACAAATCTGAGTAAATAGGAAACATCTCTGGGAAGCTTTGGCCATCTGGAATGGAGTAGGTGGGAGGTAGCCGTGGGATCTAGAGGACCCAGGCTGTGTGTGACCTTGGGCGAGTCAAGTCTGTGGCCTCAGTCTCCTCCTCTGGAAGATGGGAGGGTTAGGTTCTAAGCTCCTCTCTGGATCGAATTCTCATGATCCTACGCCAGATTTGGGGACAAAGGCGGAAGTCTAGACCGTCCTCCATCCCTCGTGTTTTGGTGTCTGTGTGGCCTAGAGCATTCAGAAATCGAATTTCATTTTAACAAGCATTTGTTTTAGTGGGAGAAAAAACCAAAATCCTCGTAGCAAACACGTGGGGCCCAACAAAGCCAATCCCCTTTGGCCACATCCAGAAGTGCACGGCTTTAGCCCACACAGCGCTGGCTTTTTATTTTTGATAGAGGCAAAGACTGGACAGGAGGGGGTGCTCCCAGCCGGGCTGGCCATGTAGCGGGATTCTCTTTCAGCGTAAGAAATGACGATGACGGGAAGCGTTTGTGCAGAACCACCTGGGAAGACTTCGGTCTCCTCGGCATCGAGGTTGGCCGAGCCTCTAATAGTTTCCTTAGGGTGCATCCATTTCCCTCAGTATGTCATGCAGGTTACAAGAAATGCTAGGCAGACACTAATTTCTTTTTTTAACCCTTACCTTTCTTCTTAGAATCAATATTACGGGTCGATTTTAAGGCAGAAGAGCAGTAAGGGCTAGGGAAGAGAGCTAAGTGACTTGGACAGGATCACACAGTTAGGGAATGTCTGAGGTCGGATTTGAACCCAGGACCTCCCACCTTTAGGCCTGACTCTCTATCCATGGAGCTACCTAACAGTCCCCTCTAATCATTTTTAATTCTTCACGGAATCCTGGGGAAATAGATGAAGATACAGTTGGTTGTGAGTGGAAGAAGAGGAGAAGAGAAGCGCAGAGAAGTGATTGGTGCTGGGCGTAGACAGTCTTTGTCCTTCTTTTAGGGGAGCTGAGCTTGCGCCCCTCTGCATGACCCGCTCGCCAAAGCAGTTTGGAGGGGAGGGATTCGCACTCTGCCTTACAATGAAATCTTTCTGGTTTTCTTTCCTGGGCTCCGAGCTGGCGTTGCTCATTCGGAACATTCCTTGGTTCCTTGAAGGGACTTTGGCATTTGCTTCCACGAGTCCCATCATTAAGCCACTGTTGTGGATGCCCCGGGTGCCCGCAGCGCCCTGCCCTGCCCTGTCCTGGCACGACTGCAGAGGGGCACTTACCGATGGCCGCAGGACACCCCTGCTTTTCTGGATGGGCTCCAGCCTCGGGCAGAGGAGCATGCCAGCAACCAAAGCCAAGATACTGGCTAGACCAGATCTGGTTCCCTGGACGGTGCAAGGTGGGAGGAGGCCCTTCGGATGGCGGAAAGGGAAGGACAGGGTTCTTGGCTGGGGAACTACGCTGACCCTCCTTCACAGAGGAAGCAGCTGCTTCCAGAGGAGGGGGGGGCATCGCAGTCAGAGCCCCAGAAAGGAGAAGGAGCTTGGCGCAGTCAGAGGGGTCTGAGGACAACTGGACAGACGAGATCGCTAGTCCTGCCACACGCTGGCAAACCCCACAATTGTGCAGTGGATGGGGGACACCCGTCACCCAGGACAGTGGCTGCCTGTCTTGTGAACCCCTCGGTGCCCTGGGCACATCCCTAAAGCTCTGGAGGAGGGAGAATGTCCTAGAGAAGGGCTTCCAGAGCACCAGAATGGGGGGCCCTCTGGGTGTCCCCCTAAGATCCTGGCCAGGGGCCGCTTGTCTTTTTGTTCTCCATCATGTCCCTCCTTAGACTCTGAGTTTCCTGAGAGCAGGAACTGCTTTTGGATGATCCTTGTGTCTCTGGGGCTTGGCTTGATGCCAAGCACATAGTAGGTGCTTCATGAACTTTGCTTGTTGCCTGACTTGCTGATCTCAGAACTTCGTGATCTCCTCAGCGGTCATTTCTGTGCAGATGCCCTACTGGTCTGCGTGGCCAACTTTAGTCCCTCATCTGGGAAGTAGCCAGCGTCCTCGCCCATCGCTTCTCGGCCACTGTCGTGACCTGGACATCCCTTGGCCGTGTCTGAAGGAGGATTCTCCCTGTCCCTGCCCTCCCCTCTTCCGTGCCCTCCTTCAAGATTCAGTGCACATCTCGCCTTCTTCGGGGGCCTTTCCTGTGCCCCTTCCCTTCTCTCCTGCTCATCCTTTCTCCTCTCAGATTTCATCTCGTCTCTGGTTAGAAATGGCAACTCCTCGAGGCCAGGGATCGTGTCTTAATTTCTTGGTATTCCTGGCACAAAGTAGGCAATTATTAAATACTAACGAGTTAATTAGATCAGCAAAATCGGCATTTCAGAGCAAATTCAGCCTCTTCTCATGAAAACAACCCTCACAGCCCAGAATGGGCAGCCTGCTGTTGGGATACTGGGAGGACAAAGACAGACCCGGGAAGGAACTAATGAAGGCATCCTCTGGAGTTCAAGTCACATCTCAGTCCCTTCCTGGCTTGTCACCCTAGACTTGTCCCCGTGTGCCTCAGTTTGTCAAATGAGCTGGAGAAGGACGTGGCAACCCCTCCAGTATCCCCATATGGGGTCAGGAGGAGTCAGACATGCCTGGAAAATGATGGAGCAACAAAACAGATAAATGATCACCACACAATTCAGGAGAGAGAAAACACCTTAGGCGGGCAGGATCAGGAGGGACTTTGCTGCTTCCCTGCCTTTCCAGGTCTTTCTCCAGGCATGTCCAGAGTGGCGTGTTCAGTGGTGAAGGGCCCATTTAATCCCCCAGAGGAGGGACCTAGAGAGTTTCTTTAGCCTACGTTCACCTAGCACAGTAGATAGAGCGCCAGGTCTGGAGTCAGGAAGATCCGGGTTCAAATTTGACCTTAGATATTGCCTAGCTCAGTGACCCTGGACAAGTCACTTCACCCTTTGCCTAGCCCTTGCTGCTCTTCTGTCTTAAAACTGGTATTAAGACAGAAGGTATGAGTTGGGTTTTTTAATCAGTCTGAAGGAGTTGTGATACTGAGTTCAGCACGAAGGATAATGAAGAGGAGGGCTGCCCTCCAGCTCTGGAATGGTCAGCCTTGGAAGAAGAATCAGCCTTTTTCTGCTGGGCCCATGAGGACAGAAGTGGGAGCCACATCAGGATTGGGGGGAAGAGGCAGATTCTGCTTCGTTTCCAGAAAGATGTCTCACTAATTGCGGGTGATGCCTCATGCACAGCAGGGTGGGTTTCCCATCACCAAAATAAAAGTTGGAAAATGACCTTTGGGGATCCCATTGGGGAAAACCAAGGAAGACCTTGAGCTCTCTTCCTACACAGAGGTCACACGACTCTGCCATTGGCAGTCGGTTGGCTCTGCACACATGAAATTCCAATAAGGAGCCTGGAAGACAGGAAGCAAGATGGCGTCACAGGGAGTTCCATTCCCCTTGTGGGCTAAGGCTGGGCTTTTTCTCTGTGCTTTTGAGTTCTCCATACAGTTCCTCTTCTGTATCCCTTCGGCCCAAGAGAACCACGCATGAATCACCTAAAATCCTGGCAGGCAGACTCCACAAAACAGCAAAGTACGTGGAGTTTGGTTTCTTTCCTTCCTTTCCTTCCCTCTCTGCTCCCTTTTCCTTCTCTGGATAGTCTTTTTTTTATTATTTAATTTTATTGATTAATTAAGACAATTTTTTCCATGGTTCCATGATTCATGTCTTTTCCCTTCCCCATCCCCTCCCGTAGCCAACGAACAATTGCACTGGGTTTTACATGCATCGTTGATCAAGACCTATTTCTCTATTCTTGATATTTGCACTAGGGTGATCGTTGGGGGTGAGTCTTCATCCCCAATCCTATCCCCATTGACCCATGTGATCAGGCAGTTGTTTTTCTTGTTTCTGCTCCCACAGTTCTTCCTTTGGGTGTGGACAGCATCTTCCTCAGAAATCCCTCAGAAATGTTTTGGATCATTGCATGGCTGCTAATCTTCTCTGGATATTCTTGCTTCTTCCCAAATACAATTCCTTTCCCTACTCACACAGGATTCCAACCTCAGCCAAAGTTGAAATCCCCCCTTGAGAGCTCGTTGATGTCAAAGCTTAACATTGTTCATTCCTCCCAAAGGACAGGCATCCCTTCACCATCCAGGGCATGATCTAGAAAACAGGCGTCCATTTTTTGGCCCTCCCTTTGAACCAGAGAGGAAGTCTGATTCTTTGAGGAAGTGTTGATAGAGATTGTGCCTATTTGCCATATTGAAAGATAAGCTCTGTGGCCATTATACAATACTTTACATAGATTTTACGCATTTCTAACGTTCTAAACTTTTTCTGTGTTGCCTGCAACTTTCACAAAATCCCCCCAAATTCTTGTTTAACGTTATGCTGACTCACAAGGCACCAAACCCCAATGGGGAAAGTCACAGTATAGAAGGAATACCCATATTTGCACATTGATAGGGGAATCGAGCAAAAGAAATGAATCTCTAAAGGCGGGAATTCAGGCCAGACAGACTGAGAGCAACTCATTGGGGAGTGCAGGACCCTGCCCATCTCCATGTCGTGTAGGTGCCCATCTAGCTAAAACAAAGGCCAGACTTGGCAAGAAGGGGAGAGCCAGAACCCCAGCTAGTGGGCTTTGATGCAGCACCTCCATCCTTCTCTCTCTTTCTCTCCAGGAGCAAGACACATCAGGGGTTTCCCCTCTGCACCTGGCCGCTCGCTTTGGGCACCCCATGCTGGTGGAGTGGCTGCTCCAGGAGGGCTGTGATGTCTCCCTGGAGACCCTGGAGGGAGCACTTCCCATACACTACGCTGCCGTCAAGGGGAACCTGACCTGCCTGAAGCTGCTGGTGGCAGCAGACAACAGGTGAGGAAGCCCGAAGTACCATGGGAAGGAGAGCCACAGCTGCGCTAGAAGATGTAGCTAGAGAGAGAGCCTGCTAGATAATAGGATCAACAAGAATCGAAGGGGTTGGTAGAGAGCTGGAAGGCGCCAAATGGCCCAGGGTTTAGGGAGAACCACGTAAACCAGGTTTGTCAAATTGCAGATATAGACCTGGAAGGGACCTTCGTGGCCTTTAAGGCTGAGCACCTCCTCTCACTTTGTTGCGGTTCAGTTGGGTCCAACTCTTCATGACCCCTTTTGGCGATTTCTTGGCAGAAAACTGGAGTGCGTGGCCATTTTCTTCTTCAGATCATTTAATTTAATTTTAATTTATTTATTTTAAACCCTTCCCTTCCATCTTAAAATCAGTACCAAGTGTTGGCTCCAAGACAGAAGAGCCCTAAAGGCTAGGCATGTAGTTGTTTAGGGTTTTCCTCTAATTGCTTCAGGTATAACAATGGATAATGTTTGAGTGAGTGTTTGGGTAGATGTAAATATATGTTTCCAGACTGTTCACACTGCAGGGTTGCCCTGATTTTACATAAAAAATCACGTCCTAGAAGGTTATCTGGACACTCAGGAATTAGGAGGAAAGTATGGTCAATGGTGAGAGGACCTAGTTTAACCATTGGGCTTTTGAGCTCTAGGACCTGCTGTATTTCCCCAGTATCTCCTGCCACTGAAACCATACCCCCTATGGTGGTATCTCCTGGGAACGTCTTTAGGACAGGCTTGAAAGCACCAGTGTCAATGAGAGCCTTGTATTGTTTTTCCCCCACTTTAATCCATACATGTGGTTCAGGTGTATTAGTTGTCAATGAACCAGTTGTCATGTTGTTGATTCGTACTGCCCCTACATTAGCTGTTGTCTGTGTGGTTGGACTAATGAAAGCTTCTTGGTTTAATTCATTTCCTGACTGATCTTCATTAAGACTCAGTTCTGTAAAGTAAGAATCAAAACCATGGATAGCTGCCTGCTGTTTCTCACTCTGAAGGTCAGACAGTCCCCCTTCATCTAGAACTTTGGCTTCATGCTGGCTGTTTGAACACGGAGCCACCTTGGCAGTTGCTGTTTCCTGCATTTCATCCATATTTCCAAATTTTACAGTTGCATATTCTGGTAATGATGTCAACCTATCAATATTTTGAATTTGTTTGTAATATCAGCCCAATTTCTAGATGTATAATCATTTAAATTTGAATTTTCTTTGTTATGCTGTAAGGGATGAAAAATCTCAGCTTCAGGGTTCAAATTAGTTCTTTTTCCTACAGGAGTATGCACTAAGCAGCTTTTTGTCCTTTCAATTAGTCCAAAGGGGATTTGTTCATTTCTGTGAGAGTATTTACTTTGCATTCAGGTTTTACAGTTATAGGTGTCTTAGTAACAGTTATTTCTGCTTTCACATTACTGACTTGGTTTAGAGAATTGAAATTTTGTTTCCTTTCTGCTGATGTCAACCTATGGTGTTGTTGATGCAAGTTTTTATAACATTTTCTTCTCTGATCAATCCCTAAACCAAATCTGCACCCAAAGAAATTCTCCAGATATATTTTAATTTGTTCTCTGGTTTTCTCTTGTCCAGTTACTATGCTACCTGTTTCTGAACTTTCTATATCTTTTTTCATCTCTGCTATTATATTTCTGATTTGTTTCCATCTCCATAACTTCTCTCTGATTTTTACTAATGTTTTGTTTTGATCCTTCAAGGGAAACTCTCACAGAACCCATAAATTCATTTACAGGTACCACCCTTATAACATCATCTCCCTTTTTATATTTTAATTTCAATCCCTTTTGTTTCTTCTTGTTGACACTATTCCAGTCCTTTCTCCCATATACAATCTCTTGCTTTAACAATTTAGGGTCCTGGCTTCATACTGTATATCTCCCTTTGACAACATCGAGTAACGTGGTTTTGTTCTTTTTTGTATAGCTTCCTGCATTGATTTTAAATCCAGCATTTCTGAATTTTTTAGCATGCAGTGTGAGGAACAAGTGTTAGTGTTCCTATAATAAGTCTTGCCCTGGTTATTTGCCTGGTTTCTTGTGCTTCTGTTATTTCCCTGTTCATATTTTTTCTTTAGATAGCAATCTCTGACTAAGTGACTGACCCTGTTGCATTAAAAGCATTTTCTTGTTTCTCTCTGACCCCTTTGCTTTTGGTAAGATGGTCTAGAGTATGTCTTGATCATGTTTAAGCTTTTCACTCCCTCAATTTCCTTTTGTCTCAATGAGTCTTTGGTACTCTGCAATTTTTATTCGAGCTCATCTTTCTCCCTCTCCTGCTCTTTCTGATTTTCATAAAGGTAAGTTGCTGTGTTCCTTAATTCTGAAATAGGGTATCTTATTTAGGAAAGAAATTTCTGAAAAACTTTCTTAATTGCATGTTGCATCCCTTCAAAAATTGCCTTCTGATATGGGCCACTGATTCCTGTGAGTCCTGGCGAATTCCAATAATTGACTCTATGTTTTCTGGCAATCTATCAATGTAAGTGGCAGGGTGCTCATTCTTTTCCTGCACCATCTTGTCAAATTTGCTCCAAGCATTTGGTTTAGAACAAAATGACTTTATGGCTTGCAAGAGGTCTTCTCTGCATCTTTTAAGTATGTGAAGTTCGCCAGTCTAGCAAAATCGAAGTCCTCTCGTTTGTGTGCCTTAAGCCAGTCTATCAAGCTCTCATCCTGCCTGGTCTTTTCTACAAACTGCCACTCTTCATGAGGGCTAAATACCTCTCCAATAATCAAATCAATATCATCAAAATCAGGCTCAAAGATTTTGAAGGCATGTTTCAGCTTTGAGACATTTATAGGGTTCATTTATGAATTTTGGGAATCATTTTTTCAGGGAATCCAAGTCTTGGGTTGTGAAAGACTTGTGCATTTTAGAATGTAACACACCAGTTCAATCAGTAATTTTGTCACATCATGAAGAGACAGGATTTTATGAGCCCCTGTAGCCTCATTTGATGTGTTTTCCTGTCTGGTATTGTCCTCTCCCTTGTCAGAAACCTTGTCCTTAGCTGTGGTGTCATTTGTCTTGTTTGTATCTTTCCCTGAAGCAACTGTGTCACCAATCACATCTTTAGGTGTTTCAGCCCCTTCCCTAGCATTGTCCTTTTCCCTTCTTGCCAAATATTCATTGCATATTTTCTGGACCAAGTCATCTAATTTATTGTCTAATACAAGTATCTATGCAGCCTTCCTAGGTATGAGCATCCTTAGAACAGATCTTAAGTAAGAGAGGGTCTGTATGACCATGAGGATCATGTAGACTTGGGTCATCACCTGCCAAACTATGGCATTGGAGAATAGAATCATGGTGATGAATAATGAGGTGTTAACTATTAGTTCTACTGTGTCCATCATGACACTAGTTACAGTATTACATATTATATAATACGCCCAATAAATCACTAATGCCATGAGCACAGATGCCCAGAAAATCAATTGCAGCACCATGCTTTCTCTTCCAAACCCCTCTGTCCTAGCCCTTCAAAATATGGCTACCCTTGTTTTGGGGTTCCAACCGACAATCCTCCTTTCAATTGCCTGGGATGGATTCTAGCTTTTTCCTGGGGTGACAAATTGTAATCGTGAGGGGGACTTAAGAAAGGAAGGGACCAGTGAACAGCTGTTTGAGGACTGAGTTCTGTGTGGCATTTCCTCTTTCTTCCTGAGTTAAGCTGTTATCAATGGAGTCAGGCAGTTCAGGCTAGAGGGTGAGTCTACTCCCCAGATTGAAACTCTCTACTACATAGACTCTGAATCAATTTCTGTTGTGACTCAAAAGTATCTAATGTATTTTGATATGAAATTATAGAAGGAATGAGGAAATGAAAGGAAGGGAAAGGAAATGAAAGACGGGACAGAGGGAAAAAGGAAGGTCCCTACTATTTCTTTCCTACTACAACTTTTGAGGGTTTGACCAAAGAAATCTCTCCAGGGAATATGCTCTGAGTTTCCCCTAAGGGAAAAAAATAGAGTCTCTATTCCAAATGTTGGCTTCAGTTGGGCCTGGAGGTCTTCATTCAGTCCAAGCAGAAAGGATTTGGAGATGAGTACTTTCTTCCACTGAGCTCCCCCCAGAGTCCCAAATAAGAAGAAGAATTCTTTCTGCCTCCAACAGCTTTTTTGAATCTTCATCCCCGCAGGTCCCGAAGGTTCCATTTGCTCCTTTTCTGAGGCATCCCTTCAAACTTCAGATTTCTCTTGCTCTTGGTCATTCCCTTATTCATACTGGACAAACCACCCCCAGTATCTTTTTCCAAAAAATCCCAAATGGGGTAAAAAAAAAAAGGTAATATACGATTAAACAAAAACAACAACAAGGACCAAATGAAAATCTTCCTGAGTTCAAATCATGAGAATAAACTTCTTAAAAAATCTTTTTCTTAGCCAATTGGCAAACTTCTACCTGCTCAGTCCTAGCCTTTGGGGCACATTGGGCACAGGATCTGAAGTCGAAGCCTTGGAGGGAGCTTAGGGGCTGTTGAGTCTAGCTGAGGAAACAGAGGCACAGGAACTGACTTGCTCAAGGTCACACAGATCATTTGAACCCTGGTCTCCTGAAACCTGCACTGGTGATGTTTCTTTGATACCACAATGGTCCCTAGAAGTGACCCCTTCCATGCCTTCTACCCTTAGCTCTCCCCTTCCTAGGGCCTCAGCCCCAGCCAATACACAAACACACTAAAGGGCAATGGAAAAGGCAGTATTTGGAAGGCTAAGAAGTTCCTGAAACTGGATTTGAACTTGGACCTCTTTGGCCGCAGGGCCAGCTTTCTGTCCCCTGTGCCAGCTGGCTGCCTCTGGGTGTCTTAAAGACCAGCCTAGCTAAGCATGTTGAGCTGTACCGCCAGGCTGGCTGCAGGAGGTGGATGTTTTGGCCACCACTATTCTGGCAGACCATCGGCTAAGCCTACCCAGGTTATATTTTTTTGGAAGAAATACTTCGATTAAGAACCTGAAATCAGAGTCTTGACTGCACTGTGGGGGAACTCCCCTAGACTGGACAATTCTGGCTTAGAGAGGTGGCCGGGCTCTGGGGGAGACGGGCATTGCCAGGGCCGGCTAGCGGGCAAGTGTCAGAGGTCTGGCTCGCTACCCCCTACACCACACTGTCTTTAATGAACGAGTGCCGCCCCAGGCCTGCCTTTGGCCAAGGTCTCCATGGCTCCTGGAGGCTCCTGAAGCACTCGGTGGCCCCTCTCTTACCTGATCATTGGAGAGTCTTGGAGGGAGGTAGACGGAGTCGTCCCATTTTACAGCGGAGGGAGCTGAGGTGCAGAGAAGGGAGGGACTGGAGCTCCAGGTCTTCCCCACCCGCCCGTCTTCATCTTCCATTTTTTCCCAGATCACAATTCAGCGTTTAATATTTATTTGGGGGCATTTTGCACTCCGTGGTCTCCCCCTCCTCTCACCCCCTCGTGGTCTCTACACTCCCTCCTGTGACGCCTCTTCCTCGCGATTGCTTCCTCCAAACACCTGTGTGCCGCGCTTGGCTCAGAGTCTCCGTCTCAGGCCTCAGTTTCTTGCTTTGGTCCTGCACGTTGTTGCTGTACATATTTGTGTCCGTAAAGGGCTTCCTGCCACCAGCAGTCTTGGGGTTTAGTCCCAGAAACGGGGTCTCCAGGCCACTTTCTTGTACTAACCATGAGCTCCGTGGCACCCCCAGGACGCGGTAAGCCCCTGAAGGGAGGGGACACTTGTGCAGATTCCCTACTTGGTGCCGATCCATTCTCTTCTGCAAGCAGAGAATCACCCCAGTCACTGGGGCCTTAAATGGGATGTCAAGGACTCGAACCCAGATCATCCTGACCGCTGGCTGGCTTTTCATCCACCACCCCACACTGCCTCTTGTTTGATCTATTGTGGACGTTCAATACGGACTTGCCTGGCCTGGATCATTCCCAATTGTTTCCCAGAATGTTTATCCCAATTCACAAGGTGTCTAGCAGTACGTTAGGGCACCTGGGCTCCCACAGGCTCTCCAAGAGGGGATTTCCCCATTTTACCAATCTGATGGGCAGGGCTGGGGGCAGCAGATCATCCATTTCTCTTTTTATTTATTTTTAAGGGTGTTTAATACTAGATTTTCTTTTTAGGCCATTTTTACTTCCAAGTAAATCCCTTCCTCTACCCACAGAGTCAGATCTTGTAACAAAGAACAAAGGGAGATCCAAAGAGGTGGGCAGCTGGCTCCTCCCCTGGGGTGGCCTGGGCTGCGGGGATGGAAGCGGCTTGGCTCCAGGTGGCCAGAGGCAGAGGCAGAGCGTCCGCCGCTGGCACGGTACTTGGCTCCTGATATGGACTGAAAGGTTTTGATCAATTTTAATGAACCTCAGTTTGATTTAGCTTTCGATAACGCTCTCAGAATGTTAGTTCGTGTATATCATAGAGCATGATTTATGCTCATGTTCATGTCTGTCCTTTTATCTTTTATCCGAGAAAAAGGAGGTCGTTTTACCTTGACCAGCCTCCAAAAAGGGCAGCAGAGCCCAAATTAAAAGAAGAGCACGAATAGAAATTGTAAAATGCCTTTGATTATTTACAAGCTCCTGCTCAGAAAAGCTCATTGTATTTCCTTCTGTGCAAACCTTCATTTTTTCCTTGTCAAAATGAAACTGAGCCATGTTTGCTTTAAAATTAACCTTTCTCCTAGAACATCTTTCCTCATTGAGGAATCATTTCTTTTCTCGTGTATTTTGCTTAATGATCTTGTGCAAGAAGACTTTTCAAAAGAAAAACCCGAAAATGTCAGGACTTCATAATCAGGTGCCACGAAAGTTTGTTTATGATCCTTTGTCACTGTGGACGACTAACCAGTTCTGACATTTCTGTTAGATTTGGGGTGAATCAAAGGACAAACTGATTTCATTCTTAGAATTTATCAGATGCAAAAATCCCAACAGTTTCTCTTGAAGTCAAATCCTACATTTGACAAAACTTTGAGTGTGTTCTTTCACGGTGCATTTCCAGTAGACAAGTGGATGTGATATTTTTTAAAATCAACAAATCTGGCTTGATTGTAAGTTATTTGAAACAGTTTTTTAAATGTTTGTGACTAATCTCTAATTAAAAGTATTTTATTATCCGCTTTGCACTCCTGAAATTTTTAAAAAATAAGACCTCGGACTTCTTTAATTTAAGAAACTCCTAGCAAGAAAATTCTGGCAACGCAAGTCAACAAATGCTTTGCGATTCAAAGTCTTCAAGACTTGCCCAGGGCCTCCTAGCCACTATGTGTCAGAGGTGGCCTGGACTTAGATGCTGAAGATGCAGGCTTGGTTTTCAACTCCCCAACCTCAGCCTTGCCTCTGACAGTGCCCAAAGGCTACATAAAGAGTATTTCCTGGGAAGTTAGGGAATAGTTTCAATGTGCAAAACTCCATTTGGCCAAATACTTTCCGGTTAATGGTTATAATCACCATTACAAGTTAATAAAGTACTAGAATGAGGGGCCAAATCATCCTAAGTGCTTAGTGGAAAATGTAGAGGTAGTTTTGGAGACGTTTTACTGTTTGATATTCTATAAATTCCCAAGTGTCCAGCCTTAAACATAGTCACCCCCTTTCATTCCCCCCTTTTTCTCTGCTCACTGAGAATGTTTTAAAAATATGTCTTTCCTCATATCATTTGTATCTCGTGAAGTATTCCAAGTCCTCAGTTATAATTGGAGACAGTGGCTTCAGTACAATGGACCTCTGGTTTTATTTGGGGCATTTCCCCTTTCCAGTGGTATAAATACAGCCCATTTCACTTGGGATTTGTCTGTGTCTTCCTGTGCATCTTTCTAGGGAGTCCACCCAAAATGCTGGGCGCCCAACTCTAGATCTCCCACCATTATGTGGGTATGAAATGGAGCATGTGAGCTGCCATCCTTAATTATTGCCTTCTCTTTCAACTGTATATCTCAGATCTTTCATGCAATTCTGGGTGCACAATTCTTTGTTGATAGCATACCTTAGTCTATTCATTTGTACCATGAGCCTCTCTCTAGCCCTTTGGGTGGCCTCCAAATTTTGCATGTCATAAAAGTGTCACTGGCAGCATTGTCAAGGGCTAAGCTTACCTTAAAACCGTGCTGCCTAAGCACAATAAAATCTCCTTTAGAAGGTTTGGGGAATGATGCGATTAGTTACATTGATCCAGTCATTAACCCACTGGTGCCCGTAAAGAAACAATCTATATAAAGCAATTGGGGAACAGTTAAATTCAAATATCAATCAAAACCCCTTCCCAACCTTCCGATAATGCCAGTACCTTTCCTCTGACATCGTCTCCTCTGTGTAAGTCTTGTTTGTACGTACTTGGTTGCACACCATCACTTTAATTAGATTGTAAGCTCCTTAAGAGCAGGAACTGTTATTTGCCTTCTGTTTGTATCCTCAGTGCTTAGCACAGTTCCTGGCATAAGAGTCCATGCTTAGGACAGGCTTGCTGACTTGATTTAATGTAAGATTTGGCACTGACTATCAAGTGCATGAGGGGTTCAGAGAAAGAAGAGTGGGAAGAAGTCCTGGTCGCCAGATGTAGGTAGCTTTATTGGCTAGCTGGGGCAACATGGTACTTGGTTTAATCATTTATACATTAGTGATTTTCAGAGAATTGTAATAATTGATGCTTAACATAAAAACTATCCTAAATGCCATTTAATCCTTGATTGAGAATATATTTGAGGGAATCCTCGTAAATACAATCCTTCCAAACAAATTTAGATGATTTCACTTTCGGTTTTATATGCAAAGTACTAATAAGCCATAAGAACTCTTGAGTGGAAAAAATATTAGAAAAGGAGGTGAATTTTTGCTTGGAATTATTTTCATATTTCGAAGAGTCTCTATTGCTGAGTTATGGCCTCCTTTATCTGTTTATATAGGGAAAACTGTGTGGTTAACTGGAAACAACCAAGGAAGCTATCCGTTTCCTAGTTATGATCCTTGTCTGCTTTTTCTTTGAAAGCCCTTCTTTCTGGAAACGTCTATGCTTGGAACATTTCAGGCAGAGAATTTCCTGTTTCCTACTTGATGGATAGGTCCCTCTGTCCAGGGTGAGAACCCAAGCAGATTTGCCTGCATGGGAACTATTCCCTCTCTGCAAAAAAAAAATACCATAGAAACTCATGGATTTCCTTCTGCTGTGGCCTACAGATCATGATGTCTGAAGCTCCTTGGGGAGCCTTCCACTGCCTGTACCCTGCCTCACTTAGATGGTATTAGTCCTAAATCCAGTGGGAGGGCAGTTGGTCGGTTACCCTAGGTGAAAAGAGTCCATTTTCTTGGCCCGTTGTGATGGGTTCATTGGGCTCCTTGGAGAACCTTTTGTATTTGCCTTGTTGCCTTGGGTATTTAGTTGAGCCATGTGGCCTTCAATTAAATTAAACATGCCAAATAAAAGGGCCAATTGCTTTCAAAATTGAATGGTTTATCAAATGTTTCTGGAATATCGTTTTCATTCTCAGCAGTTAAATGGACAACTGAAAGAGCTAGTCCATCAGCATCTATATCTGGGACAGCAATACAAATGAGCCCAGAATTGAATGGAGCTGGCTGGAACACTGCTTTAGGAAATTGAAAGCTGATTTCATTCCCCGACACCCACCCCCTTCTCTCCCTGCACCAAAGACCCTTTATGGGGAAAAAAAAGCTTTTTTTGCATAAATATTTTACATGTGATGCTTTAAGTCTAAAACATGCATATACCATCTGTCATCTCTGTGCCTTCGCATTGGCGATCCCTTAGACCCACAATGCTTTTCTTGGTATTTGTTAAACTGAGAGTCCCCAGATACTAGGATAGACTCACTAGTTGACCAAAGTCTTTGACAAAACTGGACAGATCTGTAACGTAGGTTCTTTGTTCTCTGCTCCTAATGAATGCATAACCTAGATGAAAAAATGGAAAAGGTCACCTCAGCAGATTAACTTTTGCATCTGTGGATAAGAAACGAGTCTTTGACAAGGGATAAAATAACAGGATAAAATGGACAATTTTGATGAAATGAAATGAAAGTTTGCACACATTAATGTAACACGTTAGGAGGAAAATGCATGACAAAAATCTTTACATCAAGTATTTTTGATCATAGACTCCTTTCTAAGACATATGAGCAACTGGTGCAAATTTCTAAGATTGGAATCATTCCTCAGTAGATAAGTGGTCAAAGGGTATGAACAGATATTTTTTTCAATGAAAATAATCATGAAAAATAGGCTGTCAGTTAAATTAAAGAAATACAAATGAAATAAACTCTGAGATTCTACTGAGACTGGCAAAGTGAGAAAAGAGGACGCTGATGATACTGTAGGAAAACAGTGGTTGGTCCCAGAGAATTGTGGGACTCCTTCCCCATTGACCAGCCATGCCACAACCAGGTTTATAATCAAAAGAAATAAAGAGGGAAAAGATCCATATGTTCAAAAACACGGTAGTTATTTAAAGCCCCAAATTGGAAATTGTTGGGGAGCCTCTGTTTGCGGAGTGGCTAAACACATCGTGACGTGTGGATGTTGTATTATTGTGCCATTAAAAAAGAGACAATTTCAGAACAAAACAGAATCCCTCTCCAAAGAAATGCCAAATGTGCAGAACTAGAACAAGATGCTATCTTGAAAGAACAAATGATCTCTAGTCCAGAAGAATGAACATGATATGTGCCTCTCACCTCGTGCCATAGAGGCAAATGCAGAGGAGGACCTAAGTTTTTGGACATGGCTAATGTGGGAATGTGTTTTGCTGGACTATGTAGATATATATTGACAGATTTTTTTTAATTGCTCAGTTTGGGGACGGGGAAGTAATGGGAGGAATAGTCAATTTAAAAAATACTTGTTTCTTGAAAGAAATTAAATTAAAATTGTTTGTTTATACGTTGAAAAAAAAAGGACAAAAGAAAGAGATAGCTAGGTGGCTTAGGAGATAGAGAGACAGACCTGGAGAGAGGAGGTCCTGGGTTCAAATCTGGTTCAGATATGTCCTAGCTGTGTGGCCCTGGGTAAGTCACTCAACCCCCATTGCCCAGCCTTTATCATTCTTCTGCCTTGGAGCCAATGACAGTATTGATTCTAAGATAGAAAGTAAACATTTAAAACAACAAGAATTTTTTAAAAAGGGGAAAACAAACAGTTTAGCAACACTAAGCAGCACAGCCCTCATCTCGGTTTGCCAGTAGGACGGCCGGCACTCAGAGCTCCCAGACAGAGGATGGAGGTTTTTCTCTCCTTCAGGGCTCAGCGGAGTCATTATAACAATGCGAGCTTCAGTTTGGGTGCCTCGTTCCTGCCACGCGCCTTGTGCTTGTGCCCTGGTTCTGCCTCCTTTGCCTGCATCTGTTCATAGAAATCTTCCCAGGCTTCCTCGAGGTCTCCTCTTTCTGTTTCCTGCAATGCAGTCAGGCTCCAGGACATTCACACACCAGCCTGGGTTCAGGTCAGCAAAGCCTTTCTAAGCCATCAGATAGGAAGACTGGCTGGGCTTCCGAATCGTGGGGAAAAGCTTTGGCCTCCATGAGCCGATTCCTGGCTTTAGCCGACGCTTCCATTAGGCATTTTTTTCTTTTCCCCGAGTGCTAAAACCCTCGTGGAAGGGCCTCTGGCTTCTGACGATTCTCCCTTCTCCCTCCCATCTCTCTATGCAGGTGTGTGAACAGGCAGACCCAGAGCGGCGCCTCCCCTCTCTACCTGGCCTGCCAGGAAGGCCACTTACACATCGTCCAGTTCCTGGTGAAGGACTGTGGGGCTGATGTACACTTACGGGCTCATGACGGCATGACGGTGCTGCATGCAGCTGCCCGCAGTGGCCACTACTCCCTGGTGGTCTGGTTGGTAAGGAAATCGTCAACTTGGGAGAATGAGGAAAGGAGGGAGAGGGTGGCAGGGAAACACTGGATCCCTGTGAGAGACAGACAGACAGAGACAGAGAGAGGAAGGGAGGGAGGAAGGAAGGAAGGAAGGAAGGAAGGAAGGAAGGAAGGAAGGAAGGAAGGAAGGAAGGAAGGAAGGAAGGAAGGAAGGAAGGAAGGAAGGAAAGAAGAAAGGAAGGAAGGAAGGAAGGAAGGAAGGAAGGAAGGAAGGAAGGAAGGAAGGAAGGAAGGAAGGAAGGAAGGAAGGAAGGAAGGAAGGAAGGAAGGAAGGAAGGAAGGAAGGAAGGAAGGAAGGAAAGAAGAAAGGAAGGAAGGAAGGAAGGAAGGAAGGAAGGAAGGAAGGAAGGAAGGAAGGAAGGAAGGAAGGAAGGAAGGAAAGAAAGAAGAGACGAGAAAGAAAGACAGAGAGAGGAAGGAAAAAGGAAAGGAAAGGAAAGGAAAGGAAAGGAAAGGAAAGGAAAGGAAAGGAAAGGAAAGGAAAGGAAAGGAAAGGAAAGGAAAGGAAAGGAAAGGAAAGGAAAGGAAAGGAAAGGAAAGGAAAGGAAAGGAAAGGAAAGGAAAGGAAAGGAAAGGAAAGGAAAGGAAAGGAAAGGAAAGGGGAAAGGAATGGGGAAAGGAAAGGAAGAAGATGATGCCAATGATGACAATGACAATAGAACCTCCAACAACCAATTTCCAAATCGAAGTTGGAAAGTACCTTGTTGGTCATCTAGTCCAACACAGATATAAAGGAATCCTCATATGACATACTAAGCACATGGTCACCTAGCCTCTGCTTGAAGGCCCCCAAAGATGGAGGGCACCTCTTTTGGGAGCCCTTTCCATGAGGGCAGCTCTAAGAGTACATATTTGGAAGTTGCAGCTTTAAGAATTGGTGTCGGTGATTTCTGTCCTGTACAAGTCTTGAGAAGATGATCACAGCTCATTGGTGGGAAATAGTGTCCGGAATTCTTTCTAACAAGGATATATTCCTTCACTGTGTGTGACAGAATCTCCTTATAAGTACTTTTACGAGGTATAATCTTGAAACAAGCAAGGCCATATGCTGACCTCAGCTGGGAAGCTGAGTCACATGGACTGAGGATGTCTAGCTCTGAATATTGGGTCCCAGTGGCTCCAGCATAGCCCAAGGATGTACTTATTAAAGATGTGGTTGGTCAAAGACGACAAGGATGATGAAGGAGAGGTGATGGATGGTGGCCAGAGGGCAGCCTGCAGCCTGCTGGTTCCCGGGTCAGATGAGAGAAGCCAGAGGAAGAACTCAGCCCTTAGGTTGAGTCTGGAGGATGCCTGAGGATGAGGATCAGAGTCACCCGGGATGGATAAATTGTGGTTTGCACTGGTGGAGAGAGAACCCAGGAGTGATTTCCTGGATATCTTACTGTCTATGGATGATCCTTACATCGGGGTATCTGAGTCCCAGAATGAAAAGAAATCAGCCAATTGATCACTAAGCCTTTAGTTGTTTATGTCTCCCTTATCATTATTAGTGGATTGGAGGCAGTTGGTAAGCCAACTGGCTTCTCCCTCGTTCCCCAGCGCCTTCCTCTGGACGTGATCAGAGCCACTCTTTCCCAGGTCTTTCCTCAGGGTTCACTTTTCCTTAGTCCAAACCTCCATTCCTCCTCCTCAGTCAGGAGGGGACCAACTTTCAGACAGAACAATGGAGTCACCTTCCCTGGGCACTGAGGCCGCCTTCCACGGCCACCCCTTCCACATGGTCACTCATGACAAGGGGGACAGGACGGGGAAGACGACTAGATGCCGTTTCACTCTGCTCTAAGCAATGCATTACATATGAATAAGCTAAAAATCATGGCTATTCTAATCCATGTAGCTCGAGCCCCCATTCAGGATAAAGCCTGCACCAAGGCTTTAAAAAAATCTCCCGCATCCTTCAAGCCATTCGCTGCCTCCTGCCTCCCTTCTATAACAATGAATCGCACAAGCGGGAGCCGATCGGCTCTATTCTGCTTTTTGTCTAGAATGGCCACGCGTCCTGGAAGAGCGTCATCACAGGGGAGGTTAGGAAGGAAAAGGAGGGGAAGGGGTTGAGAGAGAGAAATGAAGGCGGGGGTTCTTCCTCTTTTCCTTATGGGGGGAGATGAGCCAGGTCTTGTCCCCTTGAAAGAGGGAGTGTGTCTCCGTGGAGATGCTTCTGGGAGATGGAGTGGGGATGCCTCAGTGAATGGGCAGGATGCCTCCCTCAGAGGAGCCCAGAGCTCCTGAATTCAAATCTGTCCTGGAGAGGCACGTTGATTTTCTAGTGCCTCTGCTTCCCCCCAGGGACATTAACTGTCAGCCCCCTTCAGGGTCTTGGGGGGAACCACCTGTCAAGGGAAATGTCAGTTCCTTTGGTCAGGCAGCCTTGAATCTCTGGCTCCGGAACCTACCCTCTCCTGGGGAGAGCAGCGACCTTCCCAAGCCTTCAATCCCTTTAACTACGTCGTGTAGAGAGAAGCCCCAACCTAAATCTTTGGTGTCCAATAACTTATTGAGGTTCAGGCAGGAAGGGGACGGCAGGGGACGGGCAGGAAAGTGGGTAAAAGGGATGCCCTGCAGATTGTCCCCGCCAGCGGGTTGGCCCGTTAAGTAGAAATGATCATTCAGGATCAGATGTGCCCATCTCCACCCCTCGGCCCCCCGGCTACCCCCCTCCCTGTCCCTCCTCCCTTCCTTCCTCCCCTTCAGTCGACTCTTCTGTCCGCCTCTCTAAATCAACTCGGAGTGAGCATTGCGGTGTAGCACATGAGTCGCTCTCTTCTCTTCTCTAGGTTAAGTAAGGGGTTTATTTGGGAGACGGGAAAGATAGGAAGATGGAGGGAAAGAGGGTTTGGGGATTCCCTAATACTAGAATAACCCCAGAGTCTGGCGGTCACAGGCTTTCAGCCTCGATGTCCCCCTTTTGCCAACTGCTTGCCTGTCCCGACTCCCAGCCAGCCAGACCTTAAGCGTATGAGTCCAGGACACGTCCGGGGAGAGACAGGCTTCATGGACATGGTCGGGCTTTCAGGAGGGATCGAAGATCGTCCAGGAAACGGGCTTCTCCGCTTCAGGGTCTCCACCTGTCGCCTCCGCCTTCCCCAAGCTGGAGCTGCCCGTTGGGTCTTCAAGCTTCTGGTTCTTCTTTAGGATGCCCAGGATTTTCGTCCCGCCCTCCTCCACGCTCTTCCGTTCGTCTCCCAGAGACTCTCCGGGGTCAGATCTGTCTCCTCTTCTCTTGCAACGTCACGGGCAGGAGCAGCGTCCGGCGAGTTCAGCCGGGCGATCCCAGCGCAAGAGCTCAGAAGATCCACCAAGAGCCACCACAAGAGCCACCACGGCCAGGCCCACGTAGCCACGGGAACGGCTGGGATGGAGGCGTCTCTCCCTTTGCTCATGTCGCATTTCTTCGAAGCTACCACGATTCGGTGGTGCTCGCTGGGGAGGGGACCGTCTGCCGGGGCAGATCATCCGCCCCCGCCTTCGGCCGATGCTTGGGCCGCCGAGTCGCAGCGTCAGGGCGTGTCAGGGAGCCCCCATCTTCCTGAGGCTGCCCCCCTCCTTTGCCCAGGGCTGCAGGGCCGGAGGGGATGGACGGCGTTGCATTGTTATTAGGCCGGGCACCCCCTGCAGTCACGTCACGTGGGCCCGTGGGAAGGAGCTCCCGCGAGACCGGGCTCTGCTCTGGGAGCCCGGCAGGGCCTCGGGCTTCTGCCCACGGGGGCTGCCCAGCCGCTCACTGCCTCCCTCACTGATGAGCTGGGAGTGGAGTCCGATGGGCCGCGCAAGAGGCTTTGCTTGGCGGCGGTGACCAGATTGTCTGGGTGGCCCCCGGACGCCGAGGGTTCAAGGTGGGCTGAGAAGATGGGGGATCCCGTCGGCTCACGCCCCCCCTCCTTCCCCTTAGGTCACGTTCACGGACATCGGCCTGACGGCCCGAGATGAGGAGGGGGCTACCGTGCTCCACTTTGCAGCCAGAGGGGGTCACACGCCCATTCTGGACCGCCTTCTTCTGATGGGGGCTCAGATCATCCGAGACCACTGGGGAGGGACCCCCCTCCACGACGCGGCAGAGAATGGACAGCTGGAGGTAAGAGCCAGAGGGCCGGGGACCCCCCAAAGCTCCCCCATCCCCCAGCGTTACCCTCCGCCCCTCCTTTCCCTCATCCGCCTTCCCAGGGGCCCAGCTGAGCAGGACGTTTTCTCACTGTTTCTCCAGCATGTTCCCTCCTACAGCCACCATCTTAACTCGGGGCTCTCTCGGGACGATTGTAGGAACCTCCCAATTGGGCTCCCTTCCAACCTCTCCAACGTTCTGCAGGGGGCAGGCGGGGTCTCCGCCAATAGAGAGCAGGTGTGGAGCCAGGAGGTCCTGGGTCTGGCCTCGGACCCTCCCCAGCCGGGTGAGCCTGGGCCGGGCCCTCCCCCCGTGGCCCAGCCCTCACCGCCCTTCTGCTGGCCATCAGGAGACCCGGCTTGACTTCCAGATAACGGGGGGCTCCTGGCCGATAGGGGCGGCCCCCCTCACGCTCCCCCGCTCCCCTTTCCAGTGCTGCCAGACCCTGATTTCCCACCGCGCGGACCCCAGCCTCCAGGACGGGGACGGCTACACGGCGCTGGATCTGGCCGTCTACAACGGGCACCACGATTGCTTTCGGTACCTGCTGGAGGCACAGAAGCTGGTAATGTCGTCGGGGGCGATGGGGAGGGGGGCCGAGAAGGGCCCAGGAGGGGCATCCAGGCTGTGGGAGACTCCCCAGGGATGTGCCTCTTCCCGGGGCGTCCCAAGGGGGGGACATCTCGGAGGGGAAGGGGGAAGCCGAGCAGCTTCTACAAGGAAAAGTCAGAGGAGCCCTGATGCTTCGGAACGGGCCAGCAGAGCGACCAGAGGCCGCAGAGGGGGCACGAGGGACTGGGTCACAGAGCGGGGAGCCCTCCCCCAGAGAGCTGGCCGGCACCCCAGGAGAGGGGCCCCGAGTCAGATGAAGCAAGGACCCAGCCATGGCTTTGGCAGGGGGCCGCCTTTAAGCCCGAGATCGTCGGTGTGGGGTCAGCCGATCTAAGCCGAGGACTGATGTCCAGGCCAGGCTCAGCATGTACTATGGCTAAGCCTCACCCCCCAGCGTCCGTGCCCAGAGCGGGCACCATAGTCCAGCCTCACCGGCCTGTGAAGCTGTCACTTGGGGTGACCCCAAGAACTTGGCCTGGGCCTGACCACCTCTCTAAAGGGGAAGGAAGGGAGCCAACATGGCGGAACAGACCTTGGGCCTTCCAGCCAGAACATCTGTGGTTCAAATGTTGCCTCCAACAACGGGCCCCAGCGGGGGGACCCTCCGTAAGTCACCCTCTTACTTCTTACACCTCAGGCTGCAGGGCAGGTGCTAGTCTGTGGTCACGGAGGGCATTTCCACACCAGAAGTTCCTCATGGCTGAGATCGCAGGCCTGCTCTCCCCCATTCCCTACACAGGGGAGAAGGTCTGGCAGGTACCATCCCCCTCCGTAGCCCAGGCGGACCTTCTTACCTTCCGCAGGACACAGGAGGGATGACACAGTTATCAAGCGTCGCTCCTCCTTAGGTGCCCTCAGGTGCCACGAGCAAAGTCCACCCTTGCTGGTGACTCCAGGGTTTCCCGACAGGTGGCAAACGATCAGTCAAACAGAAGACAGCTTAATCCTTACGGCCATGGGACTGCTTTGCATCTGATAGCTGCTCCACCATCCCCATGCTTGGCTTTTATTTTTATACCCATTTTATTGGCACACAGATACTTTACCTGACACACATGTCCAAAGAAAGATAATTGGAAAAGTGATACATTAACTTTTAACAAATCACGTGATTAACATTCTTTATTCTTATATTGTGATTACAGACAGCGTACAAGATAAATGATTTCATCACAGGTGGCTTAATTTTCTCATTACCCTATGAGAAGTTTTGAGATTACAAACAATCAAGGAAAATTACTTATTGCTTTTAATAAAATGGAATAATTAATCAGCAGTTCTTAAAAGATAATTCAACAATCATACCATTGAGGTTGAGGGGTACTGGGAACACAATTCAAGTTTAGACTGGTCATTTCTCAGGGTTTTTACTAGGGAGTTTCTGAGTTACTGATTTGTATAATCGAGTCACTGAGGCATACTGAAGCTTGATGTACTTGTACTTATTGTATGGGCCTTTATGATTGATTTGTGTGTTAGCTTCATGAGAATAAGTTTCTGTGAGTAGGAATGTTTTGGGCTTGGCCTGTAGCTGTAGTTTTGCTGGGAATTATGTACCTAAATAAAAGTTAACCCATAGTAGTCTTTTGGGGTTGGGTTTGAGGGTCTGATCTTTTGGTGATGTTTTGGAGAATTAGGGTACAGGTATTTTGATCTTGCATTATTCCTTTTGAGACTAGGGGGAATAATAATCATGTCAATTCATAGGTAAGGGGTATTGATGAGAGAGGTCATGTAAGCGGGACTGAGTGGACAATCACATCTTGCCAAGGGCCACTCTGTGGCCTCCTTAGCTACCACATGTGACTCTGTCAAGGTGTTGTGGCCTGATGGCTCCCAGCATTCAGGGAGCTCAAGGCCTGCCTCATGGCCTGTGCTGAGAGCTGGGGGAGCAGAGAGGGTCCAAGGACAGCCCCTGCCCTCTGGGGGAGACAAGGTGTGTCCGGGCTGGATCCGATCCACCTGGGGAAGCCTCAGGAGAGGCTGGGAGTGGCACCCACCCAAGAAAAGCCTTGCCAGATCCCACCTTCCTGGGCCACCCAGAGACAGAGCCTCCCCCAAGACCGAGGTGGAAATAGCTCCGTTTGGTTCTGGGTGGCTCCGTCCGTGCAGCTGATGGGTGAAGGGAAGGCTGGCTTCGGAGCCAGGCTGGTACCCTGCATGGTTCTGTAGACACCTTTTTCTGGGATAACCTGGAGGGTGGCAATGCTGAGCTGCTGGCCAGCAGCGTCCTGGCAGGGGTTACAGAATGCCAGGAAACACTGGCTGGAGGGACGGTGGCCTCAAGGGACAAGCTCTGGAGGTGTCTGTGTTTCTACACAAGCTCCATCCCTTCCACCCACCCCCATCCATGATACAGTTTTGGCAGGGATCCCCAGAAGCACGGACTTCTGGGGCTAGAGAGACTGGGAGGGGACAGGAACATGGACTTGGAGCTGAGAGGTCATCTGGCCCAACATTCTTGTTTTAAAGATGAGGAAATGGAGGCTGCAAAGTCAAAAACTCAGCTAGTCCATGCTTATAGAGAGATCGGAACCTGGCTCTTCCTGACTCCAAGGCCAGGGCCCTGAACCCTGCTGCCCAAAAGAAGTCACAGGGCTTTCTGGAGTAACTCTTTCGGCATCTGAATAAATGAAATCTGGCTTTGGTTTGTTGGACATTGGGATGTGCTAGTTACTGTTGTTCAGTTGTATTCCTGCACTTTGTGACCCCATTTGGAGTTTTCTTGGCAGAATGATGGAAGTGGTTTCCCATTTCCTAGAGGAGGAAACGGAGGCAAATAAGGTGAAATGACTTGTCCAGGGTCACAGAGCTCATAATTGTCTGGCACTGGATTGGAACTGAGGAAGAAGAATCAGCCTTTCTGACTGTAGGCCCATCATTCTGTCCATGATGGCATCACCTAGGTGCCCTTGCAGTTATATCCTGCTTCAAAGATGTTAGAAAAGCTGCATATTTGGTTCTAGTCTGAATTGTTATAGTGGTCATCATCGAATTCTCCTCCTCCTCCTCCTCCTCCTCCTTCTCCTTCTTCTTCTCCTCCTCTTCCTTCTTCTTCTCCTTCTCCTCCTCCTTCTTTCCTTTTTCTTAGCTGTCTTAGTAACAGCTCTAAGACAAAAGAGTAGCAACCAGAGTTATATGCCTTGCCCAAGGTCACCCAGCTAGAAAGCACCTGAATCTAGATTTGAATCCAGGACCTCCCAATTTTAGGCCTGGCACTCTCTTCAGTGTACCACTTAATTGCCCTTATACAGTAGTTCTCTTCCCACCCCATTCTCCATCTTTGATTTGGTTTATCTGTCAGGGAGGAAAAAACCCTGATACTTGATTTGGTTTCATTGAGCGAGAGCCATTGGCACTGTCTGGTTCGTAGTTCATTTTGGATTGGGACAAGACTTCCTTGGGTGGGTGTGTGGCCCTTCCCTGGGCTGGTGGGGGCCTGAGTTGCCCTCTCTTGGTCTTATCCATGAATGTTTGGGCATGGTTCAAGGTCTAAGGGTGTCTTTCCTGCCATTCTGCTGCAAGCCCTGGAGAAGCCAAGGGGCCACTGAGCCCAGGCGCCATCTTGGTTACTTGCATCTCCTGGGTCGCCCTCTTCGTCCCTCCCTGGTGGAATCCCTGACTTAACGTGCAGCTTCGCTCTGCCCTCCCCCCGCCAGGGCTTTGGGGAGCCCTTCGGTCATCCATGTCTTTCCGTCCCCAGCCACGTCGCTCTGTACAGTTGGGTCCAGAAGAGTCTCCCCACGACGTCTGTCCCCATCACAGCGGAAGCTTCTCAAGGGCAAGGACGGCTCGTTTTTTCTCTGTTTGCAGCCCCCAGCAGGGCCTAGAATACAGCAAGTGCTTGAAAAACATGTGTCGAGCTGAACTGAAGAGATTATCGCAGGCCACAAAAGGTCACAATCCATTTGTGGGCCTCCAGTCAGGGTCGGTCCATGGGCAAGCATTGGCCAAATGCCTCCTGGGGGCCGGGCCTTGTTCCAGGCTCCAGGAGGCTCAGAAGTGCCCAGACAAGCATAAAGCCGCTCCTTCCCAGCCTCGAACCCAAGACCCTTCAAGGGCTGCAGAAACATGACTTAGAATGAACCCCATTTAGACTTAATAGAGTCGTCACTCAAACAGCTATCGGGGACAGAGAGGACTAGGAGGGGCTCCGCTCCCACTTGGGGCACTTCCTGCCTCCCTGACCAGAAAAGGCGCAGCGATGGGCCATCAGAGGCCCTTCAGCATTTGGGGAGGGCCCTTTCGGTTGTGTGAGGAGCCCCGAAAGCGTTTAGAAGAGGGCAAGAGGGGGAGGGGAGGCAGCTTTTTCTAAGAGTTGGCCGGGAAGGAAGGAAGGAAGAATCTCTGGCGATGTCCTGGACGGAGAGCAGGGGCTGGTCAGAGCCTCTTGTTTGCCCTCAGAAGGGGAGAAAGAGCCAGTTTCTGGGCAGTGTGGAAGGGACCGTTGGATGGGACGGAGGGAGGATGAGGAAGGGGGTCTGATGGAGAAAGGAGAGCGGATGAGACCAGGACGCTTTAAAGAGGTGTTGAGGCGGTTCAGCGGATACAGCCAGGCTTGGAGACGGGAGGTCCTGGGTTCAAAGGTGGCCTCGGACACTTCCTCACTGGGTGACCCTGGGCGAGTCTCTCATGCCCACTGCCCAGCCCTTAGTGCGGACACTTGTGATGGAGTCTAAGGCAGAAGGGAAGAGCTGTGTGTTTGCTTGTTTGAGGAAGCTTTAGAGAAGGCAGGAGAGCTGCGAAGGGCCACCAGAGAGGAAGGAGACCTTCGCAGGGAAGGCTGTGCTGGGTGTCCAGGGAGAGAAGGCTTGGAACAGCCTCTGGCCTGGAGGGGAAATCGTTTTGGGGCTTCTGGCCTGTCTGGTTCTTTTTGAGCCCTTTTGGGGCTTTCTTGGTAAAGACACTCTAGTGGTTCACCATTTCCTTTTCCGGTGGACAAAAGAGGAAACAGAAGCAAACTGGCTCAGTAACCCGCCCAGGCTGCCTTGCTAGCGAGGATGTGAGGCCGGACCCTTGAGGGCCCCAAGGATGAGTCTTCCTGCCCAGGTGGGGCGCCCCCACACCTGGCTTCTGAGGCTGCCTCCACGGGTCACTGGTGCCCCCAGATCCTTCCCAGAGGCCCTTTCTCGACTCTTTGGATGAGGCCTCAACATCCACCCGAGGAGCAGCAGCATCTGTCTCAGCACCCAATCCTGGCATCTGTCTCAGCAGCCCTTGCCCAGGAGGACCAGCCAGGGCTGGCACTCTCCCTTTCCTCTTTCTTCCCACTTGGAAGCTCACCGCTTTACCTACACAGGCCCTGAGTTCAAATCCTACCTCATCCCTTTCTTGGCTTTTGTCTCCTCATCTGTAACCTGGGCGTGACGCAGTCCTTCTCAGGCTGAGGAAAAGAGGCTGCTAGCGCGATCGCATCGCCCCTTCCTGTTCCTCCTTCCTCCCCTCCCGCCTTCATCTTTTCAACTTCTGGTCTAATCTATTGGACCAAATGCCAGCGGCGGCGACTATGGGTGTATCAAACGCTAGGGGGCCCCCGGCGTCCCCTGGGGCTTCCCCCGCCCAACCCCCCTCCTCAGCCGCGGTCCCTCCCCCATGCGCGCCCCCACCCCGGGGCTGATCCTCCTGCTGCAATATTGATGGGAGATCGGGTGTCTGCGTGGCGCTTCCTCCGGCGGGGCTTGGATGTCTCCATCCGCCTCCGCAGAAGGTGTTGAAAGCGATCGCTTCCGCGGGACAGATGACCCGCAGTTGTGTCTGTGATTTCATCCCGCGGGCCTGGGCTCCGAGGGGCGCGGGGGCCCCACGCAGGGGCTCCCGGAGCGAGAGCCCCTGGGCCTCCCCTCGTTTGGCAGAGGGGCCCACGGAGGCCGCGAGGGAGGGGGCTGGAGGGAGCCGCGGCATCCAGACCGGTCGGCCACAGCGCTGTCCAGCAGGCGCGGCTGCTCCATTTCGGCCTCTGTCCGTCTGCCGCGGTCTGGTGGGCGCCGGACCCTGGAAGGCCGATTTTCTTTCTCTCCTGTGGAGGGCTCAGGCCCACGTTTTCCTCTCCCAGTGCAGGTCCGCCCCGCCGGGCTAGTGATTAGTGTCCCCGGGGATGCCCAGGGCCGAGACAGAATTCGAAGATGGTCTTCCTGGCCCGCTCCATCCCTCGTGCAGCCGCCTCCCTGCCTGCCACATTGTGGTTCAGAGGTGGCCACCGCCTTCCAGGCTGTGACTGCTGACCCGGAGGGAGATCCCTGGCCGGCTGTCTGTCCCGCTGGCCCAAGACTCACCTGGCTGGGTCTGGAGGGGCCAGATCGGGGTTAGGGCAGGAAATGCCGGGGCTCCAGGCCAAGGACTCACTGGCTCACTCGTTTGTCCATTTATTCATTCCATCCATCCATCCATCCATCCATCCATCCATCCATCCAACAAGCATCTCAGAGGGGTGAAGGCTTCTCTCTGGATATATTCTATTCTATTAATAATAGCTGATATTTGTATTGTGCGACTGCAACGTGCTTCATTGACTTTGTGTAATTTGCTTCTCACAACCCTGAGAGGAAAGTGCTATCCTTATCTTACACATGGGGAAACTGAGGCAAGGAGGAAGTGACTCATCCAGGGTCACCCAGTTAGGAAGTGTCTGAGGCTGGATTTGAACTCAGGATCCTCCAGCACTAGGTGCTCTGTGGCACCATCTTGCCCAAATCCTGCCTCTGATACCTTCTGGCTGTTTGAACCAGGACAAACCTTTGAACCTTTTCTATACCTCACTTTTGTCACCTGTAAAATGGGGCTAATATGGTTTTAAGCCTCCTGTACACAAAGCCCATTGTATGAGATGAGATCCTATTTTAAGGTCCGGGAGCACAATGCCAGGCACACCATGGGTCCTTACATGCTTATTCCCTTCCTCCCATTGCAGACTCTGAGGGGTGTTGCCCATGATTACGGCTCCCCACTTACATCTTGTCAGTCTCTGAGTCTTGTCCCCTTCTCGTGTCTCCTCAACTGCCCCACTTTCCCTGTTCCCAGGTGGCTGCCCGTCGTGAGCCCACCCTGGAGCCCTCAAGGCAAAGACCCTCAAAGCCAGCTGCCCCCTCCAGGGCTTCCCTCCTTTGTCCCTCATGGATACCCCATTCCTCCTTTCATGCCCCATTCCTTCAGAGCCCATCTCTAGCTCTCTAGTGCCCCCCAAGTAAATCTCACCCCCCTTTGCCTGGCATTCAAAGCCCTCTACCAGCCCTTTCAGTCTCTTCTCAGCTTACTTCCCTCCACACGTTCCATTGCAAATACAAGAAGTATTTAAAACAGATTACTGACATCCTTCCTATTCATCGCCTCCATTTCCCCCTCTATTCCTCCCAGAGAGGCAGCCCGTATCATGAAAAGTAAGAAAGAGGAAGAAGAAAGGTTCCACAAAACAAACCGACTAGTCCAAAAAGCCTGGATGTTTCCTGCCCTGCTCCGCAGCTGTGGCCCCCCACCTCGGCACGGAAGCGGGGAGCATGGGCTTCCGCCTCCCCTTTGGGCCAGTCATGGATGCTTTACAGGATGGCGTTTCAGTGCTTTGGTTGAGGCTCTTTGGCATCGCCGCAGCCTCCAGGTCGATGGTTTTCTAGGCTCGTTGAAGCAGTCCCTACATCTGCCTTCTCACAGGTCCCTTTCTCATAGGAGACTAAAGATCCTTGCTTTCATGCGCCATCATTGTCTGGCGGTTCTCCAATGGATGGGCATCCACTTTGTCTTCAGTTTTTTCCTATCCCTAAAGCACTGCCATCACTGAGGACATCTGGGGACTTTCTGCTATTGCCCCGGATGGCTGTGAGCCTTTTTGGGTGGTATTTCTGGGTCAGAGGAAATGTTAGTAGTCCTCTTCACATTGTTCCACATAACTTTCCAGAACTGGAACAGAGTCACAGCTCCACCAACAATGTATTTGTGTGCCCTTATTTTCATGACCCTCCCAGAACGGACTATTCCCATTTTTCATTATCTTTGCCAATTTCCTGGGTGTGAGATAAAACCTTAGATTGTTTTTATCTGTGAGTGCTTTCATGTGGTTGCTAGTAGGACCAGCAAACATTTATTGAGTGCCTGCTGTATGCTAGGTTGCTGGCGATACAAAGACATACATGAACAGACCTTGTCCTCAAGGAGCTTGCATTCCATTGAAGGAGACATCAGATACAAGATAGATTTGTATCAATCAACCAAAAAGCATTTTCTTAAGAACCTTACTTTCTGTCTTAATATCAACTCTAAGGCAGAAGGGCAAGGGCTAGGCAAATGGGGTTAAGTGACTTGCACAGGGTCACATAGCTAGGAAGTGTTTGAGGCCAGATTTGAACCTAGGAAGATATCCACTGTGCCACTTAACTGCACTGTTGTGACCATGCCAGGTGCTTAATAAATGTCCATTGAATGCTGTTGAATGAATTTCATAAGCCCTTGTTGTCTTCTTTTGAGCTGTCTCTTCCTTCCCTCTTGGGCACCTGCCTCTCCTAACCCCTAGTTCTCTGTTGTGCACTCTTCCAGTCCTGATTTCCTGGTGTCCTTGTCCTGATGACTAGGCCCCTTTTTTCTACAGGTCAGTGGAGGGGGGGGTAGTGACCAGAATTTGATCCCATTCATTTTCAAGAATGGATCCCAGAACAAGAGCTCAGCCCTCCTTTTCTGCACCCCTTCCAACACCAGAGGGTTCTTAGGTGTCCACTGAGCTCCGTGAGTCGCTCTCTCACTAGCTCTCCAGGAACTTCTTGCTTCTCTCCTCCTGACTTCACCCCTTCTTACCGGGTACCCCAGATTCTTATATTCCTCTGGAATTTGGTGTGGAATATCCTGTAAGATCTCATTTCACAACCCCCATCCTATCAGGAAAACTTTTCCATTAATGGTCATAGAACTTTAGAAATAGTTTAAAACAAGTCATCATTCCCCTCTTCTACCTCCTCTGCCTCCTCCTCATCATCATCTTGGCTAACATTTATATAGCACCTATTGTGTGCACGGCTATGTGCTTTATTATTATTTTATTATAATTATTATCTTCTCTGATTTTCACAGTCCCAAAAGGCAGGTTCTGCTATTATCCCCATTTTACCACTGAGAAAATGGAGGCCAATGGGGCACCCAACCCCATGACCCTACTCAGATAATGTGTTATCTCCCCCATTTCCCCAGTGAAAATCTGGCAAAGATAAATTTCTCCCTACTGCTAACCCTCCACAGAAGGCAATGTCTAGTCTACTGAGGTGACTCAGGAACTCAGAGCTGTGTGAGTCCCTCCCAATGGACACAGCTCAGCATCCAGCTGATTAAGGTGTCCCTTTCACATCAGGTAGGAGGCAGGGAGGGGTGCTGCTTAGATGTTCCCCCTCAGGCATGTAATGCTCTGCCCAGGCAGTTGGAAAGGATGAATGCCAGGTTTCCCAACAGGGTGCCATTTTTTGTTCTCAGTCTCTTTTAAAAGCCCTTTGGGGGGGGGAGCTGGGTGATTCAATGGATTGAGAGTCAGGCCCAGAGATGGGAGGTCCTAGGTTCAAATCTGGCCTCAGACACTTCCCAGCTGTGTGACCCTGAGCAAGTCACTTAACCCCCATTGCCTAGCCCTTACTGCTCTTCTGCCTTGGAACCAATACACAGTAGTGACTCCAATATGGAAGGTAAGAGTTTATTAAATAAAATTAAATAAATAAATAAAAGCCCTCTTAGGGCAGCATCTCCTCCCATGGGGGCATCCTTTGCCCAGCATGTCAATCTTCTAAGCCCCAACCCCAACACATTTGTGAAATATTTTTCTAAACTTGATGCTACTATATCTCTTCCAAAGAGGGTCCAGTGTCTTCTCAGTTTGCTTCTGTGACCTGTATTCTCTTTGACTTGTGTGACTAGGACAGTCTTCTCAGTGCATGGCCATGATAAATAGATTTTGCTTCCAGTTTTAGGTACCAGTGTTGGCACTTTTGGAATGAAAGGAAGTAAGTTTGAGGGGCCTTCAGTGCTCTAAAAGTGAGCTCAGAAAAGGCCTCCCAGAACAGTCTGTTATAAATGGATGTGTCTTCGATAATTACTCAATTCTAATTGAGCACTTATTATGTGCCTGGCCTTATAAATACAAAAGCAGAAATGAGAGTCCCTGTTTTTCAGGATCAGAGACTACTGAGGAGAGGAGAAAACAACAAATACACAGATAAATTAATACAGAGTAAGTAGGAATAAAGTGATTTCTTCTCTCTTTTTGTTAAGAGAAGAAGAGCAAGAGTAATAGGGAATAAGGAAAGAAAGGCCTCTTCAAAGCTGAGCTATGAAGGGTATTAATACTTCTCAGAAGCTGGGATGAGAAGCCACAGGATGCTGGCAGGGGGAAATTCTGTTCAAAAGGGGAGATGGAATGTTGTGATTAGGCTATGACAAATTGGCCAGCTTGGCAGGAACAGAGTGCCTGAGAAGGAGGAAAGAAATCATTCCAGAAGGATAATAATGATAATAATTCAAATTTCTGGCCTGAGCTATCACAATAGCCCCCCAATAGTTCTCTCCCCACCCCATTCTAGTCTATCCTCCCCCCAAATGACAAAAAATAACACAGAGATCTGACTATGTCACTCACTTGCTTGAGAATCTTTGATGGCTTCCCATTGGCTCTAGGATCAAGTACCTTCAGCCTGGCTCCTACCTACATTTTGGGCATACTTTTATATTACTCCCCTTTAAAACTTCCTGAGTGAGCATGGCAGAGCTACCAAGGGCTTAGTCTTTCCGGGGAGTCCTATGTCCCTTTCTTGGGGCAGAGACTTAACATCAAAGAATCAAGGGATTATTCTAGCTCAAAGAGAACTTGGCCTTCCTCCAGGCTGGCCCCCTCATTTGACCCTGGAGGAAGCTGTGGCCCAGCTCAGAAGGAAGACAGACTGGTATGTGACAGCCCCAGGTCTTCTGCCTCTCTGTTCTCCTCCCTCGGAATCCCGCTCAGGACAGGGCTAGAAGAGTCGGGTCACTCGGGGCTTGTAATGGAATCTCAGCCTGCCAGGCTTGATTTCAGGGTTCTCGTCGTGTGGGGCAGGATTTTCTTTGGCCATCGGCTTATGTTACAGCAGAGGTAGCCCCTGCATAATGTATGCCAGGGCCTAGTCGAGGTGCCAATGTCCCTGGAAAGAAGAGAAAAAAACCAAAAAGGGGGGGGGAAGGGCCAAACTTTTGGCTGGCTCTCCAAGAACCTTTGGTGGGTCACAGGACACCAGATTGCCCATGGCTCGGCCATCCAGCAACATAAGTTGCCATTTACCCAGAATCCAATCTTAATGCCCAGATAACTAGTTTCCTACCCGGAAGCTGCAGAGTGATAGATAATGCTCACAAGCATGCCTGTGAGACAGAGAAAGTGCTTCTTGGAGTCAAGAGCACCTGATGCATCCTCTGCGACCCTGGACCTTCCATTGCTTTGGGCACCTCCCTAAGCCAAAGGCTTCCCTCCTCACACTCATGACTTTAAATGCTTAAAAGAAAGTGCATCGGATTCCCCTGGAAGCGAATTATCAAACTGTGGCCATTAAAAACACCTTTAAAAAGAAATGGACAGCTCCAGTGAGGGACGCTGCTGGGAATTTATTCATCTGATATCTGCTGCTCCAGCCAAGGGCAAGTAACAACAGAATAGCTACTTTTCCCACAAGGCAGATTTGATTGATCCATGGATTGCTATTCCTGACACTCTGCCAAGGAGAATGTGCCCTTAGAACAGCCCCATTCCCTGACCATTCTGCCCAGGGGGCTGAACGTGAAATTAAGAAGACCTGGGTTTGAATCTTGCCTATAGTGTGCACATGTGACCCTGGCACTATTGTTAATTCATTTCTCTGAGGCTCCATTTCCTTCTCTGTAAAGTGACTGGGTAGGACTACATCGGGTCTAGATCTTCTGATACACACTTATTCATGCGCCCTCAGCCACCAGTGGCTCCATTCCCAACCACCCCTGAACTGTAGGGTTGGACCTTGGAGATCCTTTGGTGCAACTATGCAGCCTTCAACACTCCTGTGGGGAGCAACCAGATTAAAGAGTAATTGGACAGACCAGTGAGAGGGGCTCCCCGAAAGGGGACCTTTCCCTCCCTTTCCCTCTTTGTCTCCTCAGGGCTTAGCAGAGTGCTCAGTATGGAGGCAGCACCCCACAAATACTTATTCGAGCCAAGTCAACAAGAATTCATTAGGCTCTTATTCTGTGCCATTCACTGGAAGAGCAAAACCATGGTCCCTTCTCTGATTACTTATGTTCAAGTGGGGTGGGGGACAATATGTAAACTTTCCCTCTCCTTCCTCCCCTTCCCTCCCTCCCTCTTTCCTTTGCTTCTTCCCTTCCTCCTTCCCTTCTTCATTCCTTCATTCCTTTCTTCCTTCCTTCCTCCCTCCTTCCCTTCCCTTCCTCCCTTCTTCATTCCTTCATTCGTATCTTCCTCCCTCCTTCTCTCCCTCCTTCCTTCCTTCATTCCTTTGTTCATTCCTTCCTTCCTCCATTCCTTTGTTCCTTCCTTCGTTCCTTCCTCCCTCCCTCCCTCCTTTCTTCCCTTTTTGATTCCTTCATTCCTTCGTTCCTTCCTCCCTCCCTCCTTCCCTTCCTCCCTTCTTCATTCCTTTGTTCATTCCTTCATTCGTATCTTCCTCCCTCCCTCCTTCTCTCCCTCCTTCCTTCCTTCATTCATTCCTTTGTTCATTCCTTCCTTCCTCCATTCCTTTGTTCCTTCCTTCGTTCCTTCCTCCCTCCCTCCCTCCTTTCTTCCCTTCTTGATTCCTTCATTCCTTTGTTCCTTCCTCCCTCCCTCCTTCCTTCCTCCCTCTTTCCTTCCCTTCCTCCCTCCCTTCTTCCTTCTTTCTGACTGGCAGAATTTCCAGGGCTCAGCCATGGCCAGTCTCTTCTCCCAGGTCATCGCATCTCATTGGCCCAGGAGCAAAGGGCTCTTCACAGTCGGTGCGCCCTCATTCTCTGCACTTGGGGACAGTGTGCCTCCCCCATTCCCGGCCCCCTGCCCCCCTTCCCCGGCTTTCTCATTTGGAGAATGTGGAGAATGAAGGACTCGTGTCCAGGGTCCCGCTGAGCTCTCAGGCTCCACTCATAATGCTAGTGAAGCTCTCAGGCAGCACCGCGCAGGTCTTGGGTCCCGGGTGGCTTCTGGGGTCCCACCCGCTTCTCTGTGAGGCTCTCTTGGCCGTCCCAGAAGGTCCGACTTTGGGTGCTTCCAGGATTGACGGTTTTGTCCTGGGCAGAAAGAAGGGGCTGGTCCCAGGGGAGGCCCCCACTTCCTCCTGACAGCTTCAGGTAAGAGATCCAGCACCCGCCTCGGTGAGCCGGCCACCTGATACGGAGAACGCAGGCCTTCAAATATTGATGGCGCTCGGCCATCCTCGACTCCCTGACCTCTCGGCAGGAGGCCGGTGTCCGGCCCCATGGGCTGTCCAAGCGTGTCCAGGCTGGTGGGCTGGGAGTCCCAGCCTCTCCTCCTCCCGGTGAGTGCCCTGGGGGTGGCAGCCGGGGTCTGACCTCTGCCTGGGAGCCCCGGGGTGCTGGGCCCTCCTCCCCTGGACCCCGAGCCCATCAACTGGCACTGCCAATGGCCCCCACAGCCTTCTCCTGAGTGGTCTGGCAGGGGCCGCAGAGCCTTCTCTGCCTTGGGAAGGATCCGGCTCCCTTGGGTCCCTCCTGAGCCCTGAGTGCTGAGGGTTAGGTTTCACCCGCAAATCTATCCCTCCTGGAAGGCTGGGATGAAGTGGATCTCCAGAGGTGGCCCTTTTCCATTCACAGAAGGCACTGAAAACCTGTCTGGTCCCGTGGGAGGACCGCTGGGCCCACAGGCAGGACAGACAGGGGCAAAGCCCGGCTCTGACAGTTCCTAGCTGTGTGACCCTGGGTAAGTCATCTAACCTCTCTCCTCCTCAACTTCCTCATCTGTAAAACAGGCAGCAGCAAAGCCTGCTAGGAAGGGGCTCGTGTGTTGGGTCAGGGGACCAGGGCTCAGCCATGGGCTTTGCCACTGACTATCTGTGTGACTCTGGATGAGTCATTTCCTTCTCTGGGGTTCAGTTTCCTTCTTTGTAACATGATGGCACCAGACAAGGGGGCCTCGGTGGTTCCTTCCAGCTCTGAGCCCAGCCCTGGTCCTGAACCAGAGGAACACCTGGGGGAGGGCTGCAGGGGGCAAAGACCTTCCCTTACTCTGCCCTCCTCTGCTTCATGGGGGAGGAGGAGGAGGAGGAAGAGAAGGAGGAGAAGGAGGAGGAGGAGGAGGAGGAGGAGGAGAAGGAGGAGGAGGAGGAGGAGGAGGAGAAGGAAGAGGAGGAGGAAGAGGGCGGTGGAGGAGGGTGGAGGACCAGGGCTGGCACTGCTTTGGGTTCCTCAGGGCACATTTGATGGCAAAGGCAGAGTGAACAGGGGAGGACTTGCAGCCAGAGAAGGCAGGGAGAGCCCCCAGGGAAGGGGGAAGGGGTCTGGGGGGGGGCTCGTGGCCAGCTCCCCAAAGACAGCCGGGTGCTGGGCTTCACGCCCGTCCTGCGCATGCTCACTGCTCTCCAGTTTGTCCCTGGTGCTGGGACAGGCGGGCATCTGGGTTCAAAGGAAGCTGGAACTAGGATGGGGCGATCGGCTGAGTCCGAGTGTGGTTGGAGACTCCCCAGAGGGGTTGCTTATGGGGGAGGGAAGTGGATCAGCCCTAAGGACCTATTCCTGCCCCTTGTCCTGTGCTGTTGGTGTGGCCCCAGAGGAGTCTGGGAAGGTCCCCCAGGTCTGCCCTCAGAGAAGGGGCCCTCTGGGTGGCTTCTGGAAGGCAGCAGTCCTTGGACAGAGGAGCCTCCTGGGTGAGGAAGGGCCTGGAAGGGCCTTTCAGCCTTGGGAAACGGGGCACTCTGGGCCCCCCAGAGGTCTGGGAGCTAGTGGGTCTTGGTACAAGTCACTGGCTGAGACCCCCCCAAGAGCAGCAAGAGCAGCTCAGAGGAGTTCCCAGGGGCCAGTGTGGCCAGGAAGAAAGGGAGCAGAAGCCCAGGAGATCATTCTTGCTCAAGGCTTTAGTGGGGGATCTGACCTCAATTCAAGGGTAAGATTTCAAGAACCAGGGGGCAGCTGGGTAGCGCAGTGGGTGGAGAGTCAGGCTAGAGAGGGGAGGTCCTGGGTTCAAATCTGACCTCAGACACTTCCCAGTTGTTCTAATCAATCATTTCCATTTGGACGTCTCATAAGCTTTTTCTTGTATCTCTCTTTAGACTCAGGTATTATAGCTTTATGGGGAGCAGAGAGACAGACAGAGACAGAGAGAGACAGAGAGAGACAGAGAGAGACAGAGAGGCCATGATTTAAAGGTCTTAAAAAAAACAGAAAAAAATGGGTCAGATCAATCATTACAAAAACAGACAGTCTTTTACCCTCCCTTCCTGCCTGTGAACTCTGACCTCTGCAGTGCACGGATGTGGAGGTGTCATCCCTCCCATTCCTTCTTTAGGATCTGGGAACAGTGAGCTTGTGTTATCTCACACAGTTGTTTCTGGCCTTCTACAATGTTGTGGTCACTGTGTAGACCGATTTCGAGCTCTGTTTACTCTACTCTGAATCAGGTTCTGTAAGTGTGTCTGCGCTTGTCCGTGAGCCTCACGTTCCTCAATCTTTATGGCATAGAAAGATTCCATTACATTCAAGTATCACAGTTGGTTTAGCCACTGCCCAGTCAATGAGGATCTACTTTGTTTCCAGTTCTTTGGCACCATGAAGCGTGTAACTGAGAATATTTGGATTATGTAGAGATTATGTTGGTGTGTAAAAATTATTTTGGTATCTAGAAAGCTTTTGCTTTTGTCAGTGACTTCCTTGGAGTACATGGACCACTAGCAGTGGGACCAATTTTAGTCCATTTTCTTGCATAATTTCCAACTAATTGCATAAATGGTTGGACCAATTCACAGCTCCACCAACAATGTATTAGCATACTTGCCTACAAGACTATCAGATGGGCATCAATCTGCATTGGTAGAAGGATGTCTCTAGACTGATGAAATGCTTTTCACTTACTCATCTGTATCTGTGTTGTTTTTCTTGTAGAATATCTTACTTCACTGCAATTCAATTCAACTTAGTTCAGTTAAACTCCTGCCTGTTACTTTCTGGTTAGGTAATCCAGGACAAGTCAGTTAACTTCCCAATTAGCTTCCTCAGTTTCCTCATTTAAGGTGACCTTATGCAATGGGCCTGCTCTCAAGGATCTTTCTCTCTCTGCTCATCTGAAGGGCTGAACACAGGGGAAAGTGTCGTGGCCGAATATGGCATCTACACCGGAAACTGTGGTTCTAGACATCAACAACACCGAGGGCATCACAGAGCCCTGCACAAGGAGGATGCGTCATAAATGCTTGTTGAATTCAGTTCTGGATTCCCTGGCAAAAGCCATGCATGCTCTGGGACATCCATCTCTGTCCCTGTGTCCCCAGAGCTCTGCCTGGTGGCCGGCAGACATTCGGTGCCTAGTTGGTGCTTCTTGACTTCTCTTGTAAGGGTAGTGGATGTCCAGCCAGAGTACTTGGCTTCACGACAAGCTCCCAGGAGCATCGAAGGACACAGGCCGACTGTGCCTGATGTAAAAAGATAGTCTTTAAATGGCTTCTAAATTTACTCTCTTTTATTTCATTAAGTGCCATCAGGTTCTCCTGGGAGGATCACTAGAAACCATCATCACTGGTGATGAACTGGAAAGCATCTGAGGCTGGAAATGTGGCCATGGCCCCCCTCGTCCAGGGTCCTTGGAGTCCTTCTGAGGCTGCTAAAGAGGCCAGCATCCTCCAGAACCTGGACAAGGGCCATTATCTGCCTCCCCTCCAGTATTCCCCACTGCCCCCATCTCCTTTTGTAAGTTAGTGATGCTGTACTGCAAGGCAGGAAGACCTGGGTTCAAATTCTGCTTCGATACTTCCTACATGTGTCATCCTGGGCAAATCCCTCAAATTTCTCAGGTTCATTTTCTTCATCCATAAAATGGGGGGGGGGGTCTAAGAAATCAATGCCCTTTCCAAGCTCAAAGCCTATGCTCTTAATACTGTGTCTAGATGAAGGGCCAGAGCTATTATGCTTTCATTTGCAGTACCCAGCTAGGCTAGGTGTAGACCAAAAGAGGGAATGAAATCAGTAGCATTAAAAGACGATTTTTTTGAGGCTGTTTCCCCATCTTCCTGAGGCTGAAAGCACCGTCCTAAAAGCATCACTGCTGCCACCCCAGCCCCTGGATCCTGGAGCTGCTTGGAGGCATCTACACGGGCCTGACTCAAAGTGGGATCATTGCCAGGGTCCCGAGCTTCCACCTTTCCTGGCTCCTTACTGATGACAGTCTGGTTCCTTCCCCTCAAGGTTACCATGAAATACACCGAGGATAAAGGCCCCGGGCAGGGGAACAAGATGGAATCAGAGGATGCCACCAAGGACGGCTTTGCCTCACTTCCACTGGATGAACTGAACCCATCAGATATCGATGCTCTGGTGCCCACGGAGGATGAGAACGGCCACCCCATCCCAGAATGGAAGCGGCAGGTCATGGTGCGCAAGCTACAGGCCCGCCTCTGGTCCGAGGAGATAATGGAACGGAAGGTATGGTGTTCTGGGAGAGGGGAGGCAAGAAGCTTGCAGGCTCCCATCATCCCTGCCCTCAGGGACCTTACACTCCCAAGGGAGAAGTCAAAAGGCCATGGGAGTGACCAGAAGCACAGCCAGGGGGTCACGAAGGCTGAATGGCTGGTCTCCCTCACCAAAGTAGAGCTCCCTGGACAAACTGACCCACGGGAAAAGGCAGAAGGGGGCCATGATGGCAGGAATAGGGAGAGAAGGGCAGAACCCAAGAGAGCCCAGAAACTAGTGGTCAGAATGGAGACAGGGTTGTGGTCAGAGCACAGGGAAGGGCTTGGGAGATGGGGAGGAGGCACACAGGAAGCCAGCCACAAAGGGACCTTAACCCTGAAGCAGCACCCAGGCAGCCTCTTCCATCCTCCAGTGGGCACCTGCAGACTAGAAGGGAAGTCCTGTAGGGTCGGACTATAGAAGGGACAAGGCATTAGGGACTGGATAAATAGAGTCAAGCACCAGTTCCAGACTCTCGGATGGGTGGAAATACATCAGTACCTGATGGATGAGAAATCTTATTGGCCGATCGTCAAACCAAGTCTTTGGTCATGGGGAACAGCCCAACACTGCTCTCTGCAAGTCTCTCACCTTGTTCTGAAAAGGCAGAGGAGACCCCTCCTACCCTCCCCCCACCCCTGGCGATGGTGTGCTGTGCTCTCATTCCGGAGAGCCCCTTACGTTAGATAGCTCCTGTTCAGAGGAAGATCAGCGTCCCTCAATCGCAGCTGTGAGCCCCCACCAACGTTTCCTTCACCAGACCAACCACAGGGCACACTTTCAATGCAGAAAGTGGTGTTAAATAGCAAAGTAACGCTACTGATGAGGGAAATACCCCTAATAAACAGAGGGGTACACCCCCGGAGTATGTATTTTGCTAAGTAGAGTGCCGTGACAGGTGGCACCGTAATTAGAGTGCCCGGGAATCAGGAAGACTGAAGTTGAAATTCAGAGACAGAAGTTTACCAGCAGTGTGACCTGTTTGCCTCAATTTCCTCATCTGTGAAAAGGAGATAACACCAGCCCTTACTCCCCAGGATTGTCATGAGGACCCAATGAGATTATCACTGTAAAATGCTTGGCGAAGTGCCTGGCATATCGTAAGCACTATCAAAATATCTGCTGCTGTTATTGTTATTCAGTTCACAAGAGCATTACTGGAGGCATTTCACCTTTGAAGAGACTTTCTGGATTGCTGGTAAACACTCAGTGGCCCCACTGGAGGTGTCCGCAATGAGGGTAGAGTGCTTGAGATTTAGGTGGTCCCCATCCCAGGGGTCAGCAGAGTCTGGCACGGATGCTTTGCCATCATCTTCTTGATTCTGTCTGATGCGGGTACCATAGTCTGATCCCTTGTTTGGTGGCCACTGCTGACGATGACCAAAGCAGCTAACAAGAACCCAAGACAACTGAATTCTTGTTGCTCTTCAACAATGACCCTAGAAGTTGACCCAAGGCCACTGCAAAACAGGAGTGGTGAGGCCCTCGGAAGGTGGCATTCTGTTCTGAAGCCTGGGCGGGAGAGGAGTCTGCTGGTCTCTTGTCCCCCAGGAGACAGCCTTGGCTCCTGTGATGTGGAGGGGAAATGGGGCAGAGGGAGAAAGTGGGAAGGGGAAGACTGCCTTATGGGAGTCCCTGTAACTCTGAGGAGGCAGATCCACTGAGAAGTAGTCTGGAGGAAGATCTGTCCAGCGTGGGCTCCAGGAAGCCCCATCTCCCCCTTCCCTGCCCTAAAAAATCATTTAACCCAAGGGCCACTGCGGCCTGTTCCCCAAGAGTATTCTCTTTGGGGGTGGGGAGTGGTTATCTTTGGTCCTTCCCGGACAGGCAGCAGGGACCCATCACCACTGTCTCTCCCTCTCTCCCTGGCAGCATGGGGGCCAGAGCTCTGCCGAGCCGGGGGCCTGGAGGTACTCCCAGAGCCACCAGGCCATCCTGGGCCCCTACGGAGAGCTGCTGACGGAGGACGACCTGGTGTACCTGGAGAAGCAGATTGAGCACCTGCAGATGAGGAGGCGCTGCCAGGAGTACGAGAGTGAGCTGGGGAGGCTGGCAGAGGAGCTGCAGACCCTGCTGCCCGCTCCCATGGTCAACATCACGGTCAACAGCCACTTCCTGGGCCCGGAGAAGGCGGCCTCCTGCCCTCGGGCAGCCGTGGAGGAAGGCCAGGCGCTGCCCTACTGGTGCAGCCACATCTCGGGGATGGTGAGGAGCCTGTCGCTGCTGCTGAAGGACATGAATGGCCCAGCAGGGCCCAAGGAGGCCCCCCAGCTGGGGACCCCCATCCAGGTAAGGGGGGCTGTCGGGGGCCCCTCGGGGAGCCTGGCGGAGAGGGAGATCCTGGAGTGTGGTGTGTCGGTGAGAAGCCTCCGGGATGGCTTCGAGAAGAGGGGCAGGGTGCCCTCCCAGAAGGGCCCGGGGGCCTCCTGGGAAGCCGGCGCCCCCCTCCCCTTCCCCGGGGTACAGAGCGCCACTGGGGCCAGCGAGAGGCAAGCTTCTGGGGATCCCGAAGAGGCCAGCGACTCGGGCATCAGCTGCGAGGAGGCGTCCTCCGAGGCGGGTACCTGCCCGGTGCCGGATTCCTCCAGCCTGAGGAAGGAGCGGATCGTTATGCTCTTCCTGAGCCACTGGAAGAAGTCGGCCTACACGCCGGCCCTGAAGACGGCGGCCAGGAAGGACCTGGAGTCGGCCGGGGCCGGCCATGCCACCGAGCAGCCTCCCCTCGGGGCCCCCGGCAGGTTTGGTCACCTGCTCCAGCAGAGAAACGTCATCTCCCACCTGCTGGGCCACTGGAAGGACGTCATCGGTCACGTGCCCGCCCGGCAGCTCCGGCGCCTGAGCCGCCAGCGCGCCACCTACTCCCCCGAGATGTTCCTGCCCCACGTGGACGGGGCGCCCGTGGACTACCACAGCCTCACGCTGGACCTCTTCATGCTGGGCTACTTCCAGCTGCTGGAGCTGGAGCTGCCGCCCGACGAGCGCAAGATGCGCCACCTGCTCTGCTTCGAGGTCTTCGACCACCTGGGCGGCCACGGCTGGGAGACGGTGCGCAGCTTCCACAAGGCCGTCACCGACGAGGTGGAGGCCGGCCGCCGCGCCTGGAAGGACGGCTTCGAGGACATCAAAGCCCGCTTCTTCGGCGGCTGCGGCGGGGAGAAGCCTGCGCTGGACGCCGAGCCTGTCCGCAAGTCGGGGCTGACCTCCATCGAGCCGCCTCTGCCCCGGGCCTCGGGCCGGCCCGGCCCCCCGGAGCCCAGGAGGCCCTGCGGCCGCCCCGAGCTCGGAAGCTTCCAGGGTGAAGACATCTGTGGCTACATCGGCCGGAGCTTTGCCTTCTGGAAGGAGAAGGAGGCCGAGATGTTCCATTTCGGAGACTGAGGCCCGCAGGCCGGTGTGGGGGCGGGGCCTGGGGGGCGGGGCGCGAGGGGCGGGGCCTGGGTGTGCCTGTCTTGTGTGGGTGTAGATGGGGGGGGCTTAAAAACCACTGGAGGGACAAGCCACAGCAGGGGGTCCGGCGGCCCCACTTGTCCAGGTGGATGTTTTTCCAATTCAGGATGGAAGCCGAGACTGGACAGGCGCCTGCTGGGCCCCCAGATCTATTTGCCCAGCTGGGAAGCTAGGAGTGCCCGCGTGGCCTCCTCTCTGCCCCTCTGGTCCCCAGGGGTCCCGGTGTGGAAGCTCTGTCCTCTGAGTCATAAGGGGCAGAGGGAGCCAGTCATGTGACTGGAGAGACGCCCTCTCAGGAGGCGGACCCAGAAGCAGCCCCCTCTCTGTGGTCCTCAGCGTTAAAGAGGGCCCCAGAGACTCTCTCCCTTTTCCCCAAGTGCCGGGTGCTCAGAGCCTCCAGGGCCCCCCCACTGGTCAGGCCAGAGGCGAGTGGCCTCCCACCACAGACAGTCTCCTCCTCCCTCAGTGCCCCATCAGGAAGATGGGAAAGCTTGTACTTGGGTGCAGCCTGTGTAAGGAAGGGGCTTTGGGCTGGCCACAGAGCACCCCCAGGGCTCACCCAGCACCCCCACCGAGGCCAGGCAAGCATTTATTAAGGATAAGGGAGGGGCAAGGGGCCACCTTACCCTCACGGGAGTAGCTAAGAGCCAAGGTGAGGGACAGGAGGTCCTGGGTTCAAATGTGGCCTCAGACACTAAACCAAGACACAGGATGGATTCTAAGATGAGAGGTAAAGGCGTTAACCACACACACACACACACGCACGCACACCACACACAAATGCACACACATGTGCACACACATACAACACATGCACACACAACACACACGTGTGTGCACATACACATGAGCGTGCACACACATTCACACACATACCACACACTGTACACGTGCTCACACACACATACCACACATGCACACACACCACACACACACAACGCACACACACAGGCACATACACACCACACACTGCACATGCACACACACACACCACACATGCACACACACACTCACACACACAAGCGCACACACACCATACACACAACACACTCACTCACACACACACATACCACACACGCTCACACACATACACACACACCACACACACAATGCACACACACACAGGCACATACACACCACACACCACACATGCACACTCACACACACACCACACACTGCACATGCGTGCACACACACACACTCTCTGGTAAGGAAACCAAAGGAGCGGAGGACATCAAGATGGCGGGAGCTGTTGGTGAGGCTGGCCAGAGGCAGAAACAGCAGCGACGTCCCAGGATCCGGAGACAGAGGACAGACCGCGGTGGAACGAGGCTCCCTGAGCCAGAAGGCTGCCAGGCTGCCAGCAGCCGCTGAAATAGCTCCGCTGGGAGAGCAGCAGAGCAGAGATCCCGAAGGTCCCCGGTTCGGTGCTGGGTTTGGCTCTGGGAAATATTTTAGACGGTGCCGCAGAGTGGGCAGAGCCCCGGCCCTCCCTCGGCCTCTGGGGATTTCTTATTGGAGGGGTCTATTGATTGGAGCCCATCGATGGACTCTTGGGCGGCACTAGGAGGGAGGCAGCCTTGACCCAGACGGGGCCGTACATTCCAGCAGGGACAGACCGCCCGGTGGGGAGCAGCCTGGGGCCGGGCTGTTCCCTTCTGATGGGAGGGAGGTCGAGGCAGAGCCTGTCGTGTGGAAGAGGGAAGAGCCTCGTTCTGCAGGGCCAAGAGAGAGGCGCAGCCCGAGAGGGGCTGATGGGGCAACCCTCCAAGCAGCAGCTGGACGTCCCCTCGGCAGAGGCTCGACGCTTTGGACTAAGCAGCCTCCATGGAGCTTCCCATCTCGGACTGAGTCCGAGAGGCACAAATGGCAGTAGTGAGCCTCGTCTCCCAGCAGCCCCAAGAAGCCGAAATAGCTCAGTTGGAAGAGCGTTAGATTGAAGATCTTGAAGGTCCCTGGTTCGATTCCGGGTTTCGGCATGTGGGGAACATTTTAAGCAGGCCGGCACTCTATCTGGGAGCTCCTGGAATCATTTCCAGCCTCCGTTTTCTTGCATGTAAGATGAGGGCGCATTCTAGCACCTTCTGAATGAGGCGCTCTAGGACCCTCAGCAGAGCACCCACAAGGAATGTGGGAGGCTTGGGCTCCTGAGTAGGGGGAAGGCTCCAAGGATGCAGCAGAAGGGCAAAGGGATGGTGCAGCTGGCCAGGCTGTGGCACCGGCGGGCCAAAGACTGGTGGTGAGCCCTTTCATTTCCCAGACGCCTCTAGGAACATCTGGTGCACCAACTAGGAGCCAAAATGGCTCTGTTGGGAGAGCGTTAGACTGAAGATCTAAAGGTCCCTGGTTCAATCCCGGGTTTTGGCAGCTGGGGAACATTTTAGGCATGTCAGAGTGCAGTGGGTTGATCCTGGGACCTGGGTTCAAATCCGACCTCTTGTGGCCTTGATGAGGGGGGAGGACCATGAGGAGCAGATTCCCCAAATGCTTTTATTCTATGGGTGGTGCGATGGCTCTCCCACCTCCGCCTTCCGTGCTTCATCTTTCTACCCCCCACGCCGGGCATCTCTCTGGCTTTTCCTCACAGCCTCCGGTCTGGAGGTGCCCGTAGCCCCACCTCAGATGTGTGCAGCTGATAGGGGTCCCCGGGCCAAGCTGCAGGAGGGGAGGCGGGGGAACATGATGCCTAATGGTGAGAAGACAATCTGGGTTCTTTCCGACCTGACTGCAACCTGAGAGTGGGAGGCTCATGGTCCGCCAGCTCCTGGCAGACCATCTGTTTCATTGGCATTTTGCCAGCAGCTCATGCTGTACTAGAGAGGGACACGTTCTGAGTTCCAAACCCCCTTTTGCCCTTTGATAGCTGTGTGACCCTGGGCAAGTCATTTGACCTGTCTGAAATGAGAGGTTTGGACTTGATGGCCTCAGAGGCTGCTTCTAGCTCTATATAAAAGAGTGAATGAATAAAAATGTGAATGAATAAGGCTTTCACGTGGCTGAGGGAGGCCTGGGGTGGGGGGAGATCCTTTGCAATGTGGCAGGGTCCAATGGAAGGAGCCCTGGCTTTTGGAGTCAGGGGACCTGGGTTCAAATCACTCCTCAGAGAGTTGCTAGCTCTGTGACCTTGGGCAAATCCCTTAGCCTCACTGAGCCTCAGTTTCCTTCTCCGCAAAATAAGGGCATTAGACTGTCTGAAGTAACCCAGGCTTGGGCTGGGAGCAAGCCGAATCCAGAGAACAATTTCTAGGTTAACAACATCAAAAGAGACGGCTTGGATGTGGAGGGATGTTTGTAAAGCACTGCAAACCTTAAGGCTAAGGAAATGCTGGCCGGCTGCAACCGTGTAGAGTGCTGGGCCAGGAGTCATCTTCCTGAGTTCACATCTGGTTGCTGTGTGAGTCCCTTAACCCGGTTTGCCTCAGTTTCCCCATCCGTAAAATTAGCTGGAGAAGGGAATGGCAAACCACTCCAGGACCTTTGCCAAGAAGAGCCGGACACCACGGAAATGACCAGGCAGCCAAAGCCATCACATTTACAAAGGGCTCCAAGGTTGGCAACGCACTTCGCCAATATTCCCTTTTGCACGATTATTGCTTCCATTTCACAGATGAGAAAACTGAGGCAGACAGAAGGAAATGATTTGCCCATGGTCATACAAGGAGGCTGAATTTGGACTCTGTGGGACTCCGGGACCCTGTCCCGTGGTACACCCAACACCCAACATGGCCGATCATGATCCCTAGAAATAAAATGGAAACTGAACAAGAGGGGAAACAGGAAATAAAGACTTCCCAGGCTGCTTGCTTGGAGGGGAACCCTTTGGTTTTCAAGTGTCCCCCAGACAGCTGCGCTACTTTCTCTGAGCCACTAGAGGGCGAGTCCCTACAGTCCATTGGGTTCTCTTCCGATGACTATCATGGACTTTTCTTTGGGCCGACACTGGTGAGGTCATCAGCAACCTCCCAAAGACCCTCTTGTCACCCCAAGTTAAAGATGAGGAGCCGGAGGCTTTCCCGGAGAGTGGCACAGACACTTGCCCAGGGCTGCACAGCTAGGAAGTCTACAGAAGGATTCGAACTCGGATTTTCCTGCCTCAGAGGTATAATTAGAATTCTGTACCCCAGGACTCCGTCTCCCAGAATCCCGCTTTGGTCCTCAGGTCACGTCCTTACGTTTTGGAGACAAAGTTCCTGTAAGGCGGCCCTCTCTCGCTCTCCTCTTTATTCGGGTTTTTCCTTTTGTCCTTTTGGTTCCTCTACTTCAAGGGATTACCAATAAATCTTGTCAAGTAGAATACTTGGAGTTGTTGGATATTCATCTAACTCAAACCCCAGAATGCTCTCCGGTGCACCACCCTGCCTCAAGGACCCAAAGACCCTTCAGATCCTCCCCCAGCCAGGGGGATGAAGAGCCCCATGACACCCTTCCTTTCCTGCTCCTAGGACCCCGCTTGCCTTTTGTGGGCCCCCCTGGGGGTGGAGATGGCATCTGCTCCCCTCAGACTCTCTGGGCTTGACCAAAGGCATTCTATGTCCCTGGGAGATGGCTCCTCCCACCCCACTTTGGGGGCTTTTGGTTGGGCGCTTAGGGAGGCGGCAGAGACAGTGGCAGGCCAAAGCCCTCCTCTGTTGACATTTAGCTTTGCCCCCCCCCCCCCATCCAATCCAGCCATGGCTCAGCCACCTCTACCCCACCTCGCTGATTCTCTGGCTTCAGTCCTCCTTTTTCAGTGACTTGAACCCATTTTAATGATTCTTATTTTTCTTTGCATTCTTATCCTTTCCCATTGACCACAGACTGTAAAAACACAAAACAGCTCCTACCTTTTGTCTTAGAATTGATATTAAGTGTTGATGCTAAGATGTAGAGCAGTAAGGGCTAGGCAATTGGGGTCAAGTGACTTGCCCAGGGTCACACAGCTAGGAAAGGTGAGGTCAAATTTGAACCCAGGACAGCCTATCTCTGGGCCTGGCTCTCTATCCACTGAGCCACCCAGCTACCCCTCTCTTCTTGATCGTAATCAAGAAGTCTAGGTAGTCGGGAGTGGGGGCGGGGAGCCCAGTTCATTGGCTGTGGCTGACAGTTACACTTCATTCTGCTGGGAGAGGAGAGGCTGGAATGATTTCCTCACCCAAACTGGAGTGTGGAGTTCATGCTAACCTGGATGGACGACTCCTAAAGTCCTCCGCTAGACATCTCTGGGGTATGCAGACGACCCTCCCGTGGCAGCTAAAACTTAGCTCTGGCAGCTCTTCCCCAACAGCAAGCCACATCAAGCACAGAAAGACGAGGCTGGTGTTTTTACCTACAACTCTCTCCAATAACAGCAGCAATAATTGATGCTGAAAAAGCTCTCACTTCCATCTTGCAAAGCACTTTACACAGTATTTCATTCAGTTCCCACAACAATCCTGGGAGGGAAGTGCTATTACTATACTCATTTTACAAATGAAGAAATTGAGGCCACCAGATGGAGGTTAAATGACTTGCTCAAGGTCATACAGCTAGGAAGTGTCTGAGGATGCATTTGAACTCAGGTCTTCCTGATTCCTGGCCCAGCACTCTTAGGCACTGAGCCACCTGGTTGCCTTTTCTTTCTCTAACTTCCTCAAATATGCCATTTCTTATGGCACAACAATATTCCATTCTACACTTAGCTGTTTCCTAGTCAACAAACATCACCTTTGTTTCCTCTTGTTTGCTGCTACAAAAAGAGAGACAGAGAGAGAGATGGGGGAGAGACACAGAGAAATGGGGAGGAGAGAGACAGAGAGAGAGAAATGGGGGAGAGACAGAGAAATGGAGAGAGAGACAGAGAAATGGGGGAGAGACAGAGAAATGGAGAGAGAGACAGAGAAATGGGGAGGAGAGAGACAGAGAGAGACAGAGAGAAATGGGGGAGAGAGACACAGAGAAATAGGGAGGGGAGAGACAGAGAGAGAGAAATGGAGAGAGAGACAGAGAAATGGGGAGGAGAGACAGAGAGAGAAATGGGGAAGAGACACACACACAGAGACAGAGAGATGGGGAGAAGAGAGACAGAGAGAGAGATGGGGGAGAGAGCGAGAAATGGAGAGAGAGACAGAGAAATGGGGAGGAGAGACAGAGAGAAATGGGGGAGAGACACACACAGAGAGACAGAGAGATGGGGAGGAGAGAGACAGAGAGAGAGATGGGGGAGAGACAGAGAAATGGAGAGAGAGACAGAGAAATGGGGAGGAGAGACAGAGAGAAATGGGGGAGAGAGACACACACAGAGAGACAGAGAGATGGGGAGAAGAGAGACAGAGAGAGAGAGATGGGGGAGACAGAGACAGGACACAGAGAAAGAGAGTGGCTGCAGGAATATTTGGCTGCCTTTGGGACCCTTCCTTCTCTCTCTCTTTTTTTAAACCCTTACCTTCTGTCTTGTTACCTTCCGTGTTAGAATCAAGAATGGGTGCTGAGTCCCTGAGCTACGGTGGGCGGCGGCGGAAGTGACCAGATGAGTCCCACCCCGGCGGCTCGGCCGGCACCATGCTGCCCTTATCCTTATTGAAGACAGCCCAGAATCACCCCATGTTGGTAGAACTAAAAAATGGTGAAACCTACAATGGGCACCTTGTGAGCTGTGATAACTGGATGAACATCAGTTTGCGAGAGGTCATCTGTACATCCAGGGATGGTGTTCTGAATGTTATATCCGCGGCAGCACCATTAAATACTTACGGATTCCTGATGAGATTATTGACATGGTAAAAGAAGAGGTGGTGTCCAAGAGTAGAGGCCGAGGTGGGGTACAACAGCAGAAGCAGCAGAAGGGGCGTGGAGCAGGTGGAGCTGGCCGAGGAGGCATTCCGGGCAGCGGGAGAAGAAGCCAGGCCGGCAGGCTGGAAAGCAGTGAGACTGATGGGAAGACCCTTTGCTGCTGCCCTGTACTTGCCCTTGTGATTTGGAGTTGCGTTTCTAATTTTCAGTTAATGAATCTTTTTAAAAAAGGAAAGTTGGGGGGGCTGGGCAGGTGTTGGGGGGAATTCCCATCAATCACATCTTTTGTAATTCTTTCAAATTGTCTTCTTTAGGTAAAGTTAGGGTATTCTTTCCTCACATGTTTTAGCTGCCCTTCTAGAGTTAGAAATGTGCCGATACTATTCATTTTTTTTATATTCTTGGTTCCAAGGAACTTGATTCCTAAGAAAAGTCAGCGCTATTTCATCTTAAAGATTCTGAACACTTTTTTTTAAGTGCAGCTGAATGTAGTGCGCCTTGTTCCTGTTTTTAGAATATTTCAGGCATTTCCAGAGGGGTTTTATCATACTGCCGTCTGTCTTGTGATGTTTGCTTTAGGATTTGGGCATTCCTGACACATGGCAGGTTTTTTCCTTCAAAGTTACAAGCCCTGAAACTGTCAGGGATGTGTTTCCTTTAGTACGTTCCAGCCTTGCTGCTGCTTCTTCTTTTGTCGTTGTTGTCTTTTTTTTTAAACTAAAAATAGGGGTTGGAACTTGTTTCAGAGAATAATTATTAGAGTTGTTTTCCCGTTCTCCCAGTATTTGTTTTGGGGAAACCACTTGAGTTTGTGACTGAAATAAAAGTAATACAACCATTAAAAAAAAAAAGAATCAATAATGGGTATTGGTTCTAAGGCAGAAGAGTGGTAAGGGCTAGGCAATGAGGGTGAAGTGACTTACCAGGGTCACCCAGCTAGGAAGTGTCTGAGGCCAGATTTGAACCCAGGACCTCCTGTCTCTGGGCTTGGTTCTCAATCTACTGAGCCACCCAGCTGCCCCCCCCTTTCCTTCTCTCTTTGACAGCTCCACCATCTGTAGAATAAGAAGGTTGGGCAAGATGGTCTTGGAGGTCCCTTCTAGGTCTATGCCCTGGTGGCCTTCTTGGGGCACACGTGCCTAGCAATGGGATCTCTGTATGACCCATAATGTTCGTTTAGCCTGGCATGATGGATCTGGTTGGCCTTGGGGTCACAAAGAGCCAGCTTCCATTCTTAGGGATGGTCACCCCTCAGTGCTCCCTCCATAACATCTCAAACACTGTAAGTCACACATCTATCTCTACGGAGGGAACTCCCACTCCCGTCTCTCTCTCCATGGCTGAAAATTGCAAGAGGAAAGAAAAGAGGAGCTTGTCTTTCATAGGGACCAGCAGAGGAACTCCCTGCTCGGGCTCCTTTGCTCTGACACTCTCGTGGTACTGCTGGCTCTCTTGGGACCTCTTAGAGGCTTTGGCCTGGCTGCGTTGGGACGGGAGGGCACAGGTCATCCTGAGTAGCTTCCTGGCTGTGCGCAGCCTTTCCTCAACGTTCTTGTGAAAGGGCCAATCTCAGGCCAGGGGCCCTATGGAGACCTTTCTCACGATGAGATCCGGCCCCAAGTGGGATGGGCTGCCCCTGGAGGGAGCGACATTCTAACACACGCAAAGTGTTCTTTCTGGGCTGGCCGTGTAGCCACTACCTGGAGGCTCAATGGCTCCAGAAGGATTCCTGCTCGGATGGGTGCCATCCAAGCTTCTGTAAGCAGCAGCAAGATGGCCAGATGTTCCCAGCATGTACAGATGAGCTCTTCCCAGAGGATTCGCCCAGGGCATCCGAAGAAGCAGCTCCTCCCATGGGCTGGACATCTACGGAGACGCTGACTCTGTTTCCATTTAAAGCCTGAAATCCGCAGGGTCCTGCTTGGGGCGGTGGCTGGGGCGGAGGAATCACGGGATAAGCGGGTTATTTATATAATGTTTTCTAACTCTGCAGCCCACAGGGCAGAAGGGGCAGATAGATTTCAACCTGGCTTCGTCCTGGTGGAGAGTCTGCTGGAGGTTGGGTCAAACAAAGAGGAAGGGGCTGGGGGGGCGCAGGCTGGAAGACAACCAAACAAAGGGCTGGACTCCCATCTTTGGTCCTCTCAGGGGCTTCTCCCCTTTCGCCTAACCCTGCCCAACCCAATCCAGTTCTGTTTCCCTTTGATTTCATGCAATTTGATTCTATTTGATTCCATTCTGTTGATTTCAAATCCATCCAAAGCGATTCAGTTCCCAAAAGGAAATGACTGCAAAGAGGGAGTGCAGGCGAGGCTGCTCTGGAGGGAGAGTCCAGAGAATCCAGAGCAGCACCTGGACTGGAGAGGAATAAAGGAGGGCTGGCCTGGGTGAAGGTCCAACACGAGCCAGGGGCCCTCGGGGCGGAGGGGACTTCCAGTCCGTTTCCCTCTGGGATAGCACCAGATGGGACCATTCCCCAATATGACGCCTACATCTGCCTCTGACAGTTCATCGCTTGGTATTTGGTGTGGATGTATGTGTGTGGTCAGTGTGAGTCTGCTCTATTGCATCACATCACAGAAATCTCGTATTCCTTTAGAACCTTCCTATCTGCCATTCCATAAGCTCTACGTCCATCTCGGCTGGACTCACTGGCCTTCCCTACCTCCTTCTGTCTTTCTCCCACCTCCACGCCTTTGTTCATACTCTCCCCCTACATGCCGATCCCCCACCTCAATTTGTCAAAATCCATCTTCTTCTCCAAGGTTCCTTTGGAAGCCTTCTCTCTCCCTGTCTCTGTCTCTGTCTCTATCTGTCTCCCTCTCTCTCTTCTCTCTCTCCCTGTCTCTCTCTCTCTCTCTCTGTCTCCCTCTCTCCCTCTGTCTGTCTATCTGTCTCTCTCTCCCTCTGTCTCTCTCTGTCTGTTTCTGTTTCTTTCTGTCTCTCTCTCTGTCTCTCTCTCCCTGTCTCTGTCTCTCTCCCTCTGTCTGTCTGTCTGTCTGTCTGTCTCTCTTTCTCTCTGTCTCTTTCTCTGTCTCTCCCTCTCTCTGTCTCCCTCTCTCTTCCTCTCTCTCTCTCTCTCCCTCTGTCTGTCTGTCTCTCTGTCTTTTTCTGTCTCTCTGTCTCTCCCTCTCTCTGTCTCTTTCTCTGTCTTTCCCTCTCTCTGTCTCTCTGTCTGTCTCTCTCTTTCCTGGTTCCCACTCCCCACGATTGGCTCCTTTGAGAATCCTCCCTGTCATTCTGTTTCTATTGTTCAAGTGTTGGGACTTCAAGAATCCTAAATCTGGAACTACAAGGGAGCTCACAGTCCACCCAGCCACCCTCCCCCATTTTAAAAATAAGGAAACTGAGGCACGGGTTGTTAAGTGGCTTAGGCTCCTAGGGATGTGCATCCTAGCATTAGGAGGAACCTCTAAGACTTCCTGGTTCGAGCCTTTCCTTTTACAGATGAAGAAACTGGGCTCGGAGAGAGCAGAAGGATTTATCGATCCCAGATCAGAGTAGAAGAAGCCTCGGAGGCCATGTGGCTCATCCCCATCTCCTTTTACAGAAAGGAAACTGAGGCTCAGAGAATTTGCCCGGTCATAGAAATAGAAAAGGTCAGAAAGAAGACGTGGCTGAATGCAAGACTTCCTGTGTGTCTCTTAATGGGTCTTCACTGCATTGTGGCTTTAGGACTGGCTGGGCCCCTAGAGGCCACGGCGTCTGGAGTCTGATTCCTTCATCTTCCAGGGGATGAAGCAGGCTTCGAGGGATTCAGTGCCTCGCCACGGTCACACAATGAATAACTCGAGGCAGCATCGGTCAGGTCCTCCTGGCAGATGGAGGATAAACCCCCTGAGTGCCTTTAGGGCCCCCGTGCCCAGATTGGTGCCACGCGCACAGTAGGTGCTTCATTTGCCCAAAGCTCCTCCCCCGGCTGGGTGTGTGGCTTTAAGAGGAGCAGCCTGGCAGGAATCAGTGCGGCGTCTCCCACCCCCACTTCTGGCAAGCAAAGGTCTAAAAATACCCCGTCTCCGCCCGGCCCGGCAGCCTCTCCTGCTGGTCTCCAGCCAGCCTGCCCGCCCAGGGCTTTCTAAGGGCCCAGTCTCCTTGGGCTGGCAGTCCGGGGAGGAGGCGTCTCCCGTCCTTTCTCCTTTTCGGCCCCCCGGCCTGTGCCGAGCACCTGCCACTTGGGTGGACCTGGCAGAGAGGGGCGCTTCGAGGCGAGGCCGGAGCCGAGAGGTAAGGCCAGGAGCCGGGGTCCGGGGAGGCCGCCTGGCCGTGTTCCGGGGCTCAGGCCGGAGGGGGAAGAGTCTCCCAAGGGCCTGTGTGGCCGGCGTGGAGCCCCAGGGGCAGCCTGGGTCCCCTCTGGCCCCCGGCTGGAGGAGGCCACCCTCCGGGCCCTGCTCTGAGATGGGGGGGGGGGCCGGCCAGCCCTGGCTCCAGGGGGCAGCCTGGGCCAGCCCCGAGGCCAGAAGCTCCGGCTTCCTTCCTCCCGGTGGCGCCCGGCTGTCCTTCCGGGCCCTCCTCCCGGGGCTCCGTGTGGCCCCCCAATCTTTAGGGGTGCAGCCCCCTTGGTCTAAGAGGAGCCTCCGCCCCTGGGCTCTCACCACGCAAAGGGGGCCTGGATGGAGGAGGGGAGAAGGCTGCGCGGCCGCCCGGGGCCATGCAGAGGCCGGACTCGGCCCCTCTCGCTCCGGCTCCATCTCTGGCGGCTCGCGGGGAGCCCCGACGCCCCCATTTCCCCAACTGCTCTCTCCCAGGGAACCCCCAGCTCCCCCCCCACGGCCCCAGACCCCGGCCCTGGCGGGGATCCATCCCTACGGCCAGGCGGAAGCAATCCATTGACCACCATTTCCCAGCAAGGCCAGTCCAGCAAACGGCAGGGAGGAGCCCAGGGGCTCAGGCGGCAGCCCCCATCCCTTGTCCTCCGCCCAAGGGGGAACAGAAAGGGCCCCCAAGCTCCTCCAGGGGGCGGGGCTGAGGCATGGGGAGCCCGGGAGAGTTGGCTGGGCTGCCTCCTCCCCGAGGGAAGGCTCATCACCCCGAAATAGTCTGGTGAATCCCTCAGGGCAGGGCGGAAGTCAGATCTGGGAAGCAGCCTAGCTTGGCCCTGTCGGCCCATCTCTGGCCCTGTGGCTCCTGATCCGTCTGGTCCTCAGCCGCACCCTGACATGAGGGACGGAGCTCTGAGGTAGGATTTGAACTTGGGTCTTCCTGACCTCAAGGCAGGCACTTGGCCAGACTAGCTGCCTTGAGTAGGCACTTCTGGTGGCACCCAGGGGTGTGTGGCGGGCCCAGGACCTCTTACAAATTCATGGGGGGGGGAGTAGCGATGATCACATCAGTCTTACAGGGGTTGGAAACGGAGGCAACCAGAAGTTGGGAGGCTCCCCTAGGACCACCCACTGAAGTAGTCTGAGGAGGGATTCGAACCCAAACCCTCTGCTCCTTCCCACTGAATCCTGCCGCCTCCCACGAAGTTCATGGCCACTGGCTGAGGTCAGCCCGCCAGGCTATTGGGCAGTTTTCCTGATGGAGCTTCTCCCCACGGAGGTGCCCCGAGTCCTGCCTGAGCTGCTCTTCTCCAGGGTCCATCTTTATAACAATGAACGCAGGCAGGAGCTCTGGGGTCCTCCGTCAGATGGAGCAGGGAGGAGCCCGAGGGGCCCTGGGTGGGTCAGCCTCCCGCGGGAGGGGGGGGGCCCTGGGTGGGTCAGCCTCCCGTGGGGGGGGCCTGGGTGGGCCAGCCTCCCCGAGGGGCCCTGGGTGGGTCAGCCTCCCATGGGGGGGGCCTGGGTGGGTCAGCCTCCCCGAGGGGCCCTGGGTGGGTCAGCCTCCCATGGGGGGGGCCTGGGTGGGCCAGCCTCCCATGGGGGGCCCTGGGTGGGTCAGCCTCCCATGGGGGGGCCCTGGGTGGGTCAGCCCCCCCCCAAAAGGCCTCCAGCCTTGGATCCATCCTTTTCCCTCCCGGAAGTCAGGTTCCGCCCATGTATGATTAGGGCATTGGAGGAGAGGACGTGGGAGGCTCCTGGCCAGTTAGACCAGCCAACCTTGGGATCGAGGAGCTGGACCTTTCCTTGCCTCAGTTTCTCGCTCGGGGCCCCTCTCTGGCCCTGGGCTCCCCCTCCTTTCTCCATTTGCCCTGCTCGGCTCCCCTAGGAGGGGGCGGGGCGGGGCGGGGGCGGGGCAGAGCCCCAGCTCTCCAGACCCTGGCGGGCCTCCGTACTGACTGCTCTGCGCTTCCCCCACAGGTTGCGGTCTGGAAAGGGCGCGCGCGCGATCCTCGCGTGGAGAGGCCGGAGCGCCCGAGCCATGGTGAGGAACGTGGACGACCTCGACTTCTGCCTCCCGTCCCACGCCCAGGACGTGCTGGACGGGCTGCGGGCCCTCCGCGCGCACCCCAAGCTGGCCGACGTGACGCTGCGGGTGGGCGGCCGGGCGTTCCCCTGCCACCGCAGCCTGCTGGCGCTGTGCAGCCCCTACTTCCACGCCATGTTCGCGGGGGACTTTGCCGAGGGCCTCGCGGCGCAGGTGGAGCTGGCCGACGTGGAGCCGGGCGCCGCGGGGCTGCTGCTGGACTTCGCCTACACCGGCAAGCTCACCATCAACCAGGACAACGTGGAGGCGCTCACGCGCACCGCCAACCGGCTGCACTTCCCGGCCGCGCAGAAGGCGTGCAGCCGCTACCTGCAGCAGCAGCTCCACCCCACCAACTGCCTGGGCATCTGCGAGTTCGGCGAGCGCCACGGCTGCCCCGAGGTGGCGGCCAAGGCCTGGGCCTTCCTGCGGGAGAACTTCGAGGCCGTGGCGGGCGAGGAGGAGTTCCTGCAGCTGCCCAAGGAGCGCCTGGCCGCCTACCTGGCCAGCGAGCTGCTGCAGGTGCGCGCCGAGCAGAGCCGGGCCGAGGCGCTGCTCCGCTGGGTGAGGCACGAGCCGGAGGCCCGGGCGCGCCACCTGCCCGAGCTGCTGGGCCTCGTGCACCTGGGGGCCCTCCCGGAGCCGTTCCGGCAGCACCTCCTCTCCGCCGAGCCTTTGATTCAGGCTTCCGAGGCTTGCCAGGCCGTGATCTCCCGGCACCAGAGCCCGGTCAGTGATGCGGGCAGGCCGGCGGGCGAGTGCTGGGGGCCTCCCCAGAGGAAGCCTGGCGGGGGCGGGGGGGGGAGGGGAGGAGGAGGGGAGTTCCGCGGTCAGCTGCCCCCACCCCCACCCCCGTCCTGAGGCATTGCAAGAACGGGTTATAGATGGGGTGGGGGGCGGAGGAGGACTCTGACCGCCCGCCCCTCCCCCAAAGGGCTTCGGCGGACCCGCTTTCCTCCATCCCTCCCAGCGTGTCTCGGTGTTCTGGTCTGCCGCCTAAGCCAGGCCGCTTGGAGAGGGAGGCGGGGCCTTGGAGCCTTTCTCCAATCAGGAGCCATTGGGAGCATTTTCTCCTGGGCCTGTAACAGCCTTCCGAAAAGTGCCTGTTCCATCTTTTGGCGCTTTATCAGCTGGGGAGGCCCCGCGTGTTCGGCTCGGCTCAGCCGCTGAGAGTCGAGACTTAAAAATGTGCTTGTAAAAGGGGCCGCGGCGCTGCTGCTAACTGGCTGCTGCATTGATTTTGTTGGTGCCAAGCCCGTGCCTTTCCGGACCCCTCGGGAGCCCCGTTGCTTCCTGTGGGTGGCCCTTTCCCTCGCCTGTCTCTGAATCCAGAGATCTTGCCAGGAAACTTCACCCCGCGGCCCTCGTGGCTAAACCCTGGGCCCATTTGGACCGCTCTTGAGGCATAGTGGGAGGGGTTATCCGGGCCTACTTGCTGCACAGTCGCCGGCCAGCTTTCCCCACAATTTTTGTAGGATGGTGAGTTCTTGGCCCCAAGCTCGGATCTGTGGCTTCCTTGCTGTGGCCATTTATGCCTACGGTGTAACCCTAATCTCTGGCAGCGACGGGGCGCCATTCCGTAGCCAGTACCGGGTCATTCGGATGGTTGCTGCTTTGTGATAGGACTTGAGGTCCGACACTGCAAGGCCACCTCTTCTGGCTCCTGGTGCAGCACTGAGCGCTCAGGCAGCAGGGCCGGTCTTAGCATATTGGCTTGCCCTATCCAGGAGCAATTGGTGTTTCTCCAGCTTTTAGTTTCTCCTCTATCTGCGTGTGAAAAGTGTTTTGTCATTACGTTCTAGAGCCGGTATGGAAGGCTGCCCACTGTTCTCCTCTTTACCTTCATATTTTATGTCCTTGACCCGACAGTCTTCCACAGCGGCTGTGCCACAGAAACTGGAGGAAGTCCTGGTGATAGTAGCGGGACGAGCCCTGGAAGAGTCAGAGGATGAAGAAAACCACGAGGAGCCTCCCCCCATCTCCAGGAACTGTGCCTTTTATAACACAAGGACCAGTAAGTACCTGAGGAGAAGACGGGGTGCTGGAGGGACCTGTGGAGCTGGAAGGGACTTCAGAGGCCATCTAGTTTAACCTCCTGATGTTAAAGATGAGGAAAATGAGGCACAGAAAGAGGAAGTGGCTTGTTCCGTGTCATATAGGGAATAAGTGACTGAGTGGAGATTAGAAGAGAGGCCTCTAGAAGTCATATTCTCATTTCATTTTCTTTCTTTCTTTCTTTCTTTCTTTCTTTCTTTCTTTCTTTCTTTCTTTCTTTCTTTCTTTCTTTCTTTCTTTCTTTCTTTCTTTCTTTCTTTCTTTCTTCTTTCTCTCCCTCCCTCCCTCCCTCCCTCCCTCCCTCCCTCCCTCCCTCCCTCCCTTCCTTCCTTCCTTCCTTCCTTCCTTCCTTCCTTCCTTCCTTCCTTCCTTCCTTCCTTCCTTCCTTCCTTCCTTCCTTCCTCCCTCCCTCCCTCCCTCCCTCCCAGCTGTTCTCAGTGAAACCATGGGTTGTGGTAGATTAGTGTTTAAGGGTTTGGGTGACATAAAGGATGGATGTGGCCTATGAAGATCAGAGTAGGGTCCCCTCAGACTTCAGTCTAACTTGGGAGCTGGGAATAGATCAGTTTGCTGGTGGCGTCCTGGGTCCTGAAGCCTGGGGCAAGCCTTTTGGTCACAGCAGCCAGAACAGCTGGCCCCCTGGATCACCTTGACCCTCCAAAAATGTGGCAGATGCCAGTGTAGAGCACATCACAGGGAGGGGCAAGGAATGAGATTGGCTGGAGAGCAGGGCTCACAAGAAGGATTATCACCCAGGCCAGCTGATGTCAATGAGGGTGCCTCCTGGGTCTGCTTGGGCTTTGCCTCCTCAAACCAGGTGGCTCTTAAAGCTGTGAATGAGAACATTTGTGGCTGACACCCCCTTCACATGGCCGTGATGCCAGCCAACAGCTTTCCAGAGGGGAAGCCCCATAGCTGGCAGCCCAAAGCTGCCAGAGATGCCAGTGTTTGCCTCCATGCTTTTCACTGACTCCTTGATGGGGAAATGAATGTGGGAGAAATACTTTGTCCTAGGACAAGGGCCAAACCCCAGAGAACAGGAACTGCCCCCAGGCTGCTTCTTAATAGGTTTGTGACCTCATAGAAGTCATTCAAGTTCTCTGGGCCTCAGTTGTCTCATCTGTGAAATGGGAATAAAAATCATGCATCCCTAAAAGATAGAGGGATTTAGAAAGGACCTGATCAACTCAAAGCATGATATTCTCTCTTTCGGAGGAGCTCTCTCCAGAACACTGGCCCCCAGCACTCAACCAGATACAAGACTGATGCCCCAGTGTGCTCCTTCAAGCCCAAGCCTTGTCCCTTTTTTCATCTGGGGGCATCTAGGTAGTGGATTGAAAACCAGGCCTAGAGCCGGGAGGTCCTGGGTTCAAATATGACTCAGATACTGCCTAGTTGTGTGACCCCGGGCAAGTCACTTCATCCCTATTGCCCAGCCCTTACCACTCTTCTGCCTTGGAGCCCTTTCTTAGAATCAATTCTAGGACATAAAGTGAGGGTTTAAAAAAAAAACAACCTAATATTGCCATTTCAACTGGAAGGGGCTTATCAATCCACTTCCCCATGGTTCCACTCATCATCTCTGAGGGACTTTCCAAAGCCCAGCACCCCTCTTTGACAACCACCTGCCTTGATGCAGCATCTCCCCTTACGAGGGTGTAAGAAGCTCCTAAAGTCCTGGGTCTGTTTTCACTTTTTTACATATAGTCAATAATAAAGATTGTTCCATCCATCCATCCATCCATCCATCTATCCATCTGTCCGTCCATCCATCCATCCATCCATCCATCCATCTATCTATCCATCCTTCCGTCCATCCATCCATCCATCCATCCATCCATCCATCTATCCGTCTGTCTGTCCATCCATCCATCCATCTATCCATCCTTCCATCCGTCTGTCCATCCATCCATCCCTGCTCAGATTTCACCACTCTTGTTCCTGGTTGAGAAAACTCCTTCTTCACGCACATTGTCACTTGCTCTCTAGCTTTGAGCCTTAGAGGATCCATTGGGTTCTGGCCCTCCCTGTGAGACACGCTAACTGAGCTTCTGGAAGGTGGGGCTGAGGAAGCTCTGGTTCTGGGCTCAGCAGACCGCTGGGAGGCCCCAGTGAGACCGGGTGGTCAATTCATTCAGGAACCTCCTTCCGTCCCACTCTGACGAGCCGTCCCTTTTCGCCACACACCAGCGCTGGGAAAACTGGTCCCCAGGAGGGCCCCGGCTGGGGCAGCGAGCCCTGGAGCCTGAGAGACCGCAGGCTGAGCTAATGTGATGAACCCTCTTGGCCCACTGGGCCCAGCAGCTGTGCTCTGCCCGAATGGGAGGCTGTCTGGCACTCGGTCAGGCGGCCCAGTGAGACAATGGTTTGGCCCTTTCCCCTGCCCTGCCAGGGTGACCTAAACATGAATCAGAGGGGACATGATCCAGGCGAGATGACGCAAGTGGAGGCCTGGACTCTGAGCGCATGGCGTAGACCAATTTATTTCAAGGCATCCGAAGTCAGAAATGGGCCCAAATTTGCCCCTCAGCAGTCAGCAGCCAGGAGCGCGATGGGGGAATTGGCTCTCCCATGAGGCTGGTGTGGGCAGGGACTTTGTCCAGGCCGCCATTTTAGCCAGAACCTCCAGAGGGTTCCATGTCCTGCCCTCGCTCAATAATGGGTTTCCATTTTCCAAAGCTCGTCCACATCCACCAATTTAAGGTGCTCCGCATTTGCTACGTTCCTATCAGGAACAAGAGCCGATGCTAAACATGGGGATGCAGAGCCCGGGGTCCCAGCCCTTGGGAGGGGACGCCATTTTCCCAGAGACCATTGGAAGAGAGCTGGCAATGACAACAAGAGAACTGGGAGGGAGGAGCAGAACAAGCAGGGCCCCACATTCAAAGCTATGCAGGTGCAAATGAAATGCTGAATTTGGGGAATAACAAATAGACCAGCTTGGCCAGAGAGAACATGGAGTCTGGGAGGGAAAAATGGGCAAAGAGTGTCTGGACAGGGAGATGGGAGCCACATTGTGAAGAGCATTGAAGGCCATACTAAGGACCTGATAATTTATCTCAGAGGTGACGGGGAACCAGGAAAGATTCTTGAGCTGCCGAAGTCACAGAGATCTGTTCTGCGTTTTAGAAAGATTAATTTAGCATCTGTATAGGAAGCAAAGGAGTGGGATGTGGACAGTCTCGTTTTACCCACAAGACAGATTCCTCTTTGTTACATATGGCAAGCTTGGGCCATTGTCTCCATTTTAGAGATGAGGCCACTGAGGCCCAAGGTCACCCTGCAAATGAGTAGTGAAGTCAGGACTAGAACTCGGATTTCTTGAGTCCAAGACCAGTGGTTCTTCCTTTCCATCTAGGCTTAGAAGAAAGTGGACTAAAATTGTGTTTGGCTTTAGCCGTCGGGCCCCCTCAATGTCTGGTGGCAGATGCGGAGTCTTGCTCAGAATTGTGGGGAACTGTGTCCAACCAGCCCTAGATGGCAGGCTCTTGGGGCCCTCAGCTTAGAGCTGGAAGGGACCCCTGCGGCCATCCAGGCCAGCCCTCACCTTTCACAGAGTCAGTGACCTTCGCAGGTGGGACATGAACCTGGGACCTCTGGTCAGAGAGCCGGGGCTCTGTCCACTCCGGTTGGCCCTTGGACAGCATCTCTCTGAGAGGATTCGGGACATTTTCTAGACTGTCCCCCCACGTAGAAGATAAGTGACTCATGCTGGGTTGGAGGAAGCCTGGGCACCCTGCAATGGTTCACCTCCAAGTACTGTGAACCAGAACCGCTCCCATCACCCCAGGGACAATATGGCGGCCGTAGTGGGGTTGGTGAGGTCTTGGGCCTTGGATTGAAACGAGCTGAAAGAAGAGCCTCTTTGGTGGGGCCACGGGGCGAGGATGTTCTGATTCATGGGCTTTCCTGGGCCCGTCCTCTGGGAGGGAGGAGGAGACCACGTCTGGACAGGGCCCAGGTCTGAGGGAGGATCCTGGGTGCTCACGGACCCAGAGGAGCAGAGAGCCCGAGTTTGTGTGCAGTGCTGATGGGAGGGGGAGCGGCAGCTCTCCCGGCCCAAACACGATGTCTCTTCCAAGGGTCCAACTGGAGGAATGGAGGCCTCTGAAGCTCCCTGGCGCCAAGGCCTCCTCGATAGCTCTTCCAAGCCAAGGGAGCAGGAGCCTGGGGTGAAGGCGAGCCTCGCTGCAGAGCAGGACGGTGTTGCGATGGCTTGTGGCCCCCCAGAGTCCTCTCTGGCCGTTCTCAGGCTTTCGATGGGTGAAGGATGGCTGTCCTGCCATCCTGAGAAGACACTAGACAGACGGGGTGGGGGTGGGGGGGCTTTGTTCCAGCTGGGGGGGGGGCCGAGGCCTCGGTGCCCTTCCTGGCAGAGCTTGGGTGCTCACTTCTCCTTTTCTCCTCCCTTCCTTCCTTCAGAGTGCTGGATGGCGCTTCCCGATTTCCCTGACTACCATAAATGGGGCTTTTCTCTGGCGGTGCTGAACAATGATATTTATGTCACAGGTGTGTGGGGAGGATCCTGGGCAAGGGGGGGCCCTGGGGGTAAAGGGGGCTTGGGGGCGAGGGGGGGCCCCCAGTGCTCCCTAGAGAGCTCTTCTCTGACTTCTATTTCTTGCTTTCTTGGAAGTCCCCCGGAGGGTCATCTATTCCAGGCCACATTCTCCGGCCCATGAGAGCCCTCTGGGTTTATTTGAGGCCTGGCTGTGGCAGGAGGCGTCTGGCTGGCTCATGAATTCTTGGCCCTGGCCCCGGGGGTCTGGGAGCCCGAGTCCATGCTCTGGTGGCAGTGCTTGGCCTTTGTCCCTGAGCAGGATCTCTGGCCATTGGCCCAGGTGCCCTGGGTGCCTGCCGCTATGTTTATCCAACGTGGAATTCTTTTCCTGGAATTCCCAGGGGTGCCCGGCTCCCTGGGTCAGCCCCTCCTTCCCTCTCAGTGAGGTCGTTGTGCCCATGTTATAGATGGGCACACGGAGGCCCCTAGAAGTGAAGTGACTTGCCCAAGATCCTGCACCGGAGATCCAGTGATCCCCACCGGAAATGGGCTGCCGGGGCTGGGGGAGAGGAGGGAGGCGGGCGCTCCTGCTCCAGCTCCGCGCCCAGGGAGGAGGCCCTGACCGGCTCCTTCTGCGCAGGCGGCTCCCGGGGCAGCAGGATCGACGCCTGGTCCACCACCCAGGCCTGGTGCTTCCGGCAGAAGGAGGGCGTCTGGAAAGCCATCACGCCCATGCTGAAGGCCCGCACCAACCACGCCAGCGCCGCGCTCAATGGAGAGCTCTACGCCATTGGGGGTGAGGCCGCTCCGCAGCGGCGTGCCCCTCCTGGGGTGCCGAGGCTATGAGCAGCCCCTTTGGGGGGGCGAGGTCCGGGGGGGCTACTTAAATGAAAGCGAGGCGGGGATGGGGGGGGGGGGAAGAGCACTGAAAAGGGGCCGTGCCCCGCCTCTTCCTCTCTGAGCCTCGATTTCCTCCCGGGAAAGGAGCTGTGCTTGTGGACTGACGGGAGACTGGCCGAGGCCGGCCCCGGGCCCTCCAGAGGCCGCCCACCTCCCAGCCCCCTGGAGGGAGGCATGACCTCGAAGTCCGGAGTTCCAATGCTTGGAGGCCCTGGCGCTCATCCGCCTCGGAAGGGGGCGGCAGGCGGGCGGGCAGCCTCTGAGGCAGGCGCTCTCTCCTAGGGACCGCCGCGGACGCGGTGGAGGTGGAGAGCTACAACCCCTACAGCGGCTGCTGGTCGCTGGTGGCGCCGGCCCTCAAGTACGTGAGCAACTTCTCGGCGGCGGGCTGCCGCGGGAGGCTCTACGTGGTGGGCTCCTGCGCCTGCAAGTACAATGCGCTGACCCTGCAGTGCTACAACCCCCTCACAGGCGAGTGGCCGCGGGCGGTGCCGGGAGTAGGGCGAACCCTCTGGCGCGGGGCGGGGCGAGGGGGGCCTCGAGAGGCCTCCAGGGGCCGGGCTGGCGCTGGAATTGGAGCCAGGAGAGTCGGGGTTCAAGCCTGGCTCTGAGCTTCGGGGCCTGCCCTCGGGGCACCCGCCTGCCCTACGCCTTGGGGGGAGAGGGGGTGGGCGGAGCCTTGGGCAGAGCCTGGTGCCTTTCCTGCAGAAGTCTGGAGTGTGATCGCGTCGCCTTTCCTGCCCAAGTACCTGTCGTCCCCTCGCTGCGCCTCTCTGAACGGGGCCGTCTTCCTCATCGGGGACAACACCAAGAAAGTGTACGCCTACGACCCCGACGCCAACGTGTGGCAGAAGGTGAGCTTCCCTTCCCAGGAGCCCCTGCGGCTCTCCCTCCTGCGAGCCCCCGAAGTCCAGCTGCGGGATGCCGGGGTGGGGGAGGGGGGTCCTTCCAACCCTGCCGCCATTTTGTGGGAAGCGCCTGGGGGTGCCCCTTCCCGAAATGGCTCCCGGAGGGCTGTGGGGAGCGTTCGGGAAAGCCTGGGTTCAGATTCCGCCTCTGACGCTCGAGACCGCAGGCAGCACCGAACCTCTCCCAGCCTCGTTCCCCATCTGCAGAATGGGGCCAGTCGTCGGGCCCCGGAGCGTCTTCCCTGACCGGATGGAGCCCGGGTGCCCCATCTCTTGAGTCCTCTCACGCTAACCAGGGCCGGCTGCTCCTGGGCCGGGCTCTGACCCCCCTTTTATACCTGCGTGTGGACACGGAGGACCTTTGGCGGAAGGAAGGCCAAACCTGGAGTCAAAGACGTGGGTTTGAGTCCTGCCTCTTGTGACCCTGAGCAAGTTATTGAGCTTCTCTGAAGAGTAGATGAAAGTGTTGGGTTCGAATCCCGGACGTTTGTGTGTGTGTGTCTGAGTCCCTTCACTGCCCGGTGACTCGGTTTCTTTATCTAGGAAGCGGGCCCTGCCCAACTCTAGTCCGTCCATTTTCCCATTGGACATGTGAGGAAACTGAGGCTCAGAGACAGAGCTGGGAGGGAGCTCCGAGGAGGAGCCGCCCTAAGGGGGGGAGGGTGGGCCTGGGAGGAGGGGGCTCCCCCGCCTTTGGCGATGGTGTTCCCCCTCCTGTTACACTGGATCAGGCCACCATCCGCCCCAGCTGTTCCATGCCGTCAGCACTCCGCTGAGCAGGCCGGGCAGGGACAGGTGCAGAGCTGGCCGAAGGGCAGCGATTCCCCCGGGCTGCCCTGCCAGGAATGTGGCCGGCCTGCACCGCCCCTTCTGGGAATGGTCTGAGTCTGCCCTGCGCCTTCGAGGCCGAACCCCGCCCTGACTCATTCCCCTCCCCCCTGCCTCAGTTTCCTCCTCCGCATAGATCTGTGATCCCAGAACGATGACCTCCAGCGCAGCCCCAGCGGGTGGCCTCTGAGGCCATCCGGCCAGCTGTGTGGCCTTGGATAAGTCCTGTGACCTCCAGGAGCCAGGCTCGAGGGAGCTTCACCTCCACCGGCCTTAGTTCTCTGTATTCATCCCAGTCGTTATAGGGGAGGAGGAAGGGCAGAGAAGGGGTGCCGCCCCCAGGGAGCTCCCGTTCTAATGGGGAGACCCCATCCCAGATTCCATTGCAGAGCAGGAAGGAAAGCCCAGGCCTAGGGCAGGGGTCTGGTCCAGCGGTGGGCAGTTTGGGGGGAGAAAAGCCTTTTGCAATGCTGTAGGGTGAGGGCTGGACCCCTCATGGGGGGGGGTGTGGGGGGGGTTCTCTGCTGCCATGTTTGCCCCAATCCTTGAGCAGTTTCCCCTTTTAGCCTGGTCCCAGCGGAGGTCTCTGAGGGAAGCTCTCTCTGGCTACATGTGACTTGTCCAGAGTCACCCAGCTAGGAAATACCTGAGGCCAGACTGGAACCCAGGACCTTCCTGTGTCTGGCTCCGGCTCTCAAGGGGCTCCGGGGACCCTGGATGTGGTTGGCCAGGCCTGCCCTCCCGGCCGCTGTGTCTCGGCACTTGGTCTCCCCAGCTAGGCTGATGGCTCTCCAGCTGTCCCAGGAAGGGGCCCACAGGACCCATTTCTGAAATTCCTCGAACCCAGGAAGGCCTCGGCTCCCACCACCCTCACTGGGCGGTTTCTCCGGGCAGGCGGCCCTTGGTGTCTCTGCCCCATCCCTGGCCCTCTGCCGCCCTGCTTGGCTCACTTGTTGACCCCCATGCAGGGCCCGGGCATGGGAGAGCCGCCGCAGCCTTCTCATCGGGCCGTCCTCGTTCCAGGTTCAGCTGCTGCACAGCCTGCACGAGAACGGCGGGATGGCGTCGCTGGGAGACAAGCTCTATGTGACGGGGGGCCGCTGGCAGGGCCTGGACGGGGACTACCGGGTGGAGATGGAGGTGTACGACGGCCCCAGAGACGTGTGGACGCGGGCGGGGGCCCTGCCCTGCCTCTGGCTCTATCACGCCTCCTCCTCCGTCTTCATGGACATCTCCAAGTGGACCGAGCACTTCGGGAGGAGCTGAGGGCCCCGAGTGGGCCCGGCCGCATCGCCATCCTCCTTGATTCCCAGGGCACGAGCATGTTCCCCTGACCCCAAGGACATTTGGCATGGAACTGCTGCTCTGCTTTTGTTTATGAAGGGACATCCAAGGGGCCACCCGGCCACGGCCAGTCTTCAAGGGTGGCTGCATGCGGAGAACGAACCCTGGCTTAGGACCCAGCGCTGGCTCGCCAAAGAACATGGTGGACCAACGGAGGGCCCGAGACCCAGAGTCTCAGCCCAGCCATTTCTCTTCTCTGGGCAGGTGAATGAGCTGAGCTCCGAGGCCCTTCCACGTCCAGGATTCTCTAAGATGTTGGGGCCTCAGTTTCCCCACTGATCAGAGGAGGACATTGGGCCAGGCAATCTCTGAGATCTCTTCCCACTCCAGGAACTCTAGGCCAGCCCCTGATTTCCATGTCTGAGGCTCCTTCTTCCTGTCTGTGAAATGAAGGCCCTAGTGGGCCAGCCTCCAGCCCTTCTCCCCCTCCTCCCTCACCTGCCGGGACTCCAGGGATCCATGTTCTAAAAACTCCAGGAAGCAACCCGAGGTATACAGAACGTTGCCTCCAGGAAAGCTTCTGTAGAATGTGTAGACACGTTACTGAGCGAGGTCTAGACAACTTCTCCCTGGGCTCAGGTGAGAGCAAAGATGATGATTGATTTTTGTCCATCCCTGGACAAAACCCGGCACACAGATGGTGTTAGTAACTGCTTTGGGCATTGAGTTGGATGTGGCTGAGAAAGGAAGGAGCGTGCTTGCCCCGCAGAGACCACCTTTAGCTTTAGAGTTCCGCTGGAGCCGGTGGCAGCGACCTCTCTGAATTGAATCCCTTCCTGACTGTGTGACCCTGAGCCAGTCATTTAACTTCTAAGACTCAGTTCTTGAACCACAAAGTGAGTCAAGGAAGGCCTTCGTCCTAAAGCTGTTGTCTAGATCAAATCCGTGACTGAGACTAAGATTCTGTCATCTCAAAGCACTTAGAGCTTCCGCCATTGCTTCCATGGTCTCGCTTTTCGTTTTACTTGGTTGGACCACATAGAACAGTCCGGGGACAGTTTGCCGCCCTTCAGTTGTCTTTTAAAATTGTTGAAGTTTTGAATCTAACCAGCAGCAGATGGAGCCATTCCAGAAATCTCGACATCAACTGAAGGCTGGAGAGGAAACCAGAACTCTCGGTCTCCGAAGGCTCCTGTAGAAAAGCCAATAAAGGCCGCCCTGTTTGTGCTTCTCGCCGAAGGTCTTGCCATTCTCTTCCGTGCAGTGAAAATGTTAGTCTCCTTTGGTGGGAGGGAGGCTCAGGCTTCCTCTGCCTGCCCTTGATCTTCCCAAGAGAAAAAAGGGGAAAAGCCCCTTAACAAAGGATCGTGGCCAGGCACAGGAACCCACCCGTGGCCGCGGCCAAAAAGATCCATCTCTTGTGCGCCACGTGCGCGCTATCTGCAAGGGGGGGAGCGTGGCCTCTGGCCATGGCATCATCGATTATCGAGTCAAGAAGCCATTATTAAGCACCCCCTATGGACCAGGCAATGGGCTAAGCTCTGGGGATACGAGGAAAGGCACATGGATAGTCCATGGGGGAGGGAGAAAACACCGAAGCAACCACGTGCAAACGAGACACAGTAGAGGTAATCCCAGAGGGAAGGCATTAGCATTCAGGGTGTCTCCCGCTTTGGTTGAGAGGAGGAAGAGCATTCCAGGCGGGGACAATGGCCAAAGGAAACCTTTGGTGCTGAGAGGTGCCTGGCTGATTCCAGGGACCGCCGGGAGGCCAGGATCACGGGTCACCAAGGGCTGGGGGGTTCGCCAAGTGGATGATGGTTGAGGAAGGAGCAGGGGTGGGCTAGGAAAGGCCTTAGAGGGGATCCCTGGCCTTCTGCGCTCAAGCCCAGTGAGCCTCCATTTTCCTACAGGTCTCAGAGCCCTCGTTGGGTCAACCTGCACCTGGCAGGCCAGAGTCTTGAAAGAGGGGGCCTCAGGAGCTCATGGAGGGAGGGGGGAGTATGACATCATTGGTGCTCGTTCCTGGACATTGTGGACGCATCGTGAGGGATGGATGAGAAGAAGGCCACCCACACCATGACCTCGATTCCACACGGTGACTTGTTAGGAGCAGACAGTGTTCGTTCCCATGACTTCATCAGCCAGGTTCTTCGCTTGGAGGAAGAGAGAGACAATCATAGAATCAGAGAGAGAGAAGGAGAAAGACGGGGGGGGGGGGGGGGGGGGGGGGGCAGAGAGACAGACAGAGAGGGAGAGAACAGCTTGACTACATCAGTTGGCTTGGAACTAGAGGCCAAGACAGTGACTTGAGAACTCAAGAATGAGGATTCAATTCCAGCAGAGCATGAAGGAGTGAGTGTGTGAACGTCATCTCTCCATCGCTCGCTCCCTCCTCTGCTGCTTCCACGTTGAAGCTTCCCCATCGTTCCCCAAGCTTGGCTCTCCCTATAGACACGGGATGGCTGCCCCTTCCTAGGCGAGCCCTCGGTTTCAGGCTGCCCTTTGATCCGTGTAAGATCAATACTTCTTTGTGGGCATTTTAAAGCAGATCCCCAGAACTGGAAGGAGGAGAAACCCAAGCAGGGGCCGGCTCGCCTCGCTTCTGTCCCTGAGCCGGCCATAACCCTGGGATGGGATTCCATGTGGATTTGCCTGAGGATTCAAACCGATTTGTCGTGGCCCCTCTGGCAGCTCTGATGACATCATTTGTGTTATTCACTGTTTAGGAAAATAGCAACGGCTCCTGGTCCCCATCAGCTGGTCCCTGGGACTTCACAGAGCGTCCTCTTCCCCGATAGGATTTTCATGATGTCACGGGCACCCGGCGGGGCCTCTTCGGCGAGGTCCATGACTCACTTGTCCCCTTCCATCTAGCACACAAACACAGAGGGAAACCGCAGGAAGATGGAGTATTTGAGTCCTATGAATTAGCGTCCAATAGGTTTCCGTTTGTTTTGATTAAAGGAAAAAGTTCAGCTCCTCTCAAGGAGGCAAAGGAATTAGCCCACGGGTTAAAATGGCAGAAGTTCAGTGTCAGGAGCCATTGCAGAGGCCAACTAGTTGAACCCAGCAGAATCTCCTTTACCAGATCCTAATGGGCTAGCCAACCTTTGCTTGAAGCCCTCCAATGACAGGGAACTCACTACCTGCTGAGAGTCCCATTGTACTTTTGGGTGTCTTTGCTTTCTGGACGTCTGACCCTACTCTCACCCCTCCATTAATATCAGCTCTGCCTTTGGGGGCTAAGCAGAACAGGTTCAGCACTTCTTTTGCATATTCCAAATATTTTAAGACATTAATTTACTGATTCCGTGCTATGGAGGTCCTATAAAATGATCTTGGGGTTGTTTTTTGACAAAATAACAAGATTCATTTGGTGGAATGTAAGGTTGAGATCTCAAAGGAAATCATGAAAAACCCTTTAAGTATGAAATAATTATTGTATTACCAGCCTCAATTTCTATTAAAAATAATATGATAAAAGTTATTCTTTTTTAAACCCTTTCCTCCCATCTTAGAATCAATGTGTGTATTGGTTCCACAGCAGAAGAGGGGCAAAGGGAATGGGGGTTAAGTGACTTGTCCAGGGTCATACAACCAGAAAGTGAGTTCAAATTTGAACCCAGGACCCCCCCATCTCTAGATCTCTAGGCTGGCTTTCATTCAGCTGAGACCCCTAGCTACCTCCACAGCTTTTTTTCTTTTTTTTTTTTAAAGAATGTTTCAGAATTATGGCTGGAGAAAGTATCCTGAAACAAATAAATGACGAAGGTGATCTTAAAATACAAAAACAGACCACTTTGACTACATGAAACTAAAAGTCTGTAAGAGGAACTAAGAAGAAACCCTGTTACACGGGACACGTATTTGTAGTAAATATCACAGAAGGCCAATAGCCACGACTGAGAAGGCACAGGCAGAAATGCGTAAGATCAAGAACCATCACCCAGCCGATGACTGTCGAAAGACTTGCAAAATCCCAACAACCCCATGAAAACATGCTCCGTGCAAGTCAGTCGGTAAAGAAGCACTCACTGGGGAGCTTTCTCGGTGGGAATTTCCTATCCAAAAAAACCCCTCCCAGATTGAGTTCCTACAGCATCCCCAGCAAGTGATTCTTTGGGAGGACCTGCAGAGACGGGAAACTCATTACCTTTGGAGGAAGCCCCACTCTTAGCCATATCTAAAACGTAAAGAATTGTTCCTTAAATCTCATCCTTCTGTTTCTTGCAACTTTCATCCGCTGCTTCTAGTTCTACCTTCCGGTACCCACCAGAATAATTCTACTCCTGCAGTTGTTACTCTTTCAAATAGTTGATGATGCTCATTATATGTCCCTCATGTCTTCTCATCTCATCTCATCAGTTTGTTGTTGTTCAGTCCTTTCAGCTATGTCTGACTCTTGGTGATTTTCTTGGCAAAGATACTAGAATGGTTCGCCATTTCCTTCTCCAGTTCATTTACAGATGAGGAAACTGAGGCAAACAAGGTTAAGTGACTCATCCAGGGTCACATAGCTAGTGTCTGAGACCGGTGTTATCCCCTGTGCCACCTCCCTACCCTATAAACATCAATAGTTTTTTCAATAAATCCTTGTATAGAGCATTCTTCAGTCCTTTCACTATCCAGATCCTTCCACCCAGAATGATCCCATTTGTCCGTCTTCCACATATGACTCACCTGGGCTTAGGACACTGCGATTATCAGCTCCCTTGATAGGGACACGATGCCTTTTAATGCAATCTAGGACCCTAGAAGCTTTATTTCCCCCCGGGTGGGTCAGGGGCCAGTGGTGTCACACTATTGATTCCTAAAAATTCCAGCTATTTTTGTCTAACCACATCTTCCCCATCTTCTGCTTGTACAGTTGATTGGTGGAAGTCAAGTAAAGGAGCAGGCACCCATGCCGGTTAGATCGTCGTCTTCATCGTTTTCCCATTGAAGGCGTGAAGGCATCCCTTTTCAAGTTGTCTAAGAGTGAGCGATGCTAGAGCTACAACAACCTGATAATGGTGCCATCCAGAAAAGAGAAGCACAGAGTGCTTTGGGTTGTGCCAGAGGGAGGACTCCAGGCTCTGGCGGGAGAATTTGGGGGAAGACATGGACACGAATGGCGGGTTAGGGTCTGCTCAAGGAAGACGTGTCAGAAGATCCTCCGCCCTGTTCCTAGCCATGACACCAGCGCCCAAATGGAAAAGGACCTATCCAGCGCGCTTCTCGGGACCGAACTTGCCCGGGCAACCTACAGTCTTGGGAGAGGCCTGGCACACGAGTTCTTTGTGTCATAGCTCTCGCTTCACTGATGCTCTACCACAATGAAACTGCCATTGCTACCACTCAGGCCACTGCACTCTGCTCACAGATGGCCCCTTGGGGGAACTACAAGCACCCAAGACTGGCATTCAGAGTCCGGAAGAAACTAACACCCACCCACCCACCTGCCTTTCCAGGTTTGCTTCATGCTACACCCTTACTATAATCCCCACTTCACACAGCCTTTCCTGTGTGCTGTTCCCTGAATTCCAGATGCATAGGGAGAAGGAAACATGGCTTTGGGTTCCCTTTTCTGCCCTGCTCTCTCCACTTCTGACTCATAGAATTGCTAGCAGTGTGAGCTCTGTGTGTCTGTCTGTCTCTGTTTCCGTCTCTCTTTCTCTCCGTGTCTCTGTCTCCCTCTCCCCCCCTCCTCTCTCTCTGTCTCTGTCTCTCTCCCTCCCTCTCTCTCTCTCTCCCTCTGTCTCTGTCTGTCTGTCTGTCTCTCTCTCAGTGTCTCTGTCTCCCCCAGTCTCTGTCTCTCTCTCCCTCCCTCTTTCTCTCTCCCTCCATCCCTCTCCCTCTGTCTGTCTGTCTCTCTCTCAGTGTCTCTGTCTCCCCCCAGTCTGTCTCTCAGTGTCTCTGTCTGTCTGTCTCTGTGTCTGTCTGTCTCTGTGTCTGTCTGTCTGTCTCTCTCTCTCTCAGTGTCTCTGTTTCCCCCCCAGTCTGTCTCTGTCTGTCTGTCTCTGTGTCTGTCTGTCTCTCCCTCCCTCTTTCTCTCTCCCTCCATCCCTCTCCCTCTGTCTGTCTGTCTGTCTGTCTCTCTCAGTGTCTCTGTCTCCCCCCAGTCTCTGTCTCTGTCTGTCTGTCTCTCTCTCAGTGTCTCTGTCTCCCCCCAGTCTGTCTCTCAGTGTCTCTGTCTGTCTGTCTCTGTCTCTGTCTGTCTGTCTCTGTGTCTGTCTGTCTGTCTCTGTGTCTGTCTGTCTGTCTGTCTGTCTCTCTCTCTCTGTCTCCCCCCAGTCTCTGTCTCTGTCTCCCCTCCCACCTCTCTCTGTATCTAACAGTACCCCTCAGTTTCTCCGTTGTCTCTTTCAGTCTCTCTCTCTGCCTCTCGGGCTCTCTTTCTCTCGGTCCCTTTCCATCTATTTGCTCCCGTGTGTGGTATAACCACCTATGGAAGGCGAGCTCCTTGAGGCAGGGCTTTGTTATCTCTTGGATCTCTAGTGCCTGGCACAGCACTTGGCACATTGGAGGTACTTAATATATGTTTGTAGAACGGAATTAAATGATGGATTTCGACAAGTATCTTCTTAAGTGCCTGCCAGAGCTCTGCCTGCATACAGCAGGGGCTTAATACCTGCATGCCTCATTGGATGGAGTTTGAATCCTGACCCGCCTGTCCCCGACCTCTGCACAGGGCCAGTTTTTAAGAACACGTTTACTCGAAGCTCTAGTAAGACCCCAAACTCTCCAGAGGAAGAAACCTTCAGTGGACTGCCTCGGGGCTGGGTCCCAAAGTAAAGAAACCAGCCCTGTGGAGTGGCGGAGCCCTGGGTGGGAGTCAAGGCTGCCGGGCCTCAGTTTCCTCGTCTGCCAAAAGAAGGGGTGGGCTTTTGCATGGGAGAGCGGAACCGGATCTGAAGTCAAGTCCTAGGATTTGAGGGCAAGTCAAGTCCCCCTACCCGAAGGCAGGTGCCCCACCGTCCGGCTCCGTTCCCGGGATTCCTCGGGAGCCTCGGGCGCTCTTCTCTTTCCTGGATCTTCGACTGGAAGCTGCCCGGAGCCCCCTCCAGCTCTAAGCGGCGGGTCTAGACTGGCCGGGCAGTGAGCCCGGTGCCAGGAAGCCCTGGCGCTCTGCCACCTCCTGTAGCGAGCCGTCGGGGCCAGAAGGGGGCTCTGCGGCGCCCCCAGGGAGGAGGGTGACATCAAGGCGGGGAATTCAAGCTCATTAAAAGGAGGAGATAAGAGCCGGGGCTGACTTCCGAGATAGGGAAGCGTCTGAAGCGGAGCCGGAGAGGTGGGGGCCGAGCGCAGGAGGAGGAGAGAGCCCCGGGCCAGGCTGCCATTCGCCCGGGGGGCCCCCGCTTGGCCGCGAGCGATGGACCGGAGCAAGTCGGCCGGCAGAGCGCTGGGCAGAGGGCTCCGCCCGTAGGGAGCGCTCCGAGCGCCAGCCTTCTGCAGCGCGGCGGGGAGGGCGGAGAAGGGAAGGGGCTCCTCCTGACCCTCCGCCCGGCCCCCCAAGCCGGGGCCAATGGCCGGCGGTCCGGTGGATTCCTCGTGCCTGGGTAAGAGCGGACCCCGGCTGGCATGGGGGAGGGCTTCCCGAAGAGGCGCCCCCAGCCCCGGCTCCCTGTCCCCTCCCCTCGGGGCTCAGGGCAGCCTCCCGGCTTCTTCCTAGGTGCGTGCCTGGTCCTGCGTGGAGCCTCGGAGCGCGGGGGCCCCTGCTGGAGGGCGCTGGGCTCCGGGATGGCCGCAGCTGTCCCGGGCCGCGGCTGGCTCCGGCTTCTCCTTCTGGGGCTGCTGGCGGCGGGCTCCTGCCTTGGCTCCGCGGAGCCGGAGAGAGCCGGGAGTGGCCGCGGGCTGGAGAAACAGCCTCAGCCGAATGACCTTCCCACGGGGCCAGGAGCGAGCTCTAACGACCTGGTAAGCCATGGGCGGAGGAAGGAAGGGGCCCTGCCGAGCCCTCTAAGCCATCTCCCTCCCGCAGCAGCCCGGGGGAGGCTACCTGGGAAAAGTAGCGGACTTCCAGCTGGAGAGACCAGCCGGTCCAGCCTTCCCGTTTTACAGGTTAGGACACTGAGGCCCAGAGACGTGCCGGGCCCAGTCACCGGGTCTGGCCACTGAGGGGGCAGCCCTTTCCTTGGTCCAAACCAGGCTACGGGGGAGAAGGGCGTGGCGGCCACCTGGGAGGAGGCTGAGCAGCCTGCCTGAGCCGGCCGGCCTTTGCCTTTCCAGGCGCCATCCCTGGAGCTGCCGATAACCGGGGGCTCCTCTCCTCTCCCGCACGGTGGAGGCGCCAAGGCGGGGCTTCTGGGAGGAGAGACAAGGGTCCGGGCTGCAAGGAGGGGATGGGGCAGTCCTTGCTCGCTCCTGTCTCCTGCCTCTGACAAAGGAGCCAGGCCCCCACCCTGGGGCTCCCCATGCCACCCACCCCCCAAGGGCTTTAGGACCTCAATGTGAACCCAAGAAAGAAGCTCTCCTGGGAGGGAATGAGGAGTTGGGGCGTCTGTGGGCATGCACAGGGGTGACCCTAAAGCTAAAATCCACACATGGCCTGGGGCTGGGGCGTGTGTGCGTGTCACGCTTAGACACAAGCCCGGAGGTACCAGATGTGCACTGGTGTCTTGGCAGAAGCGGGCTTTGGGCTTTGGTTTTCCCACAAAGCCTTGTCTTATGCCTTGGAAGCCATCCTAAGTGTGGGTTCCAAGACAGAAAAGGGGTCAAGGTTAGACAGTGAGGCTGTGTGACTTGGGGGGGTCAGATTGGACCCAGGACCTCCCATCTTCAGGCTTGGCACCCTACCTGAGGAGCCACCTAGCTGCCCTACCTCCCCCACCCCCCCTCTAAAACCCCTACCTTCTCTCTTAGTATCCACACTAAGGAAGAGTGTTTTTCATAATCTTGAGAGGCATAAAGGCTAGAGTTGAGAGAACCTGGGTTCAAATCCTGCCTTGGCTCTGTGCTCACCATGTCATTGACTTTCCCTTTCTGTGTTGGTTTCTTCATCTCAAAAATGAGGAGGAGGTTGAGCTGGATCAATGGCCACTGAGTTCCTTTCCAGCTCTGGACCTGCCATTCTGGGACCTCTCTGAACCAGTTTCCACGGGATGGTCTTTAAAGTCCCCTCCCTGGCTCCTACCCTCCCTATTACAGTCAAGGGCACCACCCTCCTCCCGGACCCTTTGGCTCACCCTCTTCCAACCCCCAGATCCAAGATGGCACCCGCGTCTGTTGACATCACTTTGACAGCATCTTCCAAAGGTGTCCCGTTACATGCCATGCTCACAGCACAGACCCACCTCACCTCAAATCTGGACTAGTACAATAGCTTCGGGGGGGGGGTCTTCGTGCCTCCAGGCTCTCCCCATTCTAAGTCAGCCTTCAGTGAGCCACCAAAGTGGCTCCACTGACTCCCCATCACCTCCAAGACTCAATACAAAACGCTCCGTGCAACACTCAAGGCCCTTCATCCTCAAGCCCCTTCCACCATGCCTACTCTTCCATCCAGTCATGCTGGCCTCTTGGTTGCTCTATGGACAAGCTCCTTCTTGTCCTGACTCTGGGCATTTTCTCTGGCCTTCTCCCATGCTGGGAATGTTCTCCCTCCGCATCTCAGCCAACTGCCTTCCCGGGCTTCCATTAAGTTCCAACTACAACTGCACTTACAGGGAGCTGCCTCCCATGCCTGGAGTGTCCCCTGCTCAGCCCCCTTCCCCTTCCCCACTTCCTCACCCCAGCTAATAATTATTCAAAGACCTTGGGGACACTTTTTAAAATGCCCATTTAGGTTAGAAGCAGGATTCGAACCCAGGAGGTCTTGAGTCTTAGGCTACACTTTATTTGCCATCTAAGTTGCCTCTCATATTATTCAATCTGCCTCATATATATTAATATTGGGCTTATTTCTAACTATATGTTAATATTAGATAATATTAGGGAAGTTCCCTCCCTTGCCCCAGATCTTAACCTGGAACAAAATCTGAGCAGTCCCTGCCCTCAGAGAGCTTAGATTCTTCTGGGAGTGATGGGCAAGAAAGAGCATGTGCCCATAGAAGAGAAGAGAAAATACACTGTAAAGGCAAAGTCATCTCCCTCCTGCCTCCGTCCCTCCCTCCCTCTCTCTATCTCCTCCTTGCTCCCTCTCTTTCCCTTCCTCTCCCTCCTCTCTTTCTCTCTGTCTCTCCCTCTCTCACTCTGTGTGTGTGTGTGTGTGTGTGTGTGTGTGTGTGTGTGAAGCAATAGCACTAACAACTGGGAACAACAGGAAAGCCAGTTCCTTTTGATGATCATTTATTAGGCTCCGACTATTTTCCAGGCACGGTGTGAGATGCTAGCGATACAAAGACAAAGGGAAAACCCTCCCTGCCATTCCAGGGGCTTCTGTTTCAGAGACAGAAACGAATAAGAACTCTCTGAGGAGCAACAAACTCAGGCACGCCAGAGACCCTCTGGATGTGCTTCTCCCACTGACAGAAAAAGTTCTCTGCAGTGAATTGAGTGACTGTTCATGTTGCCTCTAGAAACAAGTGACTGATCCCAGCTCTCTGGTGGGTGTGAGTGAAAAGCTCACTGTCTGAAGGACTGTGGTGGTAGCTAGCTAGTTAGATGGATGGATGGATGGAGAGACAGAGAGATGGATAGGTAGATGGATTCATGGATGGATGGATGAATGATAGAGATAGGTAGGTTGATGGATGAATGATAGACAGACAGATAGATAAAGCATTGATTAAATGTATACTATGTGTCAAGCACTATGCTTAAGTCCTAGAGATGCAAATATAAGTAAGCCATCAAGCCCTTGGCCTCAAAGAGCTTACACTTTAATTGAGAGATATTAATAAAGGGGAGCTCTAAGGGTGGGGGAAGTGACCCAGTGTGATATCAGGAAAGTAATCTGGACACTTCCATCCTGGTGAGCTCCAGTGAAAGCTCACCAGTCAGGTAGACTGTGGCCAGTGTACCCGAGAGCTGCTGGGGAGGGAAGGTAGGAAAGGCAAGGGTGGGGGGTGGTGATGGCAATAGCATTCTTGGCAGGCATGGGGATGTTGCTTGTTCTTCCCCCAGAGCACCATCATATCATGAGGGAACGTTTCTTCTTTGCAAGAGTCCTAAATACCCAGCTGGCCACTTCAAGAAGGTTCTATGTAACCCCATCCCCACCCCAGAGCATTGTGGGGACAGAATGAGTGACTCAGAGGTGAACAGGCTTTGATCTGTGTCTCATCACATTGTCTCACCGTCCCCTCCCAAAAGGAAGGAAGGAAGGAAGGAGGGAGGGAAGGAAGAAAGGAAAGGAGGGAAGGAAGGAAGAAAGGAAGGAAGAAAAGGAGGGAAGGAAGGAAGGAAAAAAGGAAGGAAGGAAAGGAGGGAAGGAAGGAAGGAAGGAAGGAAGGAAGGAAGGAAGGAAGGAAGGAAGGAAGGAAGGAAGGAAGGAAGGAAGGAAGGAAGGAAGGAAGGAAAGGAGGGAAGGAAAATCCAAACCCTTATCTCTCCTCAATTTACCTCTTTCTGTCAAGGGCAGACATCCTTCATCTTTTCAGTCATCCAAGCTCTCAGCATTTGAGTCAGCCTTGACTCCTCACTTCCTCACTTGACTCATCACATCTTGGTCTTTCTACCTCCACAATATCTCTTCTATCTGTCTTCCTTTCCCTGGTGGAGAAGCTCATCACATACAGTTGCAATCGGTTATTGCAATCACTTCCCATCTGTTTTCCTTGTCTCTTCCCAAAGAGATCTTCCTAGAGCTCAGCTCTTACTCCTCTACTTACTACATCTCAGTAGCTCCCTGTTCCCTCTGGAGCAAATATGATTTTATTTTTATCTGATCTTTGTTTTAACTTCTATTTTTGTGACATTTTCTCTATCAAAGTTATAAAGGTGCACACACCCACATATTAGGCATTTGTGCTAAAAACTTTGTCATTGGCCAAATTCACTGACCTGGAGCATGGGAACAAGGTTGGATGGCAAAGCAAAAAGTCTTTGTTGTTGTTGTTGTTGTTGTTTGCTCTGTTTCTGCCCTCCTGGTGCCCTGGGCAAGTCATGTTATGTTTCCCACTTTCGATCATGAAGTCACCTCCTTGGTTGATTCCACCTTTTGGATTCTGTTACAGGAAGCCCCTGTCACTGAGAAGCCCCGAAGCATTGACCCCCGGGATGCCTGGATGCTCTTTGTCAGACAGTCCAACAAAGGGGTCAATGGCAAAAAGAGGAACACTGGGAAATCAAAAAAGTACAAGGTGAGCATGAAGGCTCCTGAGCCTCACAGCACTCATACGGGCCTTCAGCTGGATTTTGCCTCAGAAAATTCATCCTGGCTCTGCCAACTTTTGGTGAGATCAAGGGGAATCACTTAATGGGTCTTGGCCATTAGTCAGTCAACAGGTATTTATTATAGGCTTATTATGTGCTAGGTCCATGTTGGTGAACCTATGGCACGTGTGCTAGAGGAGGCTGCTCCCTTCCCCCTCTCCACACACATCTCAGGACATTTCATCACTCTCGCCTCTGCCCAACAGCCCAGTGGGAGCTCTTCCTCCCTCCCCTGTCTGGGGTGACATAGGGGGCTCACATGTGGTGTGAGGGTTGCAGTTTGGGCATTAGTTTTTTTGGGGGGGGCATTAGTTTTTAAAAGGTTCACCATTGCTGTGCTAGGCAGTGTGCTAAGAACTATAAATCCAAATATGAGTACAGAGAAAGACAATCCTTGCCCTTAAAGGACTAACATTCTAAAGAATTCCTGCTTCCTAGCTGGCTAGTTATACGCATGTCCCTTGGTCCTCACTGCCTGAACTAATCCCGTCTGGAAAATGGGTCTAAGAACTGTCACTTCTCCCCTCAGAAGATTGTTGGACATGCTCTGTAAGCTCTAGAGATCTGTAGTAGGAGCTCTAACCTGGGACATGGGCTAGGTGGTGGGGAGCCCTCCATCTTTATCTTCACTAGCCTCTAACTGAAACACAGGCATTTCTTTCAGTTATGGATGTAGGCAAGAAACATGATTCTGAGAAGGGTTTTACTGCAGGCTTCCCCAGTGTGCCCAAAGAAACGAGGACCCAAACAAGGTGAAGGATCCCTACTCTAGGAAATCTACACTGACACAGACAGCATTTTTAAGGCCTCCATAACAACCGAATTGTAGTTGAGGCTCACTACAATCCTGTAAGAGAGGAAGTCCAAGTACTACTATCCCATTCTACAGACAAGTAAGCAGAGTCAGAGAGATAAAGTGCCTCGCCTAGGCTCATATAACTTAGTAAGTATCTGAACTCGCGTCTCTTCTGCCTCAGTTGTCCTGGGGCTCTTTCTATCTCATCACAGTGCTCATCAAGGACATTGCACCCTTGTGAGTTTGATTCCCTAATTCTGTGAGATTCAGAGGATCTCAGATGTCCTCAGTAGTCATCTAGCCCAGTTCCCTAATTTTACAGATCAGGAATTTGGCCTAAAGAGTTCCAGTGACGTATCCAAGATGACATAGATAATGACCAGCAGAAATGGGATTCAGCCCCAGAACTTCCGACTCTAATTTGGCAGGAATTATAGCTCTACGTCATTGGTGTAGGCCCCTCCTCCATGCTGAAGCTTTGGGCCTAGATTGGCTGCCATCAAAGCCAGTTCTACTACTGCTGTTTTCCCTGGTCCCAGAGGGCAGGATGAATCGGTGGCCATCCGCAGGAGATCCCACCTGACTCGGTTTCAAGAAGTTCCTAACGATTAGAATTGTTGACCACCGGCATGAAGCCTTGTGAGATGGCTGGGTGGAGGATTCCAGTGGAGGCTGGGTGACCCCCTCATTAGCAATATCGTAGAATTTATGATTTGGTCAAGGACTGGGCATGGCAATCCCCAAGTCCTTTTCAATTCGAAGGTTCTCTGGTGGGTCTAAAAACTGATTTTGGAAAAGGATCAAGATCTCCCCGAGATCCACCAAGATGGGGAGGTTTCCACTTGGCTTGAGGTCTTGAACCTTGGGCGAGTTTCCTTTTTAATTCTTTCCCTTCAGCGGTGTCCCTCCTATATTTTAGCCTTTGTACAAACTGTTGATGGCCCTGGTGCTGCCATTGCCTTGGGGACCGGATGCCTGATGGCTGCCTTCTTGGCAATATTCCCTGGTGGAGGCTGCTGTCCTCTACTCCTGCCACCATCTTGGATGCTGCAGTGATCTTGGGGTAGGGGATGGGCCCTGTGCCACTCCCCAATAGGCCAGCCACGTCCCAAAGTGTAGCCAGAGTCCTCATGAAGCATCGTGGGAAGGGCTGTGAGGAAAGTAAGCTTTGACTGTCTGATGAGCCCAAATGAGGGTGACCTCCCCGAGGGCAGAGGCTGCTCCATTCTTGGCTTTGGGTCCCAGCCCGGAGCCTGCTTGTCCTGTACGCGCTCCGGTCTGTGGCTGGGCTCGCATCTTGAGGGGGAAACTCCGCCAAGAAGAGATTTCAGAGGCGTTTGGGGCCAAGAGCACGACTCGATGGCCGTGCTTGTTTAGTGGCATAGACGTATCTCCTGTCTTTCAGCTTGGACTTCCCGGGCCTCCTGGCCCCCCCGGCCCTCAGGGGCCCCCAGGACCCCTCATCCTCCCAGAGGAGCTCCTGAAGGAATTCCAGCTGCTGCTCAAAGGTAAGGGAGTCAGGGTGGGTGGGATCGACCTTCTGAATGAGACAAGTTGTGTTTATGGTGGCCTAAGGGACCTGCCAGGTGACTCTAGGACTCCAGGCCTCAGTTTTCCCATCTGTAAAATGAGGGGTGTTTGGATGGCCTCTAAGATCCCTCCTGGCTTTGGCCACAGATTCAAAGTTCACTAGGACCTTAGAGGCCGTCTAGATTGAACCCTTCATTTTAGAGGAAAAGAAACAGATGGAGATCAAGTGACTTGTCCAAGGTCACATAGGTAGTCCCAGGATTAGAACTGGGGCCTCTTCGAAGCACTGAGATTTCTCCTACCTATCATGCAGCCTCATTAATGGTCAGGGGGAGCTGGGTGGTTCAGTGGATAGAGAGCCAGGCCCCTGGGGCTGCTGGTCCTGGGTTCAAATCTGGCTTCACCCACTTCCTGGTTGTAACCCTGGGCAGGTCACTTAACCCCACTGACTAGCACAGGAAGGTCAGGGTTTAAAAAACAAAACCAGCCAGTCAGCCCCTACACATTGATTCAGCACCTGCTGTGTGCCAGGGGCTGTGCTCAGTGCTGGGGATAAAGAGGCAAAAGCTGGGTGGAGAGAGGGGTAGGATTTGAACTCGGGGCTTCCCGGCTCCAAGCCAGGGCGCTTTGGTGAAGATACAAGGCCTTCGTTAGGCTGGAGCGCGAGGGGCGGGGCTCCGAGCCTCCGGACCTCTTTCCTAATCTGCCCACTGTGGGGCCGCCCCGCCACCCCTGCAGCGGCGGAGAGTTACCAAGTGGAGGCGCGGCTGCAGCTGGAGCGCGCGGAGCCTTGGAGGGCCGATAAGGCTCCTGGGAGAGCCTCCTCCCGCCCGGGTCCCACGCTGCCCACACACGGCCGACAGGGCGGGGCGGGGAGGCGCCGCTTCGGGCCTCCAAAGGCCTTGAAGCAGCTGCCCACGAGTCCCCTCCCCCATCCGGGGGATCCCCTGGATTTGTCTTCGCCGCCTCATCTCCGAGCGGGAGGGGGAGGCGGGCGAAGGCTGGCTCCGACTTTGGCCCCGTGTGGTCCCACAGAACAGAATCGGCAGCCCGTCAGAGGTCCAGAGGCAGGGGCTGGGGGGGAGCACTGGAGAAGGAAGGCCCTTGGGGTGTGGGGGAGAGAGTGCGGGCCCTGCCTGCCTCCGTTTCTCCATCTGTCAAATGAGCTGGAGAAGGAGAGGGCCGAGCACTCGTGCCTGCCCAGAAACCCCCAACGGCGTCCCGAAGAGGTGGACGCGCCTGAAGGGCACCTCTGAGACTGTCCTAGTCCGGCCCCACGAGCCGCAGCCCGCCGCGACGTCTCCCCGCACCACTTGCCAGCGCTTTCCCATCCCTCGGAACAGTCCAAGCCCGGTCAATCCTCGGAAGCCCACCGGGAGAGTCCAAGCCGAGGGGGAGGGGGACGGGGACGCGTATGGAAGAAGGCTTAGACGGGAGGGGCACCTTCTGGAGCCCTGGTCGAGCGTCTAATGGCCCGGCGGGTGGGGGATGGGTCACCAGCGGGTCTGAGGCCCCTTCCACAGCGCAGCCATCCTGGCAGCTCAGGAGAGGAGGCGAGGCTGGGAAGAGCCGTCAGCGGTGAGCAGCGGCTGCTTCCAAAGGCCACCGAGAGATCGGAGAGCTCAGCTCGGAGGTGAAAGTTGTCAGGTGGCCTAGGAAGAAAGTGCGCGTGCGCGAGCCCGAGGGCTACTGGGAGCTACGGAAAGGGAAAGTAGGCAAAGAAAGGGACAGAAACAGAAAGACAGACAGCAAGAGAGCCGGGATGAGGGAGAGACAGACAGACAGGCAGAGATCAAGCTCAGACTCGCGCTACTAGCTGAAGGAATCCGTCGTGCCTGGGGGGCGTCGAGGTTTCGTGCTCCCTGGCTAAAGGCTTGCTTCCTGCCTGCCGCTGCCCGCCCCGCGGGTTCCTTCTCTTGGGCCCGGCAGTCGGCCCGGCTGGGTGTGTCCCTGTGAGGGGATGCTTGGAGCCGCTGTGAGCGGGTTCGCTTTGCAGGATTTTAGCCTCATGAAGGGCTTCGTGCTCAGACTCTGCTCCCAGCCTGGCGGAGGAGCCACTTGGGGGACGTCGGAGCCTCCGAGCATTGGCCTGGGAGCTCCTCGAGGCCGCACCACCGGCTTTCCGGTCTCCTTTGCGCCCAACGTCCGGCCCGCAGGAGGCGCTTGATCGTTTGGCCATTTGGACAGGGAATTCCAGGCTGAGCTCTCGCTTCCCTCCGCGCTCCCCGCTTTGAGCCTGTGAGGACAGCCCGAATGGGTTCAGGTCCGAGCCCCGACAGCGCCCATGGGTGGCCTTCCCGGGTCCGCCAGCTTTAAGGCGAGGCTGCCGTCTCCCGAAGGCACCGAAGGGATACTGGCTTCCCCGTATCCCGTCTGTTAGGTTTCAGGCACTTTCTGGGCTGCTCTGGGACTGGGTGGCCCCCTTCGAACAGCTGCGGCTTCCTTGGCGGGACTCCCTCTTCTTCCGTCTGCCTCGCAGGCTGTGCGGGCTCGTCTCATCCTCTGGTCTCGGGTCTCCCTGTGGCTATGGCGGTGCTGGCCCAAAGCCCGGAGAGCGGGGCGACTTCTGGCTTGCTGTCTTGGCAGGGGCAGTGAGGCACCGGCAGAGGCTGGGCCCGGAGGCCTGCGAGGACTGCGGGGGCGGGGAAGCGGAGGCTGAGGACGAAGAGAGGCTGGCGGTCGCAGAGGAGGACGGCGTCCTGGCTCTGGTCACGGGGCCTCTAGCAGAGAGCCGCAGGCCTCACCGGGTGGAGGCCGCCTTCCGCAGCCGGGTCCGAAAGAGCGTGTCAGTGGAGCGGCGATCCCTCCGGGAGCTGCAGTTCTATTACGTGGTGAGTGGAGGGGACACGAGCCCCCAGGCCACAGCGCCCACACGTCTAGTGTAGCAAGCTTTGCGATCGTGTTCCGGCCCACGACTCGTGGGCTTCTCACCCAGGATGCCCAGTGTAGAAGGGCGCCAGCCACGGAGAGGCCCATTTCACAGAGGAAGCAGCGGAGTCCGAGGCTCAGAAGTTTGCCTGTGGCCACACGGCTCCCTAGTCTGCTCTCTTGGCACCCACTCTGTGGCCTCCTTCTCTGCCTTTGAGCGTGTGCCCAAGGCGGGGCTGGGAAGCGCCTGCGGGGCATCTAGCTTCCAGGGTAGCCCGTGATGCCGCCAGCCATTTCCGGCTTTTTATTTTTCAGCCGGAAAAAGACGGGCCATTTCAGCGGGGCCCCGGGCTTAACCTCACCAGCGGCCAGTACACGGCCCCCGTCACGGGATTCTACACTCTCGCAGCTACCTTGTACATCGGTAAGAGCCGGCAGCCTCGACGGCAGAACGGGGAGAGGGAGGACCCCCAGGGAGAAAAAGCCGGGCTGGAACCTCACGGTAGATCCCAGCTAGCCCGGGACTGTCTGTGCCGTTCATTCTTACAATGAGGGGTCACGTTCTGGATCACCCCAAGAGAACGCAAACTTTGGGGAGCAGTCAGGTGGCTCAGCAGACTGAACAGGGCCCATAGCCAGGAGGTCCCGGGTTCAAATGGGAGCTCGACCACTCCGTCCCCATTGCTGAGCCCTTCTGCCTGGGAACCAATACACAGGACTAAACTTGGGATGCTGGGAGTTGGGGGGCTGCCGTGGATCGTTTGGGAGTTTCTCCCATCTCCAAATCATGATCCCGAGAGGTTCAGAGGCAGAGATTGCAAGACCACTTTAGAGGTGCAAGTCCTTCATTTTACCCAGAGGGACCTATTGCATTCCCCCAATACAGAGGATGGAAAGGGAACCAGAGAGGGAGGGAGGGAGGGAGGGAGGGAGGGAAGGAAGGAAGGAAGGAAGGAAGGAAGGAAGGAAGGAAGGAAGGAAGGAAGGAAGGAAGGAAGGAAGGAAGGAAGGAAGGAAGGAAGGAAGGAAGGAGAGAGGAGGGAGGGAGGAAGGAAGGAAGGAAGGGAGGAAGGAAGGAAGGAAGGAAGGAAGGGAGGGAGGGAGGGAGGGAGGGAGGGAAGGAAGGAAGGAAGGGAGGGAGGGAGGGAGGGAGGGAGGGAGGGAGGGAAGGAAGGAGAGAGGAGGGAGGGAGGAAGGAAGGAATTCCTCTGTGGGTCCAGGTGAAGAGCCCTGACTGTAGGGGGTGGATGGAAGGAAACACAAGAGACACCTCCGAGGCCTTCTCAGGGGCTCTCAAGTGCTTGTTCACCAGCGGGGCAAGTCAGGCACTTGTAAGTCTTGGTTTCTTCATCGGTAAAACATGAAGGTTGGAGCCGGCAGCATCCTGGTCCCTCTGGGAGCCGCACTCTCTGCCTCTGCCTCTCCCAGTGTCTCCCTCTCTGTCCCTCCAAGATTCCAGCTTTGGGGAACCCCACTTGCCCCTCCCAACCACCCACCGAAGTTCCCTGGTTCTTGCTGGGGCCCGGAGTGGGGCCGACAGCCCTGTGACGGCTTTCCTCCTCTCGGTTGGCAGTGCAGGGTGGGGACCATCAGAAGAAGGGGCAGCCTCGGTCCCGGGACCGCCTCCGGGTGCTGATCTGCATCCAGTCTCTGTGCCAGCATAACGTGTGAGTGTGCAGAGGGAGGCCCAGCCGGCTGGGGCTCGGGTGCCGAGGCCGGAGAGGCCAGGGGTCGGAGGAGCTGCCTTGACACCTCCCTCGCCTACCCGTCAGCTCGGACAGGAGGTTGGGGGGGCTCAAGGGGCTGCTCTGCGGAGATGCTGGGGCTCAGCCCCAACGCGCTCACTTGTTCCCCGGTGCAAAGACTCTTCGCTGGGCAGAACCTCAGCGGTGCCCCGCGGCCACGTCCTCGAAGGGCACTTGGAATGTCTAATGAAATTAAAGGCCTGAATCAGGCCCCTAACGAAGGCTCGAGAGGAGGCCCCGAGGCAGAAGCCACTGGGGGGGGGGAGGGGGCACTTCCCCAGAGGAAGTAGAGAGAGCAGAAAGCGGTGGAGGGAGGGACAGCCAGGGCGGAGGGCCGAGGGTGAGAGCTCGCTGGGAGGAGGAAGCAGGCCCTGACTTGTGTTTGTGGCCGCTCGCAGGTCTCTGGAGGCCATCGCTGGCCTGGAGGGTGGCGGCGACCTCTTCACCGTCTCTGTGAGTGGCAGCCTGTACTTGCAGGTAAGGGCCAGGCCCGGCTGCTCCCTGCTGGCCCCAGGCGGAGGGGGGGAGGGAGGGAGCCCGAGGGCGCTGCAGACTGCTCTGCCCAGAGAAGACCTGCTCTAGGAGGGAAGGCCCTGGCCGAGAGGATCTTTGAACCCTGGCCAGGGCTTGGCAATGGGAGGTCAATGACCTACCCAGGGTCCCCCGGCTGGGAAGTGTTTGAGGCCAATTTGAACCCAGGACCTCCCTCTCTCCCCTGAGCCGCCTCAGTGCCTCCAGGCCTACCTAGACTTATCAATGCAAATCAGTCCTTAAACAAGGATTTATTAAGCGTGTTCCTGCTAAAGGGTGCCCAAAGACAAAAATGCATGTGTGCGAAGGAACATCCACACAATTCTCTCAGAAGTCATTCTGGGTAAACTGAGGCAGGGGAGGGCAGGCAGAGGCACCACTTGGGCTGCCTCTGCTCTTTGCAGCCTCCCCTCCCTGACTCAGCGCACAGTAGGTGCCTCTTAGACCCTTTACCAAGGTAGGGAGCGGATGGGCTCAGAGCCCTCCGTACAAGGGGATGAGAGAGAGCATCCACTTCCCGTGGCTATTGCCAGGATCCCTGGAAATTAATGTGGACAATGTTCGCCAAAACTCTCCTCCACAAACAATATTATTTGGGCCCCTAATTTTACTTTTAAATATCAAACAATGTAAGTATTTATAGCTTGGCTGGAACAGCTCAAAGCCTGGGGGCCACCCTGTACAGCGCTGTGTGGGGGGAAGAGAAAAGACCAGGCTGGAAAGGGGGTGGCCGCGAGGCCGGGGAGGTTCCCCTTTTATGCTAAGAGACCACAGGAGCCCCTGGAGGCTTAGGAATTGCTCTGGCGGATGAGTGGAGCGCAGATGGGAGGCCAGAGAAGGGGAGGACGCGACGCCGTGTCGCTGACGAGACTGACGAGATGGGGGATGGAGAAGGGGGGTCCAGGCCACATTCCCTCATCACTGTCCAACAGGGGCAAGCGGACAGAAGTGGTCTGACTCCGCGCAGGCACCACTCGCCTCTCCATCCTCGTGTTTCTTCTCCTCCTCGTAGGCCGGCCAGTATGCCTCCGTATTCGTGGACAACGCCACGGGGTCGTCCCTCACTATCCGCAGCGGTTCGGACTTCAGTGCCGTCTTCTTGGGGGTCTGAATTCATGAATGCTTGGGTGACTCGGGCAGGCGTCTCCATGTCCCTCTTTTTCACTGTAAGCTGAAGTAATAACAGAGAAAGCTTTCTTGGGGAAGGGAGTGCCAGAGGGCCCAAGTGCCACATTTTCTGACCTCTCTCCAAGATGGCGGCCATGCCTCACGTCTTCTACAAGATGGAGCATGGGGGGGTTGAACTGGATACTCCGAGAAGGATAGAAAAACGAGGGCTCTACAAAGACTAGAAAACAGGAAGTGTGCAGATGGTGCAAGTGTGTTTGTATAGCATTTGTCATGAAAAAAATTCTTGAACCACCTTACCGGAAACTTGGCATATATTGATTTCTGGTCTACGCAGGCCTTCTGACTTCCGTCGATTCCCCCTCTTGTCCCAAGAGTGGATGGGTTCTGGCTGTGCTGCCCAATGGCCTGCCTCCAAATGCCTCAGAGCTGCGCTCTGCTCACTTAACCGCAGAACTTCATCAAGAGGGACCTGGGGCCATGCAGGGAAGGGTTCTGTCTCAGTGAAAAGATGCAGGACAAACAGCCACTCACCCCGCCTGAACCAGCCGTCATCCCCTGGGGAAGATGGTGCAGTTGGTTGGTGGTGGGGCCTCCGGGTGAAGGGGAAGAAGCTTCAGGTCTCCGTTGCACGCTGTTCTCCAGAGCACTGGTCCTGCCTGCTGCCATCAAATGCAGTAACGGGGCTCTGCTCCTTCTTAGGCCCTGCTCATGTCTGGGGTCTGTTTGTGGCACCCACCAGGATGGCTGGTGGCCCTCACGGTTAAAGTGAGAGTGGACTCCAGGCAGGCCGGCACCCCAAACCATAGGCACAGGGGCAGAGAGGGGTCCTGGTCCGAGGGGTCTTCAGGCATCACCTGTGTCTGGAGCCCATGGAGTCAGTTTACGAACTGTATCATCCCCAAGAGTCCAACTTCCGGCTGTCACTGAGTTCATCAGATGGTTAAAACTCTTCAGCAAGTGGAAAGATGCCCGTTATGGGGCTCGATAGCCTTGGCTTCATCCATCAGCTGGGAGGAGACTTCTTCTAAAAACTGGACTTGGGTTTGAACCCTTGGATACAGGTGTAAGGCTTCCTCCTGAATCACCCAGATCCCCATCCGGCTCTTCCTCTTTTGCTTTGTCAGCCTGGAACCTACCAACGGGAAACGTTTCTCCATCCAACCCACCACGGATGGAAATTTGGACCCAAGGCTGAGGGTAGATGGAAGAGGGAGACAATAGATCGCTGATGTAGAAGGGCTGGAAGGGATCTGGGAGGCCATCTCGTCTAGGCCTAAAGAAGTGACTGTGGCTAGTAAGCCCAGTCAGCGGCCAACCCCGTAAGCAGTGGGCTGTCCAGCAGAACCTGGCAGTTTCCCATGTGGATTGGTCCCTGCTCTGAAGAGCTTGGCCTTTCTAATGCCAGTGGACAACTCCACTTCTCACCATGAAAAACACCCACAATGGCGTTCCTCAATCGGAATCCCCTCTCAGGTCTAGCTGGTCCTAACCCAGAAGAATATGAGTCAAGGTACCGCTCCGCCTCCAAACAGCTCCCCTGCCCGAGCTCGGGGATGCCTAAGACGGTGGGTGGCCCCGAGTGGACCAGTGGGGCTGCTTAGGCAGCATCTGAATCCTCCCTCCTCCCTCCCCTCACAAGGGCCTAAGAAGGCAGATGTGATAGGCAGCTGAAGTACAGAGACCCTGATTTCTCAGTAAAACGCGTACCCACCCTACCTAGAAAGGGTAACAGGCAATGAAAAAGCCCTTTTCCTCTGATAAGGTGGCAAGGAGGCCAAACCCCTCCTTAGAGCGAATCTATGCCCAACAGAAACACATCAAACAGCGAAGACTCTCCAAACACTGACTTCACTCTCGACCCGCTCGTAGCGTTACGTTTTATGGAAATACACGGATTGTCCCATGTCATTACATGGATGATCAGCCATGGGATGGCTCCCGTGTGGCTGTGGGAATGAGCACTGGAGCGCTAGAGGTGGAAAGGCAAGGGAAGCGGAGGAAGGCGGGAGATTTACAAGCCAGGGCCTCCTCCAGTGCCGAATGATGCTGGAGGCAGATGATGGCAGAGCCCGAGTCTAAATCCCTCATTTCTGACTGCCTCGAGCCCAACGCCAACAGGGATCTGCTCCAGGACGATGAAACAAGGCCAAGCTCTTAGTCAGCCCTTAGTCAGCAGGGCTCATGGTCTCGGGCATCAGACACGGGACAGGGACCCAGAGAGAGAAGGGAGGGACAAGAAGAGTCCCACAAAGGGCTTTTAGCTGAGGTGACCAGGCTACGAGGCAGCTAAGCCGGAAGCATGGGAAGAGGTGGGGACAGGAGGTGGGTCCTCTCCTGGTACACCCTGGACTCCCAGTGACTGCACAAGCCACTGAACTGCCCAGATGTTCCTGTTTTTCTCACCAGCAGGCATGTGTCTCCCTTTCTTTGGAGCCTAACTACAGGGCTTCCTCCATCCAGAACTGTTGGGACATTTTCCTGGAGCAAGACCATTCATCCTGCAAGGACTTTTCTAAACCCAAGCCCAGGACTTAAACATTTTAATCTTGTACAATATTCTGACATTCTTTCTGTCAACTGCACTGGCTTTCTGTGCCAGCTTTGTGCCATCTGCAAACTCATTGAACTTGCTCTCTCTGCCTTTACTAGTTACTAATAAAAAAGAGGCAGGGCCTGACACTAGAAACCTGACCGACAGCAGGCCATTCACCAACATCCTCTTGATGTATGTCTACATTCTTTCTTTTCGTTTCCTACAGAAGGATAACAACCTGGCTGCTAGAAGGCAGGACCATCCATCTGGGAATTTTAGGGATTTTTTCTCTCGGTGCAGATCCAGTTATGAAAGGGCAAAGGGAGTTTAAAGCCATCTTTACCAACAGAAATCTAGACTTCAGAACAAAATATGTTCAGATCATACAATGAAGTGAGCTAAACGGGTTAGAAAAAAACCAAACAACTTTTTATTTACAACCACAGAGCCCTGGAGGAATACTCAAAACACATAATGCGCACACATGAACCCAACGCTTCCCTTGAATCAATACCATGCTGTCCTCGCTGCTGCCTGGTGCCTTCCTTCACTGCCCTATTCGCACGACCATGACGGTGACGTTGTCCGCAGAACCACGCTGCACAGCCTTGGTGGCCAGACGGTTGCAGGCAGCTTCATATCTGGCATCAAGGGTGGACTTCCCTTCCCGGGTCTGGATCTTCTCATCCTTCTCTCATAGAAGGAAAAATGGCAGTTACCAAACACGGTGCTTCCTGGCCCCTCACTGGTTGTTCAAAAGGAACAAAGGCCGGGGGGCACAGGGGTCCACCCCAGAGTAGCCCCAGGGCCAACCGGTGACTGAGACCCCAAGACAAAGACAAGTGGGGACTAGCCATAAGGGGATAAAAGTCTAGGTGATGACTAGGGAACAAGTCAGTTGATGGCATTTAAAATACATTAAATGGTGCTGATTATAATAATTCCCATTTATAAAGAAAGCCACATTTTAAGGTCTGGCCCCTTTGGCTAGTAGAGAATGGAAAAAAACAAAAAACTTTTCAAAATTGTTCCCTAAAAATGCAAGTGCACAAGAGCAACTTGCCTCCCTCTTACCTCTAGGCAAGACAGGATGAAGGTCACAGCTTCTTCAGGAGTGAAGACCTTGAAGAGGCCATCACAAGCCAGCATGATGAACCTGACAAGAGGGGAAGGGATGCAGAAATGTACAAAACTTTAGGAATAAGTCAGTGAATTTTTGGGTCAACCGAGTCCATTTTCCAAGCGGTCGACAAGCTATCAGTGACGTGAATTGGGGATGGAAAAACCAAGGTTCTGCTGGAGTCCCTCCTGACCCCAGGTCTTGCCCTCTTTTTACGACACATTCTCTGTGTCCTCTGCATCTGCAGTGCTTTTGGGCTGCCACTCTAGGGACCCTATTTTAGGGGTGACAGAAGCTGAGCACAGACAGAAGAGTGACCCAGATGGTCAGGGGATGCTGGAACGCTACCATCCCTGTTTTGTTAGTTCAGTCTGATCTATGCTTTACCCAGATACGATTGATCTCCCTGGTACAAAAACCATCGTGGAGAGACACTTCCTGCACTTACACAGAAATAACTACCTTGTAAGAAAGGTTAAAGCATACATGCACAAGGAAATCCACCCCCATCCCTTGTGGGACCGTTGGCCGAGAGAAAGAGTCGGGGGTACGTGGTGGCTGCTGTCCAGCTGGAAGGCCCCTCAGATGGGTCCATTTCAGAGATCTTGGCAACAAGGGAAAACTTCCTAAAACTTCCTCACAGGCAGATGGAGGAGGGCTTTTGGGTTGAGGCTGAGTGACCAGAGGCCTCGAGTCCTTCCCAAATAGAGATTTAGTCCTGCTCCTGAAGCTGCATGCCTTCTACCACGGAAACAGATGGGCCAGAGGATATTCAGGACGGCACCCGTAATGGTGATACCTTCTGAGCCCAGGCTGGGGTTGCTGGGAGCCAAGAGGAGTCACTGACTGCCCTCCCCCCACGCCTGGGGATGGATACACCCCATCAACGACACAACTGAGCCCCTCGACCTGGCCAAGGCCTCTTTTCATCTATAAATTTACACAGAGTAAAATGGGCCCGTTTTGGCTTTGATGAGGGTCCCTGACTAGGGCCTTTCAAAACCCACCCTCCTCTAGCTTGACCTTATGCAGTAGGCATGGGCAGGTTGGTGTTCCCCACATGACACACGAGGTGATTCCTTCCTTCCTTCTGACACAGAAGGGCAGCTGCCATCCCAAAGGCCCCCAACAGGGAAGACTGTCCTGCTTCTCGCCTTCATCGGCATGAATGCTTTTCCTTTGCAAGACTGGCAGGCTGGGCAGCCCCCGGGCCTCTGGCCAGCAGCGTGGGAGCTGGCCATTTCTGTGCAGACACCAGAGCCTCAGAGAAAGCCCACTGGCAGGTGATGGGGGCTTCTTACCAAGAAGTGACAAAACGAACAGAGGGACTTTGGGCCCAGGCTCGCCCGGGGTCCAAGCAGGACGTGGCCGTGTCTCGTTCTGATCACTCCCGAGGAAGCCCCTGGAGGGCAGGGCTGTGGCCTGCCTGTCTGCCCCCCGGGCAGCACACACCTCTGTGCGTGGAGGGCAGACGGGCTTTACCTGTCGTTCTGAGTAAGTTGGCAGCGCTTGATGTCGGGCACAGAGGTCACGCCGCAGCGCTTGTACTGCCCATCCCCGATGGAGCGGGAAACCTCCAGCACACCCAGGACTCTGCCATCCCTGGAGAAAAGAAATGCACTGAGGGCCCCGGGTGTTGGCACAGGCCTGCCGGCGGCCTCGCCATCGTCATGAGTGTGCTTCCCACAAGGCTGGCCACTGGTTTCATTTTTTGCACGTACAAATACCAACTTTTAAAAAGCTGAACTTTTTCAAAGTACATTTAAAAACGAACGTACTCCTCCCCCTACCAATCATCATTCACGGAAATCTCCTAAAAGAACCCCGAAATGTCATGAAACATGGAAAATGCCCCCAATAGCTCCGCTCCCCGCCTCTAGCCCATTGTATTACACTCCGCTCCTTTGCTGCTCAGGCTACGGCGGAGGCCTGTTCTGGCTCTCGGGAGGGCTCGGGGACAGCCTGGGGACCGGGACTGTCTCCCACACGCCGTGTGCACATGTGCTCTCCTGGGAGGTTCACCCAGTCCAGATCCCTGGGGACGCGTGTCCTGGGGCTCAGGTCCTTCTCTACCGGGGAGGGAGTTCAGGCTGGCCGCCGGGGGCTCCTTCCCGCTCCTTCGGCTCCCAGCTGCGTGGCCCCCTCGGCTCCCACAGCTCCCCTTCCCTGGCTCTCCCCATTGCCCACAAGCATCTACGTCCTTCATCAAAAGCGCAGACATTCCCTCTCCCAAACAGCCTCTCCCCATCCTCCCCCTCAGGGCTGCCCAGGACTCGGCCCCGCTGACCGCTCGCTCTCCTGGCCCCCTCCAGAGGACACACACTTGATGGCAAGAAGCAGGAGAAAGAAACGGCGGACAGAAGAAGTCATGGCGGCGGCGGCCCGAGCAAGGCCAGATCATTGCCAGGATGTGCCGCTCCCGAGGGGAGGGTCATTCAGACAACAAGAGGGAAGGAGCCGGACTCGGAGCCCCCACCCCCCCTTTATCTCTAGCCTCAGCGTCCTCAGGGTGCTGCTGACAAAGTGCAAATGGCATGAAGGGAGCCCCTAGACCAGGCCCACCAAGGCCACCCACGGGAGAGAAAAAGCGTGTGAAGACGCTGGAAAGAGGCTACCAAGCCCTTCAAGAAAACCAGTCAGAGTTCTTAAGACGGTGTCCCAACGAGCCACGCAGCACCTTTCTCTGCTGTTGCCTGCTTTTAAACCCTGACCTTCCATCTTAGAGAGTGTCATTTCCGAGGCAGAAGAGTAGCAGGGGCTAGGAGTCACACTAAAAATGTCTGAGGATGATTTGAACCCAGGACCTCCTATCGCCAGGCCTGATTCTATCCACTGAGCCCCCTCCTGCCCTTCTCTGAAAACCATGTGCCCAGGGGACAGGGACAAACTGGGGGAAGGCCTGAGGGAGGCCGCTTTCCCAAGGGGCAGAGAGGGAGAGAAATAAGGCCCCGGGGTGCTTCCTGCCTGTCTACCAGAGGAGGACCGGACAGGGTCCAACAAGATGCCGTGAGGGCTCTCCTCTAGCAGGCTGCAGAACGTGGCCCTTGGTCTCTGCCCACCAGAGAGGATCCCTGGCATGTCCTCCGGGTGCCATTATACCTCGCTGACTCCATGGAGCCCCCTGAATGAGACCCAGAATCCCTCAGGGGTTGCCGAGTGCCGCAGCACATTGCCAGGAAGCAAAGATGGGCCTTCATCCCACACAAGGGAGCTGGTAGCAGGCCGGCCGCACTGTTTCACGGGCCCAGTGGCCACGGCAATGACTGCTGGACCAACCACTCATGGAGGGCTTATTGATCCAAGCTTGCTTAGAATGTCAGCTTCTCGGGGGCAGGGAGCGTGTCACTCCCCGGGCTGGGCACGGTGCCCGGCACAGAGTTGGGCACATACTCAGGGCACCCTGTGCTCTTGCTGATACTCCACCGCTCTGGTACTGGCCTGCCAGGGCTGTGAGCATCAAATGAAATCACCTGCACAGCCCACCGACGGACGAGTGAAAAAGCCACTCTGGTCATGACAGGAAGCTGGCTTCCATCCGGGTGGGGGATGGTCAGCTTGCTGACGACCTCGGCCTTTAGCAGAAGGGGCCGCCTGTGGCTGATCTGTGGGCTCAGAGGTACAAACCTGCTCCCTCAGGCAGGGCAGCTGGCCTGGGCACCGTCTGCCTCAGTTTCCTCCCTTGGGGAAGGGGGATGACGGCCTCCCTCGCCCAGGGCCGTGCGTGCCATCACTCAGTGCTCGGCACAGCCGAAGAGGCCGCAGAAATGCTCCCTGTCGTCACCTCCCAGAAGCTGGCACACGGCCGGCGCTGGCTGTCTGAGGAGCTTTGCCCTTTTTAGAATCCGGGGGGCTCGCACCCCAAGTGCAGGACAATCCGAGAACTCTCTCTCACTCACGCAGCGAAGATGCCGAGACTGAAATTCTGCATGTGGTTTCCCAAGACGCTCCTGGTGCTTCCCAGAAGCCGGGCGACTTGTGACAAGAGCCGCGTCTTTAGTTCTGGCTCGGAAGGGAAGGGCCAACGTGGCCCCGATGAGCCCCCGCGCCTGGGCACGTCCCCTGAAGGGGCCGCCCGGCTCCGGGGAGCCTGTCAGGGCGGCGATGACCGGCAGAGAAATCTCCTGGATTCCAAAGGCGTTTTGGAGGACTCTGAAAGGTCAATAACAGACCTGGAGGGAGAGAAAGAAGACCCGACACGGTGGGGAGAGCCTGTTCTGGTGACCCCCCAACACGGGAGCAGCCCAGCCTAGGCTGGTGAGGCCTCAGCTTTCGGAAGGGCTTTGTGGGCTCACATCAGGCTCACGCAGGAAGAAGGAACTCAAGGGAGACTGAAGGGACTCGCCCCAAACCTTTTGGTCTAGAAAAGGTGTCAGGGACGCCCCCACTGCTTAAAGTCTGATGTCCTCTGCGCTCTTATCTCCGGCGGAAAGCATGGCGTGGATGTCAAAGCAGAAAGCGGGGCCAGAAAGTTCTTCTGGAGGCCTGATAACCCAGCAGCTTCCGTGGAGGGCAATGGCAAGTCGGCTCTAGATTTCAGAGCCACCCTGGGCTCCCAGGACGACTGGCAGGTGATAAATGAGGGCTCCTTCCATGTGCCGGTCAATGATAGAGCGAAGAAGGCAGGGGGTCGTTTTTCAAAGGCATCATCCGTCTGGGGCGCTTTTGTGGCTGTGGCCACACTGTTCGGTTTCTTCCTTCAGGAGAAACACCCGGCCACGGGACTTGGGCCTGATGGGAAGCCAAAGGCGGAGGGGCCAAGCGGTGGAAGGCACTCTGAGGGGGCTCACACTAAAGATAGAGCTGAATGGACGTCCACAAAGCAAAGTGAGCAGACGCAGCACAAGGGCGAGGTCTCTAAGGGAGACGCCCCGGCAAGGCTTCAGACCTGATCGGGTAGGAATGGATGCCCCCCCCCCCCCCAGACTAGAGAGAAAAAACTGGACTTTTAGGCCTGTGTAGAGGTCAATGTGTCCGACTTGTGGTTTGTCACAGGGAGTGGGGGCTGGGCAGGCGGGAAGGAGAGAAGACAAAGCTCAGAAGGGAACATCAAGAGGACCTTCTAAAACAGTTTAATCTGCCCTTTAAGAACCTGAAGTCTGGAGTACCTGTCTTTGTTGATGACTAAAGTGATGAACGGATCTAAGCAAAATCCTCTTACCGGTGGACTGCCGCTGTGGAGAAACGCGGACCGCCAACCCCCTGAAAGACGGCCGGCCTCAGCCGGGAGAAGGGCCTCGCGGGTCCAGTTTTCTTACCAACTCTAAGCACGCAGCCTCGGCCCCCAGGGAAGACAGGCACCCTTTGTCTAGGGGCCCCCCGGCAGCCTCTCCTGGCCCGCTCGCGGGCGGCTTCCTCCTGCCTCCCCGTGGGAGCTCTTACCTCACGTTCCCTCCTGCCTTCTGTATCCGCATCCGCTCTTCATACTGGGTGGGATTGTGCTCTTTGCTGAGGCTTAAGGCTGCGTGTCTGTGGCTGTCTTCGTTATAGCGGCACAAGATTGCCTAGAGGTGGCGGCAAGAGAACCATTGAGAGCAGAGGCGCGGCCAACGGGAGGCCAGGCAGCGCGGGAAGGGAGATGGCCGACCGTGGCACACCGCGCCGGTCTACCCCAAACCTGTATGCCAGGCTCGGGCGGTAACTAAGAGCAGCAGCCCCTCTGGCCCCCAAGTTCTTCTGAGGGTCCGCTGAAAGCGGCACTAAGGGCTTGGCTCCCCTTGGAGCCTCTGGGGTGGCGCTAGCCCTTTCTTGGACACCAGTCGGCCATTTAAGCTCCCTCTGGGACCAAGTCACGGCCAGTAGCCCCATCTAGAGCTCAAAAGCGGAACTTAAGAACCGACAGGAGCCAGAGGCACACCACCAGCGGCCTCGGCCTGGCTTTCGGGGCTCCTCAGGTCCCAGGAGGGCTGTGGGCTGCGCTTCCCTTCCTAGAGCCCACCATGCTGCCTAACTCCCGGCTGAGGGCCACTTTACCCGGCTGTCTCCCAGGTTGGCGATGTAGAGGACGTTGTCTACGGCGAGGACACATGTTGCTGTGGAACCATCCTTCCAAGCAGGCTTCCTGTGGGGAAAGAGGGACTGTGGAGACCTCCCCAGAAGGGAGGCGGACCCTGTCCAGCCCCACTGTCCTCAGTAGCTCCCTGGGCCTCGTGCTCCAAGTGGCTCGGGCGTGCCGGAGGCCATCTGCCCCGACCGACTGACAAGGTCACAGTCCGAGGAAGGCAGGTCAGCAAGCAGACCCCAGGAGGGCCCCCTGCTGATCCCCCTTTGTGACTTCTTTCCCCAAATTTTCCCCACTAGTGGGCTTGGTGTGATTATTATTCTCTCCCCAATACAGGAGAAACAATATAGGAGCAGTAACTATATACCCTGCTTTAAGGTTATTACCCCCCAAAGACTGCATGTACAGACTAAAAGCCCGAAGATGACTGCCCACGACCCCCCCTTTCAAGCACAAGACACGCTCCAAGGCCCTACAATGAAGCCAGCCCAAAGCTCGAGTGAATCTTGTCCTACAGCTGCCCCGCTGGGCACTTCGAAGTAACACAAGAAAAACAGAACTTGTAGATTGAGGAACCCCCCCATCGGTCTGCCTTAAGCCCTCACACCGAGATAGGAATGTTTTGTTCTTCATCTCCCAAGCAATTGTGATGGATGGTGAAAGCTGGCCCAAAGCACAGGGACCCTCAGCAGGCCACGGGGTACCCTACAAAGGCTTTATTCCCATTACTCCTATCTATCAGTGTGGTGGAGACCTAGTCAATGATCACAGAAGAGTGCTGTGTAGGCGATCTGATAGTATCCGATCAAACAAATGTCACCTACGTAGGGATGGATCAGGTATAATAAATGTGCCGCGGTACTAGGGCAGAGCACTGCGGGTGATGCCTGCGTACGCGGGCGGAAGGCACGGTGTGTCTCATCTCCTTATCCCGCCCGGGATGCCACACGTGGGCAGACAGACCTGGTCCTCAGACCTCTACATGTGTGCCTGCCCACCCCGGCCTGCCCCACTCACTGGCTGGAGGCCTGCTTGAGGAACTCCTCATCAGTATGCTTGAAAGTGTCCAGGAGGCATCTCTTCACAGTTTTCTCCACACTGATTACTTCCCCTGTGACGGAAGGACAGAATTCAATCAAACTCTAGGAGCGAGACTCCCCTCTCAATCAGATTCTAGGAGCCCATTTCCACAGATTAGAGATGCACCTCAGTGCACAGGGGCAGACATCTAAACACGCTCAGATGAGAGCTGCAACTGCTCCCACCTGTGATCTGGCCTCGTGATTTCTCACTCACTGACCCAAGCCCAGACAAGTTCACTACCTGCTTTCCACACAGACACAGGTGGATTCTAACCAATATTTCCACTTTTTTCATTATGGTTTTTGGGTTTTCTGGGGTATTATTTCTTCTGGGAGAACGATCATCCCTCAGCTGAGTCTCTGAGATAACTGGTTTTGTTTGTAGAAATCGTATTTTTCCTTGAATGGCTTTTCTTTTTCTTCTCTTTCCCCAGATTGTCTTTTACTTGGGAATTATGTTGCACTCCCAATCCACTAGCCTGGTTTGTTTCTCTGGTGGAGTCTGCCCCAGGAGCAGAATGGTTTTCTCTCCTGATGAGGTGTCATGATCTCTTGGGAAGCCACAAGGCCTTCTGCCTCATCAGGTGTTGAATAATGTTCCCATGTCTTTCATTTAGCTGATCTGGGCGGCTCATTCCCTTCCGCTACAGGTTACCTTTCCTACTGGTTTATCCACTCCTGCCTTGGGTACTCCACTGAGCTTCACTCCTCCAGTCTTAGGTAATGTCCCTCTAATCCTTACTTTCCTTATAATCCACTCTCTAACTCCTTCCCCTTGGACTTCACACTATTTTAGCTTCTTCTCACCCCAAGAAATTCCTGTTTCTCCAGCTTCTTTCTCTATCCTAAATAACTTCTGGCACCAGGTGGAGGCCTGTGTAAGATGGCGTACCTGCTGGGGCCTGTCCCAACTCCCTCTGTTTCTGGGTTTTCTGGCTGAGTTCTGGTGCATCACAGAGTAGGCTTTTGCCACTTTTGTGTGCAGGGAAGCGGCCGGAGGGATTATATTAGGGATTAGCTTTCTCTGTTACCACTTCATTGTGATGGGTTGTTACTTTGTTAGTGTTCTTATTGTCTCAGACCATGGAGGCAGCTGCAATGGTTTTATCTTGTGCACACACTGATTTTGCAGAGGCTGGAAGGCTCCAAAATGCCTAACCTTCCTCTTGCTGGTCACATGGAGGCACTTTCTTTTTGTAAAAACCCTTACCTTCCATCTTAGAATCGATAGTGTGCATCAGTTCTAGGGTAGAAGAGCAGTAAGGGCTAGGCAATGGAGATTATGGAACTTGTCTAGCACATGGCCATATTTGAGCCCAGAACCTTCTAAGCCTCACTCTCACCATTGAGCCATCTCACTGTCCCCAACAGGTATTCTCTCTCTTTTTTAAACCCTTACCTTCTGTCTTGGAATCAGCGCTATGTATTGGTTCCAAGGCAAAAGAATGACAAAGGCTAGGCAATGGGGGTTAAGTGACTTCCCCAGTCTGTATCTGAGGCCAATTTTGAAGCCAGGACCTCTCATCTCTCTAGACCTGGCTCTCAATTCACCGAGTCACCTAGTTATCCCCTTTTAGTCTTTTAAAAATTATTTTGATATTGCTTCTTGGCCTTTGGGCTAAGATCAAGTATACAAACTATTTTGATAACATATCAGCACAGTTTGCAATATTTCCTTTGAATTGAACCCAGGACAAACCTCCTGTCTTGGGGCCTAGCTCTCAAGCCACTGAGTCACTCACTGAGTGACAGTAAGTATGCTTTTAATGACAACTACAAGATCTAAGGCTCATGTTCAGCCATTTTACCCCGATTCCCCCAAGAGCATCATCAGAGAATCTCAAACAAAATCCCTAATGTCTTCCCTTTCTACACTAACAAAGTGGGAGAAAAGACCCCCAAAGTTCACTCACCTTTAGGAAATTTCCTGATTAGGTTCTGATGCAAATTTTGAGCAGCAAACTTGGAGGCTCGGACTCCTCCATGCCCATCAAAAACCGCAAAATAGGAAACTCGAGAGCTGTGGGAGAAGGAACCAAATACATTAATAAACTGCATGGAGTCATTAGGGTTTAGTCTGTAGATTTTATAATCTGAAGACAGACCCCATCAGTCTACAACACAGAATGTCTCAGAGACGAAGACAAACTTTAAAATAACTTCTTAAAGCAGCCTGGGGGGTCATTTTGACACCTGTTTACAATGCTGCTTCCTACACTGAGAGGGGAGGGGGCATGGTGGCACAGATCACCCACATTTTACATGAGGAATCAGATGCTTACAGAGGCCGAGACGAAATTGGAAAAATAAGTAGCTACACTAAATGGCTTATCCACAGCAGTAAGAAACAAGCAGAGGCCAGAGAAAAGCCTCAAGTATCTAGGCTTCCAGAGATGCAGCCCTGGTTCCAGGAGAACTCGGTCTGAATCCTGTCTTTGATCCATGTGAACTGTGGGAGCACAGGCAAGTCCTTTACCGTGCTCTCCCGACTGCTCCTGGATAAGAACATGGGGCAGAGCTCCCAAGTTTCCCAAGCATGCTGTAGGCACGACCCCAAGGTAGCTTCCTAAGAGGCAGACTGCAGATGTGATTATGACAGATGAGGAAATCCTGCATGCGAGGTGGGACTGGAACCAGGCTTCGTTACGGGGCTCTGAGGGCTGCACATCTTCATGGCAACTCGGATTACCACCCCCCCCCCCCCCCGGCGGTCTGCTTCTTCACCGCCTCCTCTGCTAGATCATCACCTGTGTCCTGCTTCCAGAGCGCAGTAAACTTGGGGGCCTGCTCCTGGCCCCTTTCTGATCTCATGAGCTCCTAAAGGCTCATAGCCTAGTCTCTCCTAAGCTTGAGTTTTTCCCCAACAGCTCACTGGATAACTATGACTTTGTGTCCAAGAGGCATCTTAAACTTGTCTTTCCCCCTAAACTCTCCTGGATTCTTGAAGTACTTCATGGCCCAAGCCTGGGTGCCTCCTTGGCTCTTCAGGTAGAATTAAGTGAAAATAAAGATGTACTTCCCCCACTCCCAACTCCATAGAATCTGTTGAAATTTATCCCAAAATCCCTTGGGAATGAGGTTAAGGAACCCTGCATTAGATTTAACTGGGATTTTTGAGGGTTTCTAAAAATCAAAGCAACTTTAAAAAGGTCAAGATTTTGTCAGACTGGAGATATTTCAGAATGTATCATTAGTTCCAAAGGGTCTTTCTAAAGAAGTCCCATTCCCCACCCCCATAGCATCACCCTAAATTCTGAGCACTGACATCTGATGGAAGTATATTGCCTCCCAAGGAGAGTATACGGAGGGGAACAACTTTCATTTAGATATAGAAATATCGAGATGCTAAGTTTAAAACCGAGTGCCACACACAGGTGTCCCCCAAATCTTGTAGGGTTGCACATTTAGAGATACTTGGTGGACCACAGTAGTCTGAAAAAACTTTCCAATTTTATTAGTTTGATCCTGCAAGTTTTTTCGCCATTCTTGATCCTTGATATTCTCTTTCTCATTTGTACCCTTAGTGAGTATTGACAATCCTTCTCAATTTATTACCATCCATTAATTTAGGTAATGACTTCTACTTTCCCTTTCAGGTTATAACATGAACTCTTCCTGCCAAAAGCACCATTTCTGGTTAATTCTGAAAAGTGATGTCTCCTGATGAGATAAAACTCAGAATCTCTTTTTAAATGTAGCAACTCAGTTCTTCTGGATGAAAAACAGAAACAGAACAACTGGGGAAAAAGCCAGGGCACACAATTAAATAAGTTGAATTGTGAATTATTTAAATCAGTAATGGAGAAAAAAGGGAAGCGAAGAACTGAAATTAAGTGAAACAATTTCTCAGAAGTTTAACCAATATGAGCTAATTGCTATAAGACCCCAGAAAATAAGCCAGCAAACACTTGGCTCTCTAATAGCAAACAGGTCCCTTACCAAGGGAGAGAAATGGCAGTAAATGGTAAAAAAGAGTTAGACTCAACTTCCTAAGTAAAATTTTCTGGACAATTATGAGCAATATTGTCTCAAGCAGGATTTGGTAAAATCAGTCTTTTAAAAAAGCCTGGCAAGAAGGCCAACAAAACAAGTCATCCCAATGAAGCTCTGGGATGAAAACGGAGAGAGGACTATGGGCTAAAGACAAGAGGAAAGTCAGGCAAGCTATTTTTAACAGTCCCCCCCTCCCCCCCATCAAAGATGGTGGCACTAGCACCTGTGGACCTGAAGTGCTTCTAGCCATAAAAATGACACTCAAGGGAACACAGGCTAGAAAAGCAGATGGATCAGCTCAAGTGAGAGAGGAGATCCATGCTGGTGGCACCACGAGGGCAAAGATCAAAGCACTGGGCACTGAAGGAGGTAGTGATGGCACAGATAGAGAACAAATCTTGGAGACTGTCTGAGAGCCCAAAGAAGTGGCCAAGAAAGAGAATGATGATGACCTACCCATGAATCCTTTCTCCAACTGACACAAAATCTATAAAGGGCATCTTGGATGAAGGAATTAATTTAAAGGAACAAGCACATACTCACAACTCAATAGTAGACATTAGACTGGCTTATTACTGTTTCTCTGATAATTGAAATGCATAGGAAGCATTGTGCTTATTTGAGTGCTGATCATGAAAAAGCAAGGAATTTTTAAGAGACCAAAAAGCCACATGACCAGATTGCCTACTGAAAGATGTTTCCCATCCATCCACACCTCGTGACCATTTGGGGTGCCTTGGACGGTGGAGCAATGGCAGTAAGTGCTCCACAGCTCTCTGCTTATAAATGCCAGAAAAGGTATAAAACGGGCAGCTGTATGCTTGCCACAGTGATTCCGGGTGAAGAGGAGGGATTCTCTGGGGTGGAGGTGGTCCTGTTAGTGGATGACACTGTCCTGATTACCAGCTGCCTCAGGATACTGGTGAGTCTTCTGGAATGGCCAATTACTCAAAGGAACTTGGTCTATTCACCTACAAGACTAAGTAGCAGAAAAGGCAGCCCAGCACAATGCACTGAATGTTGGATCCAGATTCAAGAAGCTCTAGGTAGTGTGATTATGGGCACGTCACATCACCTTTTCCCCATCTGATAAGTAGAAGCTGGACTTGATAGCCTCCACAGTCCTGTGGTCTCTTCCTTGGGCTCTAAACTGAGGAGCCTCAAAGAATGCCTTCTGCCCAGATTTCTTTCTTTTTTTTTTTAAACCCTCACTTTCCATCTTAGCATTAACCCTGTGTATTGGTTGTAAGGCAGAAGAGTGCTAAGGGCTAGGCAATGAAGGTGAAGTGACTTGCCCAGGGTCACACAGCTGGGATGGGTCTGAGGCCAGATTGGGACCCAGGACCTCCCATCTCTAGGTCTGGCTCTCTATCCACTGAGCCACCAACATGCCCTCTTACCCAGATGTCATCATGCATTTGGACGAGTATCCTAGGGAGTCCATTCTGCATGGAATCATGAAGATGTGATCTTGGCCTCCGAGTTGAAAAGGAGAGCAAACCAGAGCAGCTGCTTCTGGGAAACTACGCAGGCACTTAACTGACCTTGTGTGACACCAAAGACCATCTTTTCAATAACATTTTACTGGAGCTCCTGTGGGACAGCAAGGTCTGGACACTGACCGACCAGAAGGTGAGATGAGCATAGCACAAAGGTGCACAGACCTCTGAAGATGACCAGGGGCCAAGGCCAGATGTTGTCCCCTGGGGAATGGGGGCAGGAGAAGACATGCTGGTCATCTGGCAAGAGAGGTGACAGAACAGGACCAGCCGCCAGCCTCCTTGTGCTGTCTGGGAGCACTCTCTGGGCCACTTGCACAGGGTGGGCAGGAGCTGCCAGAGAGGGGAGCTCAAAACTGAGGTGGGAGAAGAACTCAAGGCCTTGCTGTCTTGGGGGTCTTGGGATTCTCTTTCTGCATTACCACTGCAGGGCTGTGACCGTGGACAAGCCATTTAATGCCACCAGGCCTCCTTTCCCTTCTCTGGAGGCCCTGGGTCTTGGGTACTCACATGAGAGAAGACAGGGGCTTACACTCCTCTGTGATGTCATTCAGGATCACGTGGGCATCCTGCATCTCTTCTCTCTCCCCTTTCCTCTCTGCTACGTAACCTTTAAGGCCGAAGATCACCGAGGAATCTGAGGAAGAAAACCACAGGAAAGCAGCAAAGGTCTTCCCTCAGAAGCCCTGCCTGGAGGCCACACATGCTTCACTTGACAATGTCCTAGGCTGTGCTATCTAACTGGCTCTGCTGGGGGGACCTTGCCTCCAGAGGCAAGGGGTCTGGGAAGTCTTTGAGGGGGAGGGGGATCTGGAGCCATAGGTGTGGGGCAAGGATGCCTCAGCAGGCCCGAGGGATTGCCTTCTACTTTAAGATGAGGCCAGGTCAGTTCACATTAGGGCAGTAACTTTGATCCACCAAGTGGACAAAGCTTTTTTACTCAAGCGGCCAACTCACTGGTCCTTCACAAGGAACATACACAGGGCGAGCAAACAGACCAATACCACTCATATAAAATCCCTGTTCATTAAAGCCCGCTTGATAATTACTTTTACATTTGAATTTGTTTTAAAAAAGGAACAAGAAATCCCCAAACCCTCCTTAAGCTTTCTAAAACAAACAATCCAAGAATGACTTGAGTGGTTTTGCCTCTGGTCACGCCTGGAGAAGGGCCACACGTCCCCCCTCCAGTCCATGCCAAGCACTACATGTTCTAATACGGAACAGAAAATTCTTCCAGATGGAGGTGGGTAGAGCACATTAGGGCTCATCAGATTATACAAGCCATCTCTCTTGTGATTCTTTACTATTTCAGGGGCTCCAGGTTATTTTCTCTCCTCTCAAGTTTTATAACCAAAACCAACCCTGGATATTTCATGACAAAAAGCCCAACTGGGGAGAACACATTGACACCCACAGCGGTTTCAGGCCTCTCAGCTATATTCCCCACTCAAACCTTAATCAAACTGACACTGAAGGACAGAACTGACTGCTCCAGTTCTATCTCTATTCCCCAGCCTTGGAGATACTTGGGAGTTGGGGAGTTGCAAATGAGCAGAAAATACTGAAAATGCAAACATTCTGAGAGGAAAACAAGGGAGATCTGGAAATTCAACTTCCTGAATCTAAAAATGGCACTGGCTTTAGAGCCCCGGTGCAGATAAGGTCTCCTGTGTGAGCCAGAGAGGTCAAAGGAAACAAAATGAAGGAAAAGAAATTAAAGGCAGGCATGCTCTACAGCCTCAAGAACACGGGGGACAGACACTTTAAGAGATGAAAAATTGGAGCTGATTCTCCCTTTGGCCTAGGCTGGTGAGGTCTAAAAGCTAATACATTTGTTTCCAAACTGTCTGAAAACCTTTACAAACTTTCTTTTCCACAAGCTCTTCGTTCCCATTCTTCTCTTCCTCCACGGTTTTCCGCTTTGCTGCTTTCCCATCACTCTTTAGTAGTCCCTGGGATGCTCGAGAGGTAGGTGAACCTGGAGGAAAAGCAGAGGACAGGCAGAAGCACAACTTCAGAAGGCAGGGACCAGGAGGCTACTGTCACAGAGCAGCCGGGGAACCCTGGCACTGTCATCAAGCCAACACAGAGAGTTGTCCCCCCCCAATGAGGGGGGCAGCCACTTCAAACAAGCACTGTCATCTCAAGCCCCCTCTTTGGGGAGGTTCGCTCTCTCCCCCAGCAGTGTCCATTTCTTCAGTCACCCCCGTGAAGCTGATGATTACGCAGCTACATGGCGATTCACAGATAAGCTACAAAGTCACATGTGCAAACAGCCAGGGGCAAAAACCCCAACTTTATCTCAATATGGCAGATTTCCATATACTGGTAAATGAACAGACAGGTTCCAACCAATTGAGAAAATAACTCAGGACCATTGAAAACTAAAGTACAGGGGGCAGCTGGGTGAGTGGATTGAAAGCCAGGCCCAGAGACAAGGAGGTCCTAGGTTCAAATTCAGCCTCAGACACTTCCTTATACCCTCCCATTGCCCAGCCCTTCCTATTCTTCTGCCCTGAAACCAATACACAGGATTGATCCCAAGACAGGCAGGCAGGGCTTAAAAAATGACTTAAGTACAGAAACAATGCCTAGCATAAAGTTATTTTTTTGATGTTTTAAGCAATTACTACTTAAATCAAAGTTAATGGTCCAGAAAGTCCAGAAGGACAGCTCAGGGGCACAGCAGCAGATGGGGCTTTAGACCTGACTTCAAATCAGTCTTAGTCACACACTGGCTATGCAACCCTGGGCAAATCACGTCCTTTCTTCCTGCCTCAGTTTTCTCATCTGTAAAATCGGGACCACAATGATCCTCCTTCTCAGGGGTACTGTGAGGATCACTCAATGGGCAAGTTTTGACCTAAGGTCATCACACGCCAAGGAGTGCACACAAACTGAAGCCCCAGTTCTCAGACAATTGGGGTTGCAGGCCTGGTAAGACAGACACCAGCCTGGGCCCGCAGAGGGAGCCTGCACTACCTCTGCCCCTGGCCTCTGGCTGGGTGCCCTTCTCGCCACTGTACCACCACTGGAGGACAAGGAAGCAAGAGGGATCCAACCTCACTGATGAACAAAGACTGTTTAGATTGCAAAGATTTTAGACCAAGGCAGTTTCCTCCACACTTTTCCATGTGGTTTTCTCTTGTTCAGTCATGCGAAGCCTCAGGGTCTCGGGAAGCAGTGACGCAATGGCTGACCCTTTCTCTCGGAGGGAGGCAGGTACAAATGCTGCATTAGTCAAAGTCGCGCTGCCCATTTCCACAGGGCTGCAGCCACTGCTGTGTTCTATGGTTCAGCTTCCGGGGATGGTTTCACCCTAAGCTGGACAATTCCCATTTCCTGCCCAATGGGAACAGCACTGCTCCCTGGCTCCTCTTCCCCACATTCTCAAGGCCACGCAAGTACCCCTCGCACCTGCAGCCCGCCCTAGCCTCTTCTCTTCCTTTCCATTAGGCTCCTGAGACCATCCCCTCTGGCTGACCAAGTCACTGTCATGTCAAACCAGTCCTGACTGGCCACCCCCCAGAGGCCTGGTCCTCTCCTCCCAGAAGCTGCTGCTTCCGACTGCTTTCCTGTGTGTACCAGTCTGTCTTGGAGGCCCCTGACCCATACTAGTGAGCAAGACGACTGCCAGATCCCGGGAGTTCCCTTTTGGAAGGGTCCTCCGTGCATCACTCCTTGCTTTCTCACAGAAGTCACTCTTGGCACGCTCTCTCTCTCTGTTCCCAAATGAGGGGACTTCAATCTACAAGTAAAATGCCCTCTCTAACACCCTTCCTCCCAGGCAGTAAGCCAACAGGTTTATAGACTTTATACAGGTGATAGACATATACATGCGATAAATATGACATCTAATGGACAGAAACCAAAGTTCTTTGGGGAAGTCCTCAACAATTTAATAGTGTAAAGGAGCTCGGAGACCACAGAGACTGAGAACTGCTATCGGAGATCTCAACACTTCCCAGAAGGGGACTTAAGAGATTTGGCATGAGGACCGTCATCTCCAACTTCACCACTCAAAATCCCTCTATAATCACCTGCCTCAGCTGGAGTGAAGAAGACCCAAGTTCCACTCTAGCCTTAGTTACTAGTTGTATGATCCAGGGAAAGTCCCTTAACCCCTTGTTTGCCTCAGTTTCCTCATTTGCAATAAAATCACCTATGAGAACCAGGGAGAACTTGGCACATGTGAAGCATTACCTAAATAGTAGCTATTATCATTGTTGTTACTGTTAACTATTTTGCACCAGGCTCTATGGTAGAGGAGGCCCTTCTTGACAAAGCCAATCTCTGCACTGCTGCCCTCCAGGGATCATTTTCTCTCTCTATCATCTTCGATCTGGCCCTTTCCATCAGCTCCTCTCCTGGGACCAACAAAAACTGTCCAGGTCTCTCCTGTTCTATTAAAAGAACAAACAAAAGCTCTCCCTTCTCTACTTCCACGTGCTCACATTATCACACAATCTTCTTCCTTCCCTTTCCCTGGCTCCCTCCTCCCAGGAAGATGTTGTAGCCTCTGCTTCTGATTCCCCCCTCCCCCAATCGGCTTTCCATCATTCTCCTGAACCTGCTCTTTCCAAAGTTAACTACGACTCCTTAACCACCAAATATACTTGGTCTTTCTTCAGTCCTCAGTGCCTTAGCCCTTCTAGCTGGAAAGAATTGCTAGTGCTCCCTTGGCAAGCTTCCAAGTGACACCCACGAGTCCACGAGGCTTTGGTGTAGGACTTATAGAGCAGCTTCTATTCTTCAGAGGATTCATGATTTCTTCAGTAACCAGTGCAGCTTCAGCCTCTAAACAGCCAGTGCTTAGCTATTTCATACCCAAAGAGGAGCCTGCAAGAATTGCCATAGTCAAAAAAGTCATCTTGGTAGGTGGCCAGCCTTCTGGTGAGGAAGAAAGTTTAACCTTTCCCTCCCCTTTAAAGTATGTTTAAAGATTCTGGGCTATAAAATACATTAATGGGATTCCACACACTGGGGAATGCTTCCCTGCTAGACTGTGGTCACTCAAAAGCTCTCTCTCCACCATATTCAGACTACACCGAACATTGCCTGCAGTTTAAATGACTCCTTTACCATTCCTGAACAATTCCTCTCATCACTCCCAGCATCACCCAAATTTGCTAGTCTCTCTGGGGAAACCCTGTTGCAAATTTTTTCTGTTCCTTGCTGAGTCTTGTTAGGGGAATCCCCCACCTTCTAAACTGAATGAATTTTGCTGATTATCCCTCTATTCTCAGTTCCCTTGTCCCCTCCACAATCCTACATGTCGAATCCTGCTAATTCCTTTTATCACATTCAGAGTGATGTCTTTGGGGGAAATCATTCCTCTTAGGCACTCATCCCAACACTCTACCCAATCCTAAAAAAATTACTTCCTGTCCCATCTCTTTCTTCCCATTAAAAACTTTTAGAATAAAGGGTTTATAACCAAAATTTCTTTTTTTTCTTCCTCTTATGGATCTGTTTTCCAGCTGCAGTACTATTACAGGTGACAATGACTTCCAAAGAGAAACACTGAGGGGCTTCTGCCTGCATTCTTTGTTCAACTCTGGGGGCATTGGATAGTGCGGATGCCCTCTGCTCTTAGCTACAAACATTGTACCCTCCAGATTCTCTTCTCTTCCTGCTTCTGTGACAGGTCCCATCTCTTTTGGCAGCTCATCCCCCAAATGGTGCTCCCCAAGGTTCTGTTTATGGCCCTTGTCTATGCCTTGGCAATCCCACTCTCACAACTCTAACTGCTGGGAGAGAAGACAGATCTCTGGGGAACAATGAGTTACGTCAGGCAGGAAGAGCAGCGCAAGGAGCACTGTCGAATGTAAGTGGAGGAAGCCTCCCAATGTGCCAGGGGGCAGTTTCACTGGCAAAAACACCACAACGGCTGCCACTCACGTGGCCCTCCAAGGTCTGCAAAGCACTGAACACACATGGTCTTATTAGAATCTCACAACTGATTTGCAAAGGTATTGCCCCACTTACAGAAGAGAGAGTTGGAACCTAAAGAAGTTAAGAGCTAAGTGTGGATAAGAAGATTCTGGTTCAGGGCTCTCTTGGCCTCTCTCTTCCACTGCTGCCCACTGTGTACTGAGGAGTGTTGTTGTTGGCCTTGGCTGGAGCACTTGTGTGCTCCTGGGATCACACTTCTAAGAAGAAACTCTGGCAACTGGGCTCCACAGTAGCAAGCAGACCACCTGAGCAATGGGTCCACTGTGTAGGTTTCTAAAAACACAGGTTAGGCAATTTCTTCCTTTTTCTGAGGTTTGTCACTCCACTTAATCACAACCTTTAGGTGCCCCCTCTGGTGGAAGGACCTCCCAGTTACCAGAGGGAAGTCTCCCCCCAAGAGAGTGGGGCTGATGACCACAAAGTAGTGATGACACACTAGTTGTCAAGGAAACCAAATCTTCTTGAGAATGAAGGGTCCTGTTTGAGAGACTTGGGCTAAACTAAGCCAGTTCCCCTTAACAAGACACATGCAGCCTCCTCACCATCCATGCTCCTGCTTACAGTTGTCCAGAGCTCCCCAAATGCCAAACTTGCTTTGCTTCCCCTTGCTATCTCCACTTGCACTGCTCCTGGGGTCTTCTCATGATAGCTGAGCTGCTCCCCATCCTTACAAATGGCACCCATCTGTCTGTTGGGTCACTTCTGTCCCAACTCCGGCCTAAGACCCACACTCCTCTATTTCTCTATTCTTCTCTCAAGGAATCTTTTCTTGCATCATGGTGGCCTGGGTATGGGTCATGCCTTCTACAAGGGGTTAAGGTCCATGAGTCTGAAACTTCTTATTGCTATCCCCCAGTGGCTAGCCCAGTGCTCTACACACAGCCTATGTTTCACTCAATGTGTGCTAAACCAAATAGGAAAGAGGAACAGAACAAATGAGCAAACATAAGGGTCTTTAGATTTCATATGCCCAGAGTATTTCAACTTAGAGGATCCTGAGAAAGGGAAGGGATAACTGACTCTGTCTCTGCAAATGGCCTTTGTGTAATTTGAGCTTGACTCTCTTCTCTTTCAATGCTTTAATTCCCATGCCACCTGCAATCTCTTTAGAAAGGGGAAGGACAGCACTGCCCGACCCTATCTCATCTTGCCCACTTACCTGAGTCACCACTGCTAGCAGGTGGAAGGTCATCAAAAAGCAAAGATGCCCCTGACCCTGAAACACAGCAGAAGCCTGAGTGAGCCAAGGACAAGCCTCCCTGCAAGGCCTCCTTCTCCCGAATCCATCCCCCCAGACACTTCTCCCCCAAGAGAGACATCCAGTCATGACTCTCCTGTGCCAAGCCCTGAGACGATGGACACTGGAGGAAGCATGGAAGGTTTGAGACTTACCTGAATCTAACACTAGAGAAAGCCATCATTTTCAGGGAAGTAAGAAACCAGCCTTCAAGGTTCTATTTCATTTTAACCAATATAGCAAATAAGCCGCTAAAGTCCAAGACTTTGGAGCCAGAGAAATCTGCTCGGTTTCTTATGAAGAACTTTCTCAGGGCTGCCACTAACTATGAGCTGACTTTCTACCTTACCTGAGGCCATGGATTCAAAACTTAAAGACAGTTCAACACCTCTAACATCTGTGTTGAAAATGGGGGAAAGGGAGAAAGATTGAGACAACTACAATCCCAGGAGGAGGAGAGAGGTTGACACACACCTGGGAGAGCCTGAAGACTGTACCTGAGTCAGCACTGCTAGCTGGAGGGAGGTCATCAAAAAGCAAAGATCCTTTCTGTAGGTCTTTCCCTGAAATATAGAGAACAGACTTAGAATGTATCTGATCAAAGGAGAGGAATAATTCTCAAAAGAAGAAGCCCTTCTGATAAAAATGTCATTTAACTTGATTATTCTCCTAGCCGTCAGCCAAAATGACATGTGGTATTCTAGAAATGAACCACAATTTTGCTAAGTATTTAATATGAACATTCTCACTGTTCCTATCTGGTCACACATACACACTGATTATAGATCTTATCAACTTTTATTTGAGGAACAAAAAAGAATTCATTGGTTATTTTAATGACTATCAGAGCCTTCAAAGAAAACAATAAAAGGAAAATCTTATTATATCATTCCTTTTAGATTGGTATCCACACTGCTTCACTTAATTACTCTTTAAGACAAATCTAAGAAAAAAAATTGTTACTGCCTAAAGGATTTAGCAAAGTAATAACAAGCTTCTAAAATAACTTCATTACAAAACAAGTTAAGATATGGGAAACTTTTGAGCTAGAAATGCCTTTCAGAGAACAGGTAAAATCTAATTATTAGAATGCCCAGTTAAACAGTAAACAGCACTTAACATATTATGTAGTGCATACTTTTCTCTCTTCACACCTTCACACACACCTTCACACACACACACACACACACACACACACACACACACACACACACACACACACACACACACACAGACATACAGATGCATACTTATGAAGAGAGGTGACAGAGAAAGAGAATCACTGAATAAATGTTCAGTCATTTCAGCTGAGTCTGAGTCTGACTCTGATTCCATTTGGGTTTTCTTGGCACAGATACTGGAGTGGTTTGCCATTTTCTTCTTTGACTCATTTTACAGATAAGAAAACAAAGGCAAACAGGGTGAAGTGACTTGCCCAGAGTCACAGCTAGTAAGTATCTAAGGCCAGATTTGTACTCAGCTAGAGGAGTCTTCTCAACTCCAAGCCTGGCTCTCTATCCACTGTGCTGCCTAGCTACTTTTTACCACAATGGCCAACATATAAGGTACATTTTGTTTTCAAATCTGACCTGTCCAGAATCTAAAGGTTGACCGAATAGAAGATGTATTATTTTCACCGTAAATTATTCATATTCTTTTCCTTTCATAGGCATATTTCAGAGGAGCCCATGGCCACACCAATACAGTTCAACCATGGAAGGGCTGGAAACCAGCTTTAGAGTCTAAAATTTATTTCTTCTTGTTATAGGTTTCCAATAAATAATCATTCACTAATGTAACTGTCACTTTTCAGGGAACTGTGCAACTAACATTGGGCTCTTGGCCATAAAAACTCCAAATTTCAGCCTCTATTCTACATGATTCTAAGAATTGAAACAATCTGGGGGCAACTTAAGACTAGTCTTATCACTAATTCTTTCAGCTTAATTACTTTTTAAGGAATAAGTTTTAATTGAAATCCTTTGTTTATATATCACTAACATTTCCATTTCCCACTGTGCTTCTCTCTTCAGAGAGCCATCCCTTAAAACCAAGAGTTTTCAATTACTCTTTTAATGAGTTCTGTGAAGTTTCATTTATACGGAGATTTTCCAGCAACCACTTAGAACAGGATCACTTATAACACAGGTGAAGACCACCGAAGCATTTCCCCCTCCTCCCCTCCCTCTAGGCAGCTAACATGGCTGTTAATACTCAGGTGTGTGACTGTAGGAAAGGCCTTCAGGTTGCAATGATTCTGATTTCAACAACTTTTGATACCCTTGAATATTAGGTTACTTGGCACACCAGCTAAGGAGATCATACAGAATAACCATGGTAACATACAATCACAGATAGTCATGACAAAAAAGATACACAAAAAGCACAGGAGAGCCTCTCACTATAGGTCAAACTACTCCTTGGGTAGTGTTCAATTTTGAGCACTTTTAGTTTCTAATTGAAATATTTATTTCTTCAATAAACACTTATTATTATTAATGCACCCCTCCTACTTACTCCCCTCAAAGAACACTTCAAAAAAAAAAAAGAAAGAGGAGCAGTCCTCCCTACATAGCATCATAGTCTAGTTCAGCAAAACAAATTCCTACCTTAGCCATGTCTAAAAATGAGCATCTCATGATCTACTTGGACATTTTATCCCTACTGTCTGAGGTTAGATTTGAACTCAGGTCTTCCTGACTCTAGGCCTTGGGCTCAATTCCCTGGGCCACTGCACTGCCCTTCCCATTGTCCTTGAGAATACTCTTCAGTCAGTGACATTCTTCTTTCCCCAACTGGCTGTGCTGCCTGTTGTTTGTTTCTGACGTTTCACCTGGTTTTGTAATGAATTCTGAATCTGCACCCAATTCTAACTGGAATTTTAGTCTGCCCTTATAGGCCACCTATGGACTTAAGCTGTCCAGTCTCTACTTCAAGCAAATGAGGGATTAAAACAGAAAGCGTTTAGAATTTAAATAGCACAAATTCCAACCACTAGCTAAAGCTCCCCTCTATTAACAAGCCCTGAGACACCATCTTCTGATGAACGCATCCCTCTAGTGACTGTCACTGACAAAGGAAGCTTTGAGGGACCATGAGATCCTCATCACGACAACAGCAAACATTTCCCAGATATCATGGTTTTAGACCACAAGGACCTTGCCTGACAACCCCAGGCAATGCAACAGTGATTAGACAGAGGAGAGCAGGGCTCAGAGACTAGACGGTTTACTCCAAGTCAGATGCTGAGGTCAGGCCTTCTGAGGCCTGACACCACACTGGCCGAATGCTTCCTTGAGCCAACAGAGCCCCATCTCGGCCCTGCCTCCTATGAACACCCCTTCACTCACTGGAGCTCATGGCCAGCCCTGAGGAGTGTTTCCAGTGTGGCTGCCACAGTATAGGCCTGTCTCCTGGCTCGACATCAGTCCAAGCAGGTTTCCCCAGGGCCCTCGTGACGCCATCTCTCTCGTCCTTCCATCCCTCTCACATGCACATCACCATGGGTTCAGCCACTGCCCAGCAGAACGGGCCCCTTCCCTCAGTTTCCACTCCTTAGCCATTACAAAAATGCTGCTGTTCTGCTTTTTCCAATCTCTTTGGCCAGGACTTGTGGTGGTATTGCCAGGTCAAAGGGCCTGCAAGGTTCAGTGACTGTGGGGCACGGAGACAAACTGCCTTCCAGCCTGGCTGGATTCATGCTGCCTCCCAGATATTCTCAACAGTTTGTGAAACCTGAAAACCAAAAGGTTCAAAGAAGGGCCAGGCTTGGGGATACATTCTACGTGATGTGTTGCTAGATAAGACAGGTGTCAAATCAACAAGTGATTTACAGCCCAGATTTCCCCAAAGATTAGCCCAATGGTGGAGGGATCCCTGACAAAACATGGGTTCCTACAATGCCTTTTGTGCCACCCCCAAAGACCCTCTTATTTAGGGTTCTGAGTATTTTGTGGCATTTGAAATAACTGAAAACTGCAACACATTCAAATGTTCTTGGTTAAATCTAATACTCGTAGTAAATCCCCTATTTTCAAACATTTATGAATAGACTTATTTGGGTATTTGTCTGTGGCCACAATCATAAAAGAACAGGAGATCAACATGGGCCCAAACAAAAACTCCGAGCACAGCCCTGGCAACACACAATTGCTGAAGATGCTTCTACCTCTAACAAGGCTCCTGAAATTCAGATCAGGTCCCCAGATTCCAGGTAAGAGAGTGGTAAGGCCTGCCAAAAAAATAAAAAAAGATTGCAGAGTATCTCCTAGAAGAAGCTGTTAGCTGGCTACAGTCATTAATCTATGAACTTGATGTTTGTGGAGAGGAAGTGTGTGGCCTACTGGCTTAGGAGTCAGGAGGACCAGAGATCCAAAATCTAATCCTGCTTCTGGCTCAACCTGGCTATTTGAACCCAGCAGTCTCCTCTTCCCTTCCATCATTTTCCATCTGCTTCTCAACCTACTTAAAACAAACCAAAGACATCCTCATTCAACCCTTGCAGCTCCCCAACTACTCCTTCCCCAGCCCCTGGCAACATTCTTAAAGTTGTCTCTCCAAGATGGCTCCACCTGCTCACTAGACACCTGCTTTTCACACACTTCAGCCTGGCTAAGGGTTTTCAAAGGCCCAACTCCAGAGACCTGCTTTATTCCTCATCATCCTAGATCTACAGTTCTTGTGACCTACAGCTGACCCTCTGGAAGGTGCACTGGAGACTCTCACCTCTGCCTGCTTCTCCTGTCTGTGTGTCCTTTGCTAAGCCCTGCCCTTTGAACTGGGCGACCTCCAGGGGCCTCCCTCCTTCTTTCCTGAGATAATCTCTCTCCTTATAACTGTAAAACTGAGATTATCATTCCTAAACCACCTCACAGCACTAGTGAGGAAAGTGAACCCTAACCTGGGCAAACTCTTACAGTCAGTCATTACTATTTTGACCCCCAACTGTATTTGTCTGGCCTTAGGCTCTCTTCAGAGATCACTGTGTTTTGGATTTTCTTCTTGGCTGTCCCACCAGCACCTCAAACTCAACATGCCCAAGACTAAATGACTCACAAACTTGCTTCTCCTTCTGTCTCCACATCTGTGGAGCCACCACTCTCTGGTACATCTGTCATGCTTAGAATCTCGGGTCTATCTTTGATTCTTCCTTCTTCTCACTTCATATCCAATCAATTCCACTTCCCCAACACATTCCACAATTTCCCCCTCCTCTCTACTCTCACAGTCATCATTCTCTGGAACATCACCAGACCTGCCCCAAACCCTTCTCATCTAAATCCTCTCGACCCTCCAGTATCACTCATACTGCTGGCAAAATCATCTTTTCTGACCTGATTTATAGGTACATTCGTCCTCTATTGTTACTGGATGTGTAAAAGAAGGGTTCAAACTAGCTATAAATATAAAATAAAAGTTTATTTGCCTAAAGGGAGAAAGGAATGGAAGGGAATCAGGGAATAACTTACTTCTAACATACCCCAGACAAAGTCTTATACTTTATACTAAATTACACTAAACTAACTAATTAATTCAAGTTAAGGAAGGATTGGTAGAGACAAGGACAAAGGGGCCCAAAGAAATCTCAAAACACAGGAGTTCTTTCTTTGATCTAAACAGCAAATCCCAGTAAGATGTCACCAGCAACAGCAGAATCCACTTCTTTGTATCAGCAGCAGTAAATCCAGGCAGAATATCAGGACAGCCAGAGAGGGAACCAATGGCTTTTCTGGGTTCACCCCAGAAATACCAAACAGCAACCCTCTGGGTATCCTGACAGCTAGAGCAAAAGCAGGCTTCCCTCTCATCCAGAATCCACAACTGCCAGCACCTCCTCTGTGTTTCGTTCCTCAGCTCCTGAGAGCTTTGAAATGTTGGCCCTGTCATTGCCCTGTGGGATCTCTTTACTTCTTGCTTTTTGCAAAGCTAATCCTTTACAACACTAAAGATTCCTGGCACCGTGAGTCTCAATGTTTCCTATGTCTTGCCAAACTAGTCTACTCTAAGGTATATAAACACCTGGGATCCCCTTCCTTTTCATTTATTCCCTGTACTAGAATGGCTTCCCTCCCATTCTTTTCCAGCTGATTCCTACTCATGTTTTAAAGACCAACTGAAATGTTGCCTTTCCCAGGAAGTCTTTCCTGGAAACAATAATGGCTTTCACCCCAAACTTTAGATTCTCTAATGCACCATCAAATAATTTTGTATATTTTAGTTATCTGGGTTTGCAGCTTATCTTTCAACTACAACATAGGCTTCAATATGTAAACACCCTTGGTCTTGTTTCCTTGTATTCCCCACAAAGGCTTATAGGTGTATAGATATTAAATATTTTTGCATGAATTGAAAATATATTAATCAGGTCATTCCAGTGACTTCACTGTAGTCCCTACAACACATGCCCCATTTCCTCTCCTTACCTGACTTCTCACTGCTAGATGGCGGGAGATCATCAAAAAGCAAAGGCCTTTTTTTCTGTGCTTCTCTGCCTGAAACACAAGCATCAGAGAAGACTCAAAATGTGCATGGCCAGCAAACGTTATTTTCCAGATCCTCTCTCAGAGAAGAGGGGTAAGGCAGGGGGGAGTGTCACAATTCCGTGATCTATACAAATCCAAATGGAAAATATCCAATTCAGACATAAGAAGGCTTAGAGGGTGGAGGAGAAAATGATGATTATGGTTAGCGGGTCCATATGTGTAACACAGCTGCAAAAAACATACTGATACGTATCATTTCCCATCATACTCATTGCTTTTGACATGGCTCCTAATGCTGAACTAACAGCTTTACCTTCTTTAAACTGTTTTCTTCCCTTACCCTATCCCCCCCCCCCCAAGAGGGGCCTCCTTTGATTTAAAGAGAGGTGTTACAGAAGAGATTCTAAAAAATGTAGTTCTACCAATAAGGCACAGACTTCCAAAAGCTAAACCTTTAACAAAGGATACATAGCCCAGACCTAAGGAGATGGAGACAGATGATTTACTCATTCTTTTCTGTCAAGGCTGCCGATTTTAATTTCCCTTTTATCTCCCTACCTGCCTTGAACACAACATGCATTATACATGAATGACAAACTCTGCTTCTTATGGACACAAGTGTTTTGTAACTCCCATCACATTATATATAAATGTAATTCATTATTTATTAAGGACACATTATGTGCAAGCTATTGAGGAATATAAAGATAAGTAATGGCATAGTTCCTACCTTCAAAAGATGTACAACCTAAAGGAGAAATAAGAAATGCATGCAAATAATTCCTAGAGAATAGCATTAAGTACACGGGCACCCTGTGGCATTAGTGGCTGAGGCGAACAGTTTAAGTAGGGAAAATGAAGGAATCTGGCTAGAAAAGAGATGTAGGCTGGAGACAACAGATGAGATTTTTAAGGAGTGAAGAATTCAAGTTTGTATGGTTTCTTTGTAACTTGTACTTGAAGTAGATTAAGGGACTGCTGTGTGGGGTGAGATTTGAACTCTGCTCTTCCTGACTCCAGAACTGTCGGCTTTCTATCCTTCTGCCACAAAACCTCTTCTGGAGAGTAAGAAATGGGATACAAGTCAAGAAAAGGAAGCTGGAGGCAGACTGGTCACAGAGGCCACTTGAATATCAGGAGATGCTTGTGATGGGGGGGAGGGCACTGAGGTTTAGAGCAGCGAAGACATGGTCAGACTTGCTGTGGTCTGAGAAAATTGGGAGCTGAGGGAAAACGGATGCAGGGAGATGCTGATGGGGATATTTCTGCCATAGTTTACACCAGAGGTCCAGTAATAGTGTAGCTTAAATACCTGAGCAAGAAGGTGAATGGAAGAGTAGACAGGATGGTGACTGCTGTCAGGTAAATCTTAAATTGATAGGATTTGGTAACTGAATACCCAGGGCTCCAACTTCAAGACTGAACTCCCTCAGGAAAGATAAGGGACTTTGAAGGATGGAGTCCCTGGTAAGTTCCATTACTATTACAGTATTTCCCAAGTGAATAGTATAAAAATACATTTTAAGAATTGTACATATTTGATACATTAACCCCTGAAGAGCTTTAGAATAATTCCCCAAGAAAGGGAGCTAAAAGAAAAAAATGAAATCAAAAGTATGACCAGAAATTAAATTAAGGGAGAATACAAGAGGCTCATGTCATGAGAAGAAAAATACCAGTTATTTTTAGTAAAAAAACCTTACCTATTAGCTAAAATCCTTGGAATTGATAGAAACACTGAATTATATACAGAAATGAAAAATGAAGGCTCTAGTGCATAAGATGGTTTTGGAAATGTCAAGCCAAAAATAAGCTTTGCATAATTTAACAAAGGTCAACAAGCTAGAGAAGAGCCAGAATGAAGGAGGCCCAAAGATGAAAAACTGCAATGTAAAACTGCCTTTGCTTTGAGATTTAAAGTTAGGAATATGGCCTCAAGGGCTTCAATGGCAAAGTTTAGGGCAAACTGTATATCAGGAGAGGTAGCTCCTGGGACAGATGGATTTCAAACAATTAGACTTGAAAAACTGAAGTTCACTTTCAAAGTGTTCTCAAAACCATCAAGGAATTTCTTCCCGCTTTACATATAGATGTTCTCTATACTGTAGTTCCTATTCAGTAAGCAATAACAAATTGTATTTGATCCATTAGGATCTTCCTAATAAGGGCAAACTTCACTCCCAATGCAAGAATCCTGCCAACAGCTGTCTTTATGGAGACTGTTTTCATATTTCCAGAAGATCTGAGACCTAGAACAGGAGGGGCTGGGGACCTCACAGACCATTTGATCCACCAGTTGTAGGTTACTGTTCTCTTCTTAGAACAATGATTTGTAAATGTTTAGTCTAAAATATAAAGTAAACCAATCATACTGAAATAGTTATCAAACATTAAAAAAAAACCCAGAAAACCCAAACCAATAAACCTTTTCATGATCCAGAGGTTAAGAAATCTTGAGGTGTCAACATTCTCACTTCTAGACTAGGGAACTGAGATCCAGATAAATGAAGTAGAGGTCATATGCATGGAATTTTGGCAGGGAATCTGAACTCAGGTCCTCTTGCCTCAACAGCCAGTATGCTTCCCACCATACTAAGTCTCTAGGGATGGAGGCATCTACACTTCTCAGAGCAGCCCTGGATCACTACAGGACGGCTTCGTTCTTTACTCTAAGCAGAGAGCTTTCTAACAAAGGGATTGAGAGCTGGAAGGGGCCTCATAGTTCAGTCACTTCAAACCCTTCTTATAGATGAAGAAACAAAAAGTGTCTGGATAAATGAGTGATGTACAGGAAGTAGACACAACCTAGAATCTAGCCATAGGTCAGATTCTAAATCCAGCGGGGCACATACAAGGGCTAGATTTGGAGGCATGCCATAAGGGCTTGAATTCCGGTTCTTTACTTACTCAATATACTCTTACTGGTAAAACAGAAAGGGAGGGCTGGGGTAGGAGGGACTTAGCTTCCATGTGATGACAGCTGTCAGCAGGACAGAGATACTTAATGATTGGTCTTTCCTTAGGTTGAACCAGGACTGCCTCATTGTAATGTAGTCCTGTCTTACAGTGACAGCAACCTGACCAGTATCTTCTGAGAGCTGTTGTGTGCCTCCTTCACAGCACTTGGCTATAAGGACTCGCCCAAGTCCTTTCGAGGTCACATCCGGACAGCCTCATCAATACAGTCATCGCTTCTCAACACTCTTATTTCTCTTAAAATATGGCCCCAGAGATGGAGTTGGAGCAGGCATAGCTCAGAGGACTGCCAGGACTGAAGTGGAGCCTCAGATTCTGTGTGACCTCAGGCAAGGCTGCTCAGTGCCCAGCATATGAAGTTGTAAAGCAGGTTTCATGAAATCATAAATCTGGGCCAAAAGAGCAACAACTGATAGGAACATGCCATTCCAAAAGTAATCGGAACAGGCCAGAGCACAGAGTACAGGGGATGCCTGAATTGACTGATCCTCCCCACATGCTCTTTTTGACCCAGAACTTTCATTTTCCTGCTGCCTCTGCAGATCTGGAACTTGTCCCTAACTAACAGTTTGTAGGGGACTAGGAGGGAGTTTGCCCTAGGTAGAAGCTCTCACCCAAGGTAGAACTGAAACCCATGTCTATATGATGTGATGTTTGTGGACTAGTCTTTTCTGTGATCAGAGTCCAAAAGAATGTTAGTTAAAAAAAAAAAGAGCCCATATCTCCCTAGGAGACATATAAACAAATGTTGTGGGTTAGGAGGGAATTCCTTAGACTCCAGGCTCAGAACTCAACCAGTGGTAGTAATTAATAGGAAAGGCCCTGAATGTGAGTTAGAAAAAGGCTGAAGGCCAAAGCCCACACTTGGTACTTATGGCCTGTATGAGGCTGGTCAAGTCCTTGTACTTTTCTGAATATCAGCATTTAGGGTGACTCCCTCAGTGTGTGAAGCCTTTCAGTTTCAGGTTGTGGCATTCAATACATGGCCCTCCAGCCCAACTAGACAGTTTGGGATTTGGATTCTGCCATCCCTCCCAGTTCTGGGTAAACTACAAATCTTGTCATTATGCTAGTCTGACAGTCGCTATATCTATATATAAATAGCCCTGCAGCAAGCTAACATGGGTCTAGCTTTAGGAATTCAGCTGTCAACCCCCACATTTTTCATTAAAGGGATTACAGGCATTTTTGTCAAATAGTTGTTGCTGTATTGATACGCTAAGTCTAAGATAACAGACTAACTGAGGCACAAATCCCAGCTCTATATGATTTGAAGCAGCTTGTGAAGTTTATCATGCTTGTCCCCAAAAGAGGATCAGATATTACATGGGTGGGGGGAGAGCACATCTCTCTTCTTTGTCACTAATGCCTGACATCATATATCATTTTAAAGCCCACAAAATTTGGAACAGCAGATATGGGGCTAGACCAGAAGTCAGAAAAACGTAGCACTGAATCCTACCTCAGATACTTACTTGCTACTTGACCCTGAGAAGTTTGTTTCTGCATCTGTAAAATGGGGGCAAAAAAACTGTATCTACCTCCAAAAGTTTTTCTGAGAATGAAATAGCTATTAGGATCTCTCATGATCACAACAGCTGTGAGGCATATGCCACTGGTCCTCATTCTATGGATGAGAAAACAGGCCCAGAGTCATTGTTTGGTGGCTCGACCAATATGACACTGGCAATATGTAGAAAAACTAGGATTTAAGGGGGCAGCTGGGTGGCCCAGTGGATTGAGAGCCAGGCCCAGAGACAGGAGGTCCTGGATTCTAATCTGGCCTCAGACACTTCCTAGTTGTGTGACTCTGGGCAAGTCACTTAACTCCCCATTGCCTAGCCCTTACCACTTTTCTGCCTTAGAAACAATACATGGTATTGATTCTAAGACAGTAGGTAAGGGATTAAAACAAAAAAACAAAAACTAGGATTTAAATCATGTCTTCTATCTACCCTATGCCCTAACCAAAACATCCTGAAGACAGTGCACTCTGTTCAGACAAAGAGTTCAATTAGAGGGACTAAACCACAGCAGGGGCTTTAAGTTCACCAGATGGCTGTAACCAGTTTAGGGCCCTGTCATCCCTAAAAGGTGTAGAGACTCTGGATGGACTTGAAAACTGTGTTAAAGGTGGCAGCTAGATGGTTCAGTGGATAGAGAGCAATGCTGGAAGATGGGAGTCCTGGGTTCAAATTTGATCTTGGATACTTTCTAGCTGTGTGACCCTGGGCAAGTCACTTAACCCCCATTGCCTAGCCCTTTGCTTCTGCCCAGGACCAATACACAGTAGAGTAAGAGTTAAAAAAAAAAAATCCATTACTCCCCTTTCCAGTCCCTAAGTAATCTCAGATCTCAAAACCTAGGATCAATCTGATGTTGTAAAAAGTGTTTTTGTCTTGGATTCATGTCAATTGGCTTCCAATCTTGGTTCAGACACTTCCTAGCTGGGTGACCCCGGACAAATCACTTCATGACTGCCCAGACCTAACCGATCTTCTGCCTGGGAACCAGTACACAATGCTGATCCTGTGACAGCCGGGAAAGGTTTAAAAACCATTAACAGTAACGAAAAGACCAGAATAATGAGTTCCGGGTAAGAAGCCTAAATGCACCGGGAAGGTGCAAGAAAAGGCCAGGAAAACATCTCCGGAGGAAGCACAGGCGCACCGTAGCCCCAGTCTCCCCACACTACACAGCAGGCATCCGGCTTCCGGGGGCTTTGGGCTCTAATTGTTTCCTCTCTCAGAGGAGGATGCTGAGGCTAAGAGGCAACATTCGCACCCGGGTCTCTTCCGATCTTCCCCGAACACAGGAACTCAGAAAGTTCCAGAGTCTTGTAGTCTGCCTGACCCCTCTGTTATCCGATGAGATAATTCACGCCAATGGTCAGGATAACGTCAGAGCCCCCTCGACAAAGTCCCTAAACTGTCCCTCTATTAAGAGCCAAGAGGGGGTAGGCGCGGCCAGGGGTGAGCCCCCCCCCCCCCCATTCCAAGAAAGACGCTGCCAGGGGCGGAGAAACCTGTGCAAGGAGATCAGAATCAGCCTTAGTCTAGTACCAGTTCGGGGCTCCGTCCCCGTCTCCCAGCTGGGTCAGGCTCCTCCTCCTAAGTCCCGCTGAGGGTCGGCCGGCATGACCTTGTCTCGCCCCTTCCCCCGCCTCAGGCTGTGACCCCCCGAACCCCAGTGTCCGAGGCAGCCGGACCGGAAGCTCCCCGACGCCACGGGGGGGAGATTTCCCCCTACCCCTTCCATCCACGTGTCCCGGGCGGCCTCAGATCCTGCTCCCCGGGCTGCCGCGAGGGGACCAGTCCGAGGGGGAGGGGCCGGAAGGGGGAGGGGGCGGACACGGCAGAGGCCCCGGACGGTCCCGACTCCAGCTGCCTCCGCCCCCGCCTGTGCTCGGGCCTCACCGGCTGTGGAGCGGGGCGAAGGCTCCGGCTCCGGCAGGTCCCCGAACAGGTCCATTCGTAACCGGAACCGGGCGGCGCGCGCACGGAGCCGAACTTCGGCCGGAGAGGCGGATGCGGCGGAGGAGGAAACGGCGGCGGCAACTGAGAGGTTGAGGCGGGAGCAGCGACGACGGCGGCAGCCTCGGCCTCGGCCTGCTCGCTGCTGCCAATCACCCGGAGGGGGCGTGCCGGAGAAGACAGCCAATCGGTGGCCGGTCTGGCCCGGATGGGGCGGGCCGTCGGACGGAAGTGATGTGCACGCGAAGCCGCGTGCTTTGTCCGGGGGCGGGGTCGGCGTGCTTCCGTGCCGGCGGCGGCACTTCGGGGCTAGGGGAGTGAACGAAGGATGAATTGTGGAGTGGTCTGCTGTCAGTTTCTCCGTCCCATGAACCCGGGCAGAGAGGTCTCCGGGGGGGTGGGGGGACGTGCTCCGAGTTCCGAGCTCCGACCGTCTTTAGTGTACGGACTCCGGGCCTGGCCGGATGGCGGGCCGCGCATGCGCATACTCCTCGGCGGTCCTGTCTACTCATTATCTATCGTGGGAGCGGAGCCTTGCAGGTCCCGCCCCCAACCAGACAGCTCCCGCCTTGACCCCTCCCTCCATCTGCTAAGGACCTAAAGGAAAGGGGGCGGAGCTTGCGTCCTGGGCTGGATGGGTTTGAGGACCAAAGGGACACAGTCTGCCCTCACATAATTTACCTTCTATCTGGGAGACTAGCATAGTTAAGGCCAGCGCGGGACTGAGATGCCTGTGGCTCTCTGTTACGTCGGAATAAAAGTTGAACTTCTCCGACCAGCGCAGGCCGGCCCCACCGCACAGTGCCCACTCTGACCCAGCCAACATGCCCCTCCAACACTTAACCTCCAAACCTTTGCAGCAACTCTTCTCCCGCCCCAGGCAGGTGTCATTCCTTTGACAGTTGTCCCGTCCCTGGTAATCTGTAGTTTGCCCCTCATTCCAGTGTTTTGTTGGTTTATGTTTAACAACCAGCTCTCTGAAGAAAAAAAAAATGCAAACAAGATATACTTTTTTTTTTTTAAACCCTTACCTTCCGTCTTTCACTCCAAGGCAGAAGAGTGGTATGGGCTAGGCAATGGGGGTCGAGTGACTTGCCCAGGGTTACACAGCTGGGAAGTGTTTGAGACCAGATTTGAACCTAGGACATCCCATCTCTAGACCTGACTCAATCTACTGAGCTACCCAGCTTCCCCCATAAGATATACTTTAGAGATTAATTTACATTATTAGCATTTTCTCCTTAACTCTTTAGGTCTAGAAAGTTAGCAAAATGACTGAGCCTGATTTGTAGCCTTTCTATGTATGAATTGTTCACAGTGAAAAATTTTATAATCGGCTCTTCTGAGCTGATCTGAGCTGTGTTAGGATGTTCTGTCCCCTTACCATCCTGGATATTGTCCTCTGCAAACACTCTTGAGTAGTCAGTGTCCTTCTAAAATGCCCTCCCTCAGCTGAGTCCTGCAAGCTATCAACAGAAAAGAAAGAAAGAATCAGCAGCTTTCAGAACTCCTGATCCACAGGCAAAGGGAAAAAAAAAGGCGAGGAAAATCAGCAAATACCAAAAGAAACAACTAACCTTAGGAAATTTCTGTGGTGACAAAGAGCAAGGCACAGAGTCAATGGGGAATGTTGAGATCCAAGCAAAACTTCAAAGAAAAGTGGGAATTGGTCTCAGGTGCTGGAAGAACTCAAAAAGGAATGAAAAAAATAAGACAGGTGGAATAAAAATGGGAAAAAGAAAATAATAGCTTAAAAAAGCAAAATTGTTCTGGAAAAAGAGGCACAAAAATCCAATAAAGAAAAGCGTTTTCTAAAAAACAGAATTGACCTACTGGAAAAAGAGGCAAAAAAAAATCTAATGAAGAAAAGAGTTCCATGAAAACGAGAATGGACCAAAAGGTAAAGGAAGATCAAAAGGTCATAGAAGAAAATTAGAATTGGACAAATAGAAGCTAATGACTTTATGAGACATCAAAAAACAATACAACAAAATCAAAAGATTGAAAAAATAAAGGAAAATATGAAAATCATTGAAAAAAACAACTCACATGGAAAATAGAATAAGGAGAAACAATTAAATAATTATTGGACTACCTGGAAGTTATTATGAAAAAAAAGATTAGAAATCATATTTCAAGAAATTACCAAAAACTTTTAAAACTTTAATTTAATTTAATTTTTTCTCTTTAATAATTAATTAAGAATATTTTACCATGGTTACATGATTCATGTTCTTTCCCTCCCCTTTTCCCTCCCCCCTCCCATAACCAAAGAGCAATCCCACTGGGTTTTACATGTATCTTGATCAAAACCTATTTCCACATTCTTAATATTTGCAATAGAATGATCATTTAGAGTCTACATCCCCAGCCATATCCCCCTCGTCCCATGTGATCAAGCAGTTGTTTTTATTCTGTGTTTCTACTCCCACAGTTCTTTCTTATGATGTGGATAGTGTTCTTTCTTACAAGTCCCTCAGTATTGTCCCGGATCATTGTATTACTGCTAGTGGAGAAGTCAATTATGTGTGATTATGTTACAGGATATCAGTCTTTGTGTACAATGTTCTCCTGGTTCTGCCTCTTTCACTCAACATCAATTCATGGAGGTCATTCCAGTTCACATGTAATTCCTCCAGTTCATTTTTCCTTTTAGCACAATAGTATTCCATCACCAACATATACCAAAATTTTTTCAGTCATTCCCCAATTGATGGGCATCTCCTCATTTTCCAATTTTTTTGCCACCACAAAGAGCATAGTTATAAATATTTTTGTACATGTATTTTTCCTTCTGCCCTGAAATTCTTGAAGAGGATAAAATAGAAATGGAAAGAATCCACAGATTACCTCCTGCAATAAATCCCCAAATGACAACTCTCAGGAATGTATGTTCAAGAGCTCCCAGGCTAAGGAGAAAATACTGCAAGAAGCTGGCAAGAAACAATTCAAATATCATGGAGCCCTAATCAAGATTAGACAGGATCAGGCAGCTTCCACTTTGAAGGATCAGAAGGCAAGGGAACTGGGTTTACTACCAAGAATTACCTATCAAAAACTGACTGTATTCATTTTGTAGAAAATATGGTCATTTAATAAAATAGAAGATTTCTAAGTATTCCTGAAGAAAATGCCAGACAAACAGTAGAGTTTGGTGTCCAAATACAAAATTGAAGAGAAGCATAAGAAAGTAAATAAGAAAGAGAAAAAAAATTAAAGGCAAGATAAGAATGTTTATATTCATCCCTACATGGAAAGATAATATTTGTAACTCTTAAAAAGTTTTTAATCATTATCATAGAAGTTAGAAGAAATATACATTGACAGAGGGTATGGTAGTAAACTCTTTAGGATAATATACAAAAAACCATCTGGGGTGAAAAAGAGGATTGCACTAAGAGAAATAGGAAGAGAGAAGTAAAATGGGGTAAATTATATAAAGAGTTGCAGGGTTGCGGGGAGAAAAAATATTACAGTGGAGGAGAGGATGAGGATGGGGATGGACAATACTTAAATCTTATTCTCATTGAAATTGGCTTAGAGAGGAAGAACAGTCAGATTCATTGGGGTATAGAATCTTATCTTACCCTATAGAGAAATAGGAGAATAAAAAAGAGGGTAATGGGAAGGAGAGTAATATAAGGGAGGGAGAAGTTGGGGGGCAGTGATTAAAAGACCTTATAGAAAAGTAGGAGGGGAATAAAAAGGGTGGTGGTAGAAAAGGGAGTAATATAATGAAGGGGGAATGGGAGTATTGATTAAAAGCAAAGTGGTGTGGAGGGAAAGTTAAGGGAGAAAGGGTAGGATTAAAAGAGGAAAACAAGATGAAGGGGAATACAAAGATGGTAATCATAACTGTAAATATAAATGGAATGAATTCTCTCATAAAACAGAAGCAGACAGCAGAGTAGATTAAAAACCAGAATCCTACCATATGTTGTTTACAAGAAATACATTTGTGGCAGGTAGACACATACAGAGTAAGGAGATGGAGAAGATATCTATTGGGCTTCAACTGAGATTTTTAAAAAAGTAGGAGTAGCAATCATGATCTCAGACAAAGCTAAAGCAAAAAAATAGATCTGATTAAAGGAGATAAGGAAGGTAATTACATCTTGATAAAAGGTAGTATAGAGAATTAATAACATATGCACCAAATGATATAGTATCCAGATGTTTGAAAGAAGAAACTAAAGGAGCTTAAGGAGGAAATAGACAGTAAAACTATACAAATGGAGGGCCTCAATCTTCTCCTATCAGAACTAGATAAATCTTACCAAAAATAAATAAGAAAGAAGTAAAAGAAATTATTGATATTTTAGAAAAGCTAGATTTAATAGCTATCTGGGGAAAATTGAAATAGAGATAAAAAGGAATATAGCTTCCTTTCAGCAAACCATGGTACATATACAAAAACTGACCATTCACTAGGGTGTAAAAACAACCAAATACAGAAAAGCAGAAATAATAAATGTGATTTTTTTCAGATCATAATGCAATAAAACTATAAACAATAAAGGTTCATGGAAAGTCAAGTTGGAAATTAAATGATATAATTCATCAAAACAGGTTGGTCAAAGAACAATCATAGAAATAATCACTGATTTCACTGAAAAGAATGACAAGGAGGAGACTTTATATCAAAATTTATGGTATACAGCCAAAGTAGTACTTAGAGGAAAACTTATATCCCTGGATGTTTATATCAATAAAATAGAGAAAAAGCAGATCAATGAATTGAGCATGCAACTGAAAATAACTAGAAAAAGTTAGTTCTAAATAATTGGAAAAACATTAATTGCTCATGGGTAAGCTGATCTAATATAATAAAAATAATCAATTCCTAAACTAATTTACTCATTCAGTGTCATATCAATCAAACTATCAAAACTATTTTATGAAATAGAAAAAATAATAAAATTCATCTGGAAGAACAAAAAATTAAGATTATCAAGGGAACTAATGAAAAGAAATGTGAAGGATGGTGGCCTAGCAGTACCAAATCTTAAATGATACTATAAAGCATTAATCATCAAAACAATCTGGCACTGGCTATAAAACAGAAAGATAGATCAGTGGAATAAACTAGGGGTAAATGCAATCTAGTGTTTGATAAACCAAAAGATCCAACATTTTTGGATAAGAACTCATTATTTGACAAAACTTCTGGGAAAACTGGAAAACAGTATAGCAAAAATTAGGTTTAGATCAGTATCTCATGCTGTATACCAAGATAAGGTCAAAATAGGTATGTGATTTAAACATAAAGAGTGATATTATAAGTAAGTTAGGGGCACCTGTCAGATCTATGGAGAAGGGGAGAATTTATGACCAAACAAGAGACAGATAACATTATAAGAGTAAAATGAATAGTTTTGATTATATTAAATTTAAAAGCTTCTGTACAGATAAAACCAATGCAGCCAAGATTAGAAAGGAAACAGCAAAGTGGGAAAAAATTATAACCAATTTCTCTGATAAAGGTCTCATTTTCCAAATATATAAACAACTAAGTCAACTTTATAAGAATCTAAGTCATTTTCCAATTGATAAATTGTCAAAGGATACAAATGTGCAGTTTTCAGATGAAGAAATCAAAGCTATTAATAATCATTTCAAAAAATGTTCCAAATCCCTCTTGATTAGAGATATGCAAGTTAAAACAACTCTGAGGTACCACCTTATACCTATCAGATTGGTCAATAAGACAGCAAAGGAAAAATGATTAATGTTGGAGGGAATGTGGTAAAATTGGGACACTAATGCATTAATGGTGGAGGTGTGAACTGATTCAATCATCTTGGAAGGTGATTTGGAATTATGTCCAAAGGGCTCTAAAAGAATGCATACCCTTTGATCCAGTGTGACAGAGGCTGGCACTAAATAAAAAGTGCCAGACTGAAGAGTGTGTTAAACTGATCACATCAACGCCTCTGTCACACCAGTAATACCACTACTAGGTCTGTATCCCAAAGAGATAAAAAAAATGTGAAACGACCTGTTTGTACAAAAATATTTGTAGCTTCTCCTTTTGTGGAGGAAAAGAATTAGAAACTAAAGGGATGTCCCTCAATTGGGAAATGGTTAAACAAATTGTGGTATATGATGGTGATGAAATACTATTGTGCTGTAAGGATTGATGAACAGGATGATTTCAGAAAGTTCTACATGAATTGATGCAGAGTGAAACAAGCAGAACCAGAAAACATTGGACACAGTAACAGCAATATTGTGGAATGATCAAATGGGATAGACTTTGCTACTAATAGCAATATAATGATCCAGGACAATCCTGAGGGACTTAAGAATGTTACCCACCTCCAGAGAAAGAACTGTTGGGGTAAGAATGCAGTTGAAAATATATGACTTATCACTTACAAATCTGGGTTTTGGGTTTATGAGATTATTCACTTACAAAAATGAATAATACGGAATATGCTTTGCATGATAATACATGTATAACCCAGATTGATTTGCTTGCCAGCTCCAGGAGGGGGGAGGGAAGAAGGGAGGGAGACAATATGGATCATATAACTTGGGAAAATTTATGTGGAAATTTATTAGAATGAAAAATAAAAAGTAAAATAAAATGACCTCCCTTCCCAGAATTTGGTTGTGGCTCCCCAAACAACAGGTTAGGGATCAAGCTGGGGGTGAGTTCTCCACACTCAGTGATGCTGATGCCCAGGTCACCTTCCAAGCCAAACCTCCCATTGTGCTCTGCTGGCATAGTCTTTGGTTACGACTGGGCATTGATGAGACAATGGGCAATAATGGGATATTTATACCATCCATGGTCTTGGCACATTATTTACTCTTTATAATAACTACTTGAAATAAGAAGGGGATGGGTACCTTGTCTAGCATCTGGGCATATTATTCCTCTGCCAGTCACTAGGTGGCACTACCAGGTTGCCAAGGCTCACTGACCATGGCTGGCTTATATATATGTAATGGTTTCTGTCAGATCAGGGCTTACAGTGAAATGGATGCATCAGTCCCTACCCCTTCAGTTATCAGCTTCTAAACAAAAATGTCAGAGGCTGAGAGAGAAGGGGTCAGATCCTGATGGGTGATACCTGGAGGTAACCTCAAAGACCAATCTTTTCTGATCTCCTCATTTTACAGATGGAGAAACTGAGGCCCAGGAGGTTCAGTGATAGGATCACATAGCTAGTAAGTGTCTGCAGTGGGATGTGAACTTGCCTTGAAAGAGAAAAGTCAGAGACCAGCCTATCTAGGAATATCTAGGCACCTAAGCATCCAAGTGGTCAGGAGCCCAATAGCCCACTTACATAGTGGTTCTTCAGTCATTTCAGTTGGACTTTGACAATGACACTGGAGTGGTTGGCCATTTCCTTCTTCAGTTCATTTTACAGATGAGGAAACTGAGGCAACAGGGTTAAGTAGGTTGAGGCTGGATTTGAACACAGGTCTTCCTGAATCATGGCCCAGTACCCTATACACTGAACCACCCAGCTGCCTGTTTATAGTAGTACTGTGCCAATGAACAGGAACTAGGGGTTGAACCTGGGGAGGTTGTTTGGGCACAGCAGAGCAAGGTGAAATCTATAAAGAATGGTGAGGGGATAAAACAACAGCAACCAAGCCAGAATTGGGGGCCAGTCAGTGGAAGATGCTTTTGCCTTGCTGTGGGAAGGGGCTTTGGGACTGAGCAGAGGGCTGGCTGCCTTCTCTGGGGCTCTGCCTTTGCTTCTGGGAAGGGAGCTTTCCAGCTGCTCAGGTGCTGGAGCTCTGAGCACCCTCTACATGATCACGTAGAAGCAGCCAGGGAGTCCTCACCCAACCACATGAAAACTAGGGCTCCAGGAACCCTTCTTGGACCCTTCAGATCTCGGGTCTGATGGCATTTGTGCCCTTCAGGTTTGCTTCTCCAGCAGGTTCCCGGCAAAGGAGAAGCTTCCAGTCAGAGCTTCCTCCACTGCTCCCACCCCAATCTCAGCTTCAGAGAGATCCTAGCTCAGCCCTGGATGCTCACAGGAGGTGTTGGGAAAGAGAAACCTCCAAAAAGAAGGATGTGGAATGCCCAGAGAGGCCCAGGCATTGGGGGGGGGGCTCCCAGCTTCAATGAGGCTCTATCTTCTTCATTTCCCCCCAAACAGTAACTCAAAATGAAACAACCTGAGGGGCAGCTTAGGCGGCTCAGTGGATGGAGAGCCCAGCCTAGAGATGGGAGGTCCTAGGTTCAAATCTGCCCTCAGATACTTCCCAGCTGTGTGACCCTGGGCAAGTCACTTAACTCCTATTGCCTAACCTGTACCACTCCTCTGCCTTGGAACTAATACACAGTGTTGATTCTAAGAGAAGAGTTTAAAAAAGGGAAAAAGATTGCATGTATTTCCAGAATTTTTCCATCTGTTGAATGAGAATTTCTTACCTCTTCCTCCTTGAATTTTTTCCCCTGTGTTCTTTCCTGGGAGGGTGTTGTTGGGCCAGGGCTGGACTAGAGGCCTTCGGAGGACCCTCCAGCTCTAGAGTTCTGTATTTGGTCAGTTTCTCCTCTAACCCCTTTGTCGTGCCCTGTGTGGCACTTAGTAGGTGATCAGCCAAGACTGGCTGAATTGTTTTGAATTAAACAGTCCTAGTTCATATTGCTTATTGATATTATATAATCGCCATTAGCTTTATATGAAGTAATATAAACAATACATAAAATACAGACTCAAGAGTCGTCCCGAGATGGAAGAAGGAGCTCAGAGTGGAGAGGCCTGATGCTGAATCCTGCCCCTGACACATTCGCTGTGTGGCCGTGCGCTGGGCCTTGGTTTTCTCATCTGTAAAATGGGGCTTGTAATGACTGTCATCCTTACTTCTCAAGACAGCTGTCAGGCTCGGAGGAGGGGATGAGTGTAAAACATGGTGGGCATTGACACATCCGCTCTTGGGTTTGCCTTCCGCAGATTAGAAAAAGCCCCCACCGTCCGGAAGGCCCCGAATGATGCGCACGTTGTTGGCTATGGCCAATGTAGGAATTGTTTCTTCTTCCTTCTGTTGGGGTGGGGGTGAGAGAGAAGACACATTTCATGGAAATGGGGGTTGAAAACAAGGTCCTTGTTCGGTGGCCCCATCAAGCTGACTGCATGAGGAGCCCAACACTCTATGGCTAGATGCCCACTAATAATAGGTAGCATTTAAGGAGCATTTTAAGGTTTGTAGAGCCCTTTACAGCTATTACCGCATCCGACCCTTATACTCACCTTGTGAAGCAGATGTCATCCATATCCCCATTTTCCAGATGGAGAGGTGGAGGCTGGCAGAGATGATGTGACTTGGCCCAGGCTCTAGGACACATTAGTGTGGCACAATGGAAAGACGACTGGGTTTGGAGTCAGAGAACCTGCTGCCCCCTGAGTGCCTTCTCAGGCCCCCACTTCCCTCCTCTGAGAAATAAGAGGGTTTCATTAGCCGGCGTCTGAGGCGCTTCCCACCCCAACTATGCTTCCATGAAAATGTTGGCAGCCAACCTTTGAGAGGCATCCGACTCCCCTGCTAAGGCGAGCTAGCTTTTCACAAACTCAAAATCTCGCCAAATGGGAGCTACTGGTATGACTTGTTTTTGGAATCTCCAGAAAGTTATTTGCATTATTTGCAAAACCTGAATTCAGGAGCCTCGAAGGCAGAGATGCTTTAGTTGTTGTCTTTATCCCCCAGACCAGTGCCACGTGCATAGTAGGCTTCCTCACTGCCTGCCGCGTTGGACGCCAGGGCCATCGCCTTCCTGTTTTCTGCTGGAATCCCTTGTGTGCCCACTGGCCAATCATTACCGCATGTCGTTGCTGTAATTTAGGAGGGTCCGCCTTTGGGCTGTTCCATGTAGGAGTGACCAGAACCCCTTGTGACCCGCTCTGCTGCTCTCTTATTTTTCCTCCCATCCGTGCGGAGCAATAACAATTTGTTATTGGTCTTCCATTAAAATTTTTAGGGAACATTTTCACAGAATTAATGGATTTGATAAATGATTGAGCCAATTCATTCCAGGCTGCAAGCTACCAGGCTGAATTTCGCTCGCGCTCTCAGGGGACAGTGTTGGACTTGGAAGCAGGAGGGGAGGGAGCCTGGGGGTCCGAAACTCTGACCCTGACCAGGCATTGATTAAGTCCTTCCTCTGGGCCAGGCCCGATGCCAAGGGCTGATGCTTCGAAGAAAGATCACAGAGCGCCCACTCTCATAAACTGTAAAAGCTAAATTTTAGTTTCTAGTAATAAAAGTATTACATTTTATGAGGTTTATTAAAGATTATTAGAAATCAAGGATACAAAATAATAAACACGTGCCTAGGGCTGATTAGCCCAGTCACATTTTACTCACTAGAGGAAGAGAGACAGTCTTGGGAGGCAGAGAGCCCGTTAAATACTCATTGTGATCTCGCCCAGGTGGAGACTCAGGGGAGATTAGAGGGAATTCTGGGAAGTACCAAGGACTTCTGGGGATTGAAGTCTGGGGTTCAAATCTCCGTTTTACAGAAGTCCATTCCCGGTCCTGAGCCTCAAGCGGGTCACAAGAGCTCCAGGAAGAAGGGTAGGGGCTTTGCATTCTGGGACCAGGGGACCCAAATCATGGGCTCTCCAGTATTGAGGTGAGCAGAACAGAAACACAGAATTTCAGTGTCTTGAGTGAGAAAATGCTCGTGTTCTTTGTCCCTCTACCCTTCTCTTTGGCATGCTTGGATATCCCTGTTGTGGTTTTTAATCCTTCCCTTCCATGTCAGAATCCATACTGGGTATTAGTTCTAAGGCAGAAGAGCGGTGAGGGCTGGGCAATGGGGGTTCAGGGACTTGGCCAGGGCCACACAGCGAGGAGGTATCTCAAAAGGTCACATTTGAACCCAGAACCTCCCATCTCTAGGCCTGGCTCTGAATCCACTCAGTCACCCAACTGCTACCCCCCCACCCAACACTGGCGAAGGCACCACTGTTCTCCCAGGCTCCCCTTTGGCTCACAGTTTCAGGGTCATCCTTTATTCCTCGCTCTCCTAGTCCATCTGCTGGTGAATCTTCTTGTTTCTGCCTTCTCCACCCCCAAAGCTGCCGCCATGGCAGAGGCCCACATCAGCCCTCCCCTGCGAGGGTCACACATAAATGACTGGACCAAGAACTCTCAGTCTTTTGGACAGCGGTCAGGGAGGGGGCCCTGGGGAATGGGCCTGACTGACAATTCATGGGGAGACATTGGCTGGCAGGGATGTTTGGGCACTGCAGAGCGGCCAGAGCTTTTCTCCCTTCCTTCATGCCCCCCCCAGGCTCCCCTTTCCCCTTGTACCCATCTTTGATATTTCAGGGCTCCCCCATCCTCTGCCTCCCCAATGTGTCAGCCCTCAGTGATGGGGCAGATTCTCATTCAGCTGTGGCTGGACACCAACCCTCCCACCCAGTCATCCCCCCCCCCCCACACACACACACATTCAAAGACATGGTTGTTCAGTGGGACCTTCTAGAGCTGGGGGGGGCATTGGCATGGCCTTCAGAACATGTGGGGGTAGTGGAGCAGGCCAGGGAGGGCACACTGGGCCCGGAATGAGGAAGACCTGAGTTCAAATCTTCCTTCAGACACATACTAGCAGCTGTGTGATCCCTCTGGAGGCCGCAGTTTCCTCATCTGAAAAAGGGGGAGAGTAAATAATACCTCCTCCTGGGTTGTGGTGAGGATCCAGTGAAATTACATGTGGAAAGCTCTGTATACCCATTGATGTGCTGCATAAATGCCAGCAGAAGGAAGGACTTTCCATTCGGGGGACTCCTCTTCTTTGACTTTTCAACATTAGAGTCATGCCCAAATATCATATCTTACAGTGTCTGCTTTAAAACCTAATACAGGTGGAGTGCGGTGAAGAGAGAGTTGGGTGCTCAAGCTAGGAGGATCTGGGTTCAAATCTGACCTCAGACACTTTCCTCCATAAGCACTTAACCCCAATTGCCTACTTGTTACTAAGACAGGAAAGAAAAGAAGGAAGGAAGGAAGGAAGGAAGAAAGGAAGGAAGGAAGGAAGGAAGGAAGGAAGGAAGGAAGGAAGGAAGGAAGGAAGGAAGAAAGAAAGAAAGAAAGAAAGAAAGAAAGAAAGAAAGAAAGAAAGAAAGAAAGAAAGAAAGAAAGAAAGAAAGAAAGAAAGAAAGAAAGAAAGAAAGAAAGAAAGAAAGAAAGAAAGAAAGAAAGAAAGAAAGAAAGAAAGAAAGAAAGAAAGAAAGAAAGAAAGAAAGAAAGAAAGAAAGAAAGAAAGAAAGAAAGAAAGGAAGAAAGGAAGAAAGGAAGAAAGAAAGAAAGGAAGAAAGGAAGAAAGGAAGAAAGAAAGAAAGGAAGAAAGAAAGAGAAAGAAAGAAAGAAAGAAAGAAAGAAAGAAGAAAGAAAGAAAGAAAGAAAGAAAGAAAGAAAGAAAGAAAGAAAGAAAGAAAGAAAGAAAGAAAGAAAGAAAGAGAAGAAAGGAATGAAGGAAAGAAAGAAAGAAAGAAAGAAAGAAAGAAAGAAAGAAAGAAAGAAAGAAAGAAAGAAAGAAAGAAAAGGAAGAAAGGAATGAAGGAAAGAAAGAAAGAAGGAAGGAAAGGAAGGAAGGAAGGAAGGAAGGAAGGAAGGAAGGAAGAAAGAAAGGAAGAAAGAAAGAAAGAGGGAGAGAGGAAGAAAGGAAGGAAGGAAGATGAAGGAAGGAAAGAAGAAAGGAATGAAGAAGAAGGGAGGGAGGGAGGAAAGAAGAAGGGAGGGAGGGAGGAAGGGAAGAGGGAAGGAAGGAGGGAAGGAAGACAGACATTTAGGAGCATCAGGATAGCACAGTAAATATATCACTAAGTCTGGAATCAGGAGGACCCAGTTCAAATCTGGCCTCAGACACTTTCTAACTGTGTGACCCTGGGCAAGTCTCTTGACCCTGATTGCCCAGCCCTTGCCACTCTGTCTTGGAACTGATACCAAGACAAAAGATAAGGGTTTTTTAAAAATCTCCTACTCCAGAGAATCGGATGAAAAAGCAGCAGCCCATGTAATAAAAACCTGGCATTTGACTGACCAAACAATCACTTCAGGTGAATGTCAGCACGTTCTTGTAATACAAGGAACCGTGCATAGGAGTGACTCAGGCACTGCACTGCATATGTCTGTTAGCTCCTCTGGTAGCCCGGAACATTTGGACTTTTTGGTTGGGTTTGGGGTGAATAGTAGAGAAGAGATGGGGATGGGATAGGGGAAAGGGCCTTGTGGGAAATGACTTTGTTGGTCAGATTTTCCCAACTGTTGCTCCCCCCCCTTCCCCAGACTCTTAATTTCTATCTTAGTAACAACTCTAAAATAGAAGAGCAAAAGGGAGGCAATCTGGGCCAAGTGACTTGCCCAGGGTCCCCACAGCTAGGTAGTATCTGACAGATTTGAACCCAGGTCCTCCCTGCTTCAAGCCAGGCTGCCCCAACTGTTGCTCTTTGTTACAAGGGATGACTTGATGTAGACAGTGACATATTTTGGGAAGAGATGGCCACATTTTTTAAAAAAGGCATCAAAGAACTTTAAAAGCACATTAAAAAAGCCAGGAGCCACAGATCCAGTATTTGAATAAATGCCACATTTATTTCTTAACTGAACAATGCCTTGAGTGTACACAAACAGTTTAAGACCCTATAGTTCCACACTCATAGTTGAAGACATCGATAAAACTAGACTCGTTACACTTCAGTATTGTTGTTATTATACAGTGGTGCCCACAGCAATCACATATATACAAAGCAAGAGAAATGGTCTCCCAGCGCTTGGGGATGGCATCACAGGAAGAACTCATATGGACAAACTAATTTATGGAAGCACAGGCAAAAAACCCCCAAAGGAACCATACCTCCCTTCATTTTTACAGCGAAGCCTTAGCGAATGACACCTCCTGAAGAAAGACAGTTTCCTTCCCCTAGCTTGGCAGTACCCAGATTGAGAGAGAGCTTGACGTAGTACAAGACACTGGCTGCCCATTGCTTTATCTTGGCTCAATAGCATCCTAGCCTTCAACATGGCGGTCATTAGGACAAGTCAGGAGGGCCTCAGAGGGCTTCTCGGCAACTCGCTTTGGCTTGGTGGCCCCTTAAGAAAGCATCACCCCTAAGGGGTCCCAGGACATGGTAGGCCCGGCTGAATTCTTGTTTCCTCTTCTGTGTGAGCACCCAGGCAATGGTTTTAGCAATTAGAGTTTTACCAAAAAACATCGTTACACGGTGATGGACTCTTCCTATGAAGAGCTTGGTATCAATGAGCTATTGACATCTCATGCAGGGCCATGGAGACCAGTCAAACAAACAATGGAAAGACACCAAAGAGTGTTTTCTATAGTTCATCTCCCAGGGAACCCTATGTAGTCTCAGGCTGTTCTAAAGTCATGCTTAATTTGGGTGAAAGAATGTTCTCTCATGGTCAAGGTCATCTCAAGAAAACGGTGTTACTTTTTTGAGAAAAACAGGAATGTTGCTTTTTTCCCACAAATCAGGTCTACTCCTGGCTACGTTGGGTTGGATCTGCCTTGCCTTAACCCCATGTGGTGAGAGGTGCAGAGAATGAACGAATCATGGATTCTCACTTCAAATCCTTCTCTTTGACAGTGAAGGATTTTCCTGCCTAAATTGATGGCTACTATGTCATGAGCATGTTAAAATGATTTAAAAGTGGGTCTCACCTTTGGTCCCTCCTCATCTTCATCTCTTTAATAATAACTAGGATTTCGTTGCCTCTATTTAAGGACAAAATCTACCTGGTCACTTGATTTACTAGAGAGAGGCCCAAGATTGTAATTCTGCAGTTGGGGGAAAACGTTGTGAGATACACCAAGACAGGAGTCTCGGAATCCTGGTTGGTTCCAAGGTGGGATCAAAGTGCAGAGGAAATTGTCCCAAGGGAGGTCTGCCTAATTGTTGGATTTCAGATCTTTCTTTCAATGTTTGCTAAGAAACTCACACCATCCTCCAAAAAAATCCCATCAGATTTCTTTTCTGGTCCTCCTTACCTGTCCTCCAACCATCCCTCCCCCAATTAACAAACACTGTGCTCTGCAGGTTGGCTGGCCTCAGGCACAGGTGTCCTAAACCGATCGGGAGGGAGGAGGAGGTTCATTCCCAGACCATGTTCTTCAGGATGGCTGACCTGACAACATGGCCCTTAACAGCTTCTATGGCTGTCCATCACCTTCCCCTGAAGGAGAACCCTTCCTCCCTGGCAAGCTGGGACTCTGGGAGGATTACATCAACTTTAATCATTCCTCTTTCTTATCTTCCTTGTAGTCTGAAAACCAACAAGAGGCACTTTTGGAAGAAGAGATTACGGGCTAATAATGTCTCTTCTGCTCCATCAGAACCTGTTACTAATTTTACTAGAAGGAAATCTTTTAATTGGATTTTAATGAAGGCAAAATGCAAAGCAACATTTCACAAAACACCCATAATTCCAGTTCTGAATGAATAAGTCTGGATTTCCCCAGGCAGCACTGAGCTCCAAGGGAACCATCCAGGGAGGGTGGAAGGGGCTGCCTATGCCAGCCTGCTCCTTGTGGATATCTTGTAGAGACTAGGGATTCATGGGGATTTTGGGATGTCTTTAATTTCCCACTCTGCTCATCAAGTTGTCATAAAATACGTAAAAGTTGCTGTCATAATTCTAGACTCCATTTTTTTGCTTTTTTAACATTTGCTCAAGATTTAGTGTCTGAAAAGAACTTGGATCTTCTGTACTGTTTTTGTTTCTTGTGAAAGATACTGGGGGAATGGGATAATTTTTAAGGAAAAGGTTTGGAAATAATCTTCCCTTCATCATACCATGCTTGAAGGCCAAGGAGTGCCCTATGTGTTTTTGGAGGTAGAACAACAACAAAAAATCCTTATAGTTTCATATGAAGACAAAGGATGCCTTTCTTTACCCATTCAGCTTAGAAGGTGATTTAAATTGTTGTTAACTTGTAATGTAGATTTAACTATAGATGATGACCAAGGTGGGCCACAACATGGAATGATGGTGAGAAAGGTCATGTAGAAGAAGCAGAATGAGTCAGTTGGGAAATATGACACTGCTCACATTGACTTGGGGTCTGAGAGATAGCAGAAAGTCCTATTGAAACAGAATGATGCCCTGGCCTGAATATTTGTTCTAAGAATAATTAGAAAAGAAAGAAAATGGGAAAGGAAGAAATCAACTAAGAAACCATCCGCTAGAGAGTAGTCTGTGAGTTATTAAAGTATCTCATTATCCTAAACAATGGGACAAAGCTGAGCACAACCCTGAAATCTTGGCCCTGGGAATAAATGAATAGGACAGAAGGGTAGTTGGAGGAAAGAAATGTGAAGCTTCTAGTAAGCCTGCTGAAGTTTCTGGAGGTTGGTTTTTTGGGTCTTCATGGGCCCATCCTCTCCCTCAACCAAAGAAAATGTCTACAGACCTCAGTACCATACCTATGACATCCAAGAGGATGATGAAGGACCAGTGAGAAGTAAGGGTAAGCCAGGCTATTTAAAAGAAGGTGAGCTGTGATCTGGACCAGTGAAGTCAGTCTAATCTTGTGGGGACTCAGCTAAAGGCCACCCAGATATCTCTCTGGGCAGTTGCTGTTTTGAAAAGGGATTGAATGGAGGGTCTAGCTAAAACTCTCAAGACTGGGGAAGATACCAAGAAAAGCTCCAAACTGTAACTGGTCTAAAAAGATTCAACTTAATTTGTCTGAGAAGTTTGAAATAAGACCATCAGTAGACCAGACCCTGATCTTCCAGGGCGTCACTGATAACTGTACTGGTTACAAGGGAACTTCTTGTCCTGTTGACAGAGTTTGGCTAGCCATGGAATTCCAGGCTTCTTTGGTTAGCCAGACTCTTCGGGTCAGATAAACCAGTAGGAGATTCACATGAAGGAAAGAATTAAAATTCATCTTATCAGGGGCAGAGGACAAAAGGAAACTTGTTTTACGTATAAAAATAAAAATCAATTTCTGACAAACATGACCATCTAAAACCCCACCCTTGATCACCAACCGATCATTCTCTCTTCAGACTCACACAGCCTTCTCGCCATTGGTCAGATGGGAGAAGAATAAAACCCTGTCCAAAATAGGTAGCAAGATAGAACCCTGTGCTTCAAGACAATGCTGAATTCATGGGCTGAACATCAAAAGAATATAGAGGGGCTTGCTGATTTAGTTTGAAAGGACAGCCCATTATTCTGGAAGGGCCCTTGACCCTCTACCCAGATATGTAGTATCAATGCCACGGTATGCTTCCTAGTTCTAAACTGTCCGAATGACCCAGGGGCTCAGATCAGGATCCTGTTGGTCAACTCAAAACAGACGTAAAGAAAGGATGGGTGTTGGACTCACTGTGGTCCCCAGGATCAGTGTATTGCTGGATCCTTCTCCACCATTTTTTCCCACTTGACCATATAGTTGTTTCCAGCAAGGGTCTCTAAGGTCCAAAAATTTCACGAGCTGGGGTTGGGGTGGAGAGGATGGTCAAGGGTTGACTCTTCCTGATAAAATAGGGCATAGTTGAGCATAAGCCAGTCTGGCTGCACGGGTATGGTTTCTTATTGGAACATAAAAGGTAGGGAAGCCTAGAGAGGGCACCTGGTTCCCTTCTATATACTACTGCCTCCTAGATGCTACTTTGCTGAACTGGTTGCCCCACTCTGGGACTCTCTTTCCATATCCTTGTTCATCCCCATTTCTCTGGCATTTCAGTTTCAGACCTAGAAAATGTCAATTTGATAAACATTTATTGAGCACCTACTGTGTGCAAGGCACACTTTGCCTATCTAGTCATACTGCACAGGAGCAGAAATAGGGTTGAAAAATATGGATTCATATTTCCCAGGTAAGAAACAATTATCTCTTCATCCACTATACCAGTTGGGCTTCAGTGAGTCCTAAGAAAACAAGCTTGCTTTTTCTCTCAGTGGCCCCCAAACCAGTCATGCAGTGCGCACACATAAACCCACACACAAAGGGGAAAAGGCAAAACCATTTGAAAAAGTGCTTTCTCTTTGAGCAGGGACTCAGGTACAGGGGCATTTGAAGTCTGGGTCCTGCAAGAGGGGCCTCCTGGTGCCGGGTGGGTAGACAGAATGCCCCGGTCACAGGATTTTTGAAAGGGACTGAAAATGATGCTCTCTTATGGCTGTTCCTTTCCCAGAACTCCCTCTCCTTTCCCAGACCTGCCTCAGTGAGGACTCTTGTCCAGTGCTTTCTGCAGCACAGAGGACCAAGAAATGAAAATTGGAATCAACCCAAATCAATGACCCCAGGGCAAGGCAATGGAAATGAATCCTTTAGAAATATAACCAAGGCTTATGGGTATGGAAGCAGTCAGATCTTACAACCTTGCCAATTCATGGTATTTTAATAATGAATCCATCCTTGCTTTAAAAGAAACTCTGATTGGTAGCCAAAGATCCCAACTTGTGACCTCTGATTTTTTGAACAGGCTCCAACTCTTTCTCCCAAGAGCTTGCTCAATCTAGAAGTAAAACGAAGATAGCTTCAGATAAAGGGTAATATAGGTCATGGGGATGGTGGGGCCACCTGACAGAAGAATGAGTGGAAGGTCGCACAAGACAATGGTCAGGCCAGGCCATGGCAGTTTAGCGGCTACCACACCATGAGAAAGGGTTTTCCTGGATGAAGGTGAAAACTGTTGGTGGGCTGGCAGAAGAGCAGGTGGACAGGCCCATCGATGACATGACATATCCGAGGTTAGGGGCATGGGGTGGGGAGGGAGGAAGGTTGGGAAGTACCCTCCTACTGGACCCGATCCAGTTGGCAAAGAGACGATTGAGTGGATGATGGTTTGGGGTTAGATTCTCATCTGGGCTGTTCTCCTCCGTGAGAGTTTGGATCTGTTCAAAAGCCAAGAAAGAAACTGAGTCAGTCAGTGGATTCTGAAAAGAAAATGGGAATTGAGAGGGATATCTTCATGTAGGGGGGAGAGAGAGATAGAAGAGAGAGAGAGAGAGAGAGAGAGAGAGAGAGAGAGAGAGAGAGAGAGAGAGAGAGACAGAGACAGAGACAGAGAGAGACAAAGAGAGAGACAGAAAGGAGGAAGGAGACAGAGAGACAGAGACAGAGTCAGAAACAAAGATGGAGAGAGAAAGACAGAGAGAGACAGAGAGAGAGACAGAGAGAGCAACAGATACACAGAGACAGAGACAGACAGAGACACAGAGAGCTGGCCTTGAGTCAGAAAAACCTGTGTCCAAAAGCTGACTGAGGGATGATGGGCAAATCATTTATCCTCTAAGCACACCTGTGACAGCCTGGCACATTAGAAAAAGTGCCAGGCTGAAGGGTGTGTGAAACTGATCACATAGATGGGGGAGGAGCCCCAGGAGATTGGAATCTGGAGGAGGAGAAGACTCTGGCTGTTAGAGGAGTTGGTCTCTCAGTTTTGAGAAGCCAAAGACAGAAGGTGGGAAAAGACTTTCTCCTGAGGGTTACCCACTTTTCCTGCTGGTGACTGGAAATCTTTCCCCCCAACACTTTCCAATTGAATGGGACTTTCTGAAGAGAAACCTGAGCAGACTTTACTTCAGCTCCTGTTGCCCTGAGTTGCAACTATGGCCAAGGGGTCAAACCCAGGGTAAGTCAACCTGACTTTCTCTCAGGGGGCTCAGGTTGCCAAAGCTTGAATTCCCCCAAACTCGAGGAGGGTTTATTTTTTTTTTTACAGATTCCCTTTTCCATCTCTACTAGCGTTTTATAACTTAAAAACCTGCCCCTACCTTATGGTTCCAGCCAAGAGAGGGTTAAATGCATACAGCCAGTCATGCATGTCCTTGTCACTGTTTGCCTGCAGAAGGATGCCCCGATGCTCGGTGCAAACAGCAAATGTATTGGGAGTCTGGAACGGAAGAGAGTTAGATGGAGATTAGGGCAGCACATTCCCTAAACAAGGGGAAGAGATCCTGCAGCAAGGAAAGGAGGAAATTCAAAGACCCAGTTTCAAACTTGCCATGAAGTGTTGTTATGATGGTGATGATTTTAGGGGCTCTGATGATATTGAAGATTCTATTGGGTTCTCCAGAACCACAGACTTGGAGGTCCAAGCTCCCCAAACTGGATCAAACCCAAAGGGTGTGTGGTTGACACAGAGGAGGCAAAAGGCAGAGTTTTCAGTCTTTTCTGTGTCATGAACCTACACACCCCTTTCTAAGGAGAATGTTCTTAAATGTATAAAATATGATTGTCTACCCTGGGAAACCCTGGGCCCCTAGCTGGCTCTGACCAGCAGTTTCTAAATGCCCCACAAAAGACCTCTGCATAAGCCAGAAGTTTCTAACTGCCCCTGTTCCTGGACAGAGATAGCACCAAGGATGTTTCTGAGACCTTGTTTTTGTAATCCCTTCATCCACTCATTCAATACTCCCTTTTTGCAGTTTGGCAGTTCTGTGTATCCACATTATACAGCCTCCTGCTATTTCCCATGACTCTGACCTTTAAGAATCTCCTTCCTCCCCAGGCATCCCGGTTTGAATAAGGCAGTACGCTGACAGGAACTTCGATTCCTCTACTCTAAATAAATGCCTCAATTTATAGACTGATCACTAACTTGGTAGCTTCCACGTCCCCCACGTCCCCCAGGTTGACAAGATAGAAAGCATTACTAAGGAAACTGGTTATATTAAAATACTGTTATCTTCCTTTTCCTTCCTTCCTTCCTTCCTTCCTTCCTTCCTTCCTTCCTTCCTTCCTTCCTTCCTTCCTTCCTTCCTTCCTTCCTTCCTTCCTTCCTTCCTTCCTTCCTTCCCTCCCTCCCTTTCTTTTTCTGTTTGTTTGTTTGTTTGTTTCTTTCTCTTTTCTTCTTTTACCTGTCTGTCTCTTTACATCTATGTATCTATTTATTCACCTAATTATCTGTCTGTCTGTTTATCTCTGTCTTTGTATCTGTGTGTCTGTTTATTGATTTATCTATCTGCCTGACTGTCTGCCTATCTAATTTACCTATCTTATCTTATCCATCCATCCATCCATCCATCCATCCATCTATCTATCTATCTATCTATCTATCTATCTATCTATCTATCTATCTATCTATCTATCCATCTATCCACCTATCTATCTACCTCCACGCTTGCCTGTCTGTCTCTCTCTCTATCTGTCTGTCTATCAGTGGGCCTCCAATCTGACCTGTACCTTAAAAGGAATCTTGACTAAAACATGCCAAACAGATGTCTCTCTGGCCTCTGCTTGCAGGCTTCTAGATCCCGCCACGTCTCCAGGCTATTCCACAATGGAACTGCTCTCATTGTCAGAACTGGGGCAACAGGGCAGAAAGAATCTTGACTAGGAGTCAGGGAGGCCGAGTCTCAGTCTTGACTTACCCATGAACCAGCCAAGTAATTCCCTTTCTGGACCTCAGCATTATCATGTTTGGGGTGAGGGAGGGAGGGGGCAATGCATGAACCATCTGCCTCCCTCCAACATTATCTGTTGGTGAGGTTCTGTGCTCTTCGGTGTCGTGCAGGCATCAGTCCCCCTTCTGACCCACACCCTGCTACTCCTCTTGAACTAGTTACCTTCAGCATGGCCTGCTGGTCCTCACTGTATTCCACCTGGGCAGTGGAGAGGTTGAGAATGAACCTCTCCACAGAATCCTTGTCATTGTTGTACATGTAGGCATAGGGGCGCCTCACCACCACGAAGCGCTTGGCCCAGCCTGTCGTCTTGGGTTCCAGAAAGTGGAGGTAGCCCTTTTTGGAGACAATGGGGCTGAGGAGAGGGAGAAAGAAAAGGCTTTACCCCTTGGGGGAATGGGGGAAGAGACATTGGCCCAGGGAGATTCTATCCATCATTTCCCTCTCCCCAGGGACTCATTCCCAAGTTTTCCAGCATCTAGAATCTCTCCAGATTTAAGGACATCGAGCCAGCCACCCCAGTGAGAATGGAGCCTATCCTAACTCTGCCACTGACTAGTGTGTGCTCTTCACCTGGCCCAAAGCCTGAAAGAACTGAGGTTGGAACTTAAGAAAAGACATTTGGAGCAAAATGAGATGCTTTGAAAGGGCTGATAATATATCCCATGTCTTGGAAGCTTCCTCCTCTGCCCAGAGATGCTCCATTCTATGGAGGTGGTAAGAGTTCAAGGAGTGAGATTGTCATGGGTAGAGTTTGTAAAAAGTATTTCTTTTTACTGTAAAGCCCTTAACAGTTTCTCATGATCAGTGGAATAGACTGGGGGAAAGCGACCTCAGCAAGACAGTATACGATAAACCCAAAGATCCCAGCTTTTGGGACAAAAATCCACTATTCGATAAAAACTGCTGGGAAAATTGGAAGACAGTGTGGGAGAGACTAGGAATAGATCAACACCTCACACCCTACACCAAGATAAATTCAAAATGGGTGAGTGACTTAAACATAAAGAAGGAAACCATAAGTAAATTGGGTAAACACAGAATAGTATACATGTCAGACCTTTGGGAGGGGAAAGGCTTTAAAACCAAGCAAGATATAGAAAGAATCACAAAATGTAAAATAAATAATTTTGACTACATCAAACTAAAAAGCTTTTGTACAAACAAAACCAATATAACTAAAATCAGAAGGGAAACAACAAATTGGGAAAAAATCTTCATAGAAACCTCTGACAAAGGTTTAATTACTCATATTTATAATGAGCTAAATCAATTGTACAAAAAATCAAGCCATTCTCCAATTGATAAATGGGCAAGGGACATGGATAGGCAGTTCTCAGATAAAGAAATCAAAACTATTAACAAGCACATGAAGAAGTGTTCTAAATCTCTCATAATCAGAGAGATGCAAATCAAAACAACTCGGAGGTATCACCTCACACCTAGCAGATTGGCTAACATAACAGCAAAGGAAAGTAATGAATGCTGGAGGGGATGTGGCAAAGTAGGGACATTAATTCATTGCTGGTGGAGTTGTGAACTGATCCAACCATTCTGGAGGGCAATTTGGAACTATGCCCAAAGGGCGACAAAAGAATATCTACCCTTTGACCCAGCCATAGCACTGCTGGGTCTGTACCCCAAAGAGATAATGGACACAAAGACTTGTACAAAAATATTCATAGCTGCGCTCTTTGTGGTGGCCCAAAACTGGAAAACGAGGGGATGCCCATCAATTGGGGAATGGCTGAACAAACTGTGGTATATGTTGGTGATGGAATACTATTGTGCAAAAAGGAATAATGAAGTGGAGGAGTTCCATGGAGACTGGAACGACCTCCAGGAAGTGATACAGAGCGAGAGGAGCAGAACCAGGAGAACATTGTACACAGAGACTCATACACTGTGGTATAATCGAACGTAATGGACTTCTCCATTAGTGGTGGTGTAATGTCCCTGAACAATCTGCAGGGATCCAGGAGAAAAAACCACCATTCATAAGCAAAGGATAAACTATGGGAGTGGAAACACCGAGAAAAAGCAACTGCCTGAATACAGAGGTTGAGGGGACATGACAGAGGAGAGACTCTAAACGAACACTCTAATGCAAATACTATCAACAAAGCAATGGGTTCAAATCAAGAAAACATCTAATGCCCAGTGGACTTACGCGTCGGCTATGGGGGGTGGGGGGTGGGGAGGAAAAGAAAATGATCTATGTCTTTAACGAATAATGCTTGGAAATGATCAAATAAAATATATTTTAAAAAAAAAAACAGTTTCTCATGACTTCAAGGTGCCACTCGTCCAGGCACCATCTACATCCATTGTGTCTAGCAGAGTCTGGGGAAGACACGGTTCCTGGGCTGCCTTTTGCGACCACGTCCCCAACTTGGAAATGACTCCTTGGAATTGTGTCCATTAATCTGTTGGGTTTCAGTAGGCATATTTGGGATGGAGCAGAAGCCTGGAATCTCCTTTGACATGGTCTGATACTTTCTACTCCTGCCTGGACTTCCCACACCACCCGGATGCCATACCTGACCCGGATCTCTTGTATGTCTGGGACCAATAAGCGCTGGGGCTCCTTCTCTGCTTCTGTCCCACTGGCAGGAGAGGGAGATTTCTTCTGGTCTCCCTCCAGCACTGGTTCTAGTTCGGGGCTGGCCGGTCGGGAGCAGGGTGGGGGATTCCTGAGAGGGAAAACAATAACCATTTCATTAGTCTTTGGGGTACAAAGGCAGCATGGTCCAGGGGGGATCCTGCAAAGACCTGGAGGCAGGAAGGATCTGGGCTCCATTCCTGCCTCTGAAAATGACTAGTTATATGATCCCGGACAGGTCCCTTCAGCTCTATGAACCTCAGTGTTCTTATCTATAGGAGAGGTAGAAAACTATCTGGCCTGACGTCCTCCCAGGATTGTTAGGAAAATCAGAAGAGATCAAGGATACTCTGTAAAGGGTAAAACATCACACAAAGGTAGGGCTGCTGCATAGTAAAGAGAAAGCTGGCTTTAGAGCCAGGAAGTCCTGGATTCAAATTTTACTTCCAGACTGAACAGCTACAGGGAAAAGTAGACAGAGGGCTGTAGTCAGAGTCAGGAAGACCTGGGCTCAAATCTTCCTCAGGTACTTAGTGCCTCAGGACCCTGGGCAAGTCATCTCACCTCTCTAAGCTTCAGTTTTCCTTCTGTAAAATGGGGATCCCTCGCAGGCTTGTTGAGCATTAAATGCGACAGCCTATGTAGAGTGCATTGCAAACTTTAAGGCACTCTGGAAACGCTATTATTGTTGTTGTTATACTGGCTGTATGACCCTGGGCGAGTTAACCTTAGTAACCGAGTTGAGTCCTAACGATTATGAATTGCAGAGGTGCCAATCTGCTTTAATGGGGGGAGTTTCCTCCCCTGGAAGCTCCCCATCCCAAAGAAATCACAGACCAAATGCCCATCCTTCTCCCAAAGCACGGCATCCTCGCCTGGTGGAGTGGACACGAATGCTCAGACTTTTCCAATTCCCTACTTCGTTCAAGACTCAGCTCATGCCAAGCAGGGATCTGTACCCGATTCTCTCGGGCATCATCCCTCCCTCCCTTCTCTTCCATTGGTCCCGTCTACACCTAGCAGAGCAAAGCTGGCTTTCCACCAGTGGAGCGGGAGGCGCTCTCCAGGCTTTATCTATCCTGGAAGGTGTAGCAGCCTCTCAATAATGGCAGGCTGAGTGGAACGGCATCGAATGCCATTCATCTCACAAAGGTGTGAGACAAAGTCACGCCTTGGGAAGTCGCTTTCTATGTCATCCCGCAGGGTCACAAGATGACATTCTGGTCATCGGGGAACCCTTCAAAAGGATGCTGCCCTGGAGGCATGGATCCTAGTTCCCACTCGGGTGAGCTCAGGCAAATCTCTCCTTTCTTGGTTTTCTCTCTTTAAATTCAAGGCTGGGATTCAGTGATTCAGCGATTGGGCAATGAGCCTCCCAGCTCAGACACGCCATGCGACCGTGTCAGTGTCCCGGGACGCTGAGTATTTCTCCTGTTGGGTGCCCTCTCAGGTCTTGGTCCCAGAGCCTTTGGCTTACCTCAGGTCCGTCGCGGTATATCGTCCTTCCACCAGCGATGGGCAGGTGGATGATGGAGTCAGAGTAGCTGCGCTGAGAGGGGACATGGAAGGGTCCCGCAGCAGAGTCACCGACATCTCTGACAACTACAAGGAGAAACAAGGAGACGCGTGTTGGCATCTGCTGCCCTCTCAATCAGAACCCAGCCCCAAGGGCAAGGAGTCGAGCTTCTCTTCCTCTTGGAGCCTTCTATCAGCTCAAGGGATTAGGACTTCCAGTGTGGACAAGTTCTAATCAAAGGCCCTTTGACTCCTGCTGACCCTTGTTACTGACATTCAGAACTGCCCCCTTAGAGGTAAGAACAAACTGGTTGTGAAAAATACCGAGTCTCAAATCTGGCCGGAGATGCTTCCCAGCTAAGTGACCCTGGGCAAGTCACCTAACCCCATGGTCTAGCTCTTATGGCTCTTCTGCCTTGGAGCCAATACAGGACACTGATGCTAGGGCAGAAGATAAGGTGTTTTTTTTTTAAAGCAACAAAACACAATCATAGTGCGTCCTCATCAGAATGGAAGTGGAACCCCAACTGGTGACTCTATTATGCTAAGTCCTTGGCCGTTCTGAGGGGCAAAGTGGCAAGGGAGGATTGGACTGTGTTTCATATTCGTTCAGGGTGAAGAGGGAAATTTCTTGGGCAGAGCCTAAGCCACTAATGACCTTTGAATACCATAGAGTTTCACAGTGTTGAGTGATTTTTCCATCTTATTCATCCACCTGAGGACTGTGGCAAATGTGTCTCTATTTCCCCGAGTACCTGTATGGCTATTTGCCATCTTTTGACCAATTTCGATCAGCAGCCGTGACCTTTAGATAAAACTGGCAGCTCCTGACTCAGTTGGGCTTGAGAATGGCCAAAATGCTTTATCAGATAAAAACGCCACCTCCATTTGCTCACAGGAGCCCAGAAGTGATGTTGGGTTCTGAAAGACCATGTCAGGGGAACTGGGCTCCAGCAGAGTCTACCCAGGCTGGAAGCCTCCAAGAGGGGCTTGATGATGGATCGGGTATGTTTATTGTCCAAGGACCAGCCCAGGCTGATGCAGAAGGGATCAGCACCCTCTAGTGGCTGGCCAGTATTTGGCCTTAGTCACTTAGGGGACCATCTGCGGGGGTGTGGAGGGGTTGGGCTCTCAATTGGCAGAGGAAGGCATTCCAGTGATGAAGTCACAGATACTTTTCATTACTGGAATATTTACAACGGGGACACATGTGTCCTCTGGATGCTAATCCAATGTGCATTTTTACTGCAAGTATATTTGCACAGTCTCTCTCTTTGTCATTCTATTCTTCTTTTACCTATTGATTTACCTTCCATGTTATAAGCAATACTGTGTATTGGTTCCAAGGCAGAAGAGTGGTAAGGGCTAGACAATGGGGGTCAAGTGACTTGCTCTGGGTTACCCAGTTAGGGAGTGTTGGAGGCCAAATTTGAACCCAGGACCTCCCACCTCTAGGCTTGGCTCTCCATCCACTGAGCCACCCAGTTGCCTTTTGTCATTCTATTCTTGAAAAGGGTCAATTAGAAGAAAAAGTTGATGGGTCAGAAAAGCTATAATTACTGCTCTTTGGGGAAAAAGAGTCACATTACTATAGAAACTGATGAGATAATATGTAGAAAGAACTTTGCAAAACTAATTTCTCTGTAAATTCTAGCTATTATTATTATTATTACTACAGACATTCCAGGTACTAGAAGGAGATGCAGGGGAAATCATCTTGGGGAAACATGATTTCATCTGTAGTTTAACCAACTCTAAGACCCAGCTTGCCATAGCTCATGAAGGCAGGTAGAACAGTGAGTGGAGTCCTGGACCTGGAGTCAGGAAGACCTGAGCGTAAGCCCCTTGCTAGGAGCATGACCCTAGCCAAGTCACCCAACCTGTGTGCCTTAGTTTTCATATCTGTAAAATGGGGATAGTAATAGTGACTCCCTTCCAGGGTTTTTGTGAGGATCAAAGGAGATCATATTTATAAATCACTTTGTAGACCTTAAAGTGCTCTGTAAGTGCTAGCTATTATTATGATGGAGGTCTTGGGAGACCTTGGACAAGTCCCTATGCTCCAGGTGACTGTCTAAGACTAGAAGTTACGGAGAAGGTGTTGATCGGCATCAATAGAGGGAGCCAGCATGCCAGGAGTTCTCCATACGGATGAAATCAATAACTAATCAATCAACATTTATTAAGTGCCTGCTCTAGGCCAAGCACTAAGTGAAGGACAGTCACAAGAAGACCAGGTAAAAAAGCCAAACTGAATCCATGCCACATTCAAGTGGCCCCTTGTGGGGTCTTTTGATGGCCTCTTTTCTTCATTCATCATACTTTACTCACCGCCAGTGACATGCCATCTGGCAGCTGCATGACTATGAACACAACTGGTTCTGCCCTTCAGATGCCCGAGAGAGTCACCCAGGCTTTCCACCTGGCTTCCTAGGGCTCTCCAGCCATCCTCAGCCACCTTTGCTTGCCCCAGACCCTGTGTTGGATTCTTACTCTACAGTTTATGTTTCTAGTTCTTGAAGAGCCAGAGAAGGGCAAAAAGGAGCCAGGAAACCTGCATGCACGCTCCTGTCTGCCAGGGCAGGACACAGTATTTCTCTAGATCTTGGTTTGCTCGGATGTAAAAAGAGATGACATCTCAGGCTTCGTCCAGCTCTAGACATCTATTGATGAATCATGGGCCATTGGTCATTAAGCAGGAGTTGGAAAGGACCTCAGAGGCCATCAAGACCTTATTTTATATTCCATAATGTCTGTGATGTCTTAGATAGGAAATAGTAACCAGAAGCAACGTCAGAAATCATCTAATCCATTTTATATAAGAGAAAACTGAGGCCCATCACCAGGACCTTCCCCTCTAAGGTTGCTCTCCATTTCTTCTTTCTCTGTGTTGTTTGCAGGTTATCTCCCTCCTTAGCCTGGGAGCTCTTTGAGGGCAGAGACGATAGCCCTTTTCTTTGCCTCCTCAGCACTTAATACACAGTGCTTGGCCCATCACAGGCACCTAACAAAGCCTTGTTGATTAATTATCATCAGGAATTTCTCCACTGAAGAGTTGCCATTAAGGCTCTTATTTCCATTATTATTTTATTTTTAAATGAAATATCTAATTTTAACTTTTTATATTAATAGAAATGATACTTCCTTTCCCTCCCCCTTCAAAAAACCCAATACAGAGAGTATGAGCCCCAGTGTGTGTGTGTGTGTGTGTGTGTGTGTGTGTGTGTGTTGGGGGGGGGTGTCTAGCAGCTCTTATTGCAACAGCATGACACAATGGATACAGAATTGGGCCTGAAGTCATGAAGATCTGGATTAAAATCCTGCCTTAATACATATGTGCCTTCTAGGGTACAAGTTAGTTAATCTCTCAGGACCTTGGACAGCTCTCTAAAATGGTATGTCGATATAATATGTAATATGTATAATATAATATAATAATAAAATGTATAATAGATAGAATTTATAGAAGGAATCACAGCTCACTGATGAATTAACATCTGTGGAGCTAATCATCTGGCTTTTCAGACTTGGGTTCACATTCTGATTCTGTCACTGTGTGACCTTGGACAAGTCACCTCACCCCTGGGTTTCAGGTTTTTCATCTGTAACATGAGGGGGTTTGGACTAGAGGGTCTCAGAGTCCCTTCCAGGTGTAAATCTACAAGGCCAGGTATGAGCTGGTGTCCTGGCTTCATCTGGAGAGAAGAGGAGCTGACCTGCTTGCTGTCTCCCTGGAATGTTTCCTTGGCCTGTCAGGGTCTGGTTTATTAAGGCTCATTCCTCATTCCCAAGACTGATGAAACACAAATGCTCCTAACCACATAGAGACAATCTGCTGAGACCCTTGCTCCATTTGGTTCAATAACGGCAAGCCACCCAGAAACTAGCTTTCATTTACCAAATGAGAGATTTTCATTCCAAGCTGTGTGGAGGGCATTTGGAAGGCTTTGGGGTGGGATATACCAAGATGCATCAAGAGGCACCCCATGGTATGACAATGCTATAGTATTTTCAGGGGCTTGGAGGGACCCACACAATGGAGGCTCCCCATCCTACCTTGCTTTCACTGGCGCTGACACAGACATGGCTGTGGGTGTACTCTCTGTTGAATGTGTGCGTGAGGAGGCGGAGGCACTGTAAAGGAAGGAAAAAGAAGGTTCAGTAGAGACTGGTCCTCCTAGTGCAGGAGGAGGCTGGTCCAAGATGAGAAGGGCACACATGGTTTATGCAGTGGAGGGAACTCAAGTCACTGGACAGAAGACTTTTTTAAAAAAAAAAAACTTTTGCCTTCTGTCTTACAATTAATATTGGGCTTTGATTCCAAAGCAAAAGAGTGGTAAGAGCTGGTCTATTGGGGTTAAGTGACCTACCTAGGGTCATGTAGCTAGGAACTATCTAAGGTCAAATTTGAACCCAGGACCACCTGTCTCCAAGCCTGGCTCTCTAGCCATTGAGCCACCTTGCTGCCTCAAGAAGAACTTGGTTTTGACGTGATAGAGGACTTCAACAGCCAGCCTCCCCAGGTCACTTATGGGACTGACCGATTACCCAATAGGGAAGCTTTTTTTTTGGTCAATTTCCCATCCAAAAGACTGTTTTTCTCTGCCCCACGGCTACCCCAAATACAGGCTGTGACTCATCATTTAAAATCTCTTTCAGGGTCTTTCTGACAGGATGGAGATTGATAAAGGATATAGAGACTATTCACCACATCAGAGGAAGAGCTTCCCACATGGGAGAAGAGATTTGGGGGACGCAGCTTAGCTGTCTTCAAGTACCTGAAGGGCTGTCTTAGACAATAAGGATCAGAGAATCTGGTTTCAGAGGGGACAGAATTAGTCCAATAGAACCAGACCCTGCCCTCCTCTGGGTCTCAGTTTCTCCTCTGTACAATGGGGTGACAGGGCTTGATGCTCCATTTCTAAGGGTCCATCCATCTCTGAACCCTAAGACCCTATAAAGGGTACATAAGCTGAGTTGGGAGCACAGTCAAAGAGTAAGCTGGACTGAAGAGGAGTGGTAGGGTGTCAGGAGTTAGAGGGAAAGTGTAAGTCCTGGGTAGGGACACAGTGAACACACTGGAAACCATGCTCTCATCTGGTCTGAAGGAAGAAGAAGCTTAAGATGGATTCTTCCTTGCCATTTTTCTGTGGGACAGTGCCATGTAGGGATATCATACCCAGTTACAGTACAGACAAGATGTTTTCCAAGAGCCCTTCCAGCTCCAAGGATTAAATGGTTCAATTCCCAATGGGGAACCGAGTACAAATGGTGACCTTCCTACATCAACTTCACTCTTGCTACCTCTCTCTCCCTTCATTCAGTCAAGCAATTGGAATTTAGAGGGGGATCCTCTCCAGGGAATTAAGTGCCCTTGCCTTAAGCAATTTGGAAAGCTGGGTGAAGGTGGGGAACAGCAAAGAGCCTGTGATTCCCCCAAAGAAGGATGGATCATACCTTGGCTGCCAACTCCTTCTGCCGCTCACTGGGAATGTCGAGGGTTGTAGTGCGACTCTCAGAGGTACCATCTGAGAGTGGGGAGGAGACACAGGAGGTGCTGTGGGACTCAGAATCCTCACTGGAGCAGGGGGACAAGGTCTCCAGGCCTGATCGCTGAGTCGTCTCCAGCTTTTCACGCAGGAGGAGATAATGTCTTGTCTTCTCAACCTATATAAAAAAACAAAAGGATTTCTAAGTTGTCGGATAGAGAACCCTTCCCTTTCTAAACTACATCCTACACACTTCCCTGTAAACTGGCATTACATTCTGGGGCTAGGAGGTGGATGAGAAACATTTTTCCTATTTTACAGATGGGGAAAATTGAGGCAGATAGAGTTTAGTTCCAGGCCACAAGGTTTAAGGGAGGAGTGGGGTAAGACAGAGATTTCCTTATTCTTAAGAACAAGCTGAGCATCCCACAAGAGCACTGTAGAAAAACAAGCTATTCTCTTTTAATTTTCAGTATTATCTCTAAAGACTTCTTATATTTGAGTAATTCTATTCAGCTGTGTAATGATGGCCATGATATAAATGAATTTTTCATGCCTCCATTGGTTATTTATTTTGTAACTGCAGTTGGTCACCTGAGAACTATAAAGTCAACTTAGACCAAGACCAATGGGCTTCAGATTGGAAACTGGGCTGAGAAAGCCTTCAAGAATCATCTCTCAGTCTCAAATATTCTTTTTATTCATCCCAAGGCTGCTACCTAGAGAGGATTCCCCAGGATAGTGAAAGTAGGCGGGCTTGAACTCAATGGAGTTGTTGGGTCAGATCTTGTCTTTGACCCTTCCTCAGACAGGAAGTACCTTTAAGTTTCCCATGGTGCTAGAGACTTCCCCTTGAAGGCTGATTTGCATCATCTTGGGTGGTATATTGTCTATGACCCAGATATGGACATATTTCCTCCCTAGATAAAAGCTTCTGGAGGTTAGGGACTGTCCCGTTTTTGCCTAGCACAGATTCTGAACATAGTAGGTACTTAATAAATGCTTCCTGATTGTGTAACTTTGGGTATTTATTTGCCATTTGACATCTCTAACGCTTAGTTTTTTCATCCATAAGTTGGGAATGATGATTTCTATAGTACTTAGAGAAGCAGCTGGGTGGGACATTGGTTACAGCACTGAGTCTGGAGTCAGGAAGACTTGAATTCAAATCCAGCTTTAGATACTTACTAGCTATTTGACTCCTCACAAGTCATTTAATTTCTGCCTGCCTCAGTTTCCTCATCAGAAAAATGGAGATAATAATGGCTACCTCCCAGGGTTCTTATGAGGATCAAATGAGGAAATAACTGTAATAACTTTGTGAACCTTAAAGCATGATATAAATGTGAGCAATTTATCATCACCATCACCACCACCACTATCATGATTGTCATCACCACCATTGTCATTACTACCACCATCATCATCATTGCTACCATCATGACATCCTCATCGCCATAACCATCATTATCCTCCTCCTCCTCATCGTCTTCATCACCACTGTAATTACCATCAACATCATCACTGTCATTATCACCATTATCCTTGATATCATCACCAACTTGGGCTGTTGTGAGGCCCAAAGGAGGTCATGCATGGAAAGTAATTTTCTAACTTTGAGAGCTTAGTTGGCTGCTACCTTCCTGCAATGAAAACCATGTTATCATTCCTTTGACATTTAGTTTAACTCCTGAGAAGACGTAGTGTGATGTAATAGATACTGGATTGGCCTTGGCATTACAAAGACCTGGGGTCAAGTCCTGACTGACACATACTGGTAGTGGGCAAGTGGCTAAAGATCTTGGCGCCCCAGGCAGTTCTCTAAGACTGGAGGGTACAAACCCACTGTTCATCTGCATGAATGGAGGGAGTTTCCACATTAGAAGTTCCCTATGCTTGTGAAATCACATCTGTCTCTCCTTCCCACCCCACCCCCCAAAAACCAAGAGAAAATGGGAGGGGGTGATTGCAAGAATGGATTCTCACCTCTTGAAGTAGACTTAGCTTCTCAAGCTCCCATTGGTGGTCCAGGATAAGGCTGTCACTGCGGGGCCTCCAGCCGGCTAGGTTCTCCTCCCCCCGGACATAGGCGACAGATGTGTCCAAGACACGCCGGCGTCTTCTCTGCATTCCTAGAATGAAAGAATCACCCACATTTCAAGGCTCCTGCTCTCTCCTTGGATGTGATCATCATCCAGACTACAAAAGATCACGGTGACAGGAGATGTTTGCTCAGTCGTTCACTGAAGAGCAACCTGACAGTGATGGAGTGCAAGTTCCAAGTTCTGGGTCTAATTGCAGAGATGGGAAGAGCATGGATGTTTTCTGAGGAAAACAGGTTCTTCAGCTGACCTCTGCAGAACAAGAAGCTTTCCCACTTTTAGTAGCCTGCCCCTAGCCCACTTGAAGGACACTTGCAATACAGACTATACAAGTGAAGAGTGAAAACCATCCATGTTGGCCAATCTGGAACAAGGGTTGCTACTAGCACCATGGACTCCAATAGAACAGTGCTTTCTCCAGGGAGAGGCCGTCCTCAGGCAAGCAGTGATGGTCAGGAGGCTGGCCAATGGGCTGGTGGAAGGACCAGTCTCCAAGGGGAGTTCTACTTACTTCTAGTCCTTCCTTGTGCTTATAAAGGGGGTCAGGCTATTGGATGCCTGCCCCTCCATGGCCTCAGTTCATCAGGCTTCAAGCAAGGGGCATACTTGGCCACAGCGAATCAGGGCTAACTGGACCCAAATCTCTCAAAGTCCAGATTATCTCTGTTGGTTTTCTGAGGTCTGAATAGCACCAAAAGGGTCTATTCTGATAAAAGACCCAGAGAGTCAATTAAATCTTGAAGATTTTAGACTGCAAAGTTTTCAAAGAGCATTTCTGGGCTCCTGGTTTCCTTTCAAGTCTCTTCCTTGGGGGGGGGGTGGAGGGATGCACACTGACAAGGGAAAGACCCAATGGGATGGAGCAGGACAGATATCTCACTCACCTGGACTTCCGGCATCAGCCACACGGCACAGGCTCAGTTCATATACTCCAGTCACACGGTTGCTGTAAATGAATAAGAATCTTTAATGCCTCCCTATGGCCCCTGGCCACTCAGTGTGACGTTTAAAGCCTTTGTTGTCTGGCTTCAGCCAGGGTTCCCAGATTTATTGCATACATTATGTTCCAGCCAAGCTTTCCCAAAGTACTGTTCCCCAAACCTAACATTTTATCTGTCTCTGTTCTCTGGCACAGGTTCCAAGCCTGGAATGCCCTGGCTCCTCACCTCTACATCCCAGAATCCCCATCTTCCTTCAAGGCTCAGCTCAGGTGTCCCCTCCATCCCTTTGTGTTTGAACTCTCCTGAAAATCATCATGCATATCTTAGCTGTTTACATGTCAAGTCCTCCCACCCCCAGTAGAATGTAAGCTTCTTGAGGGCAAGGACAATGGACATCTCAGCACCTTGGATGGTGGCACACATGTACAAATGAGGTTAAGGGTCTGTGACTGAGTAATGTGGAGATTCCTGACACAATTATAAAGCAGACCATATGCGATGCTTTAAAAAGCATGGAAAACGGGAGAGGAACCACAAGACTGGAGAAGGGCAAATATTGGTGCAAGCTTCCCCAAAGGCAAGAGAATACAGTGCAAAAATGACACAGGCCAGTAAGCTGGACTTGATTCCTGGGAAAATTCTGAAAAAAAAGGATCATTAAAAGAGATGGTTGCCAGGAATGGCGAGGTGGTTTAGTGGATTGAGAGTCAAGCCTAGAGATTGGAGGTTCTGGGTTCAAATCCGAGCCTCAGATACTTCCTTACTGTGTGACCCTAAGCAAGTCACTTAATCCCCATTGCCTAACTCTTACACTCTTCTTCTGCCTTGAAACGAATACACAGTATTAATTCTAAGACAGAAAGTAAGGGGTAAAAAAAGAACAGGCCATAATAATCCACTTAGATAGATTCATAACTGGTTGACTGGTCATATACAGAAAGTAATTAGTAATGAGTATAAACATGGCTCAAGGTCTCTAGGGGAGCAATGGCCCCAAAATTTGTCTTTGGCCCTGGGCTATTTAATGTTTCTGTAATGACTTGGTTAAAGGCAGAGATGGTGTAATCATTCCATTAGTAGATTGACAAAGTTGGGAAGGAAGGAGGGATCACTATCACACTGGAGAAAAGAATCAGGATCCGATAGTAGCATGGAAGCCTGGAGCAACAAGATGCAGTTTAATAAGAATCAATGTAAAGTATGGCACTTGGGTCCAAAAAATAATCAACTCCTCCCAAACAAGATGGGGAGACACAATTAGAGATGTAATTGTTCTGAAAATGACCAGAGAGGTTTCAGTGAACTATAAGCTCCATTTGAGTCATCTGGGGTACAGGGCAGCTGGAAAAACTAAAGAGATCAATCTGGGGCCACATTAGGAGAAACAGCTTCTAGAAGTAGATATAAGATACTCTCACCATTCTCTGCGCTTGTCAGAACTCTTCTGAGACCCTAGGTTCAGTTTGGGGAGCTGGGATTAGACCAAGGTGGCATATGAGAGTAGTGTTGAAGTCCTTGAAGGGCCACCATGTGCAAAATGGATTCAACTTGCTCTCTCTGGTACTGGAGGGGAGGACCAGGTGCAATGGGTGCCAGTTCAAAGGAGGCTAATTTAGGTTTGATGCTAATCACACAATGTCTTGCTTGAATAGTACTAGATTGCTACTTTTCTATGGGCTAACACATCTGGCAGATGCTAAGTCCCTTAATAAAAATAACAATGATAAGACCGTTTGAGTTTCTTTTTCTAAAGAAATGAAAAGTCATTTGCTGAATGCTGAGAAGACAGATCTTAATTTGTGAGCAGAATATCAAAGAAATCCTTTTCTATGGCCAATATTCTGGGTTTCATTCCAGGGCTCAGCTGGTCCAGAACTGATGGACTGCGGGATCTGGATAATGGGGAGGGATCTGTTTCCAGCTTGATCATTTCTACTGACTACTCTTGCTCCTTGGAGGACCTGATCATGGAGCCTGTGTTCTGCATTGTAGGGTTACTGAATTTTAAGAATAGGAAAGAACACCAGAGGCCATCCAGGAAAACTTGTATCTTTGCTGAATTGAGAGCCAAAAGGGAACTAATAGAAAGAAAAGGGAGCCCAACTGCCTCTCTGTAGAGATAACAGTGACTTGTTCTGTCCCCTGGAGAAGCCCTGTGCCCCAGAGCCTCATAAATGACAATTCTTCTGATAGACAAGTTCCAACTTCTCCATTTCCCATCTATGAGCCTTTGCCCTGGCTGTGCCTCATGCCCAGAATGCCACTTTTGTTTCTTTGCTTCCTCATAAAAGGATATTTTTTTTTTACTCTTGGATTTTTACTAAAAATACTCTGAGAGCTGTTCTAGTGGTCATATTAACCTGAGCCATCAGCATAGTGATGTTTAAACTATGAAATTACTGATTTCTTATTGATGGCTTCTTTCAAGACTCTGAACAGATCCCACCTTTTCTTATCCCCTCAGTCACTAATACCACCCCCCTTCCTTTCACAGTATCTTCCTTATGATTTCTTGTGGGGACCTCCATATTTTTCCAGGAGTCTCCCACACTGGAATGGGAGATTCTTTTTTTTTAATCCCTCACCTTCCGTCTTAGAATCAATACTGTGTACTGGTGCCAAGGCAGAAAAGTAGAAAGGGCTAGGCAATGGGGGTTCAGTGACTTGCCCAGGGTCACACAGCTGGGAAGTGTCTGAGGCCAGATTGGAACGTAGGATGTCCTGTCTCTAGGCCTGGCTCTCTATCCACTGAGCTACCCAACTGCCCCCTGGAATGGGAGATTCTTGATAGCAAATGACCTAGTTTCACTTTTCTTGGTTTCTTCAGCCCTTAGCTTGGGACCTGGCACAGAGGCAGCACTTAATTGATAAATGTTTGTAGATGGACTGACAAACACTTTATATTTTCCCAGCCTTCTTTTGGCTACCAGTAGAAACAGCTCATTGGACCAGTCTTTCTGGGGCCTGGCTTCTGGGTTCCATGTCATAGGAGCACAAATTTAGAGGGTGGAGGGACCTTGGAGACCGTAGAGTTTAACTCCCTCCTTTTTAGAGGATACTGAGACCAAGAGAAGGTTAGATGACTTGTCCAGGGTCACACAGCTGGTACGTGTTGGAGGCAGGAGTTGAAGTTGGGTCTTCCTGACTCCATGCCTCTCTACAAAGCCACACAGTTGTCTTGGACACCTTCCTTTACGGGGCCTAAATTTGACGTGTGTGTGGGGGAAGTGTTAGTGCTATAATTTGCCTGAATTTGCTCCCCAGAATGCCTTTTACTGCAGCATGACTCAGGATGCTTTTCCAAACTGTCTGGATGAGGCGGAAGAATCCTTAGAAGGCCTCTTGGGTGTGATAGGGCTCTGGTTGCTCCCTTTCTTGGCTGGGGCTCTTGACCTCACTCCATTGACCATGGAAGCACGTGCTCCTGACCATAGCTCTGTGTCCCTGGGAATCTGACCTGCTGATCACGGAGCTGAAGTAATCAGGAGTGCCTTGTCCCCAGAGGAGGACAAAGGGTTCCCAATGCAAATGGTGCCCTGAACCACTCCCTGAAACATGGCAGGGGGTGGGAGTGGGAGGTGGAGACGATGAAGAGCAGAGAGGAGCTCACAGGGCAGTGTGGGCTGGGGATGGAGGGAGAGCTCCATCGAGCTGCTTACAAACTCTACACGGCCAATGGGCTCCAAGGGCTGGGACTAATCTTCTAAACAGAAGCCTCCCCAACCCTGGTTGTCCCATCCTAGTTATAGCTCTGATGAGGACCTTTTCCAGCCTCGTCTCCTCCAGTGCTCATAATCATGCAATATAAGGGAGCCCGGAATAAAGATTCTGGTCCTCCATTCCTAGCCTCGGGCTCCGACCAGGAGGATCAGAAGAAGCCTCCCATGGGAGGGAGGGTCTCTTGGGGGGCCCCACGGGTGGGTGGGCACTAGCCCTTCAATCTAATGCATGTGGTAAGGTAATCATGTCTCCCTGTTTCCCTTCTTCCCAAAGGGCAGACTTTACCTCTCAGAGGCTCGCAGGCTCCCACTACCAAAGAGGTTGCGGATAGAACGAGATGCTGGGAGTTTAGCGTCCCGGGAGTAGAACACCATGCAGAAGTCTTTGGTGATCACGGCTGGCTGGGTGCAATTCTCCATCTGAAAGAGAGCGGGGAACCTCAGAGAAAGCAGTGGGAAAAGCAGCAGAGATCCATCTAGAGTGGCCCAGGGCTTCTAGTCCCCCCAACAATTTTTGCCTCTGTAACACCTTCGTTGGGCCAAGGGGTGAGCTCATTCACAGATTGGGTGGCACCCCCTCCCCCTCACACCCCTCTGTTGTCACAGGGGACTTCTGGAGGGCACTGCCCCCCTGGAGAGAAGCCAAGCATTTCAGAGAGGATGCTCTCTCCCTGGGAGTCCTTCCCCTGGACCTCATCACGGAGGCCACTCCTGCCTTCCTTCATGTCTCTCTGAGTGAGTCTATGGACTGATAAAACGTTTTATGAACTTCAGAGGGCTTCCTAAGCACTAGCTATCAGGATCAATCCTACCCTTTCTTGTAGAGCTGGAGAAACAACGCTGGCGAGGTGAAGGGACTTGTTCTGGGTGGCAGAGTGTGAGTCTCTCACCCAGGGTTCCCAAGCCAAGTCTCCTTCACTCTCTTGGGCTAAGTCTTGGATTAGGCTCCAGAATGCGATTTCAGTCTTTAACTAGAAGTCACGTGATGTGAAATAGGAAAACACAACCTCTTTCTTGCCACCATTTCTAACAGCTGCCAAGGCTGATTGGCACTCCTCCATGGGCATTCCCAGATGCCCATGACTCCCTTGCTTGGCTGGGTGCTGGCTTTGGAGTTATTGGTTGGGGAGAGGGTTCAGATCTTGGTTCTTATTTCTAATTCCTGATATTTTCTGGGGTTCCTCAGGGCTGGGGGTGGGAGGTCAGAGGTAACCAACCCCTGAAATCCCCCCAAACATCTGGGTGCCAGGCTGTATCCTTTGGCCCATTGACAGACTTTATGGGTGGGGGAGAGCAGAGGCAAGTTCCTTGCCTCGATATAAGCAGAGAGGGTCATGTAGATCTTCTCACGGTAAGGAGTGACTCGATTCAGCAGCAGGGAGTTGTGCATTGAGCTGTCCCAAGCAGCTTCAAACTGGTAGAAGGTCCTGAAAAGAAGCAAACATGGGTAAAAACCCAAGCATAATGGGAGGCAAGGACCAAACATGCACACAAACACACAGACACACACATGTGTGACTAGCAGGTGTAGCCACCCTGGAGTGCTGAACCAATTGAAGTTCTCATGAGGAGGGAAGGCTGGGCTCCCACATGGCCCCTCACCAGAAGGCTTGGGGCTTGGGGCAAAAGGTAGACCAAAAGGAGCCTGCAAAGAGTCAACATATCTGAGGACCTGGTGCCTTGGACAAAAATGGAAACGCTTTGAATTAGATAGGAAGAAGGTATGAGAGAAAGGTCAAAGAGGGGCAAGAAGGAAGGCATCAGGTTAGACAGAAAGAGCTCATTTGTGTTCCTCTAGCTCAATCTCTTCACTTTGTTACAACAGAGGAAACTGAGGCCTGGGGAGGGGAAGTGACTAGATTGAAGGCCTACAGGTGGCCAGCGGCAGAGCTGGGATTTGAAACTCCACTTTCAGGACTCCAAATTCAGCATGGCTTCTCCTGTGCCATGATGTATCTGTCACAGGTGAGGCAGCAAGGGAAGGAAGAGGAGAAACGGAGAGGCCAAGATGGAGAACAGAGAGAGAAGGAGGGAAGAAGATGAGGAAGAAGAACGAATGGACCAAGGCAAGCTATGAAGGGCAGAAAGAAAGAGGAGAGACAGAGAAAGAAAGAGACAGAGACACAGAGAGAGGAGAGATGGAGAAAAAGACAGAGACACAATGACAGAGAGAGGCAGAAAGACAGAGTAGCAAAGAGACAGAGACAGAGAGTAACAGAGAGCCAGAGAGCCAGAGATTGGGAAGCTGACTACAGAGAACTGCCACGGCATGGGGAATGGTGGCACCTTTTGCCCCTCTGACTTAATTGGACTTGGCATCAGCGCTCCAGGGCTCCATCTCTGCAGTCAAACATGAAGCGTTAAACAACTCTCTTCATTCCATTAGCTGGAAGAATTCTCTGAGCTGAGTGAGGATATTCAGAATGGAAACCAGGAGGGAGAGTCCCCCACCCCATCCCTTCTTGCCCCAGACCTCTTAGCCCTCTCTCTGACTTCCTCTTGAGTGGCCACCCCATCCCTTCTAAGGTCAGAATACAACCTTGTGGGATTTGGGAGTAAAAGGACTCGAAGAAGGAAGATGGCCCATAGTTGCCCTCTTGAAACCCAAGGAACAGATTTCCTTTCCAGTGAAGTTGTAGTGGGGGCAATGGAAAGGGCCAAGTTCAAATCCCAGCTCTTCTGCTTAGGAGCACTGTGATGTTGAAGAGGTCCTTTCCCTTCTCTGGCCTCTGTCTCCTCCTCTCTTCAAGGAGAGACTTGGCCTCCCAGGATCCTTCTAGCTCGGACTTTCCGGACCTACAAGGTGCTCCAGATTCCCTTGTTTTCTGAGTCTGAAGGACTCTTAGGACTCTATACATTGTCCTTTCTGCAGTTTGTCTCTTTCTCATAAAACAGTGAAACATTAGCCAGATGTGCGATCTGATCTGCCTTTGGTCCCTACTTCACACACTCCTGAGAGGATCCTTCTGTCTTTTGCAATGTTTTCTATTTTCAGCCTCAGAGCCAAGAAGATGTGGGTTCAAGTCCAGCCTCAGACACATACTGGTTGCATGATCTGAGGCCAGTCATTTAACCTTGGCAACTGTCTAAGATTACAGGATGTAGAGGGACAGCCAGCCTGTGTTAGCTGAGGGTGTTGTCTAAATCCACAAAAACACAAGTTCAGCTCGATCCCTTTTGTAGATTTTGGGAATGCCTGGCAAATGTCTGCTTTCTTTCCATCTTGTACACATACTTTCTGTGTATTCTTCTGTATGTGTATATTATACCCCTTTGCTAGATTGACAGCTTCCTGAGGGCTCTGTATTGGTATCCTCAGCACTTAGCACAGTGCCTGGCACACAGGAAGCTTAATAAATGTTTGTTGATTGATTAAATATTACTGATGAACCTATGGAAAAGTAAAGCTGGAATCTAGGCGTGTCTTCCTGGGAAAAGGCTTCGTCTCTGCCCTTTCTTTTAAGATGAGGGAACTGGAATTACTAAGCTATCAAGGCTGTCCAAGGGCATTGAAGACCCTCACCCTGTATGATCAACACTTCTGAAGGCTCTCCATTCTTTTGGAAGGCACAACTTTCTGGGGGTAGTATTTTTAGAATTATAGATCATATCCTTAAAGTTGCAAGATTGTCCCCATTTTATAGGTTAGGAAAACTGAGGTCTAGAGAGGTCATCATCATTCCCAAGTAGCATAGTTTCCAAATCCTTGGCCCACTCTGGAGCTCTAGGGGAAGGTCATCTGGTTTTGCTCTTGTACATATGCCTCCATTCAAAATGTCTAGGGATTGCCTTAAAGAATTCTCGAGATTCTCCTATCAGTGCCCCTGAGCCTTCTCCTGGTTTCCATCTGATTACCCTCCAAAAGACATGATTCAAAGACATTTTAACATCAACATTCCATCACCAACAACACAAAAGTTAAACCCAGCCAAACCCTCTTTAGGTAGAACAAGGACTGCTGACAAGAGTCCATTGGCTGGGCCCCCTTCAGTTTCCCAGGGCAAGCCTCACCAGCTCTTTATAAAGTGGGTTTGGGAAGGTCTTTAGGCACAGACAGCTAGATCATTAGCCTATTCTAGATGCCACAGTAGAATGATGGGAAGTCTGGGGTCTCAAACAAATCAGGGACATGAAACTACAAAGAAAAACCAAGATGGGGACCACAGTCAAACACGAGTCACTTTAAGGGGGATGGATGGTTCCAAAGGAAAGGTTATAAGGAAAGTGGGTGTAGAGAAAACAAGAGTAGAGAGAGGAGGGGAAAAAATCAGAAAACGGAAGAAATTTAAAAAAATAATAAAAAGGGTACAGACCAAGCAAGTGCGGAAGAGAAAAGTGAGGTTATACCTAGTGTCATTTCCGAATGAAATGCTATAGGAGGGAGGCAGCCCAGGACACATACACGGACACACACAGAAGAAATTAAAATGTCAGAAAGCACTATCCAAATGGTGTCCAGTGAGAAGAAGCTAATTCCCAAAAGTCACCGGGTGCGGACAGGACAAAACGTGAGCTGTGGCCAGCCATGGATTTGGGGGTGGCTGGATGTGTGGAAGAATGTGCACCAACAGGCAGCCGGACACAGGGAAATATGCAAAGGACATATGGCCTCATCCCGTTTCCTGAAGCCCCAGGCTTGGTCAGACCATTCACATTCCAGGTCAAGGTGGCTGGAGGAGGAGAGAGCTAAAGGACCTGGGCCCATGCTCATGAGTCGTGGCTGTTTCCACATTGCCCTACCCAGAACCTTAGCCTTGGCTCACTGGCCAAACCCTCCCTTCCCTCCTGGAGAAAGAGGTGCACATCCTCTGGAGGGTCCGAATGAGATCTGGGGCGCAGGGATTTGGGACAAAAGTGACTCCAAGAAGGGAAGACATTCAGCAGTTGATTCTCACCACCACCACCACCACCTCCACCACCACCACCATCACCATCACCATCACCACAGCAGAAAGACTTCATTCCCAAGATACCAATGCCAGTAATCAGTGATAAAGCCATGGACAGTCAAAGGGCCCAAGAGCCCAAAGGCTCAGGACATTACTGGTTAAGGATTTAGGAGGAGTCACAAAAGAGGCAATTCAAGGAGACAGGAGAGAAAGGTATACTTATCCGTAAGACGGAGGACAAAATGGTAGAATCAGAAGTGACCTTGTGACCACCCAGACTGAACCAAGCTTGAATAAGGCTCCTCTACTAAGGATATCAGCTAGTCTTTGCTTGGAGACTTCCCAGGGCTGGAGACTCACTACCTCCCAAGGCAGCCCATTCCATTCTTCATAGCTTTATTCTAGACTGAGCACTCTGCTATTTCCACTCATTGCTTGTAGTTATGTCCTCTGGTGCCAAGCAGAATGACACTAATTATTCTTTCATGTGACAGCCCTCCCCAAGCTTGAAGACTGACATCTCATCTCATCTATTTTTACTTCTCTAAGCTAAAAACATCCTGTTTTCCTTCAGCTCATCCTTGTCAGGCAGTTTCCTTCCAATCCTTCGCCTTCGCCATTCTGGACAGTCTCCCTCTACACATCATCTGACTTGTCAATGCCCAGCCCAAAAGTGGTCATCCAGAATTGAAAAAAAAGCAAACCACCAGCCCAGTCCTCCTTGGTGGACCCTTGTTTTTTGCCCCTCCAAAGCTTTGCTTTGGTGGACGTTGGTGCTGGTGATCAAAGGGATCAGACCCTGCTGAGTCTTGTAGAATCATGAGGCACCAATATCCAAGGGCGGTTTTTGTTTCTCAGAGATATTGCTTGTCTACCATATTTGCCTTGTTACTGTGTCTGAGCGTGTAAGCGCTCCTAGTGATACAGGATATCTGAGCTTGGGTTTCTGATGTGAAACATGGAAGAGATCCACCACAAATCCACCTTGTTACTTCCCCAAATAGGAGCAAATGGAAACCGATAGATGACTGTGATGCCTTTAATACTCGACGCCATTCGAGTTAGGGGCCAGTTCAACGAACCGACTGAATTGAGCAATTGTTTGGGCTCCGTGGATACATCGCCTGAACTCTTAGGCTAAGATGTCCTTCTGTCCCTCTCTATCTCCTTCAAGACCAGAAGCAGCAGCGACTCCACCAAAATAACAAAGTGAAGGGGAAAAAAGCCCACAAAACAAACCCAAAATACACGAGAGCCAAATATCAGCTAATTATAGTCAACCATGTGAAAACGGGTCCAGCAGAGCAGTGTCTGGCATCCTGGGCTGATTGAAAAATGTGCCATAGATTGTTTTGTGTAATAGGAAATGTGCCAGATTTATATTGGGAGAAGTGGATTCGAATCCTGATGACATGCACTAGCCAGGTGATCTTGGACAAGTGACTCTCTCCAAGTCTCCATCTTTTCAGCTATAAAATGGGCATATGGATCATACTCTCTCACTGAGTTGTTTCAAATGATTCTCCACCTTTAACATGCTATTGAGATATGTATTTGGAGTAGCTAGGTAGCTCAGTGGATAGAGAGCCAAGCCTGGATATGGAAAGTCCTGGGTTCAAATGTGATCTCAGATACTTTCTAGCTGTATGGCCCTGAGCAAGTCACTTCACCACAATTGCCTCACTCTGACTGTTCTTTGGGCTTGGAACTAATACTTAGTTTAGTATTGGTTCTAGGATGGAAGGGAAAGATTATAAAAAAAGAAATATGAGTTGGTAAGAGTCAGATAACAGGATGTGAATCTAGGTCCTTTGGCCTCAGAACCAGGGGACTCTCTACAGTACCCTCAAAAGTGGGGCATGGCAAGCCAGCCAGATAAGGACACAAAGTTTGTCTTGGGAAGTCCCTACTTCAATTTTCTACATGACAGAGTCATAGAATTCTAGAGCTGGAAGGGATCTTAGAGACCCAAGTCTAACTGAATCACTTTGTAGATAGAGAAACTGAGGCTCAAGGAGATTAAAAGCTTGGGTTTGAACTACACCACAAATCAAGGGTAGACTTGGTTCTTGAACCCAGGCCTCCTGACCCCATTTCCAGCTCCCTTTACTACAGCCATCTATTGCTCAGAAATTCAGCCCAATGTAGGAGCCCAGTGTACTCATGCTGCCAGGGATGCCTCTAGCTAGAGACAGAAGATGATCTGTTAAATGCTTTTCAAGGGTCAAGAGTCTTTTAATGGGTTCCCATTTACTAGGAGAATATAAGTCACCCTTGAAGGCAGGGACTGTTATTTATTTATTTATTTATTTATTTTTGCATACCTGGTGCCTCACACGGAACTTGGCACACAGCAGGCAATTAATAAACACTTGTTGGATTGAACTCTAGCAGGATGAGTATTCCAGGAGATGACAAAGAGGGATGAGGGCAAAGGAATCATCTCCAGTGGTGACATTTTAGGCACAGCTCCCAAGGCAAGGAAAACATGTAGGGGGAGGCTACCAACCACTTGTCCTAGGACTTAGATAAGAATCTGTGTTTGACTCTATTCTATGGATGGTATATCTATGGATTGCTTAGAAACACATCAAACAGGACATTCTCTCAAGGGGCACCTTCTTGATGAGTCTCAACTGATCTTTAGCTGACCAAGAGACGGAGACTCCAGAAGACTTTCCATGAAAGCACCGACCCTCCACCCTTTGCTTACTCTGTAACCCAGAGTCTAACAGCAAAGTCAAGGAAACAGGGCAAGACACGTCGTCTTTCCCTATTCTTGAGCCGACGCATTGGAGCCACCCATGCCCCTAACTCCACCAAATTAATCCTACGTTCACATCCTCAGGGAATAGACTTGCAGAGTTTCTGGGCAGGTGTCATTGGACAGCAGAGCTATGTCAGTGCTGAATGAGAATGCTTGAATTCACAAAGTGGTCCAGAGTAGAATAAGATGCCATTTATAATTGTGTTGGCTTCCCATCCTGAACCTTGTGTATGAGCTCAGCACAATTCTGAAAACCCTCGTCCCTAGTGATGGATGTCTTTATTGGGCCTCCTGTTTTTTGCTATAATGGATAGAAGGCTTGGAATCAGGGAGATGTGGCCCAAATCCCACTTTCTGCCTTGGGAAAATCATTCAACCTCTTGGGGCCTTGGTTATGTCCCTTATAAAATGGTTAACCAAGAGTCCCTTTCAGCTCTAAACACTATGAGAGTAAATCATGGGAATTCTTTGCCTCTGATCAACAAATAGACTTCTACCAAGACTTCTACCAAGAAGTCTCCTCTACCAAGAACGTCCCCCCTACACCATCCTACATGATATAACATGGAGTGTCACCTAGTTAGAAATGGCTCATAATTGCTGAGGCCTCTATTGTTTGGATACAGAGTGACTCACTGACAGACGAGGAGCTTAACAACCCCTCTTTCCCCCCTCCAGGAAGCCATGTAGCCTTGGACCGCTGTGGATAAAGACAGTTGGGCATTGCCATTCTTGTTGAATCCATACACCTGGCTCAAGTGACAGATCAGGATTCATCCTTGCTACACAACTCTCTTGTAGTCAGCACAAGGAATAGGTCTCCATCGCTAGACTGGCAGGTACTTCATTACCCTGTGCCACATTGTTGGCTACTCAGAGAAGCTTTTCTCCTGTATCCATCCATTCATTGTGCCCTCTGACCAACAGGAAGGAGGTTTCCCCAAGTAGCCACCTGGAATGACTTAATGGTTTCCAAGAATTTTCACTAAGGTTGAACCAGAAAATGTTAGTCTGGGGGAATGAACAAACCTCTAGGCCATCAGTTGGAAGAACTCAGTCCAAGTTCTACTGTGCCCACTCACTAGCTGTGACCTAGAACAATTCTCTTTTCTTTTCTGGGACACAGATTCCTCATTCATAAAATGGAGGGATTGGACTAGATAATTTCTCATCTCTTTCCAGTTCTCTTTCCATGCCTCAGTGATCCCAGAAACTTCCCGGCTTTGAGATTCAACTTGTTCATCTTTGATTTGGGGAAATTCAACAAGATGATCTTTAGAGACCTCCCAGATTTGAGACACTTTTTTCCAAAGGGGTAAAGTTCTCCAGAGGCACGTGTGATGTAATCAGGATAAGAATATTTGACATGGATGGTGCTTCATGATTACCATAGGCGTTTCCAATCTGACCATGTTACTCCCCTGCTCAGTTAACTTGAGTAGTTTCCAATGGCTTCTAGGACCAAATCTCTACTCCTCTGCTTAACTGTGGACATTCTTCATAACCTGCCCTTACTCTTTCTTCCCAGCCTCACTGCCCATCACAACCTCCTGTACTCTGGGATCCAAATCCAGCCACACTAATTCTCTGTTCCTCACAAAGGATGCTCCATGTCCAGCCTTCAGGTCTTCCCAAAGCCTTCCCTATGCCTCTGGTGCTCCCTCTTAGCTCCAGCTCACAGAGAGCTTTTCTTGCTCCAGAATTCAGTTCAGGCACCATCTATCTTTACCTGAAACCCTTCTTGATAACTCCAACTGCCAGAGCCCTCCCTTGCTCCCTTCCTAATCGCCTTGTGTCCATTCATATAGATTTGGGCTAATTCACTTGCTATTTAGGCTTTATGTGCTAATATTGGTCCTTGGCTTCTGCCCCATTAGAAGTAAGCTCTAATCAGAGAGGAGGAATTTTTCATTCTCTGTATTTGTACCCCTGATACCAAGCACAGAAGGTACCTAATACACACACACACACACAAACACACACATATTGATTGGTTGATTGATTGATAAGTCTTCTAATCCCTTTGCATCCAAAATCTCGCTTGATCCTCATGAGAGCCCCTCAGGCAGGTCCTGTAGGGATTATTATCCCCATTTTACAGATGAGGTAACAAGGTCTGAGAGGTCATGATTTGTCCAAGGTGACCTTGCTAGTAAGTGTCAGAGGTCACATCTGGACTCGAGCCTGTTATCACCAAGATTCTTTTTGCTTTATGAAATAATCTGATGAGCCTCATGAAATGAAGCGAGGACCACTGGAGACAGTCAATTTTAGCTTTGGCATTCACCTATTGATGTACCTTCTAAGTCTCAAGTTTACTTTGAATTTTGTCAATCCCTACAAGATGTCCCCAAATTCTTATTCTAATAAGGGCTTAAAATGGCAGAGACTTTGGGGACACCCTGTAGAGAGAACTCTAGCATTTAGAACTAGGAAGAAGTAGTGGATTTGTCTTGTCTAACTCTCTCATTTTTATGGATGAGGAAATTGAGAAAACTCATTTGGGGGGGGGGGAAGTGGGATATGATAGAACAGAGCCCAGGCTCTAGAAATAGAGGACCTGGGTTCAAATCCCATCCTTGATCCTAGTTGCCTGAGTGTCCTTGGGTAAATCTTTACCACCTTATGTCTCAGTTTCTCCATCAATAAAGTGGGGGGGGGGAGTTAGCTGAGATGGTCTCTGAGATGTAGACCTTGGATCTTGGGATGTTTCCTGACAAGAGACCAATAGCATGGAGCAGAGCCTGACTTTGGACCCAGGTGTCCTGACTCCAAGTCCAACACTCTTTCAACCACACCCAAGTCCAACACAGAATAATGATGAAGTGAATATACACGTACAACAATCATAGCACTTTACATCAGGGAGTCACAGAGCAAGAACCCTGGGTTCATCCTGATTCTGCATCATCCTGGTTGGGGAACCCTAGATAAGTAACTTCTCAGAGCTTCAGACAGCTCTCAAAGACTATGGATTACAGAGAAGTTCCTGATCAGAACTGATAAAGGGAATTCCCACATCAGAAAATTTCGACATACATTTCAACACATGTTGTGCATATGAAATCATACTTTCCTTGTGGCCAGTGGCAGAAGGCTGATTTGTCCCACTTTCTAGAGAAGAACTGGCTTATCAAAAATATGATAACTAAGACCCTAGAGAGGGGCCTTAGAATGTGAGCTCCCTGTGGGCATGGGCTGTCTGGACTTTCCTTATGTGTCCAGTACTTAGCACATTGTCTGGCACACAAGAAGTGCTAAATTAATGCCTGCTGACTGACTGTAGCCATATCCATATGGAGAATAACAACATGGGTTAGAATAATGATGTTTGCTCACAAAATACTCCCTTGGCCCCATTGTTACAGGCAATTCAGTAAAAGTAAATAATCAGGAAAAGAAGATGCTTGTAATGCCAAAATGAGGCAAGAAAATGTCATTCTTTCTTTGATGATGACCAACAGCCGCCATCTTGGTCCTGTCCCTTAGTCCTCAAGGGCATAGGGGCTCAATTTCTCATCTAATGTCCTATAAGCCACTAAGTAGAATGGAAGGATCTGGGAACCAACACTAGGGGCAGGATACCCAAGGTTGGCCTCTCCATTGAAAAGGAAGAAAGGCTGATGCTTGTAATGACCTCTCAGGGAGACATAAGCTCTTGAGGGCAGGGATGGTTTGATCTTTGTCTGAGTCTCTGGTGCTCAGCCCTGGGCATACAACATTGAAGTAGTTCCTAAATGACTGTTGGCTGGTTGTTGGTTCTATGAAGTTGTTCTTATTCAGTCGTTTCAGGTGTGCCCAATTCTTTGTGACCTCATTTGGGATTTTCTTGGCAAAGTGGTTTGCCATTTCCTTCTCCAGCTCATTTTACAGATGAGGAACTGAGGCAAACAAGGTTAAGTGACTTGCCCAAGGTCACCCAGCTAGTAAGTGTCTGAAGTAGGATTTAAATTCAGGTCTTTCTGACTCTAGGTCTGGTTCTCTGTGCACTATGGTTCCACTTAGCCGCCTATGTATGACTATGAAGTTATACATGTAGATAAAATATGGCAGCCACTATCTCCATTTTGTTTTTTAATTTCAGAGTGGGACATGTAGCTGATTAACAAATGCTTATTGATGTTGCTTCCCTCCTGTCCCCAATACATGCCTCTTAGAGGACAAAAGATGTTCATCTTTGTTTTTGTCCCCAATATTTGTACATAACAAAAGCTTAGTAAATGCCTGTTGATTGAGTTGCATCATTTGTCATTAAAAGTGGGCTCAAGTGTGGAATCAGAGGAACTGGGTTAAACTCTTGGCCCCAGCACTAACTCCGTGTGCTACCTTGGCTCTGTGCCTGCTTGGTGATCCTAAGAATTCTCTGAGGCTCAGGTCTATCCCATTTAAACCATCTTTCCCCCCTTAGAACTGACCACATCGAGTTTTATTTTCCTGTCATTAAAGTTAGCTTTAATTGCTACTGTTTTCACAGAATGAGATCCAGAGTTGAAAAAAGAACTTAAGGGGAAAAAAGAAAGAGAACTTAGAGTTGTCTTAAAGGCATCACGTGAGGCAGGGGATGGTGCTACAGTACACAGAGCCCTGGGACTAGGGTCAGTAAAATCTGAGTTCAAATCTAGACTCATACTTATGAGCTGTGTGATCCTGGACCAGTCACTTGACTATCTCAGGGTTCTCATCTGAAAAATGGGGATACTCAGAACACCTACTTTCCAAGGTTGTAGTGAGTAACAAATAAGACAGTATTTGTAAAGCATTTAGCCCAATGCCTGGCACAGAATAGTCACTTAATTAATATTTTTTCTCTTCCTCTGTTTCCTCTTCCTTCACTGGATCCTTAGAACAACAATATTATTATTACCACCACCACTTAACGGATTAGAAAATTGGGTCTCAGAGGAATAAAAAGACTTGCTCAGGATCCCAGAGCCAGAGTCTGAGACAAGATTTAAGTTTATTACTCAGTGAATCCAAGACCAGCTGACTATGAAAGGTGTAGGTGTGAGGACGTGAGTGTGTGTGACTGTGTGTGTGAAAGTGAGGCATATAGAAACAGTAACACCAAGGTTTAGGCGGATCTTGAATCTGATGTCTTATTATGGTGGAAAGATTGTGGAAATGCCTCGAACAATGCTTTCTGGGAGAGGGCATCTTTCTATCTGTTGGCAGAGTTGACTTCCTAAGGCCAATTGTTCAGGTTGATCAGTCCCCTTTTGGGGCTCCATGCCCTGTGCTATATTCTCTAAATCTCTCTGCTTAATGCTTGTTAAAAAAACATAATTTCATCAGATATTTTTACTTGCAAAAATCATAGTTCAGGGTCTAGGAGTTGGCCTAATAGATTGGAAGCTCCTTGAAGGCAGGGATGATTTCATTTCCATCCAATACTAACTCCTGTTTGGCATTTTACATCTTCCCAAATGGGTCCCTTTCTCCCTATCCAGTTTTTTTTAATGCATCACCTCCACTTCATACTCCAAACCTGGTGGTCTATTCTCCTCCATTTCCCATCTTTGCCCTGACTGTCCCCCAAACCCAGAATGCTCTCCTTTACATCTTGGAATCTCTCGATTCCTTCAAGACTCTGTTCCCACCCTACCTTCTGCAGGAGCTCTATGTTGATTCCCCCTTTCCCTTCCAAAGGCTCTCTAAGGTTACCTTTTTGGATACACGGTCAAGGTGTCTTCACCATTTTTAGATTAGAAGCTCCTTGAGGGCAGAGACATTTTACTTTCTATTTTTTATATTTCCAGGCTTAGCATAGGATTTGGTACATAGCAAATCCTTATTGATGGTTGGTTTTACCTCTGAATATCCATCACCAACCACAGTTTCTGGGACTAGTCCTTGTAAATGCCAGCCAAATTCTAGAAGAAGCAAAGTAAAGACTTTGAATGGTGCCTCACTGGTGGTTTTGAGGGGAGCAGAAGGCACTGGAATGAATGTGGCCTGTTAGATTTTTCTCTGTTGTATAGTACATCCTGCTTCTGACCTCATCACTTGAGCAAGGGAAACCTATGGATCTGGCCACATTCCAGCTTTAGCAAATCGTGTGCATCCTGTCCTCCTCCTAGATAGACTGAGGCATGGGATTCGTAGACTGAGGAGGGCTTTTCTTGTGGAAGGGGCCTTTAGAGGCCATCAATTTCTATCCCTTCATTTTACAGAAAGAGTCACAGTTCTCTGTTCAAAGCTCAAAGGCTTTCCCAGGGACACCAACTACAAAGTGTCTGAGGGGGGTTCTGCACCTGTCTTCTTCATTTGAAGTCCAGGGTTCTGTCCATCAGTCCATGCAGACTATATTGGTTTTCTATTGGGAATAAGAAACTGACTGTTCTTCACTTTCACCCTCTGCTTGCTTTTGATGCTATCATCGTTTTGGTGACTTAAGGAATATTTCTGAGCAGGGTTATCTGCCAGCATCTAAAGGTGCCCCGTGAGCCCCACCCTGGTCTCGAGGTTCTAGAAGGTAGAGATGAGGAAAACAAGGCAAACAAGACTATTCTGGTATCAAAAAATCAAACCGATGGCCCTGGAGCCTAGAGGTTCTCCACCATGAAGGAAAGAGTCCTTGGAACAGGCGAATGAAGAGAGCAGAGCCCCTTTGTAAGTCCTCACATGAATGGGTCCATTTAGGCAATGCTGAGAATCCTACTTCTAGGCAAACAACTCTGCTTTGGAGCACACTAAACTCCCTTCACCTCCTTCCCTTTCTCTATCTCTTTGATAGATTTGAGCTAGTGGCCAAGAGAAGAAAGGGCCTCCCTTGGGTTTTCTGGGCCTCACAAAATGAGGGTCTTCTTGGTCCTGATTGGATAGCTCAGGATTCTCTGTCTGCTGCTTAACCTATCGAAAGAATCTTTGGATCTCAAGCAAACTCCTTGACGCATAAACAGTAATCATGATGCTGAGATCCTACTTCTCGCCTTCCCTTTCCCTAGTAGAAACTCTCCAGGATTGTGCGCCATCTTGGACCCTGTCCATCTGGTGCTAAAGTCCATCATGATGAGGTGTGGCGCATTCCTGCTCTCCATGCTGCCTCTGCCCTGGACAAATGATAGCACCAGTCTATGGGGCTCTAAAGGGGCAACACTGGCAGACACTGAAGAAGGGCACCAGGTCTGGGGCTCTCCAGTGGCCCCTCCTGTCAGCTCTCTGCAGATGTTAGAAACATCACCCTGTAAACTACTTCTGCCTGTCTCATGGCTACACATAAGAATTCCTTCCGGCCTGGTCTTTGAAGCAATCAGTAGTTGATGAGAAAGAGGTCTCTCTCTGCCCTCTCTAGTTTCTTCACTGATTATTTATTACCCAGCTGGCCATTGCTTTCACCCATCTATCCTAGACAGTTCAAGCTCCTCCTTTCCGCTCTCCACTTTCCATAGAGTATGGGTGCCATGAGTTAGATTTCTGGGTTGTTTTGGACAAAGTGGCCCACCCGGTGCCCATGTTCAGCTCAGCCCATGCCAGCCTTGCATGCAGCCAGAGTCTCACAGCGCTCCTTCCAGGGCCAGGGCAGGTGAGGGAGGTGAGTGCTTGGGATGGGGGAGGAGGCGTGTGGAGAGAGTGGGTCAGCATGTCTGCAGAAATGAGAGCAGCAAAATTGGAGTGAGAGTGAGGGAAGAAATCAGCCAAAAGGATAAAGAAAAAAAGAAATCGGCATAAAATAAATAAACAAAATTTAAAGAAGGGGGAGAAGAGATGACTGAAGAATCAGAGAAGGGAGGGAAGGAAAGCCAATATCTCAGAGGTGCAGAGGGGAGAAAATGAAAGAAATCATCAGGGAAGGAAGGGATGGGGAACAAAGGATTGGGGAGGGGGAAAGAAGGAGGAGAGAGGATAAAGGGAAATGAGGAAAAGAGGGGTTTAACTGAAAAATCAAGGGAAACAAAGAATACCTAGGCATGTCCGCATCAAGAAACTGCCTGCGGAAACACAAAACATCATATGGTTAGTGTGGGTTCAAATGGTCGGCGGCGGCAGGAGCAGCAGGGGCAGCAGCGGGCAGGGTGGTCAGGAAGCCACATTGGAAAAGAGGTTGTCCCCCAAACCCCAGGCCCACCCCAAGCTGGAGCAGAGCACAGCCGAGCCTCGGGTCCCCTTAGCTAGGAGGCCATGGCAAGGAAGGGTGAGCAGGGAGCCTTCAGGGAATCTGGGCTGGCAGGAAAGAGCTACATAGCAGAATGCAAGCTGAGCTGCTGTCATGGAAGCCCTAGTTTGGGAAAAAGGCCTGGTAGCCACCTTGGTCTCTGATTAGATGGACCACGTTCCCAGGAGAACACGAACCCTGTTCTTCCCCCAGGCCTTGATTCCCCTTGCCAGAATCCAGAAGAACCCCAGGACATCCTGATCTCAGCTCTCAGCACAGTGAGTTTGGGGGACTTGGAGGGAATGTTGGAGGTCAGGGCCAGACAGTACCTGAGCCTGAGCAGGAATCTCCTCTACCACCTCTCAACAAGGAGTCATCCAGCCCCTTCTTGAGGATCTGTGCTAATGGTAGAACTTCCTGTCTACTGAGGCAGTTTCTCTCCACAATTGGACAACTGATAATTAGAAAGTTCGAGCTTGGATTGAGTTGAATCTGTTCCCATAACTCAACTCGTCACATGCTTGCTGTAAGCAAGGGAGGTCTGGGATTTTATTCATTATGGACAAAGAGAATCTTGTGATAAGCTTGGCAATGGCAACACTGACGTGGCATTGGCCAGTTCCAAGGACTTTTAGGATTGGAAAAGAGCTGTGCTTCCCCCAAGAGACCCTGGAGACGGGAAAGGTCACAAAAGAGGAAGAGATGAAAGGATCAGTTCATCCTGGGACCTGTCCTCTGTGATGAACATTAAATAACACATAGGAGTGACAGTCATTTGGGGAAAAACAAATGGATGGTTTCGCTTAAGCCCTGTATCTTCAGCTGTCCTCCCTGTATCTTTGGTTTCACTGTCTTTCACAAATGAGTGGAATTTCACAAACTGTGGCGATCAGGAACCCAAATTATGAAGTCAAGACCCAGCCTGGTACTAGATCAAATGAGAATAAGATTCTTCAATGGTCTGAAGAATGTCTTCTTTCCTGGGTCCTTGAAACTCTCTTTCCCTCTTCTTTTCTCAAGAGTGCCTGCCTCCATTCTTTCTGACTTACTCACAGGGCCATGAGTTTAGAGCTGGAAGGGACCACAGACCTGCATTTTATGGGTGAGGAAACTGAGTCACAGAGAGGCTTTGTGGCTTTCCCAGGGTTATGCAGGAAGAAAGTGCCTAAGGTGGTATTTGAAGCTGTATCTTCTTGACCGCAAATGTGGTGAGAAGATCTAGCCAGTATTCCTATGGCTTCTGCCACATATGTATATGTATGTATACATATATGTGTGTATATTTATATATGTATGTATGTAAACACATGTGTATATATATGTATATAGTGGTACAGAGCATATTTCAAAGTCCAGTTCATCTATGAGAACAAGTTACATAATTGTAGGTGTTCTTGGTCCTTGAGACTATGAAGAAACTCATACCTTGGGAGAGCACTCAAAGGTGGCTGGAATAACTTCTCCTGTTCCTTCATCTTTGGTACTTGTCTGAATTCTACAAAGAGCACTGAGATAACTCAAGGCCTAATGAATGCTTATTGGATTGAGGTTAATTGAACTGATGGCTTCAGAAGAGTCATTTCCATGAACTCATTCAACCCCTTTCCTAGTCTCAATGCTCATATATCTTCAGCTACTCTCTCAGACGGTCACCTCTCTTTCCTACATGATCCTTCTACCACCCCTCAGCCCCTCAAAGGTAATCATGCTTGGCTATGGACTCATCAAAGAACATAGAGAACCTTAGAATTGGGTGGGACCTCAAAGATAATCTTTCCAATTTTCTTATTTTGCAGATAAGGAAACTGAGTCTCAGAGAGAGGGAACTGTGATGTAGAAGAAAGAACAGGTTACTACCTTGGAGTCACAGGACTTGGGTTTCAGTGTGGCTTCTGCCACCTACAATCTGGGTGAGCTTGGGTAAGGTCTTTACTTCTCTTGCCCTCAGTTTCCTCATCTATAAAAGGAAGGTGCTAGACTCCATGACTAAGGTCCTCTTAGAAGATAAGAGCTCCCTTTTAGGTCTGAGACTTGGAAGAGGTCACATCACTGACTTATGGGGAGCCAGAAACAGAGTTCCAGCTTCTAGGTTCCCAGACCAGATGTCCCCTCTCTCATTGCCCTGCATTATCTCTTGGTGGCCCTTTGGATGAGCACCCTCCCGATCAGCCGACCTTTGGATGAGGGAAGACTCACAGAAGGATCTGAGTCAGTGGCTCCCTGCTTTCTTAGCAGTGTGAATTTGGCTGGCTCACAAAGAAGTCAGGAAATAGAAATGGTGGTTCTCTTTTTGTTATGTGATGACGAAGACATTAGGTTCTAGTTCCTTTAAAAGCACCCCCAGACCACAAAACGATCTCTGTTCTGCATATGCCATCCCCTGCCCCAATCCCAGACCCTAGAAGACGAGATATCTCTTAGCACCAGCGAAAACCTCTTTTTAAACAAGTCCCCACTCACCAAACCTAGTTGTAGGACTTTGGGGCCACCTGTTTTTGAGTTACTCAGAGGTCTCCTGGCTCTGCTTTGACAAATGAAAAATGATTGCAGGCTCAGCTTCACCTACCCTCATATTTCCCCGGAACTCCAAAGTTCTCTTTTCTCCCGATTTACCAGAAAGGCTCCAATGTGGGCCGAGGCCACGTACAGGTGGCAATGACATGAGGCAGGGTTCCATGAGCATGGACTTCAATGCTCCTGGGTCTAGAGCCCTCTTTGCTTGGCTTCTGCTATTTACTGGCTTGCTTTGTACTCATGTTCCTGAATTATGCATCAGTCAACAAGCAACTGTTAATTGCCTACTACGTGCCAGGCTTTCCATTCCCCATGCTGACTCTGTTCGAACTGAGACCCTGAGTTCTTTCCTGTGTCTCACCACTAGCTTCCTTCAAGGGCCAGGTTCATCTACAGAGCCCCTCCAGCTCTCATGCCTATACTTACCTGTTTACTTATGGGTTCCCCCAATAGAATGTAAGCCCACTGAGAGCAGGAACATTTTATTTTTGCCTCAATGGGTGCCAGGCACATAGTAGGTACTTTTTAGAAATGTTTGTTGATTGATTTCTCATCAAGGTTTGCTCTATGCCTTTCTTTCCATCCCCACAACCGCCATAATCAGCTCCCTGCCTGCCATCAACTGGAGTTGCTACTCTGGACCAGCTCCTGGCTGCTGCTCACTAGTTCTCACGAATGGAGAGCGATGAATTACAGAAATCCCCCCTGACACAGACCATTCTGCCCGAGGATGATTGGAAATGCCAGCAGAGCCAAGGCATCTAAGTGGCTTTATGCTGTAGAATGGGCTGATGGGCTTTTGAGTGTTAGGAAAGGAGCAAGCCTGAACAGGCATTGGACAGATCAGCAGCGCTGGAGTCAGGGCAGCAGGCTGTTAGTGTTCCAGAGCCCCCTCCTCCACTCCACCTCCTGTCACCCCCAACCCCTCTAAGGCTCAGCTCTGGGGCGCCTCCTATACCAGGGGCATCCCGGCTTCCCAAGGTGTTAGTACCTCCCTCATTACATTGCATTTATTTCACATGAAAAAAAAAAACCCGTGTGAAGGGGTTCCGTGCTCAGTGACCTCCTGCTTCGTCCTTTGGAGGGCAGATGAGTGAGCCCCACAGCCCTCACCCCTTCTGAAGAAGCAGGAGGTCCCAGAGAAAGGAGACCAGGGCATCCAGGAGGCTGACGGGGCGACCCCGTCAGGGAGTGAGGGAGGCACCCACAAGGCATTCAGAGTGGGTTTAGAGGTTGAGAAAAGAAAGTTGGAGGCTGATCCTGGGGAAAACTCACCGATCATCCTGGGAAGGCTGGACATAGCCGGATGAGAGGATGTTGAGCGAGAGGATGTTGGGATCGATGAGGGACTCATCTGTTTCCGGAGTGTTCCGGATCCGACCTAAAGGATGCAACACAAAGCCGGATCATCTCAGGGAGGCGTAGGCAGGAGGCTCTGGAATCTTCCCCCTTGTTGTTGGGGGTGACTCAGTGAAGGATTGCCCACACTATCTCTGGGGATTTGAGCTCATCCAGTGGCAGATGGCACACCCTTAAGATGCTTCTGGGGTCCCCAGAGGAACAGTGCTGACTCAGAGTTTGAATTTAGTGAAAAAAACTTTTCATCCACTCAGGTGAACGCAAGCACCGCATCCATTGGCTGGGGATGCCTCACTTTGGGATTTGTATTCCTAGTGCTTTACACGTGGTAGGTGCTGAATAAATGCTTGTTGGATGGAATCAGATCCAATTCCCCTTCTTGGCTATCCTTGGCTATTCAAAGTATAATTATAAATCTGTTTTTATTTTCAACCTTCTATATTAGAATTAATACTGTGTATTGGTTCCAAGGTAGAAGAGAGGTAAGGGCTAGACAATGAGCAATTGTGTCTGGGAAGTGTCTGAGGTCAGATTTGAACCCAGATCCTCCCATCCCTAGGGCCTGGCTCTCTATCCACTGAGCCACCTTCCTGCCTCTAACACAACTGAATTTTAAGAGTATCTGTAGGATTGCTTCTTCCCAGGACAAGAGTTTAACTCATTACCAGCCCAAAGATGCTCTTATCTAATTGGTGGGAGTCCAGGACCTGAATTGAAATGCTGGATCTGACATTTACTACCCATGTGTTCTTCCTCAAGGTGCTCAAGACCTCCTCTGAGACTCAATTTCCTTATCTGTAAGATGAAGTTTTGACCTAGAGGATATTCCAAGGTTCCTGATGATGCCAGATTTATGATTCTCTGACGCCATAGTTGGTAACCAGGCTATAAACAATGGACATTTCCATGCCTCAAAATGCTTTCTAGATATTTCCCTATGAATTCTTTGTAGAAAATGATAGTTTTTATATCTAACTGCCTATGACTATAATTAGTGCATTTTTTAGACAAAGTGAACCTAAGACAGAAAATAAGGTAGGTAAATATGGGGGTGGGTTAGGACCAAAGTTCCTTAAAATTCTTAGCCTAATTTCATCTAACTTCAAGAGTTTTTCATGGCATGCAAGTTGGCCTCAATTTCAGAAAAAACAAAATACCAAAAATCTGGAATAGGATCTGATTCAATCTGACCCCAAAAGTGTGCCAGACACTGACAGAGGTGCTTGAGATTCAAAGACAAAAAAGCTCATTTGTCCCTGTTTTCAAGGACCAGGATACCACATGTACATGGATCAAGAAACAAGATAATTTGAGGAGAAAAAGAGTGCTACTCCCCACAAGGGAATCCAGAGAGGCTTCCTGCAGGAGGGGGCACCTGTGCTAAGGCTTGAAGGAAGTCAGGGTTAACCGAGGTCACATGGATGTTATAGAAAGATTCTTTGCTTTACAAGTTGATCTGCTGAAAATATTCCTTTAATAAGGAAGTATCATGGTCTACTGTATGGAAGACTACATTTGGAGCTAGATGACCGAGGTTTATATCCTGGCTCTTATGCTAGCTGGGTGACCACAACCAAGTCTCTTCATCTTCCCGAGGCTCAGTTTTCTATTTTGTAAAATGGGGACAATGACTTCAATAGTACCTACCATACAGGGCTGTTCTGAGACTCAAAGGAAATAATAAATTTAAAGTACTGTCTGCTCTCATTATTTAAATAATAGCATTCCTACTGCATATGTTTATTCTCTGTCTATTAGGCCATTTGACAGAAAGGGAGTGAAAGAAAGGTAGGAGCTAGGAAAGAGAAACTTAAAAGCTTAAGTACTTGGACAATAATAATAGCATCTACTATGGGCCCAGGCTGTGCTAAGTGCTTTCCAAACATGATCTCATTTGAACCCTGGAAGATAGGTGATATGACATTCTACCCATTGTTGTTCCTCCTAGTTGTCTAGTGCATCCTGCATGACTCAATCCCACTCCCACAGTGATTTAAAGCTTATAAAGCACTCTTATCCCAAAATGTTGGGATTCAGGCAATTATATTTATTGCAGATGAGGAAACTGAGGCTTAGAAAAATAAATGACTAGTCTGAGTCATGCTAGCTGTGATGATATTTCAGATGATATTTGTACTTAACATGGTGCCTGGCCCAGAGATCAAGGATCTGAAATCAGGTCTTCTCTGACTCCAAATCCAGTATTTTCACTGCTATTCTATAAGAAATGTAGAAGGAAGCAAAAATCATCTGTAATTGATATTACTTGATCTTGCATTTGAGTGGGATGCATCCGTTGAGCACACAAGAGGAGAAGGAGAAAAGCTGGGGCACTCAGCATGGACAGCTCCCTGACTTACCCACAACTAACTCTCTCACTTCTTTCCATCGGATGTGGCTGCCTGTTTCATGCACCAGAGTCACCGTGATCCTTCTCTGGATGCCCTGGGAGTCAAGAAGAGAGAGAAGTGTGAGGACAGCCACACCCACAACTTGGGTTTCTACAGTGAAACGTTTGTTGACAAGAACCCTTGGAAGCAAGTGTGCATGGATTATCACCATCTTCTTTCTGTTAGGAAACAGGCTCAGTGAACATCATGGAAGCAGAGAATCTTAGTGTTGAAAGACAAATCAGGCCATGTGGTCCAGTTTATCTCAAGATGTCTAGTCTTTGCTTGAAGACCTTCAAAGGAGGAATCTGGTGCCTCTCAAAGCAGGCCATTTTGTGGTGGGATAGCTCTCACAGTTCTTTTCCCCTGATGTCAAGCCTAAATTCCCCTTTTAAAGCCCCTGGTTCTTCCCTCTGGGGCCAGGTAGAACAGGGATAACATCTACACGAAAACTCTTGAAATACTTGAAGGCAGCAAACTGTCATGTCCCATACTTGAATCTTCTCTTATCCAGCCTAAAATGTCCAGTTCCTTCACCTGATCCTCCTATTGGATAATGTCAAGGACATCCACTATTCTTGGTTGTCCTCCTCTGAACACTCTCCAGGAGCTTGTCAATGAACACAATGAAATCAAAACTGAACAAAATACTCTCATGTGGTCTGACCAGGATAAAATATAGTGGGATTATTTATCACCTGAACACTATGCAGTAAGATTACATTCTTTTTTTCTGACCACCATATTGCACTGATGGGATCCCACATTGAGTAGGCAGCCCCCTAAAAGCTCTAGACCATTTCAGTTGAGTCATTACCTAGTCAGGCTTCCCTTATCTTATACTTTTTTTTAAACCCTTACCTTCCGTCTTGGAGCCAAAGGCAGAAGAGTGGTAAAGGCTAGGCAATGGGGGTCAAGTGACTTGCCTAGGGTCACACAGCTGGGAAGTGTCTGAGGCCAGATTTGAACCTAGGACCTCCTGTCTCTAGGCCTGACTCTCAATCCACTGAGCTACCCAGCTGCCCCCTTATCTTATACTTTTGAAGTTAAATTCTGAATTCAAGGATGAGCCATCACACGATTGTTATATTTAATCTTATTTGATTCACCCAGGGGACTCTAGCCTACAAATATCTTTTTTGATTCTGACCCTGACATCTAGTGTATTAGCTACCCTTCTCAGCTGTGTGTCATTCCCAAACTTGAAAATCCTGCTCTCTATGCCTTCATCCAAGTAATTGATAAGAATATTAAATAGTACAGGGCTAAGAAGAAGTTATATCACCAGGAGAAAAGCACTTGATTATTTTTATGGCTAAAAAGGATGACAGGAAGCATGTATGGGGTTGGGGGCAGGAGTGGACAGCTCAAGATGAATAGAAGTACAGACCTGATGAAGTAAGAAGGTTCCAAGGCATGGCATCCCTCCCCTGTGATCAACAACAGCTGGAATGTAGCTGAAAGAGAAGAAAACATGAAACATTTTCATGAGCCAGTTCCCAGAGGATCAGAGAATTATAGATTTGGGGACAGAAGGGTACTCAGAGGGCATCTACTTCAACCCCTTTGTTTTACAGGTGAGTAAACTGAGCCCCAGAAAGAATTGATTTGCCCTGAAATCTTATTAATATAAAGAAATCTTACCAAGATAACAGCAACAACCAATAATCATCACTTTAAATTTATATTCCTGACAACATCCCTGGGACTCCCATAAGTACTCTTATCATCTCCACTTTATTTCCTAAATCATGGGCTGTGGTACATCATTAACCCAAGTAGAGGAGGAACCCAATGAGTAACCAAAGGTCTTCATTATAATGGGTGCCATAGAGAACAAGAACTTTACCATGTTATAGACCCACTATGAAATTATTGTTGCATGATACATCATTATATGTTCACAGGACACATAAATTCATACCCATTTTGTGCAATTCATAAATTTAAATAAAAACCATTGATTAGATTCTCTCTGGATGGGAACTAAGTCTTTGACTTGAGTACTTCCTTTTCATGAGCAGGTCAACCAGCAGGCCCACTTAGGTACCATTGGGAACCTCTTAGGGTTCAGCTTCTTACTGTCTAATCATGTTTAATTGAATCAAATAGGACTTGCATAAACTATATAATAATGATGGCATTCTACACATACATGGTAATTTATCATGCATCTCCTAATAACATGATAGGTCTTCAATGTTAGGTAGTTCTTCCCTGTTGTTGCCTTTTCTATAACAGGGTCCTAAAGAACTAAGAATTTAGGGGGCAACTAGGTGGTTCAGTAGATTGAGAGTCAGGTCTAGAAATAGGAGGTCTTGGGTTTGAATTTGACTTCAGACACTTTCTACTTGGGTGATCCTGAGCAAGACACTTAACCCCCATTGCTTAGTCCTTACCATGCCTTTACCTAAACAATATTGATTCTAAGATGGAAGGTAAGGGTTTAAGAAAAAAATTAAGAAAAGAAATTTATTAGGGACCTACTGTGTGCCAGGCATTATGTTAGGTGTTGAGCATATAATGGCCAAAAGATACAGTACTCATGTCAAGGAGCTAACATTCTCTCTAGTCTCATCTGCCCCTGCAATTTTAACATTTATGAAGGATTTTCTTCTTAATTTCACTAGGCAGCAATGTGAGACTTATCACCCCCATTTTAAGGAAATTGGGGTTCAAAGTGTAAAGATTAAATTTAAGTCTCCCCTGATTGTGAAAATGAAATTAATTAACTCTCCCCTGATTGAGAAGATTAAATTAACTCCCCTACCCATTTTTAGATTTAATCACTCAAAGTGTAAGTGTAAACATCCTGCTTAATTACTGAGTGGGAGGTCTGTGACTCATATGTATTGATAGTGGGTGATGAATCAGAATCAAACTGATTGCCCTCTGGGCAGTCCTAAGCAAAGCTTTAGACTATGATTTGTCCACATAAAAAGTGGAGGAAGGCACAGGAAGTGACACAAAAAGTGTCTTTAAAAGGGAGTTACAACTCCCTGTGGGGACTTCAAATTGGTCTTCTTCTGGAGTTCTGAGTTCGAATTGGAGGTTGATGAAAAATCTGCTAACTGAACCTGAGACTTTTCCTGGTGATACTGTCCTTGAATCTCTCCTTTGGACTGACACGTGGTGAGTGAAAAGAGCTGACTCCTTTCCTGGATTTTCTGAAAAGAATAGCCTCAGGAAAGATCTATCTTCTTGAGAGAGGCTTCCTGTATTCCCCAGGTCCTCAGCTCAAAGCCTAGGCCTGTCCAGCTAAGGACTAAACTCCCCTGCCTGGGTTGAGCCAGGGGTCAGAGCAAAATATTTAGTGCATAGGCTAGATATCTTACCCCATCCTTTCTCTGATTTCTTACTTCACTCTTTCTATATTTTGTAAATAAATTGTTAAATAAATCTCTTGAAATTAAATCCTGGTGACCTTATTCTTAAATAATCCAGTCCAACCTTTTATATAAAACCCCCTTTTTCTTCCTACAAAAGGAAGAAACTTGTTCATTGTCCCTCAGCTAGTAAGTGTATTGAGATTTGGATTATGGCTAGAGCTCCTACATCATTGAGACTGAGACCATAGACTCATTGAAGGCAACGCTAATATTTGGCAGGGTCTTCTGAAGTCAGAATCAGTGCTCCATTTACTCCTAAAGTCAGTGGAATAGGGACCCGGTGGTTTTCTCAGGATCCATCTGAATAAAAAATATAACTCACTCGCCATTGGCTTCCAGCTCACAGATCTCAAAGTAGACCAGCAGGTCATATTTGCAGTGGCAGGGTCCAGCGGTGGGACGAGTGAGGGTGCTTAGCTTGGTAGCAGGCACTAGAGAGAGCCAGAAAATGAAACTGTAGGTTACAACCAAAAGCTTAGCAAACAGGTTTAAAGCCAGGACCTTCTCTCAGCATGACCCAGAAAAGGAACGGAAAGCAGCATTGATGTACAGTCCTGTTTGTGGGATGCATGTGCAAGGAGAAAGGCAACGAAGAAATCAAGGTATTTGATTCATTTCTTTAGCAAAAGTGTTTTAAACTCAGTAATAAAGTGAAACCTTGTGCTAAAGTCTGAGGAAGAAATGAAAATATGGAATGCATATTCCCTGTCCCTGTCCCTGTCCCTCAAGGAGTTTACAGCCTAACACAAAAATCAAAGTCCTTGAAGGCATGCACTCCTGTCTTTTCTGTGATTGCCTCCCTCTAGAATTGAGGCTCATAAGTCCGCTGGCTCCCCTAGGACATCCCAACACCACTCTGCACTCAGAACATGCACCATTAATGTTGACAGATGGAACTAGAAGGAGAGAAAGCTCACACTGACCTCAATCAATCAATCATCAAACAACCAACACCTATTAAGTTCTTACTATGTGCCAGGCAGATGTGTACGTCCAACTAGGGAAAGGAAAGAGGGATGCATACAGGCTCTCCAGATGACACCAGAGAAGAGAGCATTATCATAATAGGAAGGAGGCAGTGTGGGAGGTGAAGGTGTGCTCAATTTAGGCTGGAATCACATCTTCGTTATTTAGTCACTCTGATACCTCAACCGATTCACAAAACTTCTTGGTAGTTCAGTTAAATCATCAATTAAATGAGGGCATTGGAGGTGCTACTCTCCATGGTTCTTTCTAACTTCAATCTAGAACCTGCTAAGTTTCAAATCATTCCCTTAATTGTCTCCTTTCTACATTAATCTGGTTGCTTCAGCTTTTTTCTTTGAACTCTTCTCACTTTCTCTCTTGCTTTTATGACCTCCAAAAACCCCAGGGAAGTCCAGTAAGGCCCAACGACTCAAAGTTGCAACTCCCAATGTCAGGGAATCTAGCTGGATCATACGGGAGGTCCTAGATGGATGGACGATTGCAGTGAGTTGGGAATCACTTGAGTGAGCTGGATCATACGGGAGGTCCTAGATGGATGGACGATTGCAGTGAGTTGGGAATCACCTGAGTGAGTTCTAGTGGTGCGTGAGGGAAGAAATGGCCATTGCAGGGCACTTTAAGAGACTTGTTGGGAGTGAATTAAAACTTGTCATGGGGGCAATAATGGATACCCAACTCAAGCAGCTCTTGGACTGAATGCAGGCTGTCCCATTGAAAGTAAGAAGGGAGCTCTTCACATTGGGAAATTTGTCTGTTTCTTTATTAGCCTGGTGTAGAGAAATAAAAACTGAGTCTGGTGTCAGAAGATCCAGTTTTTGATACTTCTCTGTTACTAATTACCTGTATGATCTTGGGCAAGTCACTCAACTTAATTAATAGAAACTCAGTTCCCTTATATGTCAAAAGAGAAAGTTGAACTAGATAAATATCTCTTATAGTCTTAAATGCTATGATGCCTCCCGTGTCATTGTGAACCTAGGGACAGACAAATATTGTCTGCCTCAATGGCCTAGTTCTCCTGGGATCCCAGAAGGACCAAATGGGCAGGAAGGCACCTTAGAAATCAGCTGACCTAACCTCCCTCATTTGGAAAAAAAACTGAGGCCCAAAGAAGTGAAACTGAAGTGGAATTTGGATTCAGATCTAGTGTTAAACCTAATGTTCTGTGACTAGCACTGAATTGTTTCAGACTCTCCCTTTCCAGCTCTGGGTGATGCCCCAAACATCTTATCCCTTTTGACATACTTTAAATTTGACTGGAATCTGTTTTAGAAAGTCACAGCTTAGGCAAGATCCTCAAACTTTCTGTTTTGCTTCTGATGACAAAATTCTGAGGACAAACCTTCACCCCAAGTTTGAGGACACAAACACAGGAGATGGCCCATTTTTAGCCAGGACAAACGACTGTCCCAGCTTATCTTGGCATCTTTCAGGACAACAGGTCCTCTTAGAGTGGCTCTTATTTGGGAAGTGGCTTATTGATCAATGCTGGACCATGGTGGCTCCTTGTGTTCGCCTTTAGAAGCTCCAAGTCAGTACTGGCATCACTGAGGATAACTGAGGTATTATGGGAAGCAATGCCCTTGAAACAAGGTTCATTTAACATCTTTGTGCTCTCCCTACATGTCCCCTATGTCTCCTGCTACTAGAGACAAAGGCTCATGGAACAGTTTTTCTCTGAAATCCAACCTATCGTGATTCTTTATTTTCTCTGTGGGCAATGTCTCTTAGTGACTGTGTAACAAGATCAGGGTGAAAGAGTGAGAAGCTCTGGAATGGTGAGGAAGGACTGCCAAGGGAAAGATGAGTTTGAAAATGAAATCTTAGAGAGGCCTGGAATGGAAGAATGAAGACCTGGGGCTTGGGATGGACACAGTTCATTTCGTAAATGGTGAAATCTACAACAAGCACCTACTCAGTGCTTGCCATGGTATTCATACTTGAGAGATGAGAGGGAAAGACAGAGATAGAATGAAGAACAAACTGAGAAAAATAAAAAGGAAAAGAATGAAGTAGAGGGCAAAGATAAATGCTTCTCAGCATATAGACACAGAGAGGGAGGCAAAGACAGAAAAAAACACAGGAGAGATGTGGAGAAGACAAAGAAGACAAAGAAACAAGAGAGGTATAAGTAGAAGGATGGGATAGAGAGACTCGGAGACAGAAGGAAAGGTATAGAGAGACAGGGAGCAAGAAAGGGAAAGGGAGTATAAGAGAGATGCAAAAAAGGCATAGAAAGGGAGTCAGAGAAAGACAGAGACACTGTTGGGAGAAATAAGGGAGGGAGGTTCAATGGGAGGTCTAGATAGGGGAAGAAAAAAGGAGGGGAATGAGAAAGAACCATGGAGAAGGATGAAGCATAAATGAGAAGAGGAAAATGAAAAGGGAAGAAAGAAGATTAGGCCAAGTGGCATTCTTTTGTGCCTGGATCCTATAGATGTCCCATCCACCCTAGGGAAATATCAATTGGGGAGGAACTAGAAAGATGCTGAAATAGTGTTTGAAGATCACTTCTGCCACTTCTGCTCCCAGATGGCATTGAAAATGGAAGTAAATGGACCAAGACTGGGAAAAAAACAGAAGAGAAAATTCAGAGGCACTGAGACCCATAACCCAATCTAGGGAAAAACTCAGCTGAGTAGGAATGGTGAAGGGAAACATAACTCATTTGGATCCCATTAGTATGGACTGAAGAAAAGACAGTCTTCCAAGCCACCCTAAAGAGAAAGAATGGAGGTAAGAGCAAACACCCCAACAACTTAAGAATCACTTAATCAGTCTCCACCAGAGTTGGACTACTCCTTGAAGGCAAGAGAACATTTGCCCATGGAGGAATCTATGACTACTTTTTTCAGGAGTAGGGTTTGAAAACAGGGGCACCAAAATGTCCCTGGAAATGCCACCAAGGGTCCTACTATCCCTGGCACCTGTCCAGCCTGCTCCATGAATGTAGTCCAACCCTGATCTCCACCTACCCTGCCTCCCAATCACTGCAAGGAAACATTTCCCAGGAAATGTTCATGGAAGGAATAGCAAAGCACAGAGATCTCTTCCATGGCTCATTGGAGGCACCAACCGGGTTTCTGAGCCTTTTTCACAACCCCGTCCATTGTAGACTGTGAGGGATGAGACATGGACCCTTTCCCCTCTCTCAGCAACAAGGAGGAAGCCATGCTTGTAGCTACGAGGGCATGCCCAGAGAGCACACTCAGCATGCAGCTGTCCAGTGTGCCTGGCATCCAATGCTTAAGCAATCCAAGGGCCTTTTCTTCATCTTGTGTAGCAGAAGAAAAACAAAACAAAATAAAATATATCCTGCCAACATGGTTTAGTCACAGTACGGGCACCCCACAGAATACTATGAGAAGCGGGGAATCATTTCAGGGATGCTACAAATCACAAGCAGAACATCTTCTTAACTGACAATGCTGCTATTCCTTCCCTGCAATACCAACCTGGCAGGATAGGGAAGGGATTTAAAGGAGTAGAATACATCCAAGATGGAATCTCAGCCTTTGTTTCCACCCTAGTATTACTTAACATGCCTGTGAAATTATTACACGTCAAAGAAAACTGGATAGAATGGTCAAGGTCCTTACAGTGGGACTGGTGTCCTGGGTTCCTTACTACTTTCATTTTACCACGATGTCTGCAGTTTAATGTCAGAGTCTCAAACTCCCTTCCTAGGATTCCAAGTTATATTCCATTCACCACCTAGTCCAGTGGTTCTCAACCTTTCTAATGCCGGGACCCCGCAGTACAGCTCCTCATGTTGCAGTGACCCCAAACCAAAAAGTTATTTTGGTGGCTACTTCAAAACTGTAATTTTGCTACAGTTATGATTCGGAATGTAAATACCTGATCTGCATTCTGTATTCTCATTGCTACAAATGGAGAGGTTGAGAACCGCTGACCTAGTCATTGGGCAATGGCCCCTCAGATAACTCCATTCATGCCTTTTTGGGAAAATGAAGGGTAAAAGCATCTGCTCCTTGACTATGGTTGGACAAAGCAATGGAAGATGGCATCCAAGCTTCCTGATCTCTTGGTTCTGCAGTTGCCCACTCTACAAAGTTCATCCTGTGCTTCACAAATAGGTGGTGTCAACCGCACTGGAGGGCATCTAAATGAGATTATTATAGTCTTGGATAACTTTTTGGAAAATTAACATTTAATGGTTCAACAGGCAAAGAGTGATACTCATTTACTGATGGACTCCTTTCAAGGTGATAGAAGCCCAGCTTTATGTTTCATTTTCTGATGGTCTCTATCAGTCTGCTCTGGGGTAAATGAAGACTACAATTCTAAATACTAACTGGTGGGGATGGGATGCAACCATTTCCAAAAGGTATATGGTTTTTCTACTGGGCACCTAATCATTGTTGCGGAACAACAAATTTGGTGGGGACAAACTTCTCCCAAACTAGAGAATTATCCATCCTGGGTTCTCCAGGCTCAGTTGTATTACTTTCATCTTGCTTCTTCTACATACTTTCTCCATGGAAATAACCTTCAGGACAAGTAGGAGAAACTAGGGTGACATGCTAGAAAGATGACCCAAGAAGTACTTATTTAACCCTACCCCCCTCCACCCTAATTCCTGCTTCACCAAGGTCACAATGTGGAAGTAAACAAACCAATACCCTAGAGGCATCACAGTATCCCCAGTCTATTAGTTACTCTGACTACAGCTAGAGCACCATGTTCATGTTAATATGTATTTCTCAATGGGATTCTTCCTGGGAAGACACCATGACTTGAAGGCTAGTTAGACCTAAAATAGAAAGAACTGGGGAGGGCAGCAGGACCAGTGACAGGGGAGTGAGTGTTAAGGCTACTAACCTGGTTTAGAAAGTGGCATGACCCGAGGGAAATGGCGTCTTGATGGTCTTAGAGGGCTGTGGACAAAAAGAGCCACGTGAATAAATCCACAGTCCTGAGACTCAAAAGAAAACTTAGATGTTCATGTCTATTGAGGCCCAATGAGAATTTCTGCTTAAATACCTCTATCAATAAGGAATCACAGAATCATTGAATCTGGGTACTGCAAGAGACCTTCTTGGTTATCTAGTTTAACCATATAACAAAGGAATTCCCACTATGACAAATACCCAATGAGTGGCCATTGAGACCAATCCCTAGTCAGCATGAACCACCTATGGACAGCTCCAGTTGTGAGGAAGTGTTTCCTGATAACAAGCCCAAATTGGTCTTTTTGCAACTTTCGCCCATTGCTCCTCATTTTGCCCTCAGAAGAGTTCACTATCTATAATCAGGACTCAATAAACTGATTTACTGATTGACTTTATGATTGCTGCCTTCTAACATCAAGAATGTTGCTTCAGTTGCTTCAAATCTGAGAATTATGATGCGATTCTATTTATTTCCTTCTCTTGACATTTTTCTCAAAACACATTTCTTCCAGGAATTCAGTTTAATTCACCTCATTTCAATGAATAATTATAAAATATACTGTACTAGGCACTGGGGAGAGAAAGGGAAAACCCATAAATCTCTGCTTTTAATGAGCTCCTAGTCTATGGAGACACTTATAAGCATGTCTTTTATGGCTGCTTTTTCCTCAGGGTCTAAATTGTCCTAGCTTCCCCCATACCAGTCTACTGGGAAGGATTCCACACGTGGACAGATAAATATAATAAAAATTATTCTGAGAAAGGAAGGAAGCACTAGTGACCAGGAGGTAGGGGCAGAAGTCAGGCATGGTTTCATGCAGGAGGTAGAACCCAAGCCAAGTCTTGAAGGAGAAAAAAAAAGATTAATCAAGACATTTCTGAGGTATGCATTCTAGGGGGGTGTGTGTGTGTGTGTGTGTGTGTGTGTGTGTGTGTGTGTGTGTGTGTTCACAAAGGCACGGAGAGGTAATATCAAATTCAAAGAACAACTAATAGACCAATTTGGCTACAATGAATAGAGCCCAAATGGCAGAAATAGGAAAAAAAAGTTGGGGAAGTTGGCAGCCATGGTTCTAAGGGCTTTAAGTGTTAAAAGAAGAAGCTTATTCCAGGGGCAATTGGAAGCCACTGAGGTTTTTGAGTAGGGAAAGGACATGGTCAGGTTTGTGGTTTAGAAATCCCATGTCCTTCTCTACCTGGGAGTCCTTTCTTTGTAAAATGAACCAGTTAGATGAAGTGATCTTTAAGGTCCATCTTAGATGGCCTGTAGAACAGGGACCCTGAAACCCTCAGGAACCAAAAAAACATCTTGATGAATACCTTTAAACTTTAGACTAAATTACCTATTTTCTCTCTGTCATTGTTTCTGCTTGCTCCCTCTATCACTTCTCTCTCTGTCTCTGCATCTGTCTCTGTCTGTTTGTCTCTCTTCTCTCTCTCTCCCTTTCTCTCCCTCCCTCCCTTTAAAAGTCCAGTCAAGTTATCAATCATTAGAAGAACATTCTTTGTTGAATACCTTTGTTTATCTCTATTCTGCACCCTAGCTAATTCAGTTTCCCTAAAATACTATGCACCTTGTGTCATCGTAGCTCTGTCCCACAATTACTTTAGGCCAACTTGCCATGGTGGTCAAGACCTGGTTCTGGAATGATTAAAGTTTGTGAAACATAAAAATGCCTCTTCTTCATCTGGAAAGAAGGGCCTCCCCAGGCCTAGAAAAGGGAGACTATTAAAAGAACAGTAGTGATGAGGAATCAAGTGGCCATGAGGAGAAAACAATTCTCGGTTGGGAAAGTCATATGAATCCATAGAGGAACTAAAGTGGGCAGCTCTAGAGAGGATCTCAGCATGGGAAACAAAGCATCCTTGGTATTTCAGTCATCTAGGACAGGGACTACGATAGTTGGCCAGACTTCTCATCCTTCTCAACCTCTTCCAAAAAAAGGAGATTTAATTTTCAAAAGGGGAAGGTGGGGTGGAACTGATCCTGTCACCAAGGGGCATTCTGTGAAATGCCAGCCTGGGCAACAACACTCAGTGGAACAGATGGGAGGATATTTGTAGGCAAAGACATTCTTCAAGAAAACTACATCTGGTCTGATGTAAGAACAGAGCTGAGCAAGAACAACTGCTAAAGATTTAAAGAAATTCACAGGACCATAGCTTATTCTATATAAATCCCTTCATTTACAAATGCCAGGCATGGGGTTCTACCCCTTGGCCCTTTTTGCAGCTAGCACCCAATATGTGTTTCCCAAATTCATTTAAATGGGAAAATTGAGATCCTGACTTTTGATCTGCCTCCTTAAATATCTGATCCTCGATATGCAAACAATCCCATTCTCCAAATACCTACTTATAGATCCAAAGGATTTCTGAGACAGAAGGGACTTCAGAAATCAATGAATCTCCCTGATAGTCCCATCAAGGAATAATCAGACCTTTATTTGAAGACTTCTTGAAGAATAAGAGCTTCCTATCCCCTAGTCCCTTTGGACAGCTCTTTTTGTTACAGTATTTTTCCTGACATCATATCCAAATTGACTCCTTTGCAGTCTTCACCTATTATTCCTAGTTCTGCCCTTTGGGGCCAAGCTGAAAAGTTGGGTCTCTCCTCCCCATAACAGTCTTTGAAGCACTTTCTCATCCCTTATGAATCTTCTCTCCTCCAGGCTAAATAGTCTCAGTTCCTTTAACTGGTCCTCATAAGACCTAGACTCAAGGCTCTTTGGCATCATTTGGGTTGATAACGCTCAGACAAGCTTACCTGAGAACATCCTTGCACAGAGGGGGGAAAGGATGCTGCTGATAATGACCAAAGACTTCAAACACAATCGGCTGACTCTTGATATACTCAACAAAGGACTTGGTCACTTCAACTGCAATCTGGCATGATGGAGGAAGGAGGAGAAAGGCCACAGCATTAATAAAGACAGAAGGCACTGAGTCTATAGGGTCAGGGTTGGGTTCTCCATTTGGGAAACTAATGCCATCCCCACAATCCCATTCTCTAATCCTGACCCCTAGGATCTCACACAAACAAAAGATCCACAATGAAAAAAAATGATGATCTTCTCCCTAGGAAGACCATAGATCAGCATAGGTGAGGGACAGATCCCACTTAACCTTCTGCTCAAATGGCTCAACCCTTAAATGCACAAACTATCGCCCTGGGTTGGGGTACACTTTGTTATGCTCCATTACTTAGGAGGGTGTTACAAAGGAAGGCTTCTCCCCGCCCACAGTGCCTGAGAGCGCCATACTAATCCTGCTACTTGATGATGATGGTGATGGTGGTGGTGCTGAAGATGAAAGCAACGGAACTTTCCATATAAAGTACTTCATAAACACATCACATCTGGGCCTTATGACTCTGGGAGGCACATCCTACAGGCCATATTCTACCTATTTTACAGATGAGAAAGCTTAGGTTCAGACAAGCTAAGGGGCTTGCAAGCTAGTCAGTCACCCAGTTGAGAAGTATCAGAGGAAGGATTTGGAGTTCCAGATTTTCTTCTTTCTCTGTACAGAGTTCTTTTCCTCAGTTTCCTTAACACATCAAGTCTCCTGTACTAGAATTCACACTTTCAGAAACAGTTGGGTGCAATTAGAGATGCTCAGGGCATCATCAAATGTAGGCTGCAGTAGAGGGAGCTAGGGGATGCAGTGGGCAGGGCTCTTGACTTGGGGTCAAGAAGACCTCAGTTTGAATCTTGCTTCAGATACTAGCTGTGTGACTCTGGGCAAGTCACTTCATCTTTTTCTGCCTCTGTTTCCCCTTTTGTAAGAGAGGGGTAATACTGCCTCCTCCCTCCCAAGATCGTTGTAAGGATAAAATGAAAGAATGTTTGTAAACCACATAAATGCAACGCTCTAGCACATAGGACACAAGGAGACACGCTCATTCCCTCCTTTGTTGAGCCGGAGCCTATGGAGACGATGGATCGGAATGGTGGGTAGCCACTGCCAGTTCCCACCCTCATGGGCCCAAACAAGAATCAGCGTTAACAGAGTAGCAATGATGACCTACATTCTGGACATGGTAGAACCCAAGCGGCGGCCCTCGTCCTGTATTCTTTAGCGGCTCTGTGGAAAAGGCCTCGTCATGACGGTGGATGAAGCTGCAAAAGAAGGGAAAACGATTTGAGGTTGGCGTGTTTTCTTTGTGGCCAGTTTGCAGAGTGAGTCCTCCTTCAGGAATCTGCAGACCTACTTCATATGGACAGCTGAAGTGACTTTTCCCCTGGTCAGATATACAGCCAGGAGGTGTGTGAACCAGAACTTAAATACAATTCAACCCAGTTCCAGTGTCCGTTGGCTTGTTTCCCCCTCCTTTAGCACGCCATTCTTGCTTCATTTATTTTTTTCACCCATATCTTCCTTCTTAGAGTCAATACTGTGTATGGTTCTAAAGCAGAAGACTGGTGAGGGCTAGGCAATCGGGCTTAAAGTGACTTGCCCAGGGTTGCTCAACTAGGAAGTTTCTAAGGCCAAATTTGAACCCAGATCCTGTCCCATCCCTAGGTCTGGCTTTTTAACCCACTAAGCCACCTCACTGCTCCCTTCCTCCACATATTAAAAAACCCCATTCCATTGGCTTAAACTAAAATGGATGCAACTAAATGGAAATGAAAAGAGATCATTTGCTGAACAGGCTTAGAGAGTCTAGGTCGGAATGGGCAAGAGCTGAATTAATTTTATTTTTCTCTCCAGGTGGTAGAACATCATGGGAGAAACTTGGGTTTTTTCTTCCCATGAATCAATCAATCAAGAAGTTTTTATTAAGCAGCTTCTATGCACCAGGCACTGTGCCAGATGCTGGGGATACAAGAACAAAGAATAAAATCATCTCTTCTTACAAGAAGCTGACATCCTAATGGGGAAAGACAAACATGAGCATGTATAATATAAATATAAAGTCAATAAATACGTATGCACATGCAAATACATGCATGCACACATACTAATTAAGCTGGTGTAAAGGTTACATTTAGTGGTTGGACCACAAGTGTAAACTCAGCATAGACAAAGCAAGAATTTCCTTTCACCAGGTAAGGTAAGTCCAAGGTAGCTGCGGAGGGAGGAATTCTCAGGTCTTGAGCTCCATCTCAAAAGAAGAGAAGGATGCTGGCAGGTGGAGATTAGGAAGGAGCCATTCCAGGAATGTGAGATGGCCAGTGCAAAGGCATGGAGATGGGAAATGGGGAATGAAGAGGCAATGTTCTAAGCTGAATTCTCCTAGGCATGAGGCTCATGTACTTGGCTCAGTGACTGATAGAAAGAAAATGTTGGCAGTGACAGCAAGGAAACTCAGAAGGAGTGATATGTAGTCATCAAAAGAATCATGGAAACATATTTAGGGTTAGAAATGACCCTTAGAGGCCATCAGGTGCCAGGCTTTCATCTGATGAATGAAGAAATGGAGACACAGAAATGGTAAATCACACACTAAAATGTTTGAGTTGGAAATTGAACCCAGGACTTCCTGATTCCAACTTCCATGTCCCATCAATGCCAGGTGACTCCTAAAGAGTAAGGAGGAGAGAGAACCAATGGGAGGACCAGAAAAGGAGGACTCACTTGAACTGGCAGAAGATGTCGGCATACTCGGCAGAGATGCTGGATGCCTGGAGCACTGTCACCCGGAAAGTGAAGATGCTGCCCAGCTTCAAATGGTCCAGGGCAGATTCCAATGGGCCATCCATGACACTTTTCTCAGGGCTGTCCAGTAGGAGGTCTTCAGGCGTTACTATGTTGTGGAAAGCCATGCAGGATAAGGGCACAAAATTTCCTTGAACAGTCCATTCCCTGTTGCCCAGAATATGACCCTCCGTCTCCTGCCACTGTGACTTGGCCCAAGCTGGCACTCCCAGGCATGGGATGCCCCTTTTCCTCCCTCTGCCACTCAGCTTAAGGGCCACTGCTGATAGGAGGAGGACTGCCCTGATTTCCCCAGGAGCTGGTGCTCCCCCAAATCTCTTTGCATGTGTTTGCATCCCCTCCTCCAGGGACATGTGCTTTTTTTCTCCATGGATTGTAAGCTCTTTGAAGGAAGGGCCACACTTTTGCCTTTGTATGGCCAGTGCCTGGCACTGTGCTCGGCATACAGCAGGCACTGAATAAATACTTTCTGGATCCCACAGACTCCTCAATGATGTTTCAGAGAAGGAGGGGATTTCTCCCTTCCATGTGGGTCCCTCTGTCCTGCTGATGTCCTAGTTTCTGGGAGTTACATTGGCTTCCCTGTTAGATGGGAAGCTCTTTGAGAGCAGGAATTGCCTTTTTTAACCCTTAAAATACTGTTATACTTCTTCTGTATTCTACTATATAGGGTGCATTGATTCCAAAGCAAAAGAGCAGTAAGTGTTGGGCAGTGTGGGTTAAATGACTTGTCCAGGGTCACATAGCTAGGAAGTGTCAGAGGCCAGATTTGAACCAGGGATCTCTGGTCTCTAGGCCTGGCTCTCAGCCAGCTGCCCGACCCCAAGAATTGTTTTTAACTTTCCTCAGTGTCCCCAGCACCCAACATAGTGCCTGGTATGTACTATTCACCCAGGGGCGTTCCTGACTATTGACTAGTAACACTCCTGTGGAGCTCCCCACTTGGGGTCTGTGGGGTCCTCTGTTTTGCTCCAGGCCCCACATCTTGCATCTGTACCTTCCCAGGGGGCCAGACGCATCCCCAGCACACACTGAGCCCTCCCTTCACCTGCACAGGTGTTGTTGTTCACTTCATCAGCGGAGGGTCCTATTTCGGCGACCTGGCCCTGCCCTTCGACGATGCGCAGCTCTTCCTGGGATGTTCCAGAACGGGACATCCCCACCACTGGACACGACTCAGACTGGAACTGCAAGAGACCAACATGGGGAAGGCTTCAAGTCCAGAGGGTGATAATGGCAGCAACGGCAGTGGAAGAGGCGAAGCCCCAGGGAATAGAACTCTGGGCCTGGAGTCAGGAAGTCCTGAGTTCAAATCCCATTCAGACTCTTATTAGTTAGATGACCCTAGGGAAGCCTCTCAGCCTCACTTTCCTCATCTGTGAAAAGGAGGAGGTTGAATGGCTTCCAAGGACTCCCCATTCCCTTCTGGCTTTAGGTCTATGGCCCCCACAATAGAGTACTTCATACACATTACCCATTTGACCCTTGCAAAAATCCTGAGAGCATTATCAGCCCATTCTACAAATGAGGAAAACTGAGGCTCCGGTAGTAAGGATTGGAATTCAAAGTGGGACTGAAACCCACTTCTGACCCCAAACCCATTTATCTTTCCATCATCTCGGGCTGCCCCTCACAGTCCGAACCTCCTGTGACCACTTGCAGAAACAAGCCTTAAGCTCTCCTGGTCTGCCTCCTCCTCAGGTCCTCCCTCACAGGCACTGGTGGGTAGCCTGAGGGAGGGCAGATGCCATCTTTAACCAGCTCCTTCAGTTACCGCCAGGGCAGCAGGCAGAGAAATAATGCCCTGGCCTGGCATCGCCCCGATGGGTCCCTGAGCCACTGCTTGCCTTGGGGCAACTTTCCCCGTGACCTAAGCCTGGGTCTTTGGGACTGGCTTGAGTGGACTGTTCTTGTGGCTAGTTGGGCCGAAGAAGCGCTGTTGGCTGGAGGATCGCCGCTCACCCAGACCAGGGCTCCGTTAGGTTTGGGGATCCTCAGGGGAGAGCAGATGCTGTGGCTTTAAAGTTGGGGCTGAGACAGGGAGGGAGACGACAAAAGGAGCTTTGAAGAGGGGCCCAAATGAGGAGGTTCAGGAGCCCTTGTCAGTGTCCCTTTCTCTGGATGGCCTGGAAGGTCTGTAGGGCAAGTCTATCAACTCAGCAACTGCCTTGGAGAGGAAGAAAGGGGACAAGGGCACGTGTGCACGTATGTGCTCCGTGGACAGGCAAGAGAGCCTGAGTTTGGGTGTCGGGGGCTCATCAGTCAAGGCTGTTGTCGTCTCCAGTGTGGCGACCCTCATCACCTGGCTTTCACCCCTTTGGACCTGCCCTCCCATCGCTGGAGGCACCTGGTTCAGGGGCAGGAGCCCTGGCTTCCAAGTTAGAAGAGATGAGTTCAAATCCTGTCTTTGAAGTTCATTCCTCCTGTGACCTTCCCCTCACTGGGGCTCAGCTTCCTTCTCTGTAAATAAGGGGCGTCTCCTCCCTGGCCTCAGCAGCACCTTCCTGAGTTAGATGGAGGATGTCTAGGATCACCCTGAGCACTGACATTGTAGGATTCTCCCAGAAAAATACCTTTTGGATCTTACAAATTCTTCTGAGGTCAAGAGGAATCCCTTTGATTTCAAGAGATCTTTGGAGTTTCCAAAGTGACTTAATATGAGACCGGACAGAAGAGACCAATGGTCCATAGCAGAGAGAAAGAAACTGAGACTAAGAAAGGGAAGGGGCTGACCCAAAGTCATGTAGTAATTGAGCAGCAGAGCTGGAATTGGAACCCAGACCCCTCAGCTCCAAATCCAAACCTTCATGCCACTGTTTGGGTGACTAACAACAGCCCCACAATATAGGCAAAGAGGGCAAGCAAGAGTGATTGGTCCTACTAAGTGTTCACCCCTGGATGATGTCTGGATACTGTTAGGAGGGATGGCGAGGGGCTATGAGATCATCACCATAAACAGCTGGCACTTATGGATGATTATTGTTTTACAATGTTATTATAATAGAAAATGACAACATTGTTATAAACATCAGCACCAATAGCTGGCATTTGCTACATATGTTATTATATTATATCATTATGCTATATTTAAAATATTGCTATTAATAGCTGATATTACATCATGCTTTTAGCATTTCAAAGTACAATATAAATATATATACCAGGTACATATCATATGCAAACAACATATATTTGGGGGGGCCTCATGATATCTCGTTGAGATAGATACTATAGGTCTTTTGACTCCCATTTTACAGATAAGGAAACTGAGGTTCCGTGACTCCCCCAATGTCATCTACCTAGGAAGGGCTGGCAATGAAATTTGACCTGAAGTCTACTCTGACTCCAAGCCCAGCACCCTTTCTACCATGAAGCAAGCTCCTCCAGGAGTTCAGCATCTCTCTGTTCCAAATGGAGAAAGAGAGACATACAGAGGAGAGTGAATGATCAGAGCCTCTTTAGCCCAAGGCTGGGTGGCCCAGATTCTGTGGGCTGTAGGAATGTGGATGTGGGAGAGACTGGTCAAGGCTCCCTGGAGGTGGTGGGAACTGAAATGGAGCCCAGAGATCATCAGGAGGAGGGGAAGGGAAGGGCTAGAACGCAGGGATTCCTGGGAAGAAGCCCGGCTCCTGAGAGGGGAGGCTGGCTCTAGAGAGTGCTGGGAGAGGCAGGATGCTCTGAGATACTCGTTTCAGGTGAAGCTTCGCGTAGCACCTACCTTTTCGAAATGCTGATCATCGAAGGAGATCTTGGCTGTTCCTGACTGCCGGACCCCAGAGCCATAATCTGGGGCTTCTTCGTCCGCTGAAAGCAGAAACACAGTGGTTGGTCATGGCCAGGTTAACATCACCAAAGGAGGTTCAAGGTTTGCTGGTTGCAGGATGAGAAACAACTCAGAGGCATTAGTGAAGGTCAGGAGAAAGACCATTCATTCTCCATGACCAGCACCATCCCTCCACCCGCAGAGAGCAGGTGTCCAAGTCACCTCCCCAAAGCTGAACTCTTTTTCATGTGAAAGTGGTGAAAATGAGATCAGTCATGGCTGTAAGCACAGTACGGAGGAGGCAAGATGACTGCACTGTGGGGATGAAAGGCTTGTGGTCAAGCGACTGGCCCAGCATCACAGTAATTGTCTGACGTCAAATTTGAACTCCGGAAGATGACTCTTCCTGACTCCAGACCTGGCGTTCTATCCACTGCACCATCTAGTGCCCCTGTTAGGATGAGATCTGTTCTATGCCAGCCCACCAGACCGTGGTGAAAGGGCCGATTGTCTGGGAACGAGGCACCCAAAGAATGATGGGCTTCTGAATCTGCATCATTGTGATTCTCTGAGGTCTCGCCTGGTCCTCTCACTCTCTGCCTGGCCTGGGCAGGGAGGCTTCCTAGACACGACAGACATGAAGGTACTTCCAGTCACAGTGTGGAATGTGAGAATGGTCTGCTAGGAAGCCTGGGCCCATTTATCCCCCTTTCTCTAAGCCTTTTTACCTTCAGGAATTTATTTATTTATTCCAACCTTTACCTGCCGTCTTAGAATCAAAGCCAAGTATTGGTTCCAAGGCAAAAGAGTGGTCAGGGCTAGGCAATGGGGGTTAAATGACTTGTCCAGGGTCCCACAGTCAGGGAGTGTCTGAGGCCACATTTGAACCCAGGATCTCCTATCTCTATGCCTGGCTCTCTATTCAGGGAGACACCAGTTGCCCCATGGAAGTTATTTTGAAGAAAGGCTGGGTGTCTTAAGGAAGAGGTAATTTTCTGTATTGCGAAAGAAGTAAGGAAAGTTCAAAGCTTCGCCCTATGATAGCTGTTGCCCCTTCCCTTTCTTATTTAGAAAACCCAGGCATATTTGTTGTATTTAATCCCAACACTGGAGGTAACTGGGATTGAGAGGCAGGATGGGCTCTAGAAGGCAGCACCAACATTCACTTTAATTCCTCTGCCCTCGGACCCGTGCCAAGAGCAGCGGACTTAGCTTCAGAGGGTCTGGGCTTGAGGAACTGCCTTTGGACCAGCCTCAGCCTTCTTCTCTGTACGAAGGGCCAACGAGAGTCTCTGCTGTGGGTGGTAACTGATACCTTTACAGAATTTGATGGTCAAAGGGCTTTCCAGCCAGGATCTCATTTGCCAGAGGAGGGAACTTGCCAAGGATCACCCCCGAGAAGGGTCAGGGGGCACTAGTGTAAGGAGACTAGTGAGCACACCCTATTGCTATTCCTCTCACAATTGGTGGCACCCACAGTTTTCTTTAGGCTGTGGCCACGTTCTTGCTTCGAGGAGTTCAGGAATAATTAAGTGTCACTGACTTCCTTTCCATCCAAACCCTCAGGATGTCTCCTCTCAGGAGTTTCCGTCTCTGGGCAGACAGAAGCTGAGGGTAGTTGGGGCTCTTTGAAGGGAGCCCGTCGTAGCCCTCCCCTCCGCCTACTGGGCACTCTGCCTTGGTTGCAGAAAGAGGGTGACGTCTGTAGAGTGAATAATGCTGCCTACTAAGGGCTGATGACAAGAGGCCCCTGGCCCATTCTGACTGGTCCCGAGCTTTGTTTAGAATGGGGCCATATCCAATGAGCCTTCTGCTCATCACATTGACAGCAGTGTGTATCTCCCAGCAGATCAGGAAGAGACCTCGAGGTCATTTTAGAGAGGAGTAAACTGAGGTCTAGAAGGGGGAGCCGACTTGCTTGAGGTGACAGAATCAGGATTTGAATCCTGGTCCCTGAAGCTCATCCAACCCCGATTTGCCTGCGATGGGATTGAAAATTTGAAGCGGTGCCATGCCCATCTTTAGTTAGAGGAGCCTTGTTCTGGGCCAGAAGATAGAACGAAGACCAACAGGTAGCAGTTAGCCAATGGCTGGTTGGGCTCCGAACTGGGAATGATTTTTGATGGTTTGGATCTGCCTTCCATGCAGTGAGCTCCCGGGTTCTGGAGAGGTTCAAACGACTGGAGGACCCCATCAGAGGGGGACCAGAGCAGGCAATTCCCTAGATGGGGAAGAGCTGGGCTGAGGGAGCTCTGAGTTTCCATCCAAGTCCAAGAGCGACTCTAGCTCCTAGTTGGCCCCAAGGCAGGTCAAGGTGAAGCCTGTGACCCCTTGCCAGCTGGGAAGACCAGCGCGTGATTTCCTGAACCTCCCTTCTATTTATAATGGGGCTCCCCAAGGCCAGCGTTATTTTAAGGCCAGCTTGGAGTGTTATCAGAGGTGTTTCCAAATGCTCGGGGGCAGCCAGGCTCGCCATTCAAACAAGCTGGAGCAACACAAACAAACTTTCACTAGCGGTCAAAGAGGGCTCTCCATTCCCTAAACAAACAGCTGGGCCGATTTTGAAAAGCAAAGAGATTCACCAAGATAGTGACTGTTCCAGGGAGGTTCTGCACACTGAACCCATAGGGGAAGACTGGGAAAGGGAATCGGGGACTCTTCTGGAACAGAGAGCAGGCGGAGAAGAGACGAGACTGGAGGGGGAAGCAGCGACAGCAGAGAGCCTGAAAGGCTGATAACTAGAAAACCTGGTGGCAGCTCCCAGGGAGGAATGACCTGGAAGCAGTGAGTTTTGTGTTCCAGTGAAGACAAAGGTCAGCCTGCAATGGCCCTCCAAGCTCTTTTCCGTTCACAGGAGCCCGGATTTAGAGCTAGAAGGGATCTAGTCCAACCTCCTCATTTGACAGATGGGGAAACTGAGGCCCAGGGAGGTTTAATGATTTGTCCCAGCTCTCTCAGCTAATGAAGAGTCTGATGAGCTGCTAAAGCCTTTCCCAATAAGATTATCTTTCTCCTCCTCTGAATGTATTTCATATGGATCTTTTTATTTCCATGTTTCCTCCCCCTTCTCCCCATTATAGCGTATGCTTCTTGCAGACAGAACTGCTCTTGACTTTCTTTGCATCCCTATCACGCAGCACAATACCTGGCACTGATTGACCAAGTGCCACAGCAGCTAGGTTACTGGACATGGAGTCTGGAAGATCTGGGTTCAAATCTTGCCTCCAACCTTTAATAGCTGTGTGACTATGGGCAAGCCTTTTCTTCCTAAGCCTCAGTTTCCTCATCTTTAGATGGGAATGATATTAAAACAGATAGTATCTAGCCAACTCCCTAAAGCTCACCCTCTGGGTCTCGAACAAGTGAAACCACACTTGTTAGTGTCTCAGAGAGAAGCTAGAGGTTATGTCTCAGTCGGGTCCATGTCCTCCCCATGAAGGTGGTGTAACCAGATTACAGGAAGTTGGAGGGCACCAGAAGTGACCACATGCACTCCTTGAACCAGAAGCACTCCCATTACTCACTACTTCCCACTCTGGCTTTTGACTCAGATTTTTAGAGTCATCGTATCGTAGTGGAGATAGCAGTGGGCTGGGAGTCGGAACACTGTTCAAATCCATCCTCTGACAAATTAGCTAAGTGACCATGGACAGATCTCTGAACCTTGGGTAATTCCCTAGGACTTGCTCTCTCCATTGGTAGAGGAAAACCCTCACACCAGGAATCTCTAGCACTGAGGAAGTGCTAGGTTAGTCTTTTCTGCTGGGTATTATTTTCACACCATAAGGTCTCATTCCTGTGTGCATTTTTGAGCTGCTTCTCCCGGATGCCTTTTCTTTAGCATTGCTCCCCCTTTTTCTTGGGGGTCTTACTGGCTAGATACAGCTCTGTGGGCCAGGGCTGACATTTAACTGGAGCCAAAGGCTTTGGGAGCCCAGGGTCACCAGGAAATGGGATACTTTCATAGAGAAAACTGAGCACAACTTTTTACATCAGTAGAAGCACAGACTTACCATGGGATTCTGCCTTCCCTCCCACATTTCATTCATTCATTCATTCATTCATTCATTCATTCATTCATTCCATCAATATTTCCAGTGTGTCCTGTGCACCATAGACTTGGGTGGACTTTTTCTCAGAAGCTCAGCCCCTTCAAAATTGTGGGCTATTTTAGCCATTATCCAGGGCCAGACTCACTGAAGGCACTCCCACCTTTTTATTTAAATCACAAAAATCCCATTTTCCAAGAAGGGCCCATTGGAGAGAACAGTCTCGAATTCTGGTTGTGCCTGAGGGTAATGCCAAGTCCTATTTTTGCCTTCCTTCTGTTCTCTCATCAGGGTGTGTTTTTCCCAGACAGCTGGATCCCTCCTTAATCATCTAGACCATGTTAGAGGGCTTTATATCTATTTATGAGCTAATTATGGTAGTTAATCTTATATAATTCATCTCTTAAAATGCAGAGCATATCTCTGGTCTTTGGAACCTGCTGACTCACAAGCTTGAAAAAACCATTAGAAATTACAAAGTGATCATTTGATAATAGGGGCCGACAAATTTTAATTGAAGCCCATTAAGTCGGTGGGGTTTTGAGGGGGATGATTTTCCTCCCAGGCTGTTTTGTTCTCATTATAACCATGCTGCGAGCTGGCCAAATTTTAACCCATCCTGGGATGTCGAGGATGCCTACCCAGGATGCCCTGTCCCACCTTCCATGCAGGGTTTTGTCTTGTTTTTTAAACCTTTACCTTCCATCTTAGAATCAATGTTGTATATTGGTTTCAAGACAGAAGGGCAGTAAGGGCTGGACAATGGGGATGAAGTGACTTGCCCAGGGTCACCCAGCCAGGAAGTGTCTGAGGCCAGATCTGAACCCAGGACCTCCCATCTCCAGACCTGGCTCTCAATCCACTGAGCCACCCATCTACCCCCTCCACGAAGGGTTTTCAATAAAGAAAGATCTGAGCTTCTAGTGAAGTCAGGTAGGGGAAGCACCTTGTAAATTGTCCCATCCTTGGGAAATATCAGTAGATCCTAAAGTCCTGCCCCAGTCCCTCACCCAACATACTTTGCACTTCTCTCACACAAGCCTCTTGGGCTCTAAGATGCCTCTCAAACACCATCTCTTGTAGGGAGTCTTTCCTGATCCTCCCTCTCCAAATATCTTGGATTGAGTGACTCTGAGGACTCTTGTTGGTACCAAGTACATAGCGTGCTGGATCTGGAGATGGGAGGTCCTGGGTTCAGATCTGGCCTCAGACACTTCCCAGGGATATGACCTTGGCCAAGTCACTTAAACTCTACACTTCAGTTTCCTCATTTGTAAATAGTTGGAGAATGACAGCATCTACCTTTCAGGGTGGTGGAAAGGGATCCTTTGGAAAGAGTTTTGCACATCTCAAAGCTGTGGGCGATGATGATTTATTTGTACACTTGTCTCCTCCATTAAAATGCAAGCTCCTTGAAAATAGAATTTGTTTCCTTCTTTGTGCATCCTCTAGCACCCTGTCTTGTATGTAGTGGGTGCTGTAAGTACTTGCTGATTGATTTTGACCTTTGGCTTCACAAGGCTCACAAGGTATGCCAGGCACACCAGGCACCTAGTACACATTTAATAAATTCTTGTTGATTGATTGATTGATGGAGCCCAGGAGGACTTGTGTATATTGCTAATGGAGGGAGGAAGAAGGGATGGAGAAAACCAATACATCAGTGGGAGCAGCTACCATCTTGGAGAGTTAGAATTGTGAGCTTTAGAGCTTGAAGAGACCTTAGAGACCATCTAGTTAGTTTGAAAAACTGAGGTCCACAGAGGGGGAGAAACTTTTCTGAGGTCACACGGGCAGCAAGGGTCCGAGTGAGAATTCAGAGCCTCTTTCGAAGCCCAGAACAGGATGTGGTACCTCTTAGACACTTGATAAGTGCTTGTTGAATAAATGAATGAATGAATGATATCAATGATAAATACTTGTTGAATGGATTGGAGAATCAATGAAAGAAGAACGAATGAAAGAGAATAAATAAAGTAGGGGGGAAAGTCCAGATCTTGTATTAGGGCCTGGGTTTTCCACAGATACGGTAACATTATGGGTTACAGCCCTCTCCAAGGTCCTGCTCCAGTGCCCCGTGAAGGAGAACCCCACAGCCTCTGCCAGGCACTCTGACTCCTACAAATCCAGGGGTGTTCCCACTAAGTCCTGTTGCCTATATAAGGAAATCCTCTTTTCCCAAAGTAGCCTCTGGGAAGACTAGAGCTTCCCCTGCACTCCTGGTGGGGGTGGAGCTTCCTGGGGCTGGAGGAAGGTCAGAGGGTGACCCAGCAGGCACCTACCTGAGATGGCCTGGACAGCCACGCGAAGGAAGCCCTTCACTTCACCCTTCTCACTGACGATGGCCACGCGGTGGACCAGGGGCACAGGGTAGAGCAGATTGCTGAGGTACACGAAGGCCCTGAGGGAGAGGCAGAGGAGAGTGGTCACTGTGCCCCGCTGCTCCCTGGGGCTTGCCAGGCACATGGCAGGCTGATGGGCAGTTGGTATCACCACAGCTCACTGCTCACACCACAACAGCGCTGCAAAGCAAAATGGAAGCAAGACAGCCAAGGCCAGCCGGAGGAGGAGGTGGAGGAGGAGGAGGAAAAGGAGGATGAGGATGAGGATGGGCATGAGAAGGCAGAGGGGGAGTGAGAGAGGGACTGAGCCGTGCTTGCTTAAGGTGGGAAAGACAGGCTAGTCAGGTCCCAGGGAGTCAGGTCAGTGGTATGAACTTGAACTTGACAGTGACTTAGTGACCCTCCCCACCCCTCACAGGCAGTACCTTTCAGTCTTTCATCTCCCCTGGGTAGGGGAAAGGAAAGGAATTGTCATCATGGAAGCTAGAAAAAGGACATCTGGCCACAGAGGACTGGAGAGCTAGTCAATAAAAGGTTGCGAGATGGCTTGCTGTCGATGAAGTCCAGAGGGGGAAAGGAGGGAAAAGGGGAGAAGTTCTGGGACAGGCTGCAGAGGAGAGATGCAGGAAGGAAGGCAAAGAGAAGGAAGCAAAGAAGAAAGAGTGAGTTCTGAGAGGTAGAAAGAAGAAAGGCAGAAAGGAAGGAAAGGAAGGAAGGAAGGGAAGAAGGGAAACAGGGGAAAAGGGGAAGGAAAGAAGGAAGGAGGGAAGAAAGGAAGGAAGGAAGGAAGGAAGGAAGGAAGGAAGGAAGGAAGGAAGGAAGGAAGGAAGGATGAAAGGATGGAGGGAGGGAAGGAGAGGAGGAGGGAGAGGAGGGAAAATAGGAAAGAAGGAAGGGAGGAAGGAAGTGGTGAGGTCACAGCCCAGAGCCGCCTACCTCCTGAAGGAAGGAGGACAGAGACCTGTACAAAGTCTGAGAGAGAAAAGGAATTTCCAAGTAGATCTTTCAGCCTGGGCCTTCTGGTTGGGGATGAACAGAGTCTGGGGGAAGGGAGAGGCTCAGGTCTTCTAGCAAACTGAGAGGCAGCGGAGGGGTGACAACCAAGGTCTTGGGCACCTTTCTCTATATCTAGGTTGCTGGTGGCTGCATCTTTCCTGGCATTCTGCTACCCCCAGCCCCAATCTAAGGCCTGGGGTCTGTTAAAGTTCTAAACTTCTCAGATGGAATACCAGATGCTTGTGGAATAAAACAATCCCAGTTCTTGAAAGGAGGGAGAAGGAAGAAAAGAACACACTCAATTTCTGCTTCTCTCCAGGTCTGCTTAGATGTCGACATGGATTTTGATGAGGCCAGCATCTCAAGCTGACTCCTACATTTAGCAGAGTGCTAAGAACCAGAAGGGCTGAGTTTGAATCCTGACTCAGACATTTCCTAGCTGTGTGAACCTGGGCAAGTCACTTAATCTCTTTCTGTCTCAGCCCTCTCATCTGTAAAATGAGGATGTTGGATTCTTTGGCCTTTAAGGTTCCTTTCAGCTCTGTAAATATGGATCTAGGCCACCTGGCTTACTTGTTCTTCATCTATCTACAACATTCTCCCCTTGCCCCCCACCTTTGCCTACCTATTCCCCATACCTGGAAAGCTCCAATTCTCCTCTCATTGCTGCCTTTTTGGAAACCCCAGCTCCTTTCAGAGCTCAGTTACCTCATCACTTGCTCCCCAAGACCGTTCCTCTTTTGAGGGCTTTCCCCAACTCCTGCCTGCACTGTTCTTGTGTATTTGCTTTGGATGCATTTTGTACAGGTCCACGTTGCTCCCTGCCCCACCTCCCCAACAGAATTCAAACTCCTTGAAGGCAAGGACTGTTTTCATTTTCGTCTTCCTTTTCTCAGTGCCTAGCCTCGGACCTGGGAGACAGCAGGCCTTTAATAGAAGCTGAGCATGAATGAACTGGTACCAAGCCATCCCCACTCCAGGAAAACCCTCTCTACTATGTGCATAAATGTCTTCCACTCACTGGGATGATAGGAAGCGTCATCTCTGCAAATGAAAGCCACATTCCATGGTATAATGCAGACAGATGTTTGCCCTGCCCCACCTGGGAAGGGGCAGACAGATGTTTGCCCTGCCCCCACCTGGGGAGGGGCAGACAGATGTTTGTCCTGCCCCACCTGGGGACTGCACACTCCAGTCTAAGCTCTCCACTTGCCTGCCCCAACCCCCAACTCTGGTATCACAGCTTAGACAACATCAGATATTCCCCCACTCCTCAGTGCTATGGATCAGTTTTTTAATGCAGACACCCAATGGGAAGCCTGATGTGAAGAACTCTATAACTCTGGAAGGATGAGCCAATGAGAGAAAAAGGGATCCATACATGGACAAATATCATAGCTCTCAAGCTGGAGGGACCTCAAAGGACAACTTCTTCATTTTTCAGATAGGGAAACTGAGGTCAGAAGTTAAGTGACCTCACCAGACCTTAAAGAGCTATAAGAGTCATCAAAGGCCATCTATTCCAAAGTCCTTGTTTGTAGTGTCAGTGTAGTTGTGTCAGAGGTTGGATTTGAATCTGGGTCCTCTCACTCCAAGCTATGGTATTTCAGAGGCTGCACTGAAAATAGTATCAACAGAACTTCCCAGGAGGGAAGGCACCTCAGAAGTTATGAAATCCAATACCATGACAAATAAAGGGTCTCCCTTATCACATCCCCAGCTAGAAGACCCTCAGAACCCACTGGCCCTTTGGAGAGACTCGGCTCTCACAGGGAGGAAGTTTTCCCTGACATTGAGCCCTAAGTTTGCCTCTCTGCAATTTTCACCCCACATTCCTAGTTCTGCCTCTGGGGCCAAGCAGAATAAGGCTAATCCCTCCTCTACATGACTGCTCTTTAGTTACTAGCAGCCAAAGGCCCCTGGAGAGGTTATATCTGGACTTCAATTCACACTAAAGTACAAATGACTAATAGAGCTTTTCAAGAGTAGATTGCAATTAGGGGAAAAGGAGAGAGAAGAGAACTCTAGTCACTTTCCAGAGAGGCTACATCTCTATCATGCTACCCTTTTCCTGACATCAAGCCCGACCTCTCTGCACCTTCTCTTCTTGTTTCTCCTGGTTTGGTTCTCTGAGTCCAGAGATCAAGTCTGGTCTTTCTCCTGATTCCCGGGGGCTATCATGCATCCTCACCAGCCTTCTATTCTCTAAGCTAAAAATGCCCATCCTTAGATGGCAGGCTCTCTAGCCCCTTAGCTGTCCTGGCTGTCTTGTAGGTGCTTCCAGTTTGTCAATACTCCTTTTTCTAAACTGGGGTACCCAGAATTGGGCAAAATGCCACAGCTAAGCCCAGGGCAGAGGACAAAGGGTTGGCCACCCCCTTCTTCTTCAGGCTGTCATCATCCATCTGGAGCTGGGATGGGCACCTACTGTCACTATCTTTTGTTTTCAACAAGTCCTGTCATTTTATTGGAATAGGGAAGTCCTCCCCAACTGAGGAAGCCACCACCATCGATTCTGCTCAGCATCCCCTGCTTTCTAATTTCAGTCTCGAGGAGCTGCCTGGGGTCCTGAGAACTCAATGGCCTCCCCAGGATCACAAAGCACCTGAGTGGCCAAGGGAAGACTGGCTGCTCCCAGGGTCAAGTGTGGCTGAGGCCAGTCTGCTCTCTTCTAGGAAACACTATCTTTTGATTGCTTTGTTCTTCTTGACCACAGGGCTCCATGGAAATGGAGTAAGCCATCTTTGAAAGGACAAGGAAGGTCCCAAGTTCTACTGCTCCTTCATCAATAAGTTTTCCCTTTGGGCCCTGGGCAATCTTACAATGGGCAACAACCTCCTTGATTTTCTCCCCTCTAGTCAGGAAAATGACAGCAAGGTGCCACATTGGCTAGAGCTCTGGCTCTGGAGTCAGGAAGATTTATCTTCTGGATTCCAAATCTAACCTTAGACACTTATGAGCTGTGTGATCCTGGGCAAGTCTGTTTACCTCATTTTCCTCATCTGTAAAATAAGCTGAAGAAGGAAATGGTGAACCACTCTAGTATCTACCAAGAAAACCCTAAATGGGGTTACAAAGAGACAGACATGACTGCAAAACAACTAAAAGCCAGGGAAATTCTTGGAGGGAGAAGAGAGTTATATATGCTACACAGACCCATGACCTAAGGGCAGGGCTTCCTGATGGTTAGCTCCTGGAAAGGAGCAGGGGAGCTGTTCTCTCCCTTTGGGGCCTTCCAGTTCTAAATCCAAGATGCATGACCTATACCTCTAGCCACCCTCCATTTAGGACTCTGGAGTCTAGAAAGGCAAGCATAGTACTACTGTGTGTGCAGGCAGATGGGGAGAAGGAGGGAGGGAGGGATGGCTCTTTGTCCTTCCACAGCTGTGCTCCTCTGACCCTTCTTTCCCCACACTGAGGCCAGCACTGCCTTTCTCTGGGGGCCCCAGGGGCTGAGACTGGCAGATTGTTAACTACAACAATGTGGGCATTGATGGGCAGCAGAGACATAGCTCTTGTCACCTCCATGTCACTTCTCTCATGTAGGAAGGGCCTTGGACCATCAGGAGAGCTTGGCTTGCATAAGTTCTGCAGAGATTCAGTTATGGGCCATAAGCATCCTCTTTCCCACCCTCAAACTCCCAGGCCTGACCCTTTCCTGGGGCTTTTCCTTGAAGGAGAGGGTTTTCCTCTCTAAAGATGCTCAATGGCCAGAATGGCCAGGGGACAGAAGTAGGAGCTCCAATCCTTAAGATGAGAGAGAGAAACCTCATGGAAGACATATGCTGGATAAAGACGGCGAGGGATGAGGGAAGGACAAGTGACGTGGTCCAGGAGGGACCCTGAGGGAAGTGAGGCCCAGAGAAGGACCTGAGGCCTGGCTCCTCTTTGACAGATGAGGAGCCTGAGCGCCAGGAAGGGGAAGGACCTTCTTTCCCACCTCATCAGTAGGCTGTATGCCTGTGTCCTTAAGGAAACTGTGCCATTTCTATCATCTTGTATAAGATAAGTGATTGCAGAATCATCGATTTAGTCTTGGCTGGAACCTTAAGTGTCACCAAGTCTGACCCCTTGTTTTACAAGGAGGAGGGAGGCCCAGCCATGTTAAGTAACTGGTTCAAAGTCACACAGGACTTGAACTCTAGTCATGGGCCTCTTTTCACCAACCTACTTCTCCCTTTGGGTGCACCACTCATTCCAGTCGAATGGAAGTTCCTCGAGGGTGGGCAATGTCTTGTTTTTGTCTTCCTGTCTCCAGTTCCTAGCTTGGTGTCTGGCATGGAGAAGGCATTTAAAGAACCCTTGGAAATGCTCTTTCTTGACTCTGGGGAAAGGAAATGATTATTACCCAATATTTAAAGTGTTCTTATGAGGAATCAAAGTTTCTCAAGGGCAGGGATCTAGCACAGAGTCTGCAAGATGGTAGGCACTTAAATATTTGTTAATGGATTGAAATTGCTTGATTCCTTGAACTGAAACAAATAGGGCAGCTCTGGACCATGGATGCCCATCCCTCATTTACAATGTGAAAGAATCACTTGTCCAGGGACTGGGCAGAAGGCAAAATGCTCCTGTTTGGGCATGTAAGGTCCTATTGGCTTGGAGATGTCTAGGAAAGGCGTCGGGCTCTAGGTGCTCCTCACTCTACAAGAGAAGAGAGCTATGCTGACCCACTGTGGAGTCACACAATGAATACTGAAGGAAATTGAGGCAGGGCTTCCTCTTACCCAGAGCCACACAGCTAATAAGCATCTGAGGCTGGATTTGAATTCATGAAGATAAAGTCTTCTTGACTCCAAGACCTGTACTCTAACCACTGTACAACCTGGCTGCTCCTCCTAGGGTGGGGGAAGAGGATTTCACTAAAGACACAGGTGAGGCAGTGGGGACTGCACAATAACTTGGGCCCCACTTGCCATTGTTTCTCCCAAAAGCCAACTCTTTCTGATAGGGACCAACACATTCAACTTTCATGATTTCTGTACCATTGAAAAGAGATTCCCAAAAGCCACTGGGTAGAATCTATTGAAGTCCTCCTTGGAGGTATGGCTTTGGAGCAGTCAGTCATTCAGGGCTTTCAGTGGGAACAAAGCATTAGGCCATCCCTTGGTTTTTCATTGGTGGATCTGATAAACATTGACCTATTTGGTGCACATCACTGCACGAGATGTTGGATATATGAGGACAAAAACAAGAAGAAGGAAATCCTCATTCTAACCTTCGAGGAACTTACATGCTACTGGATTTCTCAATGTACCTGGGTGTGGCTGTGGGGGTTATTTGCCTACAATCTTCCTACTACTATTTTTAACTTTTACCTCTTCCATCTTGGAATCAATGTTGTGTTTTGGTTCCAAGGCAGAAGAATGGTAAGGGAGAGGCAATAGGGGTTAAGTGACTTGCTCAGGGTCACACAGCTAGGACATGTTTGAGACCATATTTGAACCCAGGACTTCCCATCTCTAGACCTGGCTCTCAGTCCACAAGGCCTATCTGCCTTGTTACCTACTACTTTTTACAGAGGGAACCCAGACCAGTGCCATTGGAGTGCCCCTCTGTCTTTCTTTATCCTGGATTTTGAAGGCACTTCAACACAATGATCTCAAAGGTTCCTTTTCCAGCAATAACAAAGGTGGATTGAGACTCCTGGTCCATGGAAGGTTGTGTGGTACAGGGAAGAGGGGGTTAGATTTGGAGTCTGATAGCTGAGCTCTACCTTGGCCGTGCTGATTTCTTCTTATGCAACCCGGCAAATCATTTCCCTCCTTGGATCTCAGCTGTATCCTCTGTACAATGAGGAGGGAATCAGATGAGGTGACGTCACTCTGAGGTCCTTCTAGAACCCAAACTTACAGTTGTCCAAGAGCATTCAGCAGGTTCTACCTGCACCTGTATCCTTGTCCTCCCACATCTCACATTCAAGTGTTCCAATATTCAAGTTATGAGGCCAAAGGCCAGGTTTTCCTTTTCTAAGTGTCTATACTGTAGACTTCCTAAAAGAGTGAACCTCCTCATGTGGTCCCATCCCAGTGACATCCTCCTCCTCCACTTCTGACAAACAAAACATCAACCCATGATTGAAGTGGGATGAGCTAGAGGAGCATCTCATCAGAGGCGTTACTTGAGGGCCTTCATGATCTCCAATGTCCAAGGCCACTCCTCATTCAGTCTCCTTTCCCTCCTAGCAAACTGGCCTTTTCACTGTTCCTCACAGGGTACACCATCTCCCGTGTCCACACCTTTCCCCAGGCCATTCTCATGCCTAGAGAGCATTCCCTTCTCCCTTAAGCCTCATAGAATTTCTCCCTCTCTCCAAGGCTCTGCTCAAGCGCCACCTTCTCCAGTGTGTCCTCCCTCCCTAACTACCTGGCATTCATCCTGCATATGGCAGACGCTACTACGCTACAATGGCTGACAATGGATTGAACCATTCCTTCAACTGGCATTTGTAAACATAGGTATTAAATACCATGTGTAAGTGCTAGATGCTGGAGACAAAAGGGCAAAAACGAGAGGATCCTTGATGTAAAAGAGTATTCTGGGGGTTGGGATTTACAGTATCGGTCTGCTTTCATCTTTGGTGCCAGGGAGCAAAGGGAACTGGATGTTTCTTCCACCTCTGCTGCCAAGGGTTGCCCCTGGACCCTCTAGAGCATTTGTTTCTCGTTTCTGAATGAATGGCCAGCCCTTTGCTGGGCAACACAGGAGAGAGGATGATGTAGGGTGGAAATTAGAGTGGGGGATGCTTCAGAAGGAAGAACAAAAAGATGACCAAATCACACTTCCATTGGAGGCTAGCCCAGCCTCCTTTTGCTGCCTGAATTGATGTCCTTCATGGATCTACATCCTTCCAATAGGACTTGGGATCTGAGAGCCAGGGGAAGACGCCTCCAATTGTCAAGCTCAAAATGAATGTGGGAAAAACAACTTCATAAAAGAAACCTGCTGAAGAGCAGAGCCTCCCCCCAGACTGAAGGCTACTGAGAATTCCAAGAGATCAGGGATGGGGCTGGATGAAGAATCAGGACATTAGCCACGCCCTGAACTTTCTGTCCATTAGATTGAAGGTCCCTTGAAGGCAAGCCTAGTCCACAATTGCTCTTCTAACTCTCACAATATCTAGCCTGGTGCTTTGTGAAAAATAGGCATGTGACAAGTGGCTGTCATTGAACGAACAATTGAACAAATCAGTTCTCGTCGTGGGGACCTACCGATTTCCATTCTACTTCCTGAACCTACCGGGCTCTGCATGCAATAGGCTTTGGTAAATATTTGCTGCATGAGTGAACTGGAGGATACTTTATTTGGAAGATTTATCCCAAAGAGGTAAGAGTACACAACACCTCAGGGGACATGAGGACAAGGCTCTGGCATGCCCCAGCTAATGTGGAGTCAGGAGACCTGGGTTCAAATCCCAGATCTGCTGCTCAACTGTGTGATCTTGGGCCAATCACATCTCCTTGCGGGGTTCTCCTGGTTATTATTTGCCAAATGAGAAGGTTGAACTAGTCATCTAGTCTGACATCCTCGTTGCCTCATTCTCCCTCTCATCTGTTGCAGATGCTGTAAGGGGGATCCTTCCTCAGCGATATGCGATCCTGCAATTTCTAAGGTCCACTTTTTAGAGCTATAACCAGTTCTTCATATGCAAATGGAAAACCCGCTTCATGGTTTATCTTCAGTACACTGTTAGTGCCAGGATCCTCTGCCCTCCCCCATTCTTCAAATGCCCCAACTCTCTCCTCTTGAATATAGCTGAGGGTCTGAAAGACTAACCAGAATATTAGCCTAATTGTGGAAGGAAGTTATACTTTTAAATCGCATCAGACACATTTCAAAGTCAGGTAGAAAGGTTTTTCAGGGTTTGGGGGACTATCCAGATTATAGCCCTGTCAACAGTGTAAACAATCAATAGTTGATAATATTATGGGAACTTTGTTACTTATTAAGAGACCAAGAGAAAAATAGGTCAGGGCAGATCAGGGAATGTCCTGCTGTGGGTTAAGCTGCTCACAGCAATCAAAAACTCAGATTGGGCAGGGTCATTTGGTCCAACCATATGCAGGAATCTCTTCTATAGCATTCTTTTAACGTGTCCATTTAACTTGTGGTTGGATACTCTCAATGTTGGGAAACTCACCTCTTCATAAGGATTCTAGAACTTCCCCCACCACCACCTTTTTAAAATCCTTACCTTCCATCTTAGAATCAATCTAAGTGTTAGTTCCAAAGCAGAATAATGGCAAGAACTAGGTGATGGAGGATAAGTGACTTGCCCAGGGTCACAGAGTTAGGAAGTATCTGAGACCAGATTTAAATCTAAAACCTCTTGTCTCTGATCTTGGCTCTCAATCCACTGAGCCACCTAGCTGCTCCCCATTCAGTTGTTTTTTTGGATAGGTCTAGTTAGTCTGGAGCTCCTCCCTATATTGAGTTGAATCTGCCTTGCTCTAAATGCCACCCACTGATGACCTTGTCATGCTTACACTTGTACCTCTCCATATAGGAGGCTCATTGATTTGGAATGAGCTGTTGGTTCTGCAGAAAGGCAGTCAATCCAGGGAGCCAGTGACCTTTCAGAGTGCTGTCATGTTGGAAATCAGTAACAGTGCAGTGCCTAGAGGCTTGGGGCTAACTTAGAACTGCTGGGGGAAATATAAGGCAGCCAGGCATTGGATTGTGCCCACCTGTTAAAAACTCGAGGCCCAAATAGCCCTAGAAATAATATCATGGTTTGCTGAGAAGAGCAGGCCACAAAGGGAGCCAGTCATGGGTATTTGAACTTTATCCTTTTCCCCAGTGGTCATCTTGTGACAAGGAGGACATGTTCCCATGAAGGGAGAGGGGAGTTTGGAAAGGGAAAGCTACATGCCTTGAGGGGAGTGATATTCTAAGGAAGCTTTGAAGGGCAATGATGTGGCTCCTGCCATCTTGCTCAATAAAATCCTCTGACTTTGGTATGGTTTGATTGACAGCTCAGCCCACCTAGATCCTGAGTAAATTGCATTCGCCTTAAAGGCATCCTTGGAAGGGCTTTATTCTTTAGTCCAGTACCATTTCCAGGGACCACAGCATACCATTTATGCTAGTAACAATATTGATTCTTGGGGCTGAAGGAAAGATGGCATCCTTGGATTGCATTCCAAGTACATGCCTTATGGGCTCCTACTTTGGGAATCAGATTCCTTCTCAAGATTGAAAGGCAAAGATCCAACTGGGCACACCTTCTGTTTATAGACCCTGACTCTACGTGTGTGTGTGTGGGGGGGGTCTGTCTCTTCTCTCCTATCTTCTCTCTGTGAGGGTCTGGAAGGAACAGCTGGGATTGTGGAACTCGGTCCTCTCTGGGCCAGTGCTTTGTAAATGCTTACTGAAGCAGATTGATAATGGTGTCCAATACTGAACATTTTATGAAGATCCCATTGGTGACATAGTCTCTTCTCACTCCTCTCCAAAGTCTTCTTTTTGGGAACTGGCCAACTGAAAACAAATGGATCAGACCCAAGAGGGGACCTGCATTAGGAGGCAAGGAGTCTGTTTCCCAAAGTGGAGAATGCTTCTCTGCAGTCACCTAAGGGAGGACCAGCACACATGCTTGATGAGGGCCATTGAGGGAGAATGCAAAAACAGTGCATTTTGGGAAGACTGGCCCACAGGCATGTTACCAGTTTGACTTAGAGTCAAAGATGTCTAGAGTTGAAGACCCCTCTGAGATTAGTTTAATCACAATGTTATGGATGAGAAAACATTGTTACTATTTCATCCTATGGCTACTAGCCCCTGTCCGAGGCCAAGTTCAGTTTCTTTCTCTGACCCATTATCTCTTTCCCTCTACTAGTATTCTGGGTCACTAGAGAAGCAGGGATCTTTCCTCCCTGGGCTTTGAAGGTCTACTCTTGGCTTCAGTTACCATAGCTGACATTTCTATTGCATGTTAAGGTTTTCAAAGCACTTGATATACTTTATATCATGTGATCTTCAAAACGAACCTTTAAGGTATGTGCTCTCTCATTCCCATTGGACAGATGAAGATACTGAAGCTGGGGAGACTTGCAAGGTTACAGAGCTAGTGTCTGAAGCAGGATTATAATTCGGGCCTTCCAGCACTCTTATCAGCTAGACTTCCTGATCACTAGACATAGAAATTCCAAAACCATGCCTTGCCTCTGCTATGGGCATACAATGCCCTGATCAGTCCCCTTATAAGCCAGTCCAATCTTGCTCAGTATATCTGGAATTGCCTCATCTCTATGACAATCTTTGAAGATTTATTTTCTTCCTTCATCTCTTTCCTTCTTTCTTTCTTCCTCTCTCTGCTTCCCTTCTTCCCGTTCTTACATTCTTTTCTGTCCCCCCTCCTCCTGGACAGATCTTTGTATTATTACAAAATAGGAATTTCTAACACTTTCTCATCAATATTGTTTTCACATCATCTCCATCTGTACCTTTCTTTTCATAATGCTGCCAAAATTTGGGGTCTGTTTTCAATGATCACTTCAGGGTGTAAGGTACTCATCCATTGCTCCCAGTTTCTCCCCTGACTTCTTATGCTTGGTAGGGATGGCCAGGATAATCTTTGGTTCCCTCAGGGTTAACCTATTAAGCTTCATTTCCTTCTAAAGGACAAAGTAGGAATGAAATAAGATGTTAATTTTTATAGAGAATACTCCTCCTCCTCCTCAATCCTTAATTCTCTCAAGCATTTCACTTGAAGCCATGGAAAGCAATTCTGGATGAAAAGGAAAGAATGTTAGCCATAGGGAAGAAGGGACTGAGGGGTACCTCTGAGCCTAGGTGCAGGCGATCTTTGAAATCTCAGAGCGTGCTACTTTCCTGAGAATGACTGTGCAGACAGACAGGGCGGGAAGCTTGGGAAATCCCTCTGAACTCCTAGACCTGGAGCCTGGCTGATTTCTCCCAAAGTGGTTTTACCCAAAGAGAAGATATGAGTATATCTTAAAACCCAGGAAGGATGAAAAGTGAGGGGAGAGAGGTGAGCAGGAGCAGAGAGAAAGGAGGGTGAGGCAGTGTGGCACTAAGGAATGAGGGAAAGAGCAAACACTAACCACAAGATTGGTGAGGTGCAAAGATGGCATGCTCAGACCAAAGAAAAGCCTTTTAAAAGGAAGACAAAAGTGAAATAACCCCTCCCCACCATTTTGCTAAAGCTTTGTAGAGAGAGCCAGCAGCTAAAAAAAAGAACTAAAAAAGGATATATAGATATAGATATAAAAAATCAAAAGACAAAGGACCCAATTATCAACCATCAGAGCACAGTTCACAGAAAATGTGATCTGCACAGCTGCTGTCCAAGGATGCCCATTTTGAGTCTAACCAAAAAGGTTCAGGAGATTCAAAATAAAGGGCTTCCAGAGACCATCCTGTAACCAGGAGGTTGGGGAGGGAAGTTCTCCTTCTTTGGTTGATTTAGTTCATTTTATAATTTTTGTAAAATCTCAGATTTCCCAAGAGGAAAAAAGAAAAATTGGAAGAACCCAGCTCTTTCTGTCGGAGACTGCAGGAGCCTACATTCCATTTCTTGCCTGTTCCCAGGGCCTTCTTGCTCTGTGCTTTTTCCCCTCCCAACCCTGCCTCCCTTTCTGAAAATCTCCTTTGCTGGAGAGGGGAACATTCCAAGCTGTCCCAGATATTAAGAAAGACAGAGCTGGAATTTGGTATCCGAGTATGTGATAAACCAGACCGACTTTTCCTTAGTCTCCCAGAAAGCTATCCCCTTCCTAAATGTTCCTAATTTTTACTGTTTTTTTAGGACTCAGAGATATTATATCCCCCAAGAAGACTCTTCCTAAAAAGCAAAGCTGGAAAGTCCAGACTAAAATTTTTGTCTATTTCAAGAGCTTTCTTAAGAACAGAGCCAAATGGAGTCAAGGGTGTTGAGACCACCATCTTTGAGCAAACTAATGAGCTCTGTGACTGACACTGCTCTTTCAGAGGGTCACTTGAAAGTCGATGAATATTTAGGATTCAAATCCCATTTGATTGACCTTCTCTGCTAAATAGCTCATAGGTTGAACCTGAGTCAGGTCAATGGGGCTTTCCCCAAACCCAAAATTAGCCTAGTGATTGGGTAAAGAACCTGTTTGCCTAGTGGGTTTTTAGAACCCTTTTCTCCATGACCTAGACCAGAGGAAGAGATGTTTCGACTTCCAGTGGCTGTTATATTAGAATCTTGGAGAAAACACTCTACTCCCTGCAGCCTGGGTTCCTTCTGGGGCCTCTGAAGATGCCCCTTTCTCCTCCTCTGACATGGTAAAGCTCTTGTTATTTCTTGCATAATAAAGATGCCAAAATGTTTTCATTCCCTTTGGACTGGCCTTCCTTTCTGGCACATCAGTCTGAGGTAGAACTGAAAGGGACCTCAGCTTTTGTCTAGTCCAACCATCATGTCTTAGAGGAGAAAACTGAGGCCCAGAGAAATGAAAGGATTAGTTCCGGGTCACAGGGAATGAGTGGCAAAGCGAGGCTTCGAACTTAGGTCCTTGGATTCCAAATCCAACACTGTTTGGACTCCCTTTCCCTTATCCTGTCCATATTCTCCATCGAGATATTTCCCATCTTTCATCTGACTCATCATTAACGAAACTCTTCTCAGCCTAGATAGCCATTCATGTGCTGTTGCTGGAAATCCTCGGGTTTTGCTAGACCACTAGAAAGCCTTTCATCCAAATGAGCCCATCTAAACCTCATAACAACTCTATAACAAGTACGGAAAATGGTACTCTCCCCCATTTGACAGATGAAGAAATCAAGGCTGAGGAGAGAGATTCAGTGATTTGCCTAAGGTCACAAAACTAGTTTGTAGCAGAGTTAGGACCTGAATACCTCTGTTTGCATCCTTTTCCTTGGGCTGGCTATTTCTCAGGTCTCTATTCCCCAGCTCACAGAAGGTCCTGTCCATGGTCCTGGGCCCTGGTAGCACAGGCTCACAGCCATGAGTGTTTCAATTACTCATGATGCAGGAAAAGAGGAATTCTTTAGTGCTAGTTTCCCAGCCCTTTGCCCCCAGGGCTCATGAGAGCTTTCAGGAGTGAAATGAAAGCAACCCCCATCAAGAACTTAGAAGGTGGATTTTCTGCATGCTCTCCATTTCCTTACCCACAGAGGAAGACTGGAATAGTGGTTAGAGGTGCTAGAGGCATGGCTTTGGGCTGGATTTGAGCCTGGCCTTTGACACATGCTAGCTGTGTGACCGTGGGCAAGCCACTTGTTCTCAGAGTGCCCCAGGTGACTCTCTAAGATTTATCCATAAGAGATGTTACCCTTGTTATCCTTGGACATTAGCAGAGGGAATCTCCACACTGGGACTTCCCCATGCCAATGAGATTACTCACTGAGAACACAAAAGATGGCTAGCTCCTAGAATCAAGGTCACTGAAAGCTCCTTGACCAGCCCCAGTTACCACTTCCTGCTGCCTCTGACCAATGGCAATCCCTCGCTAAGCTCCATAATAGATTCTACCAGACTCTGCCTCATGGCCAGTGCCTAACCCAACGGGCCACTTTCCTAGGATCCCTCAAGACTCCGACAATCACCACATCAACAGCCCTGCTGCCTCCTTCTTGGAAATGGTCCTGCTCTACGGAGATGCCCTGTCAGTGCCCTTTGGCTCTTGGGCATTTGAATGGATGGATGGTGGCCCTAAACATTGGTGGAATTGGTGCCCTCACAGTTCCAATTGAGCTCAGGCCGCAGTTCCCTCATGCGAAAGAGCTAGTTCCCTCCCAGCATGCTCTCCTGTAACCTCACCAACCTTCCTACTAAACTGAACAGGGGGGAGCGGTCGTAAAATGGATCCCGGCCACCATCACACAGCGAGCACTCTGGAAAGATGTCTTCCTCGAAGTCCTCCTCCTCCTCCTCCTCCTCCTCCTCCTCCTCCTCCTCCTCCTCCTCCTCCTCCTCCTCCTCCTCCTCCTCCTCCTCCTCCTCCTTCCCCACATGCTGCTCGTCAGCAGGCTCGGTGATGTCGGAGTCGGGGTTCGAGAAGGTGGGGGAGGGGGTGAGATCAGCCATGCGCTCGCTCATGCATGTGTTGAAAAGAGGAGAGCTGTTGCAGCCAGAGACATCTGAGCTGAGTTAGTACAAGATAGGAGAGAGGTTAACACCAACTATCCCAAACTGAGCAGGATAGAGAAGGAAAAAACAAACACGAGACGCCCCGAACGAGGACAGCCACCACCACAAAACCCCGCGCAGGATGCCCGTGTTGGTGATGGGACGAGCAAACACAAGACCGTCCCCCACCCAGCCTGCGCCCCTCACAGGAGCCGCGAGCGCCGTCAGCTGGAGGGACCAAGAGAGAGCCCTTCAATGGTGGCCTTCCCAGGGCGGGCTGGGCGTAGGCTGGGACAAGACAGAAACGCGTGCAGGGAGATCCATGATCCCAGCGGCCATGGACAGCCGGGCCTCCAACCTGGCCACTAGAGGCTGCAGGAGAGGGTCCCAGACGAGACCTCCCAGAGGACAGCCTCGCGCCCTTCCCATCAGAATGCTGCAGGCACAGGGTGCGAGTGATTCGTACAGCACAGAGATGGATGCTGGCAGCCCAGTGAGAACACACACACAGACACCAATGACCAAGGATGCCCACAAGGAGGCTTCCCCCTCTCTCTCCATCTCTTGGGCAGCGAAGGAGCTTGCTCTGGGCACAAGGTGTGGCCAAGAGTAGCCGTGCCATTGGCAGAGAGCAGAGGGATGGTGGCACTCATGGTGGGGTGCTTTGGAGCTCCAGGGAGGGGCGCTGGCGCTCAGTTCTCCGTGATTGGCCCACTCTCTGCTCACCCCCATTCTAGGTGGGGAGCAGAAATCTAGGCCTTATGGCCACGTCAATGGAATGACCGATACCTCCAAAGCTTAGTTCCTGTTTGTTCTTCCACTAGCACTCTCTCTCTCTGTCTCTCTCTCTCTATCTCTCTCTCTCTCTGTCTCTCTCTCTCTGTCTCTCTCTCTCTGTCTGTCTCTCTCTCTCTCTCTCTCTCTCTCTCTCTCTCTCTCTCTCTCTCTCTCTCTCTCTCTCTCTCTCTCTCTCTCTTTCTGTCTCTGTCTGCACAAGAAAAAGAATGCTCTCACCTGCCAACTAGGCGGAACCAAGGGAAGCGGTCGTAGAAAGGGTCCCCACCAGTCACCACGTTGTCACAGTCCTCGATGACGCTGGAAGGCACCTCGGCCGCCCGGTCATACATCTCACGCATCAGATCGAGTCTTTGCCTGGAGTGGGAGGAGACAAGTGGCCTGAGCTACAAGCAAAATTCCTGGTGGTTGAGGCAGGCGGCACAGTGGTTGCATTGGGACTCGGTGGGTAAACCTTGGGAGAAGGCTGGGTGCAGAGTGGATGGGAGGCTGAGAGGAGAGACTTTGAGGCATCGAGTGATGGGGAGGAAGCATTTTCTGTCTATGCCCAGATGTTGGCAATGTGGGGCAAAGCCCCAATCATTCTGCACCCTTTCTAGTTCAGCATGAGGGCACCCAACTCTCCTTCAAGGTCTCAACATAAACTTCCCTAATGAATACCTTGGAAAAACAAGGAGATTTAGGGCAGGAGGGGAACTGAGAGGGAGATGAGGAGTCCAGAATTGTATCTTGTTTGGGGCAGGGAACTCCCAATGTACAAACTCCCTCCCCAACAATGCAGATTGGCAATTCAATGGAAAGTTGGCATGGAATTGTCTGCACCATTAGAATTTGTCTCTTGCCTAGAGTCACAGAGCTAGTGTGTGTCAGAGGCAGGACTTGAACTTAGATTTCCCTGACTCCAAGGCTGGCTTTCTACCCTCTGCCCCACGTTGCCTCTCCCAGGGACATCTAAAATGTCCTGTGATTTTTGATAGAAGGGTGGCAGGAAATCATGACATTTGGACACAATCCCTTTTCCCTTTCTAAGTTTCTTTTCTCTAACTCAGCTCCATATAGAGTATTTCACAGAACAAACACAAAGCATCTGGATTTTAATTTTCACATCTACAATGGGTTCTCATAAGGAGGATGCCAAACAGTCATTGTTGATGACCATGGAAGGTCAAACCAGAGCATATCAGGGCAGTAGAAAGCACGTGGAGACACAAGAAAGACATTCAGGGCCAGAAAATGCTGGGACAGACGGAAGACCAAGAGAGACAACCTGGTCTCCATGCCCAGAATTATTCAAGAATAGACACCCACTGACGTATGATGTTGCTTTTCTTATCACAGCTGTAGCTTGGAATTTTGGCATCTGCTGTTAAGTGCCACAAACCACTCTCAGGGCCTGAAGGAGGGTGGTAGTGGGGTTCACTGGAGTTAGAGAAGTGACAGTGACATACGTGGGGGAAGAACTCATCCCATCTCGTAGTTTCCTGTCTTATCTTAGTGTGGAATGGTAAGCTCTGTTGTTTTTACGTGGCTGAAAGGACACAAGTGTAGTCAGTGTCTTCTAAGTTTAGCACCCTATAAATTCAGAGCCCTGAGACAACCTCACATTTGCCTTTCCTAGTGACACCTCTGATTTTCATCCATGTGTTTTACCTTGAGCAGAGACAGCATTGGAATCTTGCTTAGAAGCTCATCCATGGTCTTAGTTTCTAGAAACCAAAGGGCAACCCACCCAGAGTTGGGTTTTTATATAGTTCTGACTTCTGACTTCTCCCCAATAGGGGAAGGCAGGCTCTCTGGGTCATAGGTTTCCATAATTCTCCTTCCATTTAAGAAAGATGACACCCCAAATAAGCTTTAGTTGGGATATGAGATAATGCCCACCAAGAAGCACCAGCATGTAGCCTGCCAACACTTGTGTATCCAGAAGACACTGAGATACAGTGGAAATGATTGGTGCTAGTCAGAGGATGTGGGTTCAAAATCCACCTTGGATAGCTACTATTTATGTGATTCTGAGCAAGTCACTTCCTCTCCTTGAGCCTCAGTTTCCTTATCTGCAAAATGAGGGAGTTGAACCAGATAGCTCTGAAGTCCTTTCCAGCTCTAGATCTATAAGCTCTAAGGTAAAACAAAATCTGTTTATTTCATCAGCATGATCAGACCCTCTAAGGACATCACCTAAACCTATCTCTTCTCTTCAGTTCTCCAGCCTGCTTTTAGACCGTGGATTGTGGATGCTGCCTCCTCAGTGGACTTTCTTCTCCAGCCTCCCCCTTCCAAGGAGGTCATCATTCCTCATAACCTGGCCCCTACCTCAGTTTCTCTAGTGTCCAGTAATGTGTAGCACCATTCTTCTGGTCCTGGACCTCAACAGCCACGATGGTCCGTGGGAAAGGCCGTTTTTCTCTTTCTTTGGCAGCATCCGGGGGAAGCAAATCCGGAGGTAGGGGAGAGTAGAGAGTGTCCGTAAGGAGAACAAATTGGAATTGGACCTGGTGACAAACATAGGGAGAAAACGTCCAAGCATCTTTAGCTGCCATGATTCCAGTGGAAGATGCCACCTTTCCCTTCTCCCCCTCCAGCCTGGCAGTCAGATGCTGACCTATAGGATCTTTAGACCTTCACTAGGAGCTTTCTAGGAAGACAGTTTAATTGGAGAGTTTTTTTAAAAAACATTACCTTCCATCTTGGAGTTAATACTGTATATTGGCTCCAAGGCAGAAGAGTGGTAAGGGCTAGGCAATGGGGGTCAATTGACTTGCCCAGGGTCACACAGCTGGGAAGTGTCTGAGGTCAGATTTGAACCTAGGACCTCCCATCTCTAGGCCTGGCTCTCAATCCACTGAGCTACCCAGCTGCCCCTTTAATTGGAGATTTTTGAACCAGTGGTCCAGTAGAGGAAATTTCACCAGCCTGCCTTGTGTTAAGGTTTTACCTGAGATAGAAGTAGATTTCCATCCCAGTCACTTGGGTCAGCAAGTCAGCCACTCTTTCAGGTATCAAGGCCTCCCTCCCTTTTTGCCCCTCACCTAAAAGTTTTATTTCATTCCTAGGGATGAGCAATGGACACCTCCAGGGTATAGCATGGAGAAGGTGTCACTGTGAGTCCAAGGCTGTTTTTAGGAAGCATGATGTGGAGTCAGTGCCCCCTAGATGCTATCATAGAGGCACTATGTGGATCACTGAAATCTCTCCTGAATGCTCAGTGTAGGAGGATGACTCAGTGAAGGTGGCGGCGAAGGTGGAGTGCAGAATGACCAGGTGGTAAATGGGATGTAGGGATGAAAGGAAAGCCGAAGAGGACAGTTTCACTTTTTATGAGCACAGTCTGGGAAAGGGGGAAGTGTTTGCTTTGGTGTGTGCTGGGGAGAAAGACTGGACCCAGAAGCAGTTCACTACAGTGATGGAACCCCAGGATTGGCAGATCAAGGGTGGCTGTTCCATGGCGGTGAGTGGAAAACTGTATGAAGCAAATCTCAGGTCACTGGTTAGGTGACTGGTAGCAGTCACTGGAGGGAGGTGGTCTCCCCATACATCAACACTTTGGAGCCAAGGCCTCATGCTATTTGTAGCCCTGAGAACAAGAAGCTAACCAAAACACATCTTACCTTTTTCTTTAGTTCCACGCTAATGGCGTTGGCTTCCTTGAGGAAGATGGCATTGCCCCACAAGAGGTCTCTTAGTGATGTGAACTGGTACCACTTCCACTTTCTGAAGGCCCAAAGTGCCAGCTCAAATTCCCTCTCTGTCCACTGGACTGTCAAGAGAAAAAGCTCACATGGTCACTCAAGGGAAGGGCAGCCATCCTCCAGCACTGCCTTATGGAAAGCCAGAGATGTTACTTCTCTGACTTGGGAATGCTGGGACTGGTTTCCAGTCAATGCAGGGAGAGGAGGAAGTCATAAGGGAGCCAGTTGCCTCCCATCACCCTCATGTTTGGTGGGCTTGCCCAGAATAGGAAGCAAATAATGAGGCTGTTTATTGAAACAGATAAGAAAAATGGTAGAGACATCAAAGATGAGAAATGGTTTTCAAAAAACCATACAAGATAATACACATCAAACAAAACAAACGGGATAGTGAATAAAAGCATGACCATTACAAAGGCAAAGCCATACTGTGTCTTCTCTTTGATGACAAGTGCCAGAAGCAGGCCTGCCCTGTGAAATGAGTAGCTCATGAAAAGAGAGGATCATGAAATGCAGGGAATTTTAGCTTCAATTTGGGGTCATGGGACCAGAAGATCAGAGATCTAGAACTAGAATGGGCCTTGGAGGGCAAGAAGACCTTTTTATTTTAGAGATAAGGAAACTGAGGCTTCAAAGTTATGTCACTTGCTTAGGCTATCCATCACCCCATTTGGTCACTGAATAATGACTCTGACCTACTTTGACTTCTATGATTGTCCACAGTCCCTTTTCTTCTCTGGGCTACAGCATTTTCATTTATAGAATAAGAGGGTTGGACTCAATGAGTCTAGTCCCTTCTCCTCTCATGAGATCACTATGGAATGGGCCAAGCATCCAGATTCAGGAGAAAGGATGCTGGATTTGGAATCACAGAACTTAGTTCCAATCCCAACCCTGTCATTTCCTTCCTGTGTGAACTAGGGTAAGTTGCTTCTTTCTGGATGCTGGATCCTTTCTGGATCCTTTGCAAAATGAGGGGTTTGACCTTGATCACTTTTAAGGTACTTCCTAACTACTCTTTGTCTATGATACTATGGCCTTGCCTTGAATGGGCTGTTTGGGTTGCTTATTTTACCCCTTCAGTGGCAGTGGGTGTTGTGTGATCACAATTATTCTGGAAGATATTCCTGAAGCTTTGATGGGATACTCATTAAACACATATATACTGTCACAGGCAGGATAGTACAGAGGACAGACAGCTGCCCTCAAAGCCAGGAAGATCTAGGTTCAAATCCTGGCTTGGACACATACTAGCTGAATGACCCTGGATAATATTCAACTCCTCAGTGCTCTAGGCTAGTGGTATCCAGCTCAAAAAGAAATGGACCCTGAGACCATCAAATCAGCTTAGAAAACCACAAATTGACATTATCTATGTTGCATTGTATTCTTATTTATTTTGGTACAGATTTCACACATGCAGTTTCATCTGTTTCTGACTGCACTGAAGAGTGTAGGGCCAGGCTTTGACTACTCTCTCCAGGAAATTCTGTGACTGCAAGTTGCAGGCCAGCCCTGTTAGAAGAGTTTCTTCATCCAAGATTCCTTTTCACTAGCTGCTCCTATTTCATTACTAATGACCCATTAGCAAATTCTAGGAACTAATTGTTTGTTTATTTTCTACTCAGAATCTCAGATCTGGCAAGAACCTCCAGAATATTCTGATCCAACCCCTAGCTAAGTAAATATTCCCTCTTCTGTATCTCTAACAAATCAGGGCCTCTGTGAAGAAGTCCTTCAGGCAGTAGGAGCCCAGCCTCTACTAAGGCAGCCTGTGCTACTTAGGGATAGTTTTCACCAATGGAACTTTTCTCTGTATGTTAAGTCCAGATTTGCTTCTTTCTACCCATGAACAAAGAAACAAGGAACTATGGCTCCTGTTTTTTCCCCCTATGTTCTTCACTCATAACTGCTCTAGAACAGGGAAGAAACAGAGGATAATGTCTTTACCTTCATCTTCAGGCTCTTCCTCCTCTTCATTGACCTCTGGGTAATATCTAGAATCCATCTGCTTTTGCAAAGCCTCGAGCTTACTCTCATAGTCCTTTGGGAGAAGAAAGAGCAAGTGATCTGTCTGGTCTTCACCTTCCCAGATGTCCCCCACCCATATCATTGCATGCCAAACTACCAAGGATCTCTGGTTGGGGTCTCTTATTAAAAGGGCTGGACAAGTGAAGGTACTTTAAATGAATGGGAATTAACTAGCCACATCGGGGAGTTCAGGACAAAACCCAACCCAGAAGCTTGCTGGTGCCATCTGAAGGACTGTGAATTCTGTACCAGTCTCTGCTGCTCTAGGAGGTAGTTGGCTTCTTCTCTCTCCTTCCGGTATTGGTCCTCAAGTTCCTGGAGTCTATGAACGAGGAGGGAGAAAAAATAGAATGACAAAATGAAGCCAGTGCCCAGACAGGGTGATTTTCAGATGATGGGCATATTGACATTGACAATGATAATGGTGAGGATGGTGGGATAGGGTGGAGAGGGTGATGCTCTTGGAGTCAGGGAGACAAATTCAAATCTCAATTTTGATATGTGACCTGGGCAAATCATTATGTACCTTCAGCCTCAGGTAGCTTTCTAGGACTGAGCTAAGTCCTAGGCGGGTTATGGTATACATTGGTGAGGGGAATTCTCACAATGGGATGTTCTCACACTGATTAAATCCAAAATCCTTACAATATGTGCATAATAATAATAATTATTATTATTATTATTTCAGTTTGTACTTATGATCTCTTTGGCACAGAGAATTCCTGTTCAACAAACTCACTCTCTCAATATGGATCAGCATCTTTTATGCAACTCTAAGAGAGTTGTCTGGGGCTCTCAGAGTTTCAGTGACTTGCCCAGGGTCACACAGTCAGACTGTGTTACAGGCAGAATTTGAACCCAGATCTTCCTGACTCTGAGGCTGGCCTTTCAATGACTAATGCAAATTGCTTTGAAGAACCAATAAAAGCTCAAGGCAATCTACCCATCCTGCCCCATTCTACCCCCATCCCATCCCTGCACTCCCACCTCTGTTCCATCTCCTGTTTCATGTCAATGCCTTGTTTCTCAAGTAGCTCACGCTGGGCAAAGGCCCAGTCCACGGGCTCTGCAGGTGTCTCTGCACATGGGGTCCGTTCACGCTCTTGCCGAGCCTGCTCAGGGTGGTTGAATCGGAAAACATGACTCTTCCCCATGATAATGCGGTTTCCTGTGAGCAAAATAAGGGGCAGAATTGGCCTGTGGAAACTGGGAGGACACCTGAATTGTAAGGTGACTAAGGAGAGTCAGAGCAGTCTGTCAGGGAGTAAGGCAAAAGGTTGGGAAACCATGACACTGTGACCAGTCCTCCAAGTCAGAAAGCTTCCTCATCTAAAGCATAGGTTAGCCAAGGAGAATTGGGGCATCCAGTCAGGACTTGGGAAACAAAGGCACTGTGGCTAGCCCTCCAATTCAGAAAGATGTCACATCTGCTGCTCTGAATGTCATTGGTGTCCTGTGGAACTGCTACAATACACAACTACAGACCTCTCAGGAGGACTTACTGCCCATCTGTAGCCCAGGGAATTTTCCTGAGATGTTCTCTTATCTTTTAAAGATAAATGCAGCTGAGGTAACAGGCACTAGGGAGAGGAATGTGCCTAGGGTGTGGCAGGCTATCAGAGGAGATGTGCTATCTGGAAACTTTCTACTTTAGTCATTCTTCCTAACTTGGCACTAAGCTCAGGTGCTTCTTAATAAATTTGATGATCTGATAAACATATATGAAGTCCTAATGTATTATATGTAGGGTCTCTATTTTCAGTCTGGGCTCGGTTCTATACTTTCCCTTCTCAGCATACTCAACACAAAGAGAGTGGAAGCACCAGTGACTTGACTTCCCCACCATTTTATTAAAAGTCATCAAAGGTACTTCAAATAAGGGTGTGTTGACAAGACACCAAAACAGCTATTTAAAAAGCCAAAGGCTCGCTTCATCAGCTGGTTGTCTTGTGCACATTACATCAGGCACACAGTCAGAGTTAGGCATTTTTCACTTTGATCACTATGTTTGCAACTCAGGGAATTGGATGATGGTTCTGATACTGGCCTTATGTTTGTCATGCCTCACTTAATTGCATTCATGCCTAGATGTTTCTAAGGCATTAAACAGAGGAGGACTGACTGTATACCCTTAAAGGTTCTGTATCAGTGGCTAAGAACAATATTTTACAGAGGCTGAGACACTGTACTGGGAACCAAATGGCCATCATTTTGGCCCCAAGTCACCAACTCTTCTTGGGAAGCATTGTCATCTTCTTGAGTGTCACACTTTTGGAAAGACATTGATAAGCTAGAGATTGTTGAGGGAATGGTAGCCAGGACGGTGAAGGGACTCCCAAGGTTCTGGATTGGCTTAAAGGAATTGGGGAGCTTTAGCTTGGAGAAGAGAAGACTCAGAGGAGAAATAACTTAAAATACTTGAAGGGCTATCATGGAGAAGGATTAGCCTTGCACAGAGTATAACTAATCAGAATGAATCAAAGTTGTAGGACAGAGGTTTGGGTTAGAGGTCAGCATAACTTTTCTAACCATACAACAGAAGAATGAGCTACTACCTCAAGAAATCATAGACTGCAAGAACATTGTAGGTCTTCTGATAAAGGCTGAAGATCACTTGTGGTGAATATTGAGGGAACTCTTTTTTTTTAATTAATTTGGTCAGTTTTGAACATTAATCCCTGGTTACAAAAATCATTTTCTATTTCTTCTTCCCCTCCCCTCCTGAAGCTGATGCACAATTCCACTGGATATTACATGTGTCTTTGATCAGATTTCATTTCCAAATTGTTGGTATTTGCACTAGGATGTTCATTCAGAGTCTACATCCCCAGCCAAATTCCCCTCAACCCATGCAATCAAGCACTTGTTTTTCTTTGGTGTTTTTACTCCCACAATATTTCTTGAGGGAACTCTTGATCAGGGAAGAGTGAGGGTAGATTCTATTTTCCTTTTACATTCTGTGTTTCTGAATCTTTATATTTATTCCAATTAGATTTTATCTTATACAATCTAACCTATCCAGATCTTTGTTAACCCTGTCTCTGGCAACAAATGTGACTCATTCTCCCTCCCAGTGACCTGTCATCTGCAAATCGGCTAAGCAAGCTATCTAGGTCTTTTGTCCAAATTATTGATAAAAATCTTGAAACATCTTAAACCACACAGGGTCAAACTAAGAACCGTGGGCCATTCCAATGGAGATGTTTTGTTTTTATTCTATTTTTTATTTTTAAAACCCTTACCTTCTGTCTTGGAATCAATACTGTGTATTGGTTCCAAGGCAGAAGAGTGGTAAGGGCTAGGCAATGGGGGTTAAGTGACTTGCCCAGGGTCACACAGCTGGGAAGTATCTGAGGCCAGATTTGAACCTAGTACCTCCCATCTCTAGGTCTGGCTCTCAATCCACTGAGCTACCCAGCTGCCCCCTGGAGATGTCTTGTTAAGCTGACAGTGAGCCTTCAATAACTACTCTTTGAGATCCAACATTTGATCAATTCTAAATCAACATAACTGAAACACCATCTAGCTCATGTCTCTCCATCTTGTCCACCAGGATGACATGAAAGAATTGGTCAAATAATTTAGGAAAAAAATAAACATTTTATGTTTCCCCCTTTTGAAAGAAAATGACTTCAGTTCCCAGTACTATTATTGCACTTATAATGTCACTTATTGACTTGTAATCTTCTCTACTAGGTTGTGAGTCCCATGAGGGCAGGGACCATTGTTTTATGGATTTATCTATGGATCTCCCATAGGACCTAGCACATGACCTTGCCCATAGAAGCCACTTGATAACTGGTTATTGAATGAATGAATATCAATGATAATAATTTGGTTAACAGTGGTTCAGGTGTTATTCCTCTATGACAATCCCCAGAGAGACGGAACTTACCAGATCTTAGGATGCTGGGTTCTGTCACTTTTTTGCCATTGACATAGGTGTCTGCTCCCTCACATGGTTCCAGGGTCACCACTGCTACAGGAAAGAAACAAAGGGGAGAAAGACAGAAGAAACAGAAACAATGTAGGTGTGGGGGCCATGGCTCCTCTCATTTGCCCCAGAAATGTAGTAGTCTGAATGATGAGGGTATTGAATATATGGAGCATGCTAAAGATTGTTTAATCAAGCCGAATTCAATTGAAATGTTACCCAAGTTTTCTGAAAAGGGGAAAGAAGAGGTTTTAAAATTCCAGAAATCAGACCTTTTGTCATGATAAATTTCAAAGGTTTCTGAAAGGGCCCTGACTTCTCAAAGCCTTTGTTCCTTTCTCTTAGAACAGGGAATTAATAACTTGTGTGTTGTCCTCAACTCAAGAAAACTGACAGTAGACTTGGGAGTCACAATATGGGTTCATATTTTGGCTGTCCTGCATACTACCTGTATGACCGTGGGCAAATCGCATACTATTTATTCAACTGTAAAATGAGGGGTTTGGACTATATAGTTCCTGAGGTTGATTCTAGCTATAAATCCTGTGATCTGATGTTGAGGGCACAGGGCCTCCTGAGGATTGGCCCGTTTATGTTATTTAGGTGTAGCTGAAGTCTTTGGTTAGATATAAGGATAAACATATGGGGTTACTTGGAAGGAAGCAGAGTAATGACATGGCAATGAGTCCAGGACTTGGTGCCAAGGTTCCTTGGTTTGAATCTTGGTTCTACTGTTCCCTTGGATTGTGACTTTGGTTAGTTCACTTTCCTTCTCTGGGACTGGATATTGGACTCAGTACCTCTAGGATTTTATGTGTAACCTTGGGCAAGTCATTTAGACTCAATGGGCTTGTTTCCTTATCTGTAAAATCCAGGAGTTGGATTAGATATTCTGGGAGGTTCCTTCTAGTTTTATAGTTAGAATACTGTGATACGTCTCTGGGTCACAGTTTGCTCTTCTGTAAACTGGGGGGTTGAACTGATGGTTTCTTAGGTCCCTTCTGGGTCTAGACCTGGGACCCTCTGACAAAAACTGAGACTGATCTGGATTCTTGGCATTTGCAAAGCACTTTCTACTCATTAGCTCATGTGATCATTACAACAACCCTGGGAGGAATAAGTGCAGAAGGTATTCTCATATACATTTTACAAATACTCAGGGATAGAGGTGGGCTTCAAACCCAGATCCTCTCACTTTGGGCTAAGTGCTCTTACATGACTCTTTTACTAATGAATAGAGTCAACTAGGATTTTGAGAGGGATGTATTGGCATGAAGGGGTTGTGTGGGAGTTCTTCCTTCCTTTGATATTGACACTAGGCATATCTGTGAGAAGCTGGAACTAACTCTACTTTACGAATTTGAGAATATGATGTCAAATATGTAAGTCATCATATTGGGCAATGGACATTTAGTCTCCATAGTTATGGAGACTGGAGGATTGTACAAGCACTCTTCCCCTAAGCATTGACATAAAAATAAAATATTCCATGATATATCTGGGAAATTCTTGTCTCTACACTCATCCAGGGCTCAGCTCACTGAGACTCCTGGTGCCTTTTTCAGAGCTTCTAGCCCTGAGTCAGGATCAGGGACAGAGCTGGAAGGAATCCTAAATGCCATCAAGTTCAAATTCTTCATTTTATAGATAAAGAAACTGAGGCACAGAAATGTGACTTACCAACTGGCAAGTCTGAGGGAATCAAGTCTTCTTGACCCCAAGGTGGCTGCCAATTTGATGCATAGGTAACAAAGGCAGACACCCAAAACTTCCTTTCTGCTCTTTTGCCCCCTTAGAATGCCTCCTTTGGTCTCAAAGGATCATAGAACATTGGGTCTCTGATAGGCTTTTGTGGCTATCAAATTCTCTCTTTTTGAAGATGAGGAAAAGGGGGCCAGGAAGGGAATAAAGCCTTGAAAGCCAGATGGAAAAGACTGGCAGAGTTAGAACTTATATGCTGACCTTCAAATTCTGACTTTCATTGCTCCTTTCACAAGACCATTCTTCCTCATTACCATTAATGATGAATGAATAGTATGACATACTCATAATAATTATAACTTCCAGGGTACTTTATAGCACTTTGCCAAGTGTTCTCTATCTGTTATCTCTTTTGAGTCTCATCCCCAATCTAGTGAGGTAGGGACTAGAAGTATCTTCCTCCTCCCCATTTTACAGATAGGGAACCTGAGACTCTAAGAGGTTTTATGAATGTCTTGTAGCTACATATATAGATAGTATTAAGACAAGAAGGGGACTGTAAAGCCAAACAAAGCAGCCTTTGGGGCTAGAGGATACCTTCATTACCAGCTCTAGTGTCACTCCGGAAAATGCAATGTTCTTCCTTTATGAAGTGCCCACTCAAGACGATGTCTTGTCTCCTTTCTCCATCCTCCCGGCCAACTCTAAATACAGAGGCACAGATTATTCACATTCTCTGGTTAAGATTCATTGAAAGTTACAGGCTGTCACTATTGCCCAAAGTTATTCCACCCTCAGACCTGAGAAAGGCTGAGAAATGCAAAGAGAAGGTAACCGTCTCATTGTAACATGATCCTAAGACTTAGAATGAGAAGTGTGCAAGAACTACAAGGAATGGAGCCCAGAGTAATGGAGAGAGCATGAGGGGATGCTTTTGTAGCTTAAGAGGATGCTTAAGTAGACCAACAGAATAGGAGTATAAAATCTCCTGGATGGACTCCTGTGTATGCTTACATTTGATATTTTTGGGGAAACAGAGAAGGACCTGGACCAGAAAAGCAGCTTCCCCCTAGGAATCCTGCTCAGCGTTAGCTGCTCTACGGCTCAGTTGACTAGAAAGAGCCATCTTGGGCTGGTTACCCACTCTAGTTCAAAGCAGGTTGGCAGCCCTGACCATGGTCCTGATTCTGTACCTCTTGCTTCAGCTGAGTCACAAAGTGCTAGGGGAACCACTCCAAATACTTGAAAGTCTCCTGCTGCTGCTGAGGCTGCAAAATGTTGCCTTTGAATGTAAAACAAACTCCCTACAGTTGATGGGATTGAGAATGCCTTTCCCCAATGCTCTCTTGACAATGCCCATTTCCCCTGATGTGATACAATCATCTTAAAGATGAGATGTGCTTTGATGACTAATTTGTTGCTAATTCCTAACTTAAGGCCAACACTTAATAAATGTTTATTGGATTGAATAAAATGTCATTGTGCTTTACTTGCATGAGAGGACTACAGGAGGAGGACTACAAGGAGGAGACTCAAGGGCCATATAGTCCATTCTCCCCCTTCCTACACAGAAGAACCAATTCTTCCCACAACCTCACAAACAGATGGTGTTCTAGGAAAACTGCCATCCTTATGGCAGAAGTCCTGGGGTTTGGCTGAAGAAGAGAAGATAAATGCCATGGTGGAATATGATAGGGATATGCCTCTCTTCAACCCCCAGTGGCTCCCGGTTTTGGCAAATAGAATATTATCGTTAACTAGAGTGAGGGCAGCTGCCCCGCCATGGCTCAATCACTTACGTAGGTGACAGAAGGCTTTACTAGTGTTTCTGTCTCACCTGGTTATCCCATCTTTAATGTAGTACAAAAGGCACTCAGACATCAGAGGGTCTTCATTCAGGTTGACGAGATGAGGTGTCTAGAAAGAAGAAAGATTAACACTCTTTCCTGCAGTGAACTAGTGAAACGACCATTCATTCATCTGGGCATTTTCTCTCAGAAAGTTGACCAATGATCTAATTACTGCCTTGGCAGCCTCATTTCTTCCCTAGAGTAGTCATAGAGAGAAACACACAAGACATACATAGAAAACCATGACAGCAAAGGGTGGGCAAAGGATGTAGAATTCTATAATACAAAGAACAATTGCTTCCAGGCTTCCAGCACAGCATGACTGAAAGCCTATTGATCCTATCAGTCACATGGAACTTGTTGCTTAGGCCTTAGTTTAGCACACCATTTCCCTTGCATGCAGAGTATTCCTCAGAAATGTCTCTGCTGGACACATAACTACCCAAGGCATTCTCTGGGTGAACTCATCTTCTAGAAACCCAGCTAGAATTCCTCAAGTTCTTTCATTCTTCTGCCTTTAGGCCTTAACAGCCACTAAGAATTTCAGGTTTGTGGGGAGGGGAAATTGCAAAAAGCAGAGAAGTCTTGACTGCCTTAGGACAAGGTTTGGTGAGTGATGGAGAGGGAAGGCTGTAACCAGGAAGGAAAGGTATTATTTTCTGCTATGGAAGAACCTTGGCCATGGGAAGGATCTCTGGTAGATAACTGAGTCCAACCAACTGTGCATCAGCAAAGACGTCCAGGAGGTCTCACATCTACAACATGGGCCCAGCCATTCTGTGACACCTCACATTTCTACAGACAAGGTGCTGATATCACACCACTAGGCAGTGAGGGGGATGGATTTTTCTCTAAACTCATGCTGTATCCTTAAGGGGCATTCTACCTCCTATCCTATAAAGTGAGGGTTCATAGCTCTAAAGGGGAGCACCCCCTGAGGTTGCTAAGTACCCATGTTGGCCTAGAGAATGGCTTTCCCAAACTCCTTTCCCATTTGCTTGTTCTATTGGAATATCAATGATATGATCAATATATGAAATGAAGTTGTCCCATCTTCCTCCTATCTCATCAGTTCCTGTTTCCTCATTTATCTATACAACATGAATAGATCTGTGCCTTAATAGCTCCCATGTTGTATAGGAATTGTGGAATTTAAAATTTACAGATTTTCTGAATTGGAAGAATAACCCTCCAGAGTCCAATTTAAAAAACTTTTTTTTACAATATATTTGACCAATTAAAAATCTGATTAAAATCTCCAAGGAAGGAAAGCCCATCAACTCTTAAGGCAGACCATTCTACTTTGGAACATCTCTAATTATTAGGAAGTTTTACCTGACATCAAGAGGAATTTTGCCTCTTTTTCACTTCTGATTGCTCCTGCTTCTACCCAGGGAGCCAAGTCTAGTCCCTCATCACATGAGCGTCCTTCAGAACACTTGAAGACAGTTCAGATATGATAAGCTGTCTGAGTCTTCTTTTATCCAAACTAAATATCCTCAGGAACCCCAGGACTGTCACTATCCTGATTCCGCTTTTCTGGATTTTCTCCTGCTTATTAGTGTTCTTCTTTTACTGAAGTGTCCAGAAACTGACCACAATAGTCCAGATATAGTCTGACCAGGGTAGAAGTCAGATTATCATCTTACTTCTGGAAGCCCCAAATTGCATTTGTTCAGTCCAAGAAAGACTGTTTTCTTATCCAATGGAATATGTACCATTTCTCTCTACTCTCCAGATTTCTTCTGGGAGCTTGGTCCTTTCTCTCTCTCCAAGATTGTTTCTCTCTCTCCAAAGCTGTTTGTTCCTCTCTATCCCATTCATCCCTTATCCTTTTTTTTCTGAAACTATACCTGCATTGTCCCAGACTCTGGGGCAGAACCTCATATTGCAGCCCTTCAGAATTCGGAGATTTAAAAAAAAAACTACTGCACCAACAAAATTCCCCAGCAAATCTTCTACAGACCCCAGGGAAATCTGAAGGGGCTGGAAGATATGCCAATCAGGCTAACAGATCATTCTTTTGTGGAGAATTAGAGAAATCTCTCCTCAATGAACAGCATTCCCAAAAGGTGGGACATGTATTCCAGAGACAGATCCAACTTCCATCCTAAGAAAGATCCAGATGGAAGAAACTGAGAGCTCAAGGGGAACTCCAACCCTTCTCAGTGGTTGCTGTTGGACATATGGAAAGCACCAGCATATTTCAGGAGGTCAAGGTTTAACTAAGTAATCTGAGAATTCTTGGTTATAGCTCATTTCTAGGTGTTGAGCATTATCTAAATGTCCTCCCAAGAAGTAGAGATCATAAAGTTACAGATTTAGAGCTGGAAGAAATGTTAGAGATCCAGGCCTCCCTCATGTGACAGAAGAGGACACTGAGGCAAGAATAACAATTTGCCTTAAGTCACAAAACTAGGTAAGTGGGAAGAGAGTTGCCTCTGTCCCTGTGTTCCTTTTTATAGAATCTTGCAATGTAGGGGATTTCTAGAAAAATGATTCTCTTAAGGATTCTACTTGAAATTTGGGCACTATTCTCTATAAAATCTATCCCTAAGCACCAAATATACCAACAGAAAAATTCTCTTTGATGTCTCAGAATAGAGATAAGGATATGGGAGGAAGGTCTAAATGGCCACATGGAGAAAACATGTTGCATAGTGTGTATACAGGAGACTAAAGGATGACCTTGGTGCCTTTTCATTATCTCTTTTCCACTCTGCATTCACCATGTGTGTTGTGACCAATTACTGGAAGCTAAGCCACCACTAGAAGTGAAAGGAGTTCCAAACACTTGAGACTCTGAGCAGCTTTTCACTCACAGGCATCCTCACCACTCCAGCTCAACAGCACACCAACCTGCCTTGGGGAATATACCCCAACACTCTCTAGGAATAAATCCCGGGGGCTAAGCAGAAGCGGCTAAAAGATGGAAAAGAGAGATTGACATAATGCAAACAGCCTAGACAAAGGCCAACTGAAAAGTACAACAGGATCAATTACATTTATTCATTAAAAATGAATCCGGGGACAGGTAGGTAGCTCAGTGGATTGTGAGCCAGGTCTATTGACTGGAGATCCTGAGTTCAAATCTGGTCTCAGAAACTTCCTAACTGTGTGACCCTGGCCTGGTTATTTAATCCCAATTGCTTCTCCCTTGCTGCTCTTCTGCCTTGAAACCAATACTTAGTTTTGATTCTAAGACAAAGGGTAAGTTTTTTTTTAAAGAAATCTGTGGAGAAAAAGATCTAATTATAAAACAACAAATTGCATATGACTCCCCTTAATAATGATGATTATAATATTAGCTTGAATTTATATAATACTTTTAAGGATTGAAAAGCTCTTTACTTAGGTTAATTCATTTGATCCTCACAACAACTCTGAGAAATAGGCATTATTACCCCTATTTTACAATTGAGGAAACAGAGGCAGGCTGAGGTTAAGTGACTTGCCCATATGACCTGAGTATCAATCTTGGCTGAATTTGAAATCAGATCTTCCTGACTCCAGGTCTAGTGCTCCATCCATCCACTACACCACCTCATTGCCTTTTATATATGCACCATACTTCTTCTGACACACAGCTATGATCTTGAACTTGACTCAACAGACAATGATTTTGAGGGAGCTACACTATGGCCAGGTCTCTGTATGGGGAAGCCTAGTATGGTGGTGGTTTGAACATCCCAGGAACAAGGGACAACCTCTGCAAAGACACAGAAGTCACTGGACTAAGAATAGCAAAGAAAAAAAATTATGAATTTAATATAAACTCTTAAAGCTTCATTTCCCTCCTCTCTAAAATGACAATTATTGTACTTGTGGTACCCTCCGACCTTTCAGGATCCCTGTAAGGGCAATCTGTGAACCTGAAAGGACTCTAGAAAGGCAGGCACAATAGTCTTGCCAGATGCCAAGTTCTACCAAAGTCTTCACAAATTCCCAAGCCAAACATTACCAGAAGAGAGAGAGACAGACAGACACAGAGAGAGAGAGAGAGACAGAGAGAGGGAGAGAGAGACAGAAAGAGAGAGACAGAGACAGAGTCAGAGACAGAGAGAGAGACAGAGAGGGAGGGGGAGAGAGAGAGAGGCAGAGACAGAGAGAGAGAGACAGAGACAGAGAGACAAAGTCAGAGACAGAGAGAGACAGGGAGACAGAGAGAGACAGAGACAGAGAGAGAGGCACACAGAGACACACAGAGACAGAGACACAGAGAGAGACAGAGAGAGACACACAGAGACAGAGAGACAAAGAGAGACACACACAGAGAGACAGAGACAGAAAGAGAGAGACAGAGAGAGAGACACAGAGACAGACAGACAGACAGACAGAGAGTCTTGAAAACCACTCCTACCTTTTTGGGAGAGAACACACCCAAGGTGCCGCCATCTTCCCTCATGGCCACACCCATTTCAGCCAGCAAAGCCTCCCTGAAAAAAGAGGGAAGCTAAAGTTAGAGATCAGCATGAGTCATGGCCTTCATTCAGACCAGTGAGAGTCTGGACATGTACAGAAAGTCTAGAAGGAACTATGAGGATCAAAAGGATCGGTCATCAATGTGAAATGATTGACAACATGGAGTTGGCAATGGTGTGAGAATCAAGAGAACCAGTCAGATTCTATCTTGTGAAAACTGTCTCCATCTTGTGCTGCCACATATATTATACTTCATCTTGTTGTTTTTCTGCAAATCATTCATGTGAAACTAGATAGTATCAGTCATCTATTGTTTCATAAATGCAGGTGAATGCAGTTCTCAGCATCTCTCAGTTCCAGGATAGAAAAAAACCTCAAAACCCACTTTTTTCTCCCTCAGGACTGAATCTCACTCTTCTCCCTTCCAATGTGGGAAGCCTCTAATCTTTCCTCTAATTAGAAATCAGATTACCTGAGTTTGTATTTTGGTTTGTATCTTGTTAATCATTTTCTTTTAATTAATTGGTTTTATTTGATTATTTTTTATTAATACATAAACATCTGTCTCCCTCTATATTTGGGATCCAGTGCCAAACCTGAGGAGGCTTGGTCCTGATTTCTCATGCACCTGATGTATTTTTTAAATTTACCTTATTTAATTACTTATTATTTACTTAAAGCATTTAATCAATATGCTCAGAAGCTCAAACCTTTGTTTCCTTAGTCATTTCAGATTTCACCCATCACATGGCCCAAAGACCATGAGGGTCCTAAAAGCTCTGAACACAAGATTTTAGCTTTAAGTGAAACAGGGTCGGCCTCCAGAACCCCAGCCAAGGAATAGGCAACAAATGAAACTTATCATGCTAAAAAGTGAGTGTAAAAGCCATTTTCCCCAGGTTCAAATTTTATCTCTTCCTAGCCTCAAACTCTCAGGAATGGCCATTTCTCACTGATTCCAAGTCCATGGCTGCTAACATTTTATCATTAGGGTTTTCTGCCTTAGTCATCTGCTTTCCTATTATAAATGAATTCCAGAATTCTAGACCTGAAAAGACCTCAGTGGTCATTTAGTCTAATTCATTCCTGAAAAAGAATCACCACAACCTGGGTTTGAAGGCCTCCAAAGACAGGGATGCTCTCACCCCCCAAAGCAGACTATTTACTTTGGGATAGCTCTCACTATTAGGACATTTGGGGGATTTTTTTTCCTCTATTCAACCTCCAATTCAATGATTCTGATTTTGCCCCTTTGGATGAAGCTGAACAAGTCTATCTTCCTCCATGGCAGACATCCAGATACTAGAACCTGGCTATCATGTTTTCCCCAACTCTACTCTTCTCCTTGGGTTAAATTACCCAAGTTTCTTCAACCGATCCAAATGTGGCATGGATTCAAGGTGATTTAGCATCTTTGTTGTCCCTCCTCATTCTCTCAAGTTTATCAATTTCCAATTGGTACCCAAAGCTAAACACAAAACTTCAGATGGAAGCTGATGAAGGCAGGGGACAGAGGATCAGATATGTACAGCTAGAAGGGGACTTAGAGGCCATCCAGAATAGGGGTTCTCAGTATTTTTGTGTGTCATAGCCACTCCCCCCTGCCTTTGGCAGTATGGTTGAAGACTAAGAACCCCTTCTCAAAATCATGGTTTAAATGGAGAAAATAGAATTCCTAGGATTCCAAAGGAAAGCACTTTTGTTGAAACACAGCTATAACATATTTAAAAAGCAAAAATCACAACAGGGACCCCAGATTAAGAATCTCTGATCTAGTTCAATCTCCTCATTTTTCAGATAAGGAAACAAAAGCTCAGAGAGGAGAGGCAACTTTAATAAGCTTCCACCCAAGACTTTGATTTCAAGATCAGTATTCTTTTCTTTGTATTATGCTGCCTCCAGTCTCAAGAAGGAAAGTTCCTTCAAGGAGGATTATAACACCTTAATTCCTGATCTATAATGATTTATAAATAAGTTATTGACTATTGGAGGGTTTGAAGGTGCTCCCCACTCTCTCATTGGCAGTGGGAACGATGAGCCACAGGTCTGTCCACACAAATGAGAGTTCTCATTTTCTATCTGGGGTTTTCCTTAAGGGAGTCTACATGTAACCAAGCACATAACTCATTATCTTTTCTTTCGAATGCCCATCAGCTGAGGTCATCCCGTGTTCTGTATTTCTGGATGGTCAGGAATCCTAAGACAGACAGGAGCCCAGACTCCCAGCTGATAAATGCTAGGAAGCTTATGTCAATTTGGTTGAGAATTTTAAAAATAAATTACCCAAGAGACTTTGGTTAGTTGATGAAGTTGAGTGGTTATATGCATCTAGAATGATTGAAAATGGAGCCTCATTTAGGGCAATCAGTTTGGTTTTGCTGTGAGCAGAAGGCACTGGGTTCAGGGATGCGAGAAGAACATTTTTAGTGGAAAGAGATTACATTGGTTGAATCTAGACCAACCATAGAGCAAAATATGCTTGGGTTTTAGGAAACAAGAGATATCTGGGTTTTGATCACAAATTTACCTCAAACTAGCTTTTTTGCCTTGAACTTTTCTGAGGTCCCTGTATTTGTAAAAAGAAGGGAGGCTCCCAGAGGCAGTGCAGTAGACTTGTCCATGGCCCCACAGCTAGTAAATTTCAGAAGTTCTAGACCCAGGGGCAAGACCCAGATTTGAATCCTGCCCCACAGTTAACTACTTGGATTTATGGGGCGTGTATTTTTAAGGTCCCATCCATATACCTCATCAAAATTAGCCCCTTCCTCCCTCCCTCTTTGAAAAATCTATTTCGTCCCCACCAGAGGCAAGCATTTAGGAAAGCACCTGAGGATGCTTTAAGCTGTGCCATCATAGGATTGACCTCATACTGATCCATCCACGTGAAGTGTGGCATCGCTTGCCTGGTAATAATTAATAGCTAAACTGTTGTGCACCCATTTTCACAGCACTGAGCCCTCAGTTCCTCTTGAAGTACAACCAGCACCCCTCAATTGGCTTCTGGTCATTCTCAGGCTGCTCACCTCTCCATGCGGATGGCTTCTGTGCGGCGCAGCTTCTCTTCCCAGGTCTCATTCAGTTCAGCAATGATCTTTTCTGTCTCCTGGAGGGACACAGGGGATGGGAAGAATGAATGAGGGAAGGGCCCCCTCCTTCCCCCATGCAGAAGAGACAGTTAAGGATGCCCAGAGAGGAGGCGATGTTGACACTAGACCTATGCAATGCTAACTAGTTAGATTAAAAAATTGTTTTGTTTTGTTTTTTAAAGTCAACTTTCTGGGTATTTCCTAGCCAACAGGGTATATGGGACCAAGCGAATAAAGATTTCTGACTGAATTTCTCAATGGCCTTCTGGTTGGTTAGACTCTGCCTAAGATAAAGTGAAGGATGAGTCCAAAAAAAAACTGGAAAGAAGACAAGAAAAGAGAAATGAATGGAATGAGCAAAGAAAGGAAATATGAAAGCAAAAAAGGTCTTTTCTTAGAAAATGATATAAAATTGATTTCTGGGAAGAATTAGCCTTAGGAATAAGGGGGAGGCGAGGAGGCCTTAAGTCCTCCTAGTTGCTTCTAGTTTCTTATAATCACATAAATTGGGAATTGGTCAATACTCTGAGGGGCAGCCAGAAATCAGGTAGCAGACTTCATAGAACATCCCTGAGTCCTGCCTTTATTGTCTAGTAGGTCCCACGGGCACTGGTTTTGATGAGTGAGACTGCCTGGTTGCAGGGAAATTCTTGTGCAGGGACTTTTACCCAGCTGGTCCCAGAAATATCAGAGAGACACTGAGACAGGTACTCAAGCCTGCTGATTTGTCTGGGTTTCCCTGGGTAGCAGAATCCTTACTCCCCATCCTTCTCTCTGGGGTTCCAGCCAAGAGCTTAGACATGGCTTGAGCCATAAAGTATTAGATAAGGATTCAGGAAGAGATGCACTTCAGTCCTTCTGTGGATATGTATTATTACCCTGGACGAGTGGTTGAATGTCTCTGAGCTTCACCTTCTTCATCTGTAAAATGGAGCTAATCCCAGGAGCTCTCTGGGAGCATGTATGGCATGAGATCCCTCTTGGCTAGTTTTCAAGTGCTCTGAATATCCCATTAGTACCTTCTTGTTGTTCAGTATTACAATTGTTTCAACTTTGTGGCCCCATTTGGGGATTTCTTGGCAAAGATATTGGAGTAGTCTGCCATTTTCTTTTCCAGCTCATTTTACAGAGGAGGAAACTGAGGTGAATAAAGGTGAAGTGACTTGTCCAGGGTCACACAGTTAATAAGTGTGAGGGTATCAGATCTGAACTCAGTCCTTCCAGACTCCAAGCCTAGTTTTCTACATAATGCACCACCTCACTGCCCCAGATATGCATCGATACCAGTTATTATTGCCCTCATTCAGAGTGGGAGGAATGGTTGCATCCTGCTGGTCTACATTGGCCACTCCCATTAGAAAAGAAGCCCTTTGAAGACCAAGGTTATTTTTGCCTTTTCTTTCCCTCAGGCACAGGGTCTGGCAAACAGTAGGGGTTTAATAAATGTGTAATGATGAACTGATGGATTTCTTGCTGTCTTGAAATATTAGCTGGCATTAATAGAGTTTTTTAAGGTTTGCCTTGAATTGCATTATGTTACTTAATATTCATGACAGCCCTGTGTGATAGGTGCTACTGTTATCTCCATTTTATTGACAAAGAAACTGAAGATCAGAGACTCTACAAAGACTCTACAAAGCTAATGCCTAAGGCAGGATTAGAACCCAGGTCCTCAGGACTGCAAGTCTTTGCTCTATCATTATCACACTAGCTTCTACAAGGTCAGAACCCCACTTGCACCCAGCTAGCCACCCTGGGGAATTTTCCCTTTACTCACCTTCAGTCTCTCAATGGCTTCTTCACTTCCTGGAGCAAACAGCATCCGTTCGTGGAGGCTGGACACTGAGGCAGCCCGGCTGGATAAGGCCGACAGGGAGGATGAGGGGCTCATGCCCACTAAGGCGTTGGTCACTGTGGAGAGATTGTCAGGGCGTTGACTCAATTCTGCCACGCCAGGGTTACCATTATTGTTCTCAAAGTCGGACATGTCTATGGTGGGGAAAGGAAGAAGGAGGGGGAAAGACAGACAGAAGGAAGAGGAAAAAAAAGCAGAAGAAAGAAAAGAAAAGGTAGTTGGGAAAAAGCAACAAAGAGAAGCCAAGATGCTAAAAATGAAAACAAAGAAAGCAGGCACCCAGCCACCCTTGCCATGTCCTGGCTGGCCTCTCATTAGCTCTGCAACTCAGTTAACTCTGGGCCATCTCCTACACTGGCCTGGGGCAGGCTGCTCCTCACCTTCTCACCTAACCAAGCCTTTGTGCCTGGCAGTCACTGCTTCATCAATAGCCATACCTGTTACCAGCCGGTCCATGTCGGATTTCACCCAAAGAACTCTAGCTCTGTCTCCATACCTCGGGGCCAATGGCTCAGCCAAGCTCTCGGCTCTTGAGCTCACCCTGTAGCCAAGCCAGCTAGGCTTCATTATTGCATGGCAAGGGCTGGCCTCTCCCAGAATTGGCACATAAAGGGTATTCCTTCACCTCTGTGCTAGCCATTCATGGTCTTGTTTAATGTAAGCCTGCCTGCTTTCAACCCTCAGCCCTTGACTTTGACACCCAGAA